>NC_088302.1:18943026-19594556 GCF_032854445.1 Liolophura sinensis
CTAGCTGAGCTAACACCTGACTGATTAGAAACAAAGAGTGATCACTGGGTTGTATACATGTATGTTGATGAAAAATTGGTTGAACTTCATATCGACCCCCCATATTTATTGTCTCATTTTGCAGCCAGTTGTATTCAGACTTTTTATACAGACCATAGTCGCACTGATTTGTTACATTTCTCATTTTATTTACTGATGCACCTAACTGTATCTTTCCCCTTCACATACATTTTTGATTTAATGAAAACAAGGATCCTGTTCCTTGAATAACTAGGTCATAATTGTACATGTAAGCTATAGTGCATAAGTGGCCATTCTCCAATCACTGTTTATGTATTTATTTACATTTCTGATTTTATTTACTGATGCACCTAACTGTATCTTTCCTCTTCACATACATTTTTGATTTAATGAAAACAAGGATCCTGTTCCTTGAATAACTAGGTCATAATTGTACATGTAAGCTATAGTGTATAAGTGGCCTGCCTCCAATCACTGTTTATGTATTTATTTACATTTCTGATTTTATTTACTGATGCACCTAACTGTATCTTTCCCCTTCACATACATTTTTGATTTAATGAAAACAAGGATCCTGTTCCTTGAATAACTAGGTCATAATTGTACATGTAAGCTATAGTGTATAAGTGGCCTTTCTCCAATCACTGTTTATGTATTTATTTACATTTCTCATTTTATTTACTGATGCACCTAACTGTATCTTTCCTCTTCACATACATTTTTGATTTAATGAAAACAAGGATCCTGTTCCTTGAATAACTAGGTCATAATTGTACATGTAAGCTATAGTGTATAAGTGGCCTGCCTCCAATCACTGTTTATGTATTTATTTACATTTCTGATTTTATTTACTGATGCACCTAACTGTATCTTTCCTCTTCACATACATTTTTGATTTAATGAAAACAAGGATCCTGTTCCTTGAATAACTAGGTCATAATTGTACATGTAAGCTATAGTGAATAAATGGCTTTTCTCCAGCCACTGTGTATGTATTTACTTATTTGTTGTGATTTAAGGTTTGCACATCAATTTTTCACTTATGTGACGAGTGTTGGTTTTGCAGGTGGCAGTGCTTGGGGCAAAACTGCAGACTTTCGGCAAGTTACGGACAAATTTTCCCACGTGATGTATATGCAGATATGCCCACCATATGGGTGGAAGACAAGCAGTCTTCACTGAAGGCTTCCTTGTCACCAAGGACCAACAAGAAGTGAGAGCAGGGGAGCCTGTAAATGTCCAAGGCTGGGATTGAACCTGCAACTTGTGTGTCCTAGCGACGGAAAGGCAAGCCATGCTTAATCATTTTTGTATTGATAGCTTAGCAGTAGACCTATAGTTCCGAGGCACTCAGCTTCAGATCCTATGTTTTGTCATCACATGTGTATAAAGTTACTTGACTTTGATGTTTTATTATGCATGGCTAAAACTGAAGTGGCTAGAGGTGTATGTTTTCTCATGGCTACAAGTAAATGACTTACAACTCCAAGGCGCTCCAGTGTACGTGACTGAACTCCCATGTTTTACTACTGACAATGCTTATTTCAAAAGTGAATTATGCTTAAGTGACTAAAACCCCCAGGTTTTATCTGTGCCGATGCTGGACTCAAGTTAAGCGAATTAGTGGTCATATTTTCTCGTATGGCTTCAGTGTATTAAAGTGACTGAACTCCTACGTTTTACCATGAGTCAGTCATAAATAGCTATGCTGATATGTTTTACCATGGCACGAGTGTTGTATGGGTGACTGCAAAGTGAACTACCTATCTGGCTCAGCTGTGCAACATACTTTTGCCTTAATATGTGGCAGCTCAGAACTTGAATGAAAGAATGTGGAATTTAGTCTACCCATTAAAACTAAAATGTTTTACTTCTGACAACTTGTGTTTTGGTGAAGAAAAAAAAAGAGGTATGGCATGATTGTTGAGTAAGACTTTGGCGTCAAGGGGTAGGAAAAAGCCTAAGTGACGGAAGTGTTTGAGCCTCACCCAGAACTTTCATAGAGGCTGTTGGTATATCTTCAAGTTGGACAGTTAACAGCTGATGTTAGTAGTAAGGCCATGTTTAGTGGATTCTGTGTTTTTTGTTATTTCTTTTTATTTTTCACTGTTGGCTCTTTGTGCTGTATCCAATAATGTACCCAAATTCCTCAACCTTTTAATATATGAAAGAGCAACTTTTAGTGTAATACAGGCACATTTTTAATCTTATTTTGGAGACAAAAATACAAAGTTGAATTAGCCAATTTTAAGGCTTCACAAAAATTATAAGTACTTTTTATTTTATCAGTCTACAGAGAATGATGCCTTCAGAATATGTTTGAATAAATATCTTGCAAAAGGTGAAGAATTGCAGTAGAATTATGAATGGTGTCGACTCAAGACAATGATGTGTTGTAAAATAGGTTTGTGAAAGCGCTGGTTACAAGAAACACAAAACTAAATGATTAGTGCCTGATGGTGAGTATAAGGAAGTGTTTAGGCTTTAATGCAAATTCCGTCTTTACACAGTACATACCCATGTGCAGCTGAAACCTATCTTACAGTCTTACGCTCCGCCAAATGCCATCCATCATTGATCATGTTTATACTTGCATGGCCAGTGTTATGTAGTGTTATGTAAGTGAAATACATGTCGTCAGGAGTATAGGATTAACCAAGTTAACAGATACTTTCTAAAGGGCATGCAGTTTAAAAGCGTTAAGATGGTATTGGTGGGAAAAGAGTTATGGTCTTGGTATCTTAGACAGTAACAGTAGAGAGGAATTAAGGGACACAAATGAGTACAAGAAGAATTGTAAATGGGACACACTGCATTCATTGTTCAGATTTATACACACAATCTTGCACATATTTACCAATATCCATGAAAATCAGAGTGTCTAGACCATGAAAGTACTGCCTCATAT
Organism: Liolophura sinensis; assembly: GCF_032854445.1. Taxonomy (NCBI): domain Eukaryota; kingdom Metazoa; phylum Mollusca; class Polyplacophora; order Chitonida; family Chitonidae; genus Liolophura; species Liolophura sinensis. Next base: position 18,945,956 of record NC_088302.1, read on the forward strand.
CTAGCATATTCATTTTTATATGAAGTTCAGAAAAATGCGCACAAGGAAATATGAATTAGTCTTTGCATTTTTGAGATGGAAAGTTTAAAAGCTGCATGTATCCTGTTAAGGCTTGAATTTCTGAAAATGCCTGTATTTTGGAGACTGTGTTTTTTGACTGATATATTTCTTTGAGATGTCTTCCTGGCATCTATGTACCAGCACAGAGGTTGATATTTATATATTTGTATCACCTTGTACTTCTGACAAGTAAACTAAAAAAACATTTCTGTACCCTGTAGCAAAATCATTTTGTTGCTTAATATGCCTTACCGTTTTTGTCCCTTGGTTAATCACAGTACATTTAAGTTTGGCTGTTTTTCCTTTGTTGACTGTCACTTCGGTTTCTGTATCAGTTATCTGTGGCAGTAATGGCTGGTTCATGTCCTCCTCACCTGGAATCAAACACAGAACATAAATACTTCAAACTATTTACATCAGTTTTTTTGTTATATGCTTGGACATTATTAATAATGAAGAAGAGGGACCTCCGTGGCTCAGTTGGTTAGTGTGCTAGCGCAACGTAATGACCCAGAAGCCTCTCACTAATGCGGTTGCTGTGGGTTCAAGTCCAGCTGATGCTGGCTTCCTCTACGGTCGTACGTGGGAAGGTCCTCCAGCAACCTGCGGATAGTCGTGGGTTTCCCCAGGCTCTGCCCGGTTTCCTTCGACCATAATGCTGGCCACCGTAGTATAAGTGAAATATTCTTGAGTATGGCGTAAAACCCAAATCAAATAAATAAATAAATATTAATATGAAGATGTATAATTTGTTTAATTTGCTGCATTTAAAAACAAAATGAGTCGCAGATTTGAAGACCATATAGTATAGTCAAGTTTACAGAATTAGCCTCTTTTAAGGAAGATTTCTGTTCAATTCAAGTAATCTCAGGTTACAATGTTATATATGTACGTGTAGTATTTCAAAGTAGATTATTAAAACCCAAGCTGCCCCTTGTAATACAAGATGCAGTTTATTTTGCATTTTTAATTTTTCAGAGAAAAAAAATGTAACCATTGCCTAAATGTGTGTATTCCTTGTAAGAACAGTAGAGAAGTGATAGAATAATTACTGGTGATTTTGAGTTTTCCCTCTTTGTACCAATTTATGCCCACGTTTACATGAAAAAGTGTTAAAGAAGGGCAATATGCCTAACAGAGCATACATGTATAGTGGAGTGTTCATGTCTTGAAGTCTTATGTCTACTGTACTTATTATCTGCATACATCTCCGTATGTCAGTTCAGATGAATCCTATTTTGATTACATCTTTCTCCATTTCTAAGTTATGTTTACCATGTGTTATGGAAGGAAATCACTCAATTTCAGTGACGGGATATCCAGAACAAAAGAAAACTCTTTCTTGCTAAGCTTGTAGCTGGTGATTGGATTCCTAGATCGATGGAAGAATTTGTGATATTATTTGCTAAACTTGAGTAATTTCCTCTAGTAATTTTGGTAATTGATGACGGTTAGATGGTGGGATTTGGAACTGTTTAACGTAATTATTCCAGGCTTCGTTTTGACTAACTCAGAATCTCATCAAAAATGGCCTTCATTAATATGCATGAAGCAATCTACCAGCAGACCTCAGTGATCTCCCTTATCTACATGTGTATATAAATACGGTTATTATGCCACATACTCCATCGCTTCTCGGGCATTTTGTTTACGGGCAGCCGTTGTTACATTTCTTCTAGCTTAATCATTATCTCTCCAGATCGAGCATGATTGCATTGAAAAATTGTGGTTCATTTGTTAAACAAATACTGGAGAGGCTGTCATTGTGCACATCGTGTGTTTATACAGTGTGAAAAATGTTGTATGGCGACGCACTGAAAATAATCTACAAGCAAGTTTTCAATTTGCTCCAACTTAACAAAGGCTGCAGAGTTCAGAGCCGGATAATTTGGTGGCAAGAACTACACTCATTTGAACAGCAACATTAGAAAGAAAATTGATGAAAACGGATTTTTGAGATCCTGCTAAACTGTTAGTGATAGTTTGTGAGGATAGAGAGTGGGATGAGAGGCAATATTTTCAACACTTTACCAATGAGAAGTGGAGTTATGTCAATGAAACTTTATCCCGTAACACCTAACAGCCTTCATACCATGTAAAAAAATGGATTATCCAAATTAAATGGATCCATTCATAATGCTAAATAATTCCACTGACAATGTTTTACTTCATGTAGCAAATTTTCTTAATAGGACTTTGGAACTAATATTTTGGCAGAAGGCTTGTCTGCCATGATGTTTTGATCATGATTGTTTGTGTTTTTATCTTGGAAATTTTCACATTTTGATGTGTTGTGATATTAAAGATAGAAAGTCAGACTTTAATGGAGAAATTAATTCTCTTGATGAGGAACTTACTCTGTGAATCAACTTTTACATCAGGAAGAAGGAATCTTTCTCGCTTTCAAGGGGGTCGAAGGGGAGTGTATTATACGTACATAGATTTCTAGATTGCGTCACTCTCGGTTTTGAGAGAAAAGTAAGTTTGTGATTCCTTCCTGGTGTCACAGTGTATACTGGGTTTATAAGGTTTTGTTTGACAGCCAATGAGAATCTGGTGTGCAGTGCAAAGCATGCTGGTAGGTGATGACAGGCCCAATATCCATCCAGAAGATGAATAGCCAATAGCAATCAATTGTGGAAGTTACTCTAACTAGGATTACCCAGAGGTACATGTTCACATGTTGACAAATAGCTGATGTTTATCTTGACCTCCAATCAAATAACATGCTTAGAAATAAATGCAATTTTCTCCCCCAGTAAATCACAGGTTTTTGGGGAAATAAATTTAAAATTTGCGAATGGACTTTTGTTTTTAAACAGCCAATTACAGCCAGTGAGTATTTATTAATTGATAAATTTCAAATCAGAAGGTCATATCTGTTGATGCCAGATCTTGACACAGGGTATCAATGCGGTTGATGTATGCATGCTGCCGAATGCAAATCTCGTTTGACGAAAAGTGATGAGGCGATAATTCAGACTGCTAAAAGACGTGTGTTTTTAGATGGAGGCCTGGCGAAATGCTCGGCCTTGATCTCTTTCATGCAAAAATGTCATTCCTTTTGTGGATCAGGTCCTATTTTTTCATCATCCCAAGCAACACAAGTCATGCATACCAATTCAGATTCAAAACTACTTCAATTTGCATGCTTTAGAGGAGCCAGTGTGGCTCAATTTTCGAGAGTCGCACCATTAAGTCTGACTTGTAGTCTGTGTAAAAACATCGTTTTGGTAAAATTGATGTTTCCGGCATTTTACCAGTAGACACTGGTTACAGGAACACCACATGGCTGCCTATGCTGATGTATTAAGATATTACATTCTCTGTGAACGATTTTAAAAGTTTTTCATCATCATTTGTGCAAAAATTGCATGTTGTTGCCTAGGAGGTTTAATGTCATTAAATCATAGAAGGAGCGCAAAGGTTGTAGTTTTTTTTGACTAATTATTCTTTTTGATGCAGGCATGACATTTGTTCTGCATTAGAGTGACTCAGAGGTCTTTTGTCCCCTCCAACGGCAGGTGAGTCACTCATCAGGGGGCAGCACTCTACCTTTCCTGATACCATTGACATTTGCTGCACAGAACCCCCAGTCATCAATATTCCCTATTGTCAGCCAGAGTACAAAGCAGTCAGCTGTAATATATTCTTGTGCACTTAGACGTCCCATAGCCAGAGTTCAAGGGCTGCAGGCAGACAGATAGGCTACAGTGTGATAACAGCGCCCGTCAGCAGTTGCACAGCACGTGCCAGAAACGGCAGGTTTTTGTGCATTATACTCTATTGACACAGTAAATTAACATGCGACTTGGGAGCTGGGTTGTGCTGTGTATAGCCCTGCAGATGGCTGAACAAAACTGGCCATGTAAGCATTATTCACAGCCATGAAAGGGTCGCACTAACTTTTAAATTTTCAACAGTTTTACAATTTTTTTTTTTTTTTTTTTTGATTTTGTCAGCAATACCACAGCATTGTGGTCGGGTGAAATAAGTTTTAAATCTTGTCCATTTCTGTTGAATGTGCAAATTTCATGAGTGCGTCCAAGAATACAATGCCATGCTGGTGGCCCAATCTGAACTCTCAAGTCTGCCAACTGTGCTAAGGTCACGACCTCACACACGAGTTACCAGCTGGGTCAGCATTGAATAGCCGACAATGTCAACTTAATTGAACACTTAGAGAATCTGGTAAAAGAGTCCTGTGTGAGTATCATGAAATGTAAACTGGGCTTTAGTTGGAACACCCTTGAGATGGAGCTGGTTGAATAGCAACATCATGATTGGGTGTGTACACAAGTGTATACTTTTATCTGTTTGAATAGATAAGTTACCTAGATGCTTGTTATACTCTACCCCGACTGAATTGTACAACCATATCCCCATTTAAGCCTTCGTACTCCAAATTTGTAGGGTATTCATTCGGATGACTTATCGTCCAACAACTGGTTACTCAGGATATGTTAATCTTTAGAGATTCAAAGCATTTGTATTCAGTGGATTTAGAACTAAAATCTTTGTTGTTTGAATCTTTGCATTAAAACAGTTTAAGTGTTTTGTTGATCACCACTGATATAAACTGTATTTTATACATATTTATTTAAATTCATCAAGTAAGAAAAGCTGTTTTTTTGATTATCACACATGCGGAAGGTATTGTTACATGTGTAGGCTCCGGTCGTACGTGGGAAGGTCCCCCAGCAACCTGCGGATGGTTGTGGGATTCCCCGGGCTCTGCCCGGTTTTCACACACCATAATGCTGGCCGCCGTCGTATAAGTGAAATTTTCTTGAGAACAGCGTAAAACACCAATCAAATAAATAAATAAATAAATACATGTGTAGGCAATCACCAGTGAAAAGAAAAGCATGAACTTATGTAAACTTTAGTCAGTACCTGGTCTTTCATGTTATTCTTTTGTTACTTCCACTTCCAGCAAATGATTTTTTTTTTCTTAGTGTCACATCAAATATGGCTCTTTAAGGATTTAAATTAAACTTTGATAGATAGCTCTGAGAATGCAATTAGGTAATTATAGTAATAACTCATTTGCAGAACAAGTTATGACACCTGCAAAATCACATGGGTTGAAAATAAAAACTCCAAAAGTCTAACACAAACCATATATTTAACCAAAATTTAACCAGATATTTGATGGTCTTTGTTACAAATACAAAGGTACAGTGACCAGTTGTAAGGCGTTGAAAGAAAATGAAAACATAATAGAAAAGAAGCACATGCTTTAGTCTTACAGTTTTCATCAGTTTAGCTTCCAGTTGTGTTGACAATAATATGGATGTAACTCAATGCACTTGTACTGGTAACTAATGCTTCGTCTCTGTCTGTACGTGGGAATGTCTGCCAGACTGGGTTTCCCTCAGTCTCTGCCCGATTTCCTCTCACCGTAGTGCTGGCTGCAGTTGTATTCATGTAAGCGAAATATTCTTGAGTGCTGCTTACACAAGTAAGTGTCAGAATTTGTTAGAGTTGAATATTTTACACTGTGCATTTAAGCAGTAGCTGACAGTCTTTCATCAACAGTATGTAGTACTTCTACTCTGCCACATTTTACAAATGTTCATAAAATGGTTTCATTGAGATTTTCTTGAGGCAAAAAAAAAAAAAAAAAAAAGAATATGGCAGCTTAGCAGTCATATGAAATGTATCAATCAGTCTGCAAAAGTAAAACCATACGAGTTCTTGGGTGGCCACACTTTGTCCGTATGTGTTTGTGGTGGGGTTTTGGGCTGTTACAGCAGGGTGTTTAGTGGATTGTGGGGGAGGTAGAAAGAGCTGTTTTTTCAGGTTTCTGATGGGACTGTGTACATGTGGAGAGTTGCCTAGTTTTTCAAAGCTTTATAATTCTGCCATGAGAAAAAAAAAAACGTCAGAAGAACAGAGGGAATTGAATGATACATACGATATTCCTTTAAAGAAAAATTCAAGCAATTTTTTTGTGCCTTGCAAAAATGCTTAATAAGGACATCTAGTATATTTGTCCTAAAAAATTCACCCCATCAGATTTTACTTTTTAGGCCTGAGACTTACATTCTTCCTGTGGGACATGATGCTACCTTCCTAACCAACCTCAAAACATCTTTCTTTAAGATTGCTATAAGTCTCAAGATGAGCATCTTATAGTTGTGGACAAAAGTTGTAGGTCAAATACAGTATTTGTTGCTGGAATTTTTCTCAGTATCATGATTCTCACATGTTAATAAAGTGATATCTTTCTCACGTGTTGACAATTCAAGTACTCGGAAGCTTGAGCTGAATGCAGCATTGGTTACGCCGGCAGACTGCAGATGGTACAGCACAGTGCACTTTTACAGCACACATCAAGCATTCTTTGTGACAGCTTTTTCAGCCTACAAAAGGGTTCGGAAAATGTTCTTTGGTGCATTCAGTGCAGGCAGTCATTGTGTAGAGCTTCAGGAAATGTCACTTTGTTTTGATACCTCTGCGAAAAGTGAAATGTTACGTCATGTTCAAGTCATTCAAAGTGGTTCCATGTGGCATGTGGAGCACGGAGGTACCGGAGCAGTACACAGCTGAAACTTGGGGGCCTGTTAATGCTGTGCACAGCCTTATACTTTGTAGCACGCGTTTGCACTTACAACATGCCACAAGGAAGTCTCTGTGTATGTAGCTGATGCTAGCTTAATTGTTTCCATTGTGAAGGACAAATTTGTAATATAAACAAGGCTTTTGTGACATTTGGCACCTCCTGTTGTTATGGACAGGAACTAAACCAGAAGGCCATGCAATGCTTTTTTGAATCGAGGCTACAATGCTTTGTGCCATTTTCCTCATGCACATGTGCATGCAATCGGAAGTAGTGGTGTTAAACAAGAAAAAATGTAATTTTTTTTTTAAATCAAATCTTGCAGATGTTGAAGTATAAGCTTGTGTAAAGAAGTTGCTAATGGACCTCATGTACATATCGTTTGAAACAGTAACCACCTTCTTTCAAATTTTTGTTCAAGTCTTGAAAATGTTAAAGTAGACTTTTCAAAGAAAGGGTGTACAGACTACATGTACATATGGCATCATACCTAAATGGCAAGCTCCAAAACTTTGCTCTAAATCTATATTTATTCACAAGAGATCAATACTAGTTGGATTGTGAAGAAACCAGCCATACCAGTCGTCAAAGGGCAGTTTAGAGACTTTTAATGAAGCGTATTGATTTAATCAAGTCAATTGGTAGAGGGCTGTTGTAGTTTGGGCTCCGCTGGAGTACACCATCTGTAATGGAATCATCTTCAATGTACACTCTATAGCTCCCACAACGTACCAATCTGACAAGAGAACTAGATTTTCTAAAGCTAGTTTTGGTTTCATCAGGCAGCACGATTTTAAACCGCCATGTTAAGGAAGCATCCCATCGGGAATGATTAAGCAATCAAAGGGGCGGGGGGGGGGGGGGGGGAGGCTTTTAAGCTGGGATATAGAATGGAGTTGGACTGGGTCTGTGCCTGCGAAGGATCCTAGCAGTAAGCATGGAGAATACACCCATATATTGAACTGCATTATTAACTTCAGTAAAAATTTATCATTAGTAAAAAAGTGAAAATGAACCCTAGCTAGCTCAAATATTCTGTGATTTTCTTCAGTCATCCGATTTTTTTTTTGTGGGGTTGTGGGCACAAGGGGGTGGGGTGGGGGTACTGTGGGGAGGGCAAAACACCATTTTACTTTGTCCAATAAACAAAACGTAATTCCCCTGAATATTTGTTCAGGAAAAATAAAAATGTTTCTCCAGATATATATCTGAATGAATATTGTGTACAGTTGAAGTAGTTTTAATCTCATGAAATGGGGGACATCTTTTATCCTTGGGTATTTCTCCACAACACTGTAGGTGGTGTGAAATTCAACTTGCACCATGCACTAATTCCTCCGTTTATTGCTGTATAATTTATGGCTTTAGAACACTTTTTGGATTGATGACATGCAATTTGCATATTGTCATTGACATGTGACTGGAAAAACTCACAGCATTATTATATGGCACTGTGGGAAAGTACAAACATGTGATCGCATTCATGGAGGTGAGGCCAAAAGCAAAGTGGGACGTGTCAACTTTATATGTGCATATATGCAGGAGATTATCTCTGATCACTTAAAACCGAAAATTGTTACCTCATTATTTCCATGGACACATTACAGTTATTCTGCTGGATGTCAGGATATCATATGTTTGACCTATCAGTTTTACCACAGTGCTCTTTCAGGATTGAGCATAATGTTGTCAGAAATTTGTATGTTTAAATCAGATTGCAGTGTTTGACAGTGTATATCTGGGCCCAGTTTGACAAAGATATCTTTCATGTACGATAATCAGACTGCACATGAGACAGTGGTACGGTAATAGTGACGCACAAAATGTGGTACAATGAATGTACAAACATTAACAATTCCTGTATATTCATGGACATTTGTAATACATATATTTGATTTGAGAAATGAGCACTTTGTTTCATGGACACATAAATAGTAAGAAGGTCACAGTTGCGCAAGAATTCTCGTATTTGCCCTAAAACATGACATGAATAAAAATATGGCTTTTGGTGCTGAAACTCACATTTTCCCAGCTAAATATCATTATACATGTACCTTCCAAACAAACCTTAAAACATCAGAACATCAGATGAATAAAATTCCCTGAATCAGACAAGATGATCAGCTTACTCATGTTCAAAATTTTAACAGGTCATTCATTATACAGTCGGTTCTAATCTTCTCCATTCCCACTTTCTAACCAAAGGAAATAAAATCTCTGCATCAAGAACAAATGCTAGAGACAGGCTAATGAGAGTACATTTGGCATTTTGATGATTCCAACCTTGGAGATATTGTTTGATTCAAAACAAATTAATATGATAATAATAATATCTTTATTTATTGAAGGTAGCTTGGTCAGTTTACAATGAAACTGTTCTTCCCCAAGGTCTTCACAGAGAAAACAAATACATGTATATAGTACTTCCGAGTCCAATCAAAAAATACATCAGTTGATCTGTGCTCGTATGGTGTATACCTGTGTTTGTTTATGTTGTATTCCTCTCTGGAATGTAACTCTGTCTGTGTGTCTATTCTTAAAATGTTCACCATTTTGTTTTGGGTCAACCTCTTTCTCCTCAATTATGATGAGCCCGGTTACAGATGGTAGATACAGATCTGACAGGAAGTGTATCGGGGTACAGATGGGGGATGATGGGAGCAAACTGATTGGCATGGCAGGCTAATGGTGCAATGTGTTGCTGTCAATCAACAATTGCGCCTATTTTGTCATTTCAAATTTAGTTTTAACTGTTAAACATGTCTTTAAGCAGTTCTCATTTTTCTGTTTGCAAGTAAAATCCAACAGCCTGGAACAGAGATGCAATAAATTCCTTTCGAGTTTTGGTCTCAGATTCCTGACAGCTTGCCCCAGGAGCTGAGCCGGAAATATACCAAATTACCAAATGACCTGGAAACATACTGGTCAAATTTGCATCTAATTTTGCACTATATGTCATGTCTGATGTGGCATTGATATGTTTTGACTTTGGACAGAGCAGCAAACTGCACCTGCTGTGGAGTTTCCCTTCTTTACTGACCATGGCTTGACCCGGGAAGATTTATGGCAGACTATTTCAGCAATTCCTTTGACCCATCTCCATATGACATACTAACACATGTCTTGGTAATGAAGTACTGGTCATCTGGCAACTTTTAGGGTACTGTTACTTGTCACAACTGACTTTTGATCTCTGAGATGTTGCTGACAAATTTGTAAACACTTGAAATAATCCAAAATCCAGCCTTTACCACTCTGACCATAGACTACATTGCAGATACAGAACAAATATGCGCATTTTCCCATCAAACCATACACTACCAGTTGGCTTAAATTGAGTTTCTCAGGTTTCACCACTTACACATGAGTGGACATGAAAAACTCAGCTTCTTCAGCCCAGTTTAAAATTTCAATTTAATTTCTTATTTTTGGACTCTGGAGTTAAAATTTACAACAACTTTACAAGTGTTCTGATGAGACAAATTCTGACATAATTTGAACTCCCTGAATTTGAATTTAAATTTTGACTTAGGTGAAAAAAAAGGGGTTTTTTGGGGGGACACAGTTCCAGCAAGTTTCTATCATGCCACTAGCATTCTTTATACACATACAATTGTATTGCTGTTGTTCATGGATTTTTGTACAATCAGCCCCACAGCAGTAAGCCATTGGCATGCTATATGCTCACTTTTAGGCTTCCTGTAGAAACCTGTTAGTGTGAACAGCAAACTGCAATGTGTGATGTTTTTTTATGTTTTTTTTTTGTGCTGCTAACAGTTGCATGTACTGATGAAGTATGTATGAAGATGAAGCATGTGATGTCAGCTGTTAGGGTATATCCATAAATCTTAATGCGTGTCATTAATAAATTCACAGATTAGTAATTGCCAAGAACCTTTGCTGATTCATGTACATGTAGAAAGCATGTAGAAAGCAGATTAGCATCCAGGAGTTCGCAGAAGCCCAACTTACACACACGGAAATCCAGAAATTGAGTTCCTTCAGGAGCCAAATTGAATTTTAAAAAATTTACCCACCAATTTAGAATCTGAATTGATTCAAATTTATTTTACAAATCAGAGGAAATTTTCTGTTCTATTGTGAAAGTATCTATAGATTTCTGTAATTCACATTCACTTCACAGATTTACTATTACTAAAGCCACTGATTTTGAGAATAAAGAAGCACTTATTTACTTTGCTGATACATGTTTACAACTTGTGCAAGAAATAAAAAAAAAGTTGCCAATTTTCTAAGAAATGCTAAGTCATGTCTTTTACAAAAATTCAGTTTTAAAGTGATTTTTATGAACTGATATTCTGTCCGTAAAATCACTGTATTAATCTCAGAAGATTCTACTTACTGTAATGCATATTGCTACTGACACACACATGCATAAAATGGGAACGCCATGGTGTAATACTATTAAATACGTGACAGGCTGCAATGTCAGAAAAAAGGCTTTTTTGGGTGAAATAAAACATTTGGTTCATTCAGGAAGCAAAGGCATAGTTAGATGCTGTTTGCATTTGTCATGGAAAGAGCAAATATAGGGAATGTGAAATCAAGCAAGCAATTGTAGTAAATGGGTATTGACCTCTACTTATGGTCAGTGGTACCGTATGTACCCTAGAGGGCAATAAAATTGATCGGGCTGTTAAAAATAGATGAATTCTGGGCCGGCACCCCGCTGGGAAGCATCCCTGCTGGTGAGTTATGTTAGTCCATTAAATTTGCTGACAGACAGACAAGGTTTACACTTAGCTGAAATGTGATATAGACTTTTATCCTCGGCGGCTTGTTTATAGAAATTCATACAGATATATGGTTTGAATGAAATGTGCTTTTATGTTTTAAAAATGTATGAGGTATAGTTTGCTGGGCGATTTCCTATGATAAATAGCCAATGGCAGTTTTTATCCATTGATTTTAAACGCTGAACTCTTTGATTGCACATGTTGTGGAAAGATTGTTTTTTTTCTTTTTCTTTGTGTATCAGCTACATGTATATACTTGAAAGACAAAATGTACAATTTTCTTATAAGTGTATGCATGTGCGAACACTGCCAATCAGATTAAGTGTACACAGTTTCATGGATGCTACCAGAATGTTAACAGGCTTCTGATTGTAAATATATGTACAGTACTAGTATATTGAAAAGCAAAGTGTGTTGTCCAGTTTTCATGAAAGTATCAAATTGACAAACATTGTGTATAAAATGTTCCTGATTTTAACACATTGACCAGCTAATTAGTGTATATTGGCAAACAAAGTATTTTGCAAGAAGAAGTAAAAGTAAAATACTGACAACTAAGTATTGTAATAAATAAAATATGGATAACTGAGTATTGTAATAAATAAAATACTGACAACTAAGTATTGTAATAAATAAAATATGGATAACTGAGTATTGTAATAAATAAAATACTGACAACTAAGTATTGTAATAAATAAAATACGGACAACTGAGTACTGTAATAAATAAAATAAGAAGGCACACATAGTTTCCCAAAAAGCAGAGTGTGCTCAGTTTTGATGATGGTGAAATATTAACAAGCACAGCTGACTGTGGGAAAAGTGTCCATTTTCTACAGCATCATATTAATTACCTCATGGGTATGACACATCGTCCACTCCATTTAGAGGTGGACTTAGTCACTCAGTGTTACAGGGGCTGATTCATCCGCAGGTAGACTCACCTGAACATGCTTAACGAGATTAATCAATACCTAGTCAGAGATAGTCGATTAGCAATCCATCAGGGTTGACTTTAATTCAGCTTTGATAGGCATACAGAAACGGTATCCAGAATAAATAGTCTGGTAACGTGTTACCGCAGGTTTTGATGTAATCAGGAAAATGCTGTTATACAGTCATTTGTTTGGCTAAGTGAGTGGAAACCCTCCTGGGGTTAGGCCTGAAGTGCACTGCAGGATATGCGCAGCTGCTGTGCACCAGCAGACTTTGAGGAGACAGTTTTGTGATGCATTAGCAACAATAAAATGATAGTTTTGGTTCCTTTTCATGGCTTTTTTTTGTGGGAAATAGCTTTGTTTTTAAAATCTATTTTTAAAAAAGTCCTATGAATTTGTATGCATATGTACAAGTATTACTAGTGTCAAAAGGAGAAATACAAGATTTACAAGAAAAATCTCAAGTTGTCATGCTCTTGTGGTTTTAAAAGACAAAATGACTGATCTGTATTGGAAGTAGGCAGTCAGTGAAGTATAAATTTCATCCAAAATGATATGAAGCATAAAACATTGCAGTGGCCATTCAGTCCAGACTGGGTGTTTTTTTTTTTTTTCTTAATGTTGTTGGAATAAACCTGAAAATTAGTCTGAAAAATCTGATGAAGGCAGCAAAATAAAAGTGTAAATATATAAAATGCATCTTCACAGGATTTTCTTTGTAAAAAAAAAAAAAAGAATGGAAGAGAAATCCCACCATTTATCCCCACTGTTCAAATTTTAGTGGTCATATCTTATGTCATGGTACATGCATGTGTACCTTGGAATACATCATCTGATTTCAAGAGTAAAGTTAGGTTATAACCATTACTGAACTCAGCGTTCCATCTTTTTCAACCTTTAGAAAGATAGCTTTTGTTGGGTTGAAGATTTGAAGGAAAGGGAGATGACAAAATGCCGGTGAACTATTCTCTGAGTAGAATGGTGATGGTGGTGGTTTAATTCTCGCTTATTAGTCTGCTCAGATGTAACAGTGAAGTGGAACGAAGCTTCTTTGTTGCTCAAGTGTCATTGTTGTAATCCTTTTCTTTGGTTAACTTGATCTCCCTGTGGGACACTAGAGTAAGGGGTTTAAGGTGTGCCCAGGACATGTCCTATAACAGTCTTAATCCCCAGGGGGAAGGGGGTATGTGTGACAGGAAGAATGACCTTGGGATTAACCTTGTGCCCAGTGGTAATGTTGCCCACTGGTGGATAATAGCTGTTGACAAATTCGATTTGGTTGTTTGTTAAGTTTTCATTTAGGCCCCTTTAAGCTGAAAAACTGCAGGTGTGAAACTTAGCCTGTACTGAAGCCATTGTGTGAAGTGTGTGGCTGTCGATCTTGAAGTGGAAATGTTTCAACCCACTTGAAGTTTTCTTGTTTTCAAGTATTTCTCTTTGCTTTCAGTTTTTCATTTTCAATGTTAAGAACAAAAAACTAAAAATGCTCCTAAAAACTGAGTAGCATCGTCTTTTGAAAAGTTAATGCAGATATTCCACTAATATTTTTTAAAACACCAGAGCCACTTTTTTTTTTTAGTTTTCTTTTGTTTAGCAGATTACAGAGTTCAAATTATGCAGCTAAAGTCACAATAGTCAGTGTAACAGGATCATATCCATGAATGAGATCCGAAGAATAACTCAAGCCAGGAGTATGTGATAGCTTGTTTTCATATATTCTTCCTAATATTGCTTCTGAATCAGGTTGCCTACATGACTGTCAGGCTGTATAAAGTTGATAAAGCCTGGAAAGGACTTCTATGAAGGTCGGAGCGTTAAATGACTTTGAGATTAGTCGCTGTATGACCCCTAATTGACCAGATAATGGGCCATTACTAGACGCTTTAGTCACTGGCTTTCTGTGAAATTGCATAGATAATGAGACTGATTGTGGTGGTTCTTACTTTTCTTGTCAAAGAAGATGAATTGCGATACAAATTACAAATCCGTCGGTATTGACTTATAACTTAGTGTCTGCATATCATTATTGATATATCCCAGGGCCTATGTTATGGCATTTTAAGTTGACTTGACACAGATGTGACCATTGTTTTTAGAAAGCTTTAAGAGTTAGCCAGTCTTCACTATGCATATGATATGCCAGGGAAAATCTGGATTTCAGGCTGTCCATTTTGAGTTTATATCAACTCTTGATTAATGCTTGTAGTTTCTGGAGTACTTTTTAGTACCACTTTGCACATCTGGTGGTCATTTGCCAAAATTGCAGGACTCCAATGATATGCATGAGCAGGCACCAAAGTGAAACATAAAAGCGTTTTTATTGTTAACCAGGAAGGGACAGATCCTATTTATTTGTATCTGACCCACTGTTCAGGCTTTAATCCCCTTGTCCAGCATGATAAATGTACCACCCACCTTCTACCTTACCCAGTTTATGAAATGACCCTCAGGTGCCGCACTGCACTCTTTGTGAGCAGATTTTATGTTTGAAGTCCAAAAGTAACAAAAGCAGTCAAAAGAGAAAAGAATGTTGTCCATGGAAGATTTGGCGTGTGCACACGTGAAGTTCTGTTTTCAAGCCATTGATTTTATCAAAATGGTCCGTTGGTCACTTTTACTCCACACGAACTCAAGCTGTGACCAATCTGTTCTGTTAAACTGAACAAGAATGGCTTTGGCGGAATTAAGTTTTCTTGTAAAAGTGATAAGCATGGAGGTTAATATACTGTGGACAGGCATACAATGGCAGCCTGCAGACGAAGATCCGAACAATAGGTACCCCTTGGAAATACTTAATTGTAACTGTTAAATTGGCTTGTAACTATCAAATGGGCAAATTGCAGACAACCGTTATTCTATCCAGCCTCATTTCACCTGAGATGTGTTCACAGTCAGTTCATGTCTGTAATTGGATTATATGGTACATTGTAAAAAAAAAAGTATAAAAACAGCTAGATAACAATCACTGAAAAGCTGACATGTTGGAGATGAAACTTTTGTGTTGTTGTCTCGGTAAGCATTGGTGTAAAATTACCATTGAAATTGAACTAACCCCACTAGGACAAGCCTTAATTGTTAAGTCGACAGGTATAGAAGACTGTCCAGTGTTGATGTAAGAGAACAGGTATTGTGGAGTTGTTATCTCTTCAACAATTGGCCCTTAAAAACTTCTTCAGACTTTTCAATCTTTATTGACAGCTTATAATTATTATGGTTTTTCTTTAAGGATTCATATCCAGAGCTGGCACCAAATAACAGGCATTACCTTTATAACGTAAAAGCTGACAAAGATCTAATTAAGAGCTGAAAAGTTCTTAAACCCAACTGAATCTTTTGTAAGTTTACTTGGTGTGTTGATGGGTCAAATTTCTAACATAGGTCATTCACCTAACAAGGGGCCTAAATAGAAAATGACATCTGAGTTTTTGTGGCGCAATCTGGGTTTTACAACAAAGTTTTGATTAGATTACTTCAACTTTTAACCCCACCCCCACCCCACCCCACCCCACCCCCAACTCATAAAACAACACTCTTTTTCCAGAATGAACATTTTTGACTGGACCAGCAAAAAAAATTTCAGTTAGTTTCTAATGGATGTACATGGTTGATTTTTAAAGATGTTTGCTTCACAGTGTTAGAGTTAGAAATAAAACCCATATCAAAAACACATGCCTAGTGCGTAATCACTACCGCTGGCTAGCAGCTTTCATCAACTTTCTTGATGTGAACAAATCGCTAGCAGAAATGTAAACATTCCGGTGAACATATGACGATGTTGAGTATTCTAGGCCTTGAATTGAGTGAGCTTCCCACCAAGCTTAAGTTTCGTTCACTTTCTGAACAGAGCCCTTCCCTGGTTTGGCCCATTGCAGTTAACATGGCTGCATGCAGTTCTAGAAAGAAAACAACTGAGTTGAAAATGACTGTTTTGGTATTTTCTGCGCACTTTGAGGTCTTTATTATAAAATTTTGGCTCTCTCAGTTGTTTCAGGCTTGAATGCCAGCCAAAGAATCGCCAAAGTAAATATTTCCTTGTTATGCAGTGTTTGTTTTACAATGTTCCTCTTTCAGTGTAAGCTGGTATTAAAACCAATATGAGAAAGTACAAATAGGATTATGGACTACCATCAAGAGTATCATTGGGCCAAGACAAGGTATTATATTAGGCAATAACTCCTTTGTGGTTTTTCTGGGGTGACTGGAGGTGCCCTAACACAAGCTTTTATTTCACTGCATTCTGCACCAGGCAGTGTGTTGGCACGCGGCGTGGCAAGCTACGGGTGATCCAAGCTTTCCCTCGAGTCATGACACTTGGGTTTCCCAGCAGTGCATAATCTCGCCTAAACAGCGCAAAAAAAAAAAAAAGGAAAAAAAAAAATCATAAAAACTTCACTGATTTCACTGCGCCTCCATCCTTGGCAGATATATGGGCCTGGATGCTGTCAGAAGGACAACATTTTTACTGAGAATTTATTACTAATTGGCTGGCTCATTTCAATTATAAGTCAAACAAGAGCGTTCTTGTGTCCTGACATACTCGGTATTATCAGAAAATTGGCAGCAAACCTCCATCTGTGCAGTGTTCTGATAGTACCCTCTGTAAGATTCTTGTTCATATTATGTCAACTGTTAACCTTACACAAAGCTGTAGCATGTAATCCACTCAAGAATCAGCTATATTTTGGTACAGCTGTCCGTCTGTCTGTGCATTCGCTTGTCTGTTAAGTGTATGATATGTACAGTGTAAACTTGAGAGAAAGGGTAAAGGTAAAATGTGTTACCTGTAAATCAGAATTATTGCACTCCATACGGATGGTGTTGCTTCTTATGAAGTAGATAAAAGTTGTTGAATTTAATCATTATAGTGTTGGTAAATATGCAAGTAATGGAAATAAATGGTAGTTTACCAACAAACACAAAATTCATTTTTCTGATTATAATTGCTCCACTATGTATCTGTATTGTTTTTACTGTTTTTCTTCTTCTTGAGCAATTGTTTATAGAAAAATTATGTACCATGCACTACAGAGCGTGTATGGTACAAGTCAGGCATTTATGACAGGCACATTGAGTCAGCCTCGTCAGCATTTGTAATCAGACTAACAGTATACACCACTAATTTCAGGGTCAGTTTCCGTGGCTGACACATCTCCTTGTCACGGGCACACGCCAGGTTTTATGTTTTACCAGTGGCAGAGATATTAAGGATGAGCACGTGTGTTGTCAGTTGGATACGGTTGTGGTTAGGATGGGGATGTGGGGAACACTGGTGGAGGGTTTTTCTCTGAGGACCCCAGGGGTGCCTGTGGAGGGAGATTCCAGGGCGTTAGCGCACATTCCTGCCACCAGGTGGGGCAGTCAGCTAGGGCTAACCCTGCATGATCTAAGCACATGTTAAGGTCGGCAGGTATAGATCTATCGTACATATTCTTGATCCAGTACATAATATTTACCTGTACAATGTACATACATTTTATTGTTATGTACAAGGATTAAGCCTCTTTGTAGCAACAACTGTGGAAAAATTATTTGTCTCATCTATTACAAAACGAAAGAGGCATATACATACAAATTCAGACTTAATGCCAATACCAGTCCATGCAGGCTTATACCCTGGAACACCTTTGAACCAAACCTTCATGCTCATTCAGTAGTGCGTGGTACATACTCTGATACTAAAAGGCAAAGAATGCTTGAGCATGCATGACAGCACTTCATACCCACATGGTCTTTTTTCATTTGTAAGAATTTAACCTATTTTCTTTAAGTGTTGCGCAACATAACTGGAATATGTAAAAGTACACTTCTAAAGCATTGCTGAGTTCTTGGGTGGGATAGAATAACGCAGAATTTGATGATTCGTTAGGAGAGTAAAGTATAAGTTAAAGTATTTTTAAGTGTTTTACCATTATCTTTTTTCCTCATTAGACATTCTTGTGAAGGATGGTGCAAACCCGTTTTGGTTTAGTTCCCATCCCCCTTTTGAATTCTTAAAGAGGTTGATGGCCTGTTGTGCAATGGGAAAACCACTTAAATTCATTGACTCACTTTCATGCTCTCCTAACATGAAGGACTATCATACTGTTGGAACGTTGCATTTATGGTGGCATGACTACATTACACCGTTGTTTATAACAGTCGTTCATCTATTATATGAAGTGACAATCATTTGGGGAAGTAGAAGGTATGGTAAAAATGTCACATTTGGGGAAGTAGTGTCATGCTCAAATTTTTCTTCAAATGTTCTGCAGGATGAAAATTTATCAGTTGCACTGGAACATGAGTTGTCCATCAATCCTGAAGAATGATAGGATTGAAAAGCCTGTAGATGTTAACCAATAAGATAGAGATTATTTGAGTCAGATATGTCTACTATTTTCTTTTGACTTGTAAGAGGGATAGTTTTAGTGGATTAAAGGATTAAGTCTTGCAGCACGTACTGGGAAAGACTTGTGGTACAAGGTTATATGCAGACAGTTGTGTAATGAGCAAGCTTAGAATGATACTTCCACTTTATAGCTTAAAATTTCAGAAAATCACATTAAACCTATGGAAGAAATTACCACTATTTTCCCTTTGAGACAGTGCAATGTTCCACAGGGAAAGAGTACATGTAGTTTTGCTTTGTACAGTGTAGATTACCTTCTTTTAAATCGCTACATGTTCAAGAAACCTAAATATACACATTTGTAAAATAAAAGCTTGGCAAAGGTCCAGGAATTTCTTGCAAATGGTTATCGGACCATTATTCAGTCAACCAACCAACATTGAAGTTTGGGCAAATTTTGACCTGGTGAGCAGAAATTAGTTGGTACACCTTATTTTGCTCCGAATTTCCTTAAGGCTGATATACCGAATCAGCCTCGGGCCTGTTAGAGAGTGGCAGACCTTGTGTATTTGACTGTCATTCACTCTCCCTATTTACCTTGTGGATCAATAGCTGTTAAGAATAGCGTCTTGGTTGTTAGAGTAATTGGACTGATGTAAACAGAATGCCAGACTGGGGGGCCCGATCAAGCACATTTCCACGCAAGTGTGCGATCAATTTAGGGACAGTTTCCATCCCATCTTTGACGCTGTGTGCTATTCGTGTTATCTCTGAGGAAAAACTTTTGATTTTCTGCTGATTCGCCTCTTCACAAACTCTTGGCAGATCTCCAATAAAACAATGACCATGATTGATTTCTTCAGAGCACACAGGAAAAAATTCTGCCATGGTATTTTTATGTTATGTTTTTTTGGGAAATGGCACTTACGACTAACATGGGTCATTCTGGTAGCTATATATGGATAAATCCTAGCCATCAAACTATGGCTGCTCATGTTGTGGGTTAAAGTGCGGTTAAGTATTTATAATGTTCACTCACTCAAGTTCTTCTCAACTTTTAAATATAAGTAATTACACATGAAAAATGTTTGTTTTTTTTTTTTGTTCTGTTTCTTTTGATTTCATACTTTCATACTTCATACTGCCAAAAGAACTTTGTTTAAGTAAAACAATGTTTTTCGATATGAACATGCCTGAAAGCCTGATGTGAGCTCATATAGTTAGTGTGCAGATGCTGTATCTCCTAATACATGCATGAGGTTGGAATAGTATTGAGATGCACCCAGAGCTCAATGTTCAAACAAGAGGAGCATATGTATTTTTGTTCGAGATTTCATTTGCTTCAATACTAGTATTTTAATTCTTTCAAGACTTGTATTTCAGTTCTTTCAAGACTAGTATTTTAATTGTCGTTATTTCATTTCTTTCAATTTTAGAATTTCAGACCTCTACATACTAGTATTTCAATTTTGTCTTTCAATATTGCATGTATATAGTGTTGCAGTGTTTTCGATACTGGTTTTTCAATTCTTTCGATAGTAGTATTTCATTTAATTCTTTACTGGTATTTTAATTCTTTCAGTGGTAACATATATTGTGTAATGTATATTTATTTATATATTTGATTGGTGTTTTACACGGTACTCAAGAATATTTCACTTTTATGACGGCGGCCAGCATTATGGTGGGAGGAAACCGGGCACAGCCCAGGGGAAACCCATGACCATCTGCAGGTTGCTGCAGACCTTCCCACATGGAAGAGGAAGGTTATGTATGTTAATTCTTTCCATATCAGTATTTTATTTCTAGCGTTGGTTGTACATATACATATTTTTTAAATACTTGCTTTTCAACGTTTTCATTGCCTGTTTGCACTACATGTATATATATTTTTTTAACTTTTCCTCGGTAAGATCCTGGCTTATGTGACAATACCAGGTGTGTATGATGAGAGGTTATTAGATAATATATACGATTGGAAGTGGCATTTTCATAGGGAGTGGTTATTAAGTAATAAATTACTATAAAACAGGCAGCTTTTATGCCTCTCACCGTGACTATATACTTGAATCAGTAATGGCATAAGCTGGCCACAGGAATGTAATACGTAGGAGGTACGGCTATGTTAGCTATTTGATGGTCCATGTAACAACTAGACAGGAATATATTAGGTCCCCAGTGTTCAAACAAATGACCGTGGCCGGGGGGGAATGATTGTTTAACTAAGGATTTTCATGCCCTAATGTATACCTCGGCAGTGGCAGAGGGAATTTGTTCTTTAGATTTACTAGGAGGAGTCCATACCAAGCTAAACAGCTCTGGTAGCGGATAATCTGCTGTATCGTTATCGCACCCTGCTCGCATGTTGGCGATAAATCACTCCTGGTGTAATCGCCACTTAATACGAGACCAATCACCAAGGATATCGTGTTTTGGTGCACTGTGTGGAGACTGAGAAATTCTCAGGATGGGTCTGTAACCACAAATATTTAGGTAGCGAAATCTCAAAGTAAGAGGTTTGCGGAGTTTTGGTGTTTGATGTTTGATCGGTGGTGAGGGATAGGGCGTATAATTGACATCTGTGTCTGGATAAGGAGAGGTAGCATCAGGTGTTTATCCCGCCCCTTTGTTTTTAACGCGGGTTTTTTTCTGCTGGTAATATATCATAGACTTAAGCCAGGATACAGTGGCCATCTTACTATTGGTTAAGAGGAAATTTATAAACATCACAATGTGAAGTATACAGTTTGGATTTGGCAATATGATAACATTCCTTGGGGAATGAGAAGGCATTAAAGCTTCCCAAGGACTGTGGGGTAACTTTATGTGGGTTAAAAAGTTATCTGCAGATATTACATGGCGTAGTAAATCAGTGTTTTATGTGAGGTTAAACCTGTGGGAATTTGAATAAATTTGATAGGAATGCTACTTCCGTCAGTGGTTCCGTATGGTGTAAATGCACGTACTGATCATGCTTATATTAATGCATCTGCCATACACTGTGTTTTACCCGAAATTTGTTATGTAAAAATGCACTTTCGCAAGCAGATAAAGTCCTTAAAATGAAACTTTTGAAAACCAGCTACACTACAGTTTTTTTTCTGATATAACAATTTAATCAAACCTAACAAAAGCTCTGGAGGAATCAAGCAGATTGTATCGTGTGAACATGCTAACTTTTTGGTGAAACACGGTAGTTCATATAAACAGATAATACAGATCAGTGTCGCGGGACATTCTGCACATAATATGACACAAGATGCTTATGACAATAAACTAAGTAAGGTATACAAATGGATATGTTTATTTTACGTGTATATAGCTAGAAAGGAAAACACATCTTCTTGCTTTAAAAAATTGGTGGTTTCCTCTGGGTTTTGCTCAGTTAACTCCCACCATAATGCTGGCCGCCTTTGTATAAGTGAAATAAGCTGTACTAGCTGTTTATCACTCCTAGTTTTCAAATCAAAGGTAACTTGAATGGTATAGATCTTATAGGACAGTTAACATGAAACAAAAAAAAGAAGACAAATTATTCGTAACCGATGGTTATAAAAAGTAATGAAGTTTCATAACTGAATAATTAGGATGACCCCAAGATATAACAAATGTAAAAAATGAGGTGCATCTAAAGAAGACACCTCTGTAATTTAGTTGTGTGGGTGCTTTTCACCTGTTGGTTACTCAGTACGGGCAGACTGTAGGTACTGTGAAGCACATGTGGGACGAGGTTACCTGTGGGCGTTTTTTGTCATTAAGTACACAGAGTGAGAGCTGTGGACTGTCAGGGTATACTGTACAATGATTGCTTTAGCCAGTTGTATACATGTAGGTCTACCTGAACCATGAGTTAAATGTAGCAGTACTCATTGACAGAAATATTGTCAAGTGAAGGTAGAGGAAGGTAAAAGATCTCTATTGATTACTGCTATACCCACTAGCGATTTATTAACCTAATTGATTTCATTTTCAAAGTGAAACAACCTGAGTAATGGAAATGAATTTTTGACTTATATATATGACAAAACCAAGAAAGTATTATTTAGTATTATTTAGAGAGAATTTTGTATTGTTTAATCTTTGTGTTTTGTCACTTACTAGATTCTTGTTTGCTTTATAGATAAGAAAATATCGCTATACTATTTTGTCATATTAACTTATTTAGCTAATTTGATAACTGTATTAAAAATTAAAAAGATTCAAATGGATCATGGCGTAAGAGGGAAGGTATTTCAGCAACCTACGGATGGTCATGGCTGTCCTCTCGCCATAATGCTGGCCACTGTCATATAAGTGAAATATTCTTGAGTGCGGCATAAAGCACCAATCAAATAAATAAATAAATAAATAAAATTCATCTTGAATTTTAGAGAGAGATTTGTGATAAATTGATTTGCAATAATTGTGAAGAAAAAAAGCATTAGGCAAAACTTGAGACAGAGTGTTGTTTAAAGAGTCAGCCACTGAATGGAAGGCAGTTGATTATCTATGTTAAGTGTTTATTTTTACAATACTTAATTTCCTCTGTTAGTTTGTGTTGTTGTAAAACTATACTGGTTACTTTTGACCTATCTGAAATAGACAGCCATTTTACATGTACAACTACATATTTTAGCTAAACTTTATTGGGGCTCCCAACACAGGTGATGTGTTTACTTTTATACATGAAATGCATTTTCCTTACATGTTGATCATGTATCATTCCTACTCACCGCTATACTTTGTCGCAAGTTTCACATATTTTTAAATAAGGGAATTCCAACCGTACAGTTTAAAACTTTAAAAGTGCGTTTTTTTAGGTGACTATGTATCTGCTTTACCAGCATGCTCTCTGGGTTGTGAGCTGGTTAGTTCTCAGCATTGTATCTGCTGGGTAGAGGCTTACACATACACCTAGGCTCTACCTGATCCACTGTTATCTCAGTGTTGCCTATGCGGAGATGGTAAAACAGGGGCTTAGACCTAGATCAGAAAGCACCTCTATGTCTGGCTCTTTTAGCCTGAATTCCTGGCTGAGAAAAACACATGACTTTTTTTTTTCTTCACCAATTAAACATAATTCATTCCTGACTTTGGCTAGGCATGTGATAGGTTTACAGTGGAGAGGTTAGCGTACTTGATAAATTACCATTTGTTTTATGTGTTTTAGGTAACCAGTACATATTTATGAAGATAAAGCACAAATCATGCTTTCCGTTGTAAAGGACAGTATTTCCAAATTTTCATTAAATTTTTATTTAAAACAAGTGTTAAGGTTTCAACATAAACACAAGTTTTCAAATAGATATATAACATGTTGATAAAATTCTCTAACTATGATGAATTTCAGTCAAAAATATAGGTTAAGTTGAATATAAAATTGTTTTTTAAAGGCACAGTGTGATATTAAGTTCAGAAATACATGTAGTTGTTCTCATTCCTAAATCAGTCCACATTTGTACTTAAATATAGTGGGTTAAGTACCGCTGGGGATATTTCTTTATGTCATTATTTTTCTATTTGTAAAGGTGTAAACTGGTATGTAGTATGAAGCTTTAAAATGGGATCGGTGTACTTGTGTAAATTTACACATGAAATAATCTGTGTGCATACTTTTACTTGAAGTGTAGATTTCGTGCGAGGAGAATTAATTTTTGCATATTTCAGTTGAGCTAAAGAATAAAATTATTTGGCATCGAAGTTGTCAAACTTGTTACATCACTGTTGTAAGTTTGTGCTTGAAGTAATACTTTGATTGAAACGTGCCGGGCTGTGCAGCCAGATTGTGAAGACTCTTTCAGGAGAGCGAGTGGATGTGCAATTTAAACATTTGAAATGGCACAGATCTGGGACAGTGTGGGCTGAAAGAAAAAAACATAAAAAAAAATTTGGTGAGATAAGTCTTACCTGAGCTGATGGTGATTAGGTGGAGTAGTCCAACAAGTAACGCTGTCCACCTGGGTCTTTGTGCTCCAACTCTCATGGTAAAACACAGCACTCTCTCAATCCCCAGCCAAGATAAAGTCACTCACTGCTAATCTCACTAATCCCCCCTTTAATCCTTTTGTTCTTCTAACACCACAATGAAACGGCAGCTTTCTCTGGTGGGTTGCACATTCCGTATGACTGCGTCAGGTGTAGACAGGTGAGTTAATAATATGACATGACTGACTGCTCTGTGATCTAGGCTGTATACTGCCTCCAGGTTGCTCTCTCACTGACACGCTGTCCTCATCTTCTCATCCCACTTCTGACACCAGGCGCATGCCCCACGGGTGATCATTCGTCTTGACCCCCAACACACCCTGTCTCCCCTGACCTTTGTCAATGGCGTTAACAATGTGTTACCTGAGCACCACTAGTGATATTGGGATCCGTCAGGCTCTCTGGTAACTTTCCTGTACAGAGAGAGAATCACAGTTCTCACATGTGGACACACTCCTAAGGTGTTTTGGTGGAGGTTCCCTTTTGCTGATTTTTAGTCTTTGGCACTTGGTAAACTGCTCCCTGAAATCACCTTATCACCTGAAAAAGCCAATTAAAGTGGGCAGTTAGAATGTGGCCTCGTCTGATTAGCAGTGCTTTGAGACATTGCGTTAACACTTAGTGGAATTAGCTGCTGTTGACAGTTTCCCAGCCCTGATCCTTTGTTCAGAGATAGTCGAATGTCAGTGGTAAATGACAAAAGTGGACAGGGGACGTGGCCAAACAGGCAAGGGATTCCGCAACTAAATGCACCAGCATACCTGAACTTACTTGAATCACCTGAAATACACTTACCTCAGCTTACCTGTGGTCAGTAGCCAATTAGATCAGCAGATATGGAGAGTGCGCGGTCAGTGTTTGCCGTACTAATAGCTGCGCACCTTTAAAGGTAATGTGCCTAAAAGTTACCTGTCTTATTATTTGTATACTAGTACAGAGGAGCACTCTATTATCCTGCTGGTTTGTTTACTTGCGTTAGCTCTTAACCCTTCCACCTATGTCACCTGGACAAAAGAAGGCCGCTCACAAGAAATGCCCTGAAGTCACCTTTTATGTCCAGTAGAGGTGTCGCCGGATCACAGTCTGCTTTTTTTTTTCTTCTCTTCACGCCACCTACACGTGCATTCAGGACCAAATCCGGCCACAGAAAAAAATCGCCAAGTATTTTTCCCTTGCGAAGAATCCGGGTTGAATTGGAGAGAAAAACGCTAGCCAGCTAGCGGTGCACCCTCAGTGGCAGGGTATAGTGCTGTAGACCTAGGTAACTCCTGTATCGGACTGTTCCCATGGGCTAACCCTTACAGGAGTTCGGCTATAAAGCTTGGCTAACTCTCTTACCTCACTCCAGCTGCCTCAGGCTTTAAGTGCTACTGGCAGCCAGATACATGGATACAGTAGCTGGTTGGTAGCATGGACTGGTAGACCTCCACTAGCCAGCAATCCCAATCCTGGGCAGTCCCACATGGTATATCAGCCAATCATGAAATCTCCACTAACAGCTTTGACCTGGTAGGACCTTAAGCTCAGTCTGTCTGCTGTGGGTCATTAACAACTGTGTTGTCCACTTTGTCAGACTGCTCTGTATGATGGGCTCATTGACCAGTGTGAAACAGAAAACTATACAACTAAACCACAGTATATATACATAGATAGATGTCTGTATGTTACAAATCCTGTCAACTTGCCTGAGTGACTGGTTACATATACATTGTATGTCTAACGCTCTGAGAGAGACCACAGGGGAAAGTGCATAACTGAGACATGGGTCTATCCCCTCAGTTGTTAAGTGCGCACCACTCCACAGGGCGATCAAACCTGGGTACTATTAAGACCCTTTAAGATAAGGCATATTAGGCCCCCTACTGTCACATAATCCACTCATTTCTCTAACACAAAGGAGTATTGGCCAAAAGATCAGGGAGTCAATATCTGCTTAAAACTTGAGACCCTGTATTGAAAACAAGGGCTAGATCAAAACAGTCAATATAGCTATAATAGCCTGCAGTTGTCTAACTTACCACCAGTCCTGTCTCATTGATTGTACCAGCTCTCTACTATGCGAGAGAGCACAGAGCTGTGTGTTACAACTCTTGCCTGGGCATAGGCCCAGAAGAACAGGGGGATTTTTGGTTGGATTTTTTTTTAACATTCCCTTGGCCCAGTTCCTTGCTTAATGTGTTCCCCCACCCTTATGACCCACATTTCAGTCTAAGACTATAACCCACAAGCAAATTTGGCTCCTGTCTGTTGACAGGTGTGAAATTTATTACTGATCTATCTCTCTTATAAACCCTGGCAGGACCACAGCACATTAATCAGCCTAGGTATATGTGTATTCGATGGCCAGATAAGTGAAAAAAAAGTGTGAAATTATAATGTTTTTGCTTTCAGGTTCTGAGTGAAGTATTTCTATGAGGTGTTGGAATAAATGACATTGCCCACCTCCCATATCCATCCCCTCCAAAAAAAAAGAGTAAAAGACAGAAAGATAATTAACAACCAAAAGGTTAACAATTTCTTGCATTATTTGGTAATGTCAGATATTGCTAATCATTTCATTTACAGTAGTCCATACTGTAAGTCTTACATACTGTATATGCTGGCGGACTGAGAACCTGCAAAGGAAGGTTCCGCAGGCAGAAGGCTATACTGGTGGTTTTCCAAACAGTTTTCGCACTTTGTTGAAAGAAGTGAATTTAGCCTGAATGTATGGTGCTTAGAACTTAAATTTTTTAAAATGAATGTACATGTAATGCAGTGTTGACATGTAATGCAGTGTTGACATGTAATGCAGTGTTGTGTATGGCACATTAAACAAGTTAAACAAAAGAATATTATGAAACCTTAAGATCTGTTTTGGTTAGCTTAATGAGTCATCAGAAAATTCATTAACTTGGTTTTTAATTCACGGCATGACATAAAACATGGCTCAAAGATTTAAAAAAATCAAAATCAAATATAAAATAAAGAGGTCAGAGAAAGTTCCTTTGAGCTTTGGAAATGACACATTATGCTGTCAATTTATAGCTAAAAAAATGTATTGCAAGTAAAAAGATTGAAATCGAATGTTTTTAATGTAGGTGAAAGAATGGTTAGTTATGTGACTTGATTGTGCAGTTTCTTAGACACATGTTGAAAACAGAGTTGAGCTAAGTGTAAGTTTGTCTGGTATGTGTGAAATGCATCGGTGGGCTGTTACAGCTGTTTACTCGGTTTGACTGCATGAGGAAGAAATGTTAGATTACATATGAAAAGTCCACAGTGGCATTCTTATAGAGACATTCTGTTGAAAGTCTCTATCTCAATTAAGGGAACACAATTGAATTGTTTCTCATCAGATTGTATTATGATATTTGTGTAAAACTTGCAGTGTACTGTGCGTCTTATTTTAGCGAGTTGACCTTTGCTCTGTAATGGATGCTAGAAGAATTCAACATTTCACGTATGAGTGAGTTTAAATAACAGAGTTAGACAGGTGAGGCTAATATCTGGTTTGCAGGTCCATTTATGTTTACAGGTAATTGTAATTAGACCACCTCTTCAGTAACAAGAAATGTTGCTTCTCCTTCATATATCTTTGTCTACACACAGATGTGTGATGTTTGCATACTAATTGTGTAACAACCCAGGTGGACATGCAAACTGATGTCCTATCTCTGGTTGAATGGAGCTTATTACAGGGGCATAGTGTGATAGATCGAACGAGTTCAAATCCTGGTGATGGCCATTTTGTCTTAAACCATTTTGGACATGATTTAATATATTGCATATGTAAAAGATGGTCATGAAACAAATTCTAAAGAATGTACCTTTTAAGTGGTATAAATCATGTACAAGAATGAATGTATGTGTCGGTCATTTAGTATAAAAATGCAGTGACCGTTGCAGATTTACTTTTGTTTTCACCAGCTGGTTAGAACCTCACCATCTCACCTGACGTCCAGTGGACAGCACTATAGCAGATCCGTTCAAGAATTTAAAATATGTTCACAATAGGTTCACAAAGATGACACAGGTAAATTCTGTGCAGTCTTATAATGAGAACTTGTTAACATTAGAGAGCACTAAAGGAGTAAATTATGAAGCGCAAGTCAGGCTGCAGGGGACCATTCAGAATGCACTGATGTCCTGTGTATGTTAATTTACTGTTGTATTCAAATCTTTGACTGTTTTGTTACAGGACCAGACACTAGGCAATGTGAGTCAGGTGGTGCATGTTTTCTTGTAGGACTAAACTTTTTTTTTTGGAATAGGAACATATCACATCTGTTGTATACATGTGCGCACAAATATACTTGCTTTATGTTTCTTTCAGTCCATTTCACAACCTTTTTTTTTCACAGTATCTCTTTTTATGCAGTTTACACTCTTTGCACCAGGAACATCATATCTAGGTATCCTCAGTATTGTTTGATTTTGCATATTCATGATGCAACAGGTTGTAGACATTTGTCATGTAGGGCGCTATTCCTACACATCCCCAGCAGTTTGGCATGAAGGATCTCGGGGTAAATACTCCAGGTGAACAAAGGTGTGGTGACAGCAATAAAGCGAGCGTTTGCTGCCCATTTTACGTCTTTTCTGCCCTCAGAATAATCACAATATAAACGCGTATCAAAGGCTTCATGTACATGTACCTGATTCAGTCAGACAGATGTTGAATAAATCTACGCTGTTTAGAAGAGCGTGTCATCCTTGTGTACAATCTGTGCATGCATGAGAGATTAACAGCACACTTCAGATTTTTTTTATAATTATTTAAATGACTGTATTGATTCTAAAGTTTTGTTCAAGACATACCCTAAAATATTCACCTCAAAAGTACAGTTTAAGAGGCAAATATATGTCACAAAATATTCTTTTTTGTGCTTAAACTTACAATTTTCCAGTCCAGTATCATCCCATATTCCAAGCAAACCTCAAAGCACTTTTCTAAAATGAATATAACTTTCAGAATTAGGAAAAATGGGCAAGCTAGTCATGGACCACATTTATAGTCATTTAGGGTAGTTACTAATTTTGCCTGATTTTTGAGTCCTGTTGATCTTATAAAGGCATTTGAATGTTTTTGTTCTTCTTTTTTTAAATGTAACCTTCAGCATCAAAAATTATTAGTAGTTTAAGACCTTTATTTGGTTGACATAAAAATGCATAATTTGTGGTGAAATTTTAGAGAACTTAGTAAACTTTTTACAATTTTTGATGCTCCCTCATGTTGTAAACCTTGACAACCTATTGTTGTCCTTGATACAGCTTTATGTCCTGTCTGATGTTCCTCCCAAATGAAATTGGGTGCTTATTATCCTTGGTGCACCTTAATGTCCTGTTTTATGTTCCTGACAAATGACCTCAGGTTAAGGACTGGTCTTAATCTTGAGATCGCCTGTATAATCTCAGGTGTGTTATTTACCCGAATGTTTATTGCCCCTGGGGCATATCATGCATCAGTGCATCATGGGGTGCTCCAGGGTGATGGTTACTGTGTCATTACGTAACAAAACCTTTAAAGAATGATCGTGGGTGGTAAGGTTTTCACCTGAAGACTTCATAACTGTCCTTTTACAGGTGTTCATAACAAGTCTTTGAGACACTTGAGAACGTTTCTTAGGTAATGTCAAAGCAATCAAGATGGATAGGTTTTTCACCTGAAACCTTAAAACTGTCCTTTTACAGGTGTACATAATGAGTTTTTGAGACACTTTAAAATCATTCGTTACCTGATTTCAAAGCACTTTTGCAATTCCATTGCCTGCTGGCTATTTAGGTTTAATGACTTGTGGACAAATTTGCGATTGGCAGTAATTATTAGTTCCCCCTGGGATATGAAAGGGTAGCTGGCACAATCACAATTAGACATGCTTGTTTGCCGGTATTAAAGGTAGCTAAGATTTTAATCTGATAATCTCTACATCCTGTGACACTTCACTTAATCGACCTTAGATCAGTTTGCGTTCCTAATTTATGCACCACAATCTCTTAATCTTCCATGTATGCATACTATTCTATGAATGTCTTTTCTGTAAGCATATTTTTTTTTTCAGATAAATTTAAGTTCCATTATTTTTGCATGATTCCTTGCAGTTCATAAAATTATTTAAAAAAACAACAACATAAATACACATGTCCATAAATGATAACTGTATTTAAAGAGTTTTTTCACTTTACTATAAACAGTGTCTATCAATCGATCCCAATAATCACAAATCCATCTATAGCCCATTTTGAAGCCTCACAAAAATTGTAGTGTATTTTTATAACTCAACTTCTTTTCCAAAACTACACCAACGAATCTGTCTGTTGCAAACAACAGCTTCGTTCGACGTACCCCACGTGAATATAAGGTATAAATATAACAGATGTTCTGAGAATCATTTAACAATGAAAGAAAATTAACTCAGCTTTTTACTTCTCATTTAGGTTATACAATACTACTTATACATACCTAGTATACAAAGGGACTTTACTCAGTAAATCTGGATGATGTACAATAGATATATGTGCCTCAACCACTGGCTGTTGATTGTGATTATGACCTTCCAGGATGTCTCCTTGCTGTCAACCGTTCAGTGGATAATCCCCTTGCGCAATATAGTGTATCACTGCTAAGCCATCAGGGCCTGCAGTGTTCAGCGGCTCTTCACTGGTGCACCCATACACAAAGACAGTCTTGCGTGAGTATACAGGGGCGCGTGTCACCCCGATCAGAGCTGTTGGTTTATCGGAGTATTACTCATAAAAGGCAGCCTCCGTCACCGCTGCTTGCAAACCATGCAGGATCAAATCAATACCAGGCAACGCTGTATGGATGTAGATTAGTAATTAACACAAAAACTATGACTCATTTTACGGAAATGTACTGCCGAGCGTATAAATGTTCTCATATCATATGACGGGCTCTGCTTTCTGTGATTAAAGACCATGCATGCACCTCAGCATATAATGCATCTGCTTCATTTGACTAATCCATGAAAGCTATATTCTAGAACTTTTAAAGAATCACATTTCGTCCAGTTGTTTTCTTTTCTTTCAGGACACCTATAACAGCTGTTAATAACCAGCCTTTATGCATACACCCCAGCTGTACATGGCAAGCTCTTAACCTATCGTAGCTCTAATTTATTCAAATTAGCCAGAATTTGATGCTCTGCCAAACCCTTTGATGTCCCAAACCTTTAGAATTCGTGGCCAATCCCAGACCATTGTGGAGCTGGTTTGGGACAGTTTGCCTTCAGTGATCTCACAAAGGCTGATTATTGACACCAGATTTTATTTGATTTTCCACCACGAGGTCAATTGATGCTTCATGCTAACCAAAAAAACTGAATATAAAGCACATATAGTTGATTGGATCAAAAATACACACATGGCAGAATATTCGCTAAAATTCACACACATTTGAGGAAGTGACCAGGCCACCTACACAGTAAAGAAAGCCAGGTTGTGAAGAATTTCTTTAGCGCTGTTTCATGACATTTATAAACGTATAACCTCTTATTTTGTGAAATGATTAAAGAGTTCATTGCCATCTCAGTTTTTTTCATTTTTGGTGTGAGAAACTGTGAGAAAGGATATTAATTTTTATAACTAAACTTGAAGATGTTATATTTTATGTCCTCCTTTGGTAGTATTTTTATAAACTAGTTCAGAGTATGCATGTTTTTTTTCCCCCTTGCATCAAGTGCGACCGAGTAAAATATTATACATTTATTTATTTATTTGATTCGTGTTTTACACAGTACTGAACCCACGACCATACACAGGTTGCTCGTTCTGAAGTAGGACCGGACAGGAAGCCAGCATGAGCTGCATTGACTGTGGACCATATATAGAAACTGATCTAAAGCTTGGCTTGGAAAATATACATGTTGTAGGAAAATGGAAACAAAATAACATGGTAAGGTCAGGCTTACTTTTCCACATCTCTGTAGAAAAAGGATGATTTTACAAAATTCCAATATAACACTGTTATTTTATATATAGTGCTATGGTATTACCATCAGCCAAACATGTATTAGGAGAAAAGTGTTTTGAGAATGGCATAAATGAACCACCAATCAAACACTGGCTTTGTATTGGTCATGGTGGATCTTGACCAATGAGATGGATTAATTGTATGCACTTCTCACCGGATCTGTTCCAGGCCATACATGTCATGAGGTTTGCCAGGTGTGTGTTAAAGTGAACGTAATGTCTGACGCATTATATACATAGAAAAAATGATATAGGACACAGTTATCAGAGAAAAATATGTACAAAATTCTGTAAAGTTTTGAAAGCTGTGAAGATCAAGTTCAGCACTGGTTATATTGCACTGATGGACATTTCGCTCCAAGTAGCCATGTTGTAGAAGCCCATAGGAACTTGGCCAGTCACTAGCTCTGAAAGTTTCACATGATAATTTGGCTGTCACATCATAAAACCTATTAGCTCTCGATTGTAAGTGTGGTCTCTTATAGTTGATCGACATATATCGATGCAATAAATTGGATTTTGAGGTTAGCTTAAGTTTTAAACTGATGCATTTTGAACCACACATTTATGAACTGAGAACGACTGCCCTTGTTGTAATGCATGTATGTTGGGCAGGATACTGCAGTAACTTTTCAGGGTGAGCTGGCAAGAAAACTTCCTCGGGAGAGTCATGCTTGAAGAAAAATATTTTGATTTTGCATTATTTTTCCTTAGCTAAGTCAGATTTATTACCAACATATCCTCCCAAAATCTGAATTAATGTCATCAATGAGAAGGCCATGCTATGCTCAGTGAATTCCTTAAGTTGGTACAGCCAGCTAGGCCAAATGCTTACACCCATTCAGGATGAGGACAAGCAGGACTGCTAA
This sequence comes from Liolophura sinensis, assembly GCF_032854445.1. Lineage (NCBI taxonomy): Eukaryota > Metazoa > Mollusca > Polyplacophora > Chitonida > Chitonidae > Liolophura > Liolophura sinensis. Next base: position 18,979,407 of record NC_088302.1, read on the forward strand.
AACTCGACACTTGTGTCCACGAACATCGCCCTGACCGAGCACCAAACTGAAAGAAACATCGGCCCTTTGAAAAGGGAAGAGTGCTGATACTCTTTGGTCGGGTATCAGGCATCTTTCTTTGTATTTTCTCTATGTCACAGTGTGTAATATGGATGATACGAGAAATCTGCTACGTTTTGTGACATCACTCTAGATAGCTGTAACATGGCAAAATGGTGTCACAGAATGAGCGGCTAGGTACTGACGATTGATTGTTTGCTACTTATTTGTTTGATAAATGGTGTAGAATATTTGAAATATTTTTAGAACATTTCTGGAAGACTACTTTATTAATTAATTCAGCTTTATTGGCTGATTTATGTTCACTTTAAAGGACATTGGTGACCCAAAAACAGTACAAGTACACTTAAAAGATGTTCCAGAGGCGCTTGCTCATGGACAGTTTTCATCTCACATGTACAGAAAGTGTGATTCTGTTGGTTTGTAGAGATTTATATCAACAAGTAGGTCAGTCAAAGACCGTTTGTGGCAACTTGAGCGTCTTAATATTAGTTCTCGAGATTAAAGAGCGGATTGAGGGTAATTTTAGTAATATTAGTAAAGTATTGGGTACATGGCGTTCCATTATGAACGATCCTGCTAACTAGAGGAAGTTTATTCTTTCAATCTCGACTGTTGCCGAGCAACAAACAAGCTTAAAGGACATTCCGAGTACCGATATGTCTTGTAGCAAAATGACAATGTGCAAAGCCTTTGATTCAAACGTGAACTTTCCAAGGCTTTTTAATCTACATTAAAGAGCCTATGGCAGTCTGTTTCTTTCCTCAAAGTATCTTATATTCATTCCAACATGAATAATCTGAACAATGTCATCACAGTGTTTTCAGGTGGTGAAATTTCTGTCTGTAGATAGCCCCATTCCCACATATTCAGCCATTGCTTGTGAAGCCAGATTTAATCACAGCTGAGGTATGGCCTTTAATAGCACTGCTAATGAATAGGTTTCTCAAAGGTATCATTTGTTATGACATTAGGGTTGCTTAGATGGGATATATATATATATAGAAGGAAAAGATTTCCAAAGTGACTTGTACAAATGTGACCTTGGTTACTTGCATCAAATATGGTGTCATTTTCTAAGAACCACCTAAGCTTTAATATTGCTAAGTGTGTGGTGTTAGTCTGGTAGTGTGTTGATCAAGTACATCATACATTTCTGGGAATTTATGAATTTTTTTCTTTAAATAAATCAGAAGCATCGCACAATCAAATTATTTATTTGACTGGTGTTGTATGGTGTACTCTGCATAATAAATTAAGAGATGAAAAATATGACAATATTATAATGCATATAGTTTAATCTGCTACTTATGCATGCTGGGTATACATGTGTACATGAAATGTCTTATACTAAATGTAAAATGTTGTGCAATAGTGATTTTAGAATGTAATAACAAAGAAGTGTAACGTAGGGAAGATTTACTGAGAATTGTGGTTAAAATTTAGACATTGGTGCGCATAGGTTTAGCCAGATTTTGAAATTAAGATAGCTTATTCCCTATCTTTCTCTCTGTGTTCCCTAACTTGTCTCCCATGTTTATTTGCTGATTTGCACACGATAGGGTATTTGCAGACACTGAGATACTGTTTGCTATAAACCTATATGCTTTGGTAGTCAAAGTTTAATGAGACTGACATTGACTGACACTATGTTTTTACCTGCAGAATCTGGGGAACTAAGAACAATCTGTATTTTTATCAGTCCAGAGAGTCTAAATTATTGTCATTGGATCTTGTTTATCTGGTCATATATCATTTTGAAATCTTTTCCTTCTATATATATCCCATCTATGCAACCCTAATGTCATAACAAATGATACCTTTGAGGAACCTCTTCACCAGCAGGCGCTATTAACAGTTGTTTATTCAACTCTAGTTAAAACAAATATTTTAGTGAGGCAATTTAAAATCACACTGAAGATTTGATTTCAGAATGTGCTAATTTGTAAACTTTTCCCAGAGTTAGTTGTATCACTGAACAGTTTATATTTCAGCATTCTATTACTTCTGTGCCGCCTTTGAGAGTGTTAAAAATATATACATTAAGATGCATGTAGCCAGATTGTCTGGACCGTATCAGTAAGTTTTTGACTTAAATTCCTAGGTTGAAGGGATTGCACAACCATCGAGTGCTATTTTCATTGTAGCTATTGCGTATGTATAGCTTCAAGAATTTTTTTGTGTGAATGTAAAACCAGCTTTTATAACATTGATTCCAATCCATAGCCAGCTGTTGCCTTGTTCCTTAATCCATTTGTTTGTTACTAGTTTATCTTATCTTGGTTTTTGAACCAGATGGTTTTGTTTGGTCTGAATTGATGTATTACTTTGTGTGAATTTTTTATCTTCTTCGTAAGATACATTCTTAGGTCAAGAAAGCAGAATGGAATTTTTAATTTACTAACATGGTATTTACCCGCTCTTTTTGAAATTAAAGCCTCTGTTCAGCTTAACATTTTTTTTCTTTCATGAAATGTTAACATAGACAAATCAAGCCAATGTGTTATTAAATTTAATCAGTCCATTTAAGAGATTAGTTATGAATGAGCATTAATCATATTGGCAGTTGGCTTTTTATATCTAAAAGTTAGGGTGTCTGACCTTGATGTGAATAAAAGAAAATTCACATATCCCAATCCATCATGCAATCCCAAATAAAAAACAAAAACATCTTTGAAAATGGTTCCATTGTATATGACGTCCAGGTAAGATTCATGTTTCCTGTTCAAGACAGTGACCTTTTGTCCTTGAACTGACTGATTCTGTAATCCTTTGGATCTCAAAAACTATATAGTCTTGGACAATTGATGCCACAGTATGACATCGAGTGATGAGGTTTTAATCTGTTTTAAGAGAGCCAGAAGCAGACTATGTTTGATGGTATACATTTAATCTGTCTGATCCAGCTTATAGCTTATTGAAATACATGTAAGGCTACACCCGGCCAAAGGATCATAGTGTTTGTTCTTTTGTCTCCAATTTGGAGTTCACTTGTGAACTAAAAAACTTTCCAGTCATTTTGTAGGTCATTGGTTTGAGATGACACACCAACAGTAAATGTAAGCAAGGCCTCATTGTCGGCAGTTTACCAACTAATTTAAGATTAAGGCATTATAATCCATCTATATTAAATCTTTCAGTTGAGTTCAATTCTGACATGGCTCAGTGGTAAGATGTGGAATCTGTCCGGGTTTGGTCCTGGTCTTTCTCATCTCTGTGGATTCCTCTAGAAAAAGGAATGGGAAGATAAGATAGGAGTTGTCGCTGTATATCTTGTGCAATATGCATGTGTGAAAAAGTTGAGAGGACTATATGCCCAAATTAGTCTACCACTATAACTGTACCATGGGGACATACCATTCCACCATTCCTCCACACACATGACATATGGACCAGGCACAGGTGGTGGTTACAGGGATTTGAAGGGATCATGCAGGTGGGTGTATATACCAGTTGAAGCATGCCATTCCTGGGGCCTCAGTGACCCAGAGGGGTTTGGCTAGTGCACTTCTTTTGGAAGGGTTGGAGAATTTATGTGTTTGATAGCCACCCTGGAAGTGTTGCTAATGGTTTCCACCCTAGATCAGGTGTTGTATAATGTGAATAATGATGCACCACTGGGGCTGAAGGGCAGAACATGTGGGTTCTTAGTCACAGTGTCTCTGTACCCCCAGGGTCTAAATAGCACCGGCTTTACATTACATGTGCTCCAAATGCACATATGTGAAATTCCGAAATATCTTCACAAGTGTGATGCAAGTATACATAGTTGAAGATCTCCATGTTGTCTAGAGAGGCCCAATATTTGCAAACTTTCACCACCAGCTCAACCCATATGCATTTTGTCATGATTTAATCAAAGCAAATAAATAGATGTACATGCTGACTGTATATATTTGTTCATTGCTTTTATTTATTTATTTATTTATTTATTTATTTATTTATTTACTTGTATTTGTTTACTTGATTTGTGTTGTAAACGTGGCACTGTGCTGAAGAATTTCTCACTTATGGGACTGCAGTCATCTTTATGGGCAGAGGCACTTCACTATTAAGAACTGAAATTATCTGTCATGGAATTATTGACTTTACACAGTTTTATTTCCCCCAAGAGAAAGACTGCACATTCATGGCTGATATTGTCTTTGTGAGCATTTTCAAAAACTACAGAATTATTTGTATTGACTGAATGAAAATTGAATGGTTAGTAATAAGACTTTTCAGAAGTAACAAAACAGGAAATAAGATTACACTAATCTAAATATTCTTGTGTTTATGCAGAAAAAATATGAACAGTGTGTATTTTTTGAAAAATTTTGATTTGTTTTGATCTATGTTTATGCGCTAAATATAAAACTGTTCCCATGCGTTGTGCCCAGTGCTTCTGTTTAGTTAGTGCCACTTGTTATACAGTTTGTTGTGTGTTGCTTTGACATCCGGGGCTGTGTCCACAGAGCCATTTCTGTGCTTGGTCAAAATTTAAAATACAATTTTTGAGCTAATTGTTGGAATCTAGAAATGAAAAAATTTGACCACCTCATAAAAGCTGTCTTAAGATATACAAGTCTGTTACACACCACCCCTCCCTGTAAGATTTCATTTCATTTAGCATTAAAGGGCAACACAGCACCTGGCTAAAACACATTTCAATCGAAAGCAGGATACTCAAACTTTTGAAAAAGTATCATACTGTATTATTTTAATGAAATTTAAATCACCAAATAACTTGTAGAACAAAATGATAATACTGCACAAATGGCTGGTGTGAGTCAAGGTAGCCATCTTGAGAATTTATCCAATCGAACATGTTGGTATCAGATTGTGCGGCCTACGCGGGGAAGTAGCCTTTATCCATACGCTCCATGAAGTGACATATGATAGCGCAGAAGTACCTCGCATAAGACATCATTTTGACATTGTATACAACAGTTTAATTACTTGTAGCTGAAAGTCCATTTCACAGTAATGTGGGGCACGTCTGTATCTTTTACGGACCACCACGGACGTAAAATCGATTGATTTTCTATGCGTGTAATATTCAACGACGTTACCGTTATCACAAATTATGTCAGACAATATGTAGCATACCGTGTCAGACCAAACTGCATTCATCTCCCCAAATACATTTTTGTCGTTCATTTTAGCATTTGGTTAGCAGATTCTAAATACAAATATCAGTCAGTGCAAAATTTATCAGGGATGCCGAAGGTTTAGGGGAATGAGAAGACGGCATCTCACCGGACAAGATGTAAAACTAATGAAATCTTACGATATAATTTTTGTTCTCTGAATTTATTACAAATGAAGAATGTAGATTTTTCTCTTTGTCTTTCTCGCATAAAAGGAATGTTTTTTCTGTTTTCTTTTATAAAATACAGTAGAATTACTAAAACGCCTTGTTCAAGCCGAGGTGCTTTCTCTGAGGTCTGCAATAACTAGGTCAGCACTGCTTTCATCTTAGAAGCCATCCTATGTAGCGACAATCGAATGCCTAGATCAGCCTCAGTAGTGCTTAGATTTATTTTCATTTGTTTCCAGAATTGAGCATGAATCTAGTTGTACAACAATCCTGTTGTGATTTTGTAAACATTTAATAGGAGTTAAAATCACCAGCACAACCTCACCGTAGACTACGTTCTCAACTAGGAATACACCTAGTAGGCTATTAAACAGGGTCGCTGGAGTTCTTTGTAAATGATATAGTAGGCCTACTGTATCAACAGTTCAAGCAGTGGAAGAAATATTCTCCCTGTATGTTCAATTTCTGAGAAAGCTATATTTATCACTTCATCTCCGAAGTCCACAGCTTATATTTGCTGTAGGCTGCTGCTTAGAGTATCATATGGAAAATGCCTATGACTTTAGAGAGCTAGAGTAAACGTGATGTCACCCTGCTCTGGATAATGGAGACACACTGAAGCTGTGTCAAGACGAAGTTTCACTAAACTTTTACTGGGTTGGAAAAAGCCTAAAAAAATATTTAATGCCGGTTTAAGATACTTGAATGGTAGTCTTTCAGTGGACATTAAACATTAGTCAAGTGCTGTCTTTCACTTTAATGGGCCTGTCAATAACTGAATTGCCAATATTAAAATACAGGATGTCATATGTTTTGCCGACCAACCAGCCAACCAACTTGGTATGCAGAGCTGCTTTGTCATGCCTAAAAACTAGGCATTAACTGTGTTGAAATTCTAATTTTTGACATAATTCAGAACTGGGTTTGTGGAATTGGCCTTTATTCTAGTTCTTCCTTTGGAAGAAAGTTTCAGTTACTGGATAAAGCCAGTGGTTAGCAACTGATGCTGTTGCATGTTGAAGTGAAATATTCTTGAGGACAGCATTAACACACCAATCAATCAATCAATCAGTCATTCTACTCAGTTGGTGCGAAATTCCATTGGATTGGTGGTTTTTATTTTTCAAGCGCTGAGTACAGGCTTAAAAGCTTGCGATTTCCTGCTCTAACGGTAGGATGAAGATTCTTTTAAAAGAACTAGAATGGCATTTAATATATTGGGTACCTACATATTTATATGGATATACATGTAGGTATTGAGGCAGTATTATATAGTCGGTAAAGTTGTTTATTGTTCTGCAGATGAACAGTGACCTGAGAGAGCATACAATCGGTTAATGACAGAAGCTTGAATAAAAACCAAACTTCCTCTTGGTGAACAGTCATATTATTGTTTCAACTATTAAGTACAGATTAGTTTGATCTGTTAATCATCTATTAAAAACAGATTAGCTTGATTAGTTTGATCACCTTAACATTTGTGAGCTCCAACATGTTCCGGAACTAAAATGGTAATAACATATTAATTGCCATGGTCAAAAGTTTAGAATGCCACTTGTGTTGAGAAGCCTTGTTTTAAGTAAAGTGAATGTTAATAATTGTGATCTTGTATTCTTTGTTGCTTTTGTGTGAGTTTTAAATTACATGTACTGATTTGTGCATAACATATCAAATTACTGGTTCATTAATTTACCATCATTTAACAATCTTCATCAAGAGTAGTCAGAATAAGAAATGCAGATGAAGACAAGTTTGGTTTGATTGAAACTTTATAGTATTACATCAGACGATAAGCACTTTAAACCATTTTATATAATCAAACACCTTTTTACTATGTGTGGGCTTTGTGATCTGCCTGCATGGAATGGTTGGGCTGGCCTTATGGATTGGGTGTCTTGAACATCTATGGTATAGCTTACTTATCAAAGGAGTTTGATGTTTTAGAAGCAACTCATTCATCTTTATCGCCACGATGTGGATGAAATATTACCAGTGAAGCCTCACACCTTTATGGTCTTTAATACAGCTAGTATACTGTATATGGCCCCAAAAAGTTCTCATGATGTAGTTTCCTTGATTATGAGAGCCCTTAATTATCATCTGAGAATGATGTCTGAAGGTTTGGGTAGGAAGTGCTTAGGATGGGCAAATGTGAGTTTCAGCACCAAAAGTACAAGTAATATTTTATGACCTTTTATTTGCCTACCAAACATATATTTTCATCGCAATCACTTGCACAGTTTAATGTTTGCTGCTATGTACGTGTATACATTCATTTAGTTAATCATACATAATCCAGATCTGGGGTTTATTTTGGCTGCATTAAAAAGTTCAAGCAACTAATAAAGTTTATAACGCTTATAATTTATGAAAAATTAGATACCCCAGATTTTGTAAAACATGTATTCTAAGCAAGAAGTTCCATTTCTTGCAGTTGCAAGCTTATATTTCACAATTACTTGTATACTATCAAGAAATCAAATCTAATCCTGCAAATGCTTTTCATTAAGAAAACAAGAATTTAGCATTTTTCTTTATACTACTTAGATTATTTACTTACACAAATTAAATGAGTATGTACTTGTTTTTTGTTTTTTTTTTAAATCTGAAGTATTTTCCAGCATATAACCTTCAACTAATCCCATTCATGTTTTTGCCAATAAAAATGCCACTGTCTGCTATACATACAGAATTACTGTAAGTTTAATCAGTGGTTTAACACAGGCAGTATGAAGAGCTATCCAAGCTTGCTATTTGAGGTATGTAAACAGAATGTCTGCTTAGTAGCCAGTTGAGGGTGGGGGTGCAGGCAGAACCTCAAGATCCTCTCCCAAAAAGATGATCTACTGCAGAGTTATGACATGTGCAGATAGGTATCTGTTTTCCTTTTAACTTATGCCAGATGCTGTTTCGGCCAATCAGTGTGCCAGCATGAAGTTCAAGGAGGTGGGCATGGCTCATGTTTTACTACTCTTGGAAGAACCTTTTTTTTTTATGTATGTCTGCTTTTTTTCTGCTTTTTTTTTTCTTTTTTATTTGGACTCCCAACAGATTCCCCCACCCAAGTTCTGCTTTTCCATGGAATGTAATGGGCCTGGGCAGGAAGATTTAGCTTCTTAACAACAGTCTTACTCTGTACACTTGAATATGTTTTCTTGCATTATAGAACCATTTAGCAACTTTTTCAACCTGATGAAAACACTTTTTTTTTAAATTCATCGTTATCTCTGCAGAATTATTTATGTTGTTTACACATGCAAATACTTGAAGGCAATTTTTAAGCTGTATCCATGTTTTGCAAACCAATTATTCCTCCAAATTCTTTTACTTTTTGTGAAAGGTATGTTTTTTCCTAGGATCTTGGAAGACATAAATACGGTGACTATCAGACCTGTTAATATGCCAATTATTGTGTGCCAAAGTATTAGAAGGGCTGGATGTTCAAATGTACATTGCCCTAATACCTCAATATTTTAATTCGGGGTCTCCGTGGCTCAGTTGGTTAGCGCGCTAGCGCAGCGTAATAACCCAGGAACCTCTCACCAATGCAGTCGCTGTGAGTTCAAGTCCAGCTCTTGCTGGCTTCCTCTCCGGCCGTACGTCGGAAGGTATATCAGCAACCTGTGGATGGTCGTGGGTTTCCCCCGGGCCGTGCCCAGTTTCCACCCACTATAATGCTGGCCGCCATCGTATAAGTGAAATATTCTTGAGTACGGCGTAAAACACCAATCAAATTAAATCAATATTTTAATTCAAGTGTTCAACTTGTGGTGCTTTAAGCATATTTAAAGACATTTTTTGCCAACACTGAAAAAGTCATAGTTACTGTGAAACCATGACCTTGGCCATCACCCAAACATAAAGGTGGATAAAACGGAATCGAGATTTGCCCTTTAACGTGTGAAATGATTGAAGATGTAGGGTAAAACTAAAATACTGAGGCCTCTTTCTGGCCTCTATTCTACATCTACATGTACATGTATCTCATGTGTTGTCCTGAAAACTAAGACAACTTAAGCTTTTCACCAATAAGGATGAGTGTTCAAATCCTGGAAGAATATGTGGTTAAGGCATTCAGGCATGAGTATTTCAAAGTCAGTGAATTATTAATGGTTAATTAAGGATATAAGTAGGATTATAAATTCTTGACATTTGGACATTTTCAGAATAACATGTACATGGATCTTCTGTTTTGGTCTAGCGTTGGTATGTTGGGTTTGTGTATGATTAGTATCAAAGTGAAAAGTTTTCTTCACCGGGGTCATATACATTCACAGTACACATAGTAACTATAAATGTAAAAACAGATACTTATTGAATTCTAAAAGTTTTTTTGGTTTTCATATCAGTATGAGGGAAATGTGTGGTAATTGTGCAAGCTGTAGATTGCGAAAGAAATTACATATGTTCATGTCCTCTGTTGAGAAGAACTTGATACGTAACGTCAGTTTGAAGATGTGCGTGCAAAACCTGAGGAAAAAACACCAAAAAACATTTATGTGTGAGCTTTAAATGAATGCAGAATCTAATAGTACCTACAGTTTTATGTCAGCCTGTGGGACAGTTCGTTTCCAAAAAATTGTGTGATGTATTAAGTGGAATCCATGCAAGCATTCTAGTATTTAATTAACACTAAAATTGATTTGTACAGTGAAGCATGGAGGAGTTTGATATATGCCACTTGTTTCAGCATATTGTGGCTTTGATATAAATATTCATTTCTCTGTATCCTGTGTGTAACGGATTACATGCAATATCATATGCTATTCCATTTCCCTTTACACATCATTTGCCATCATAACCCCTCCATTGCTGGCCATTTCTAAACACTGACCTTTCATGGCTACTAGTATATTATGAAAACATAGCCTAACCTCAACTGTGACATTTTTTTCCCTTCCATACCTTCTGGGAATGGGACAATTATATCTGACCTGGATGAAAATACCATAGTGTGTAATTTCAGACTGATTCAGTAACCAAGTTGGATATGAATATTGCTTTAATAGAGTAATGAAGGCCATGTCTGCCCTATAAATCATAATGTGATATGAACAATACTTCAGCAGGCGTTACATTGGAGTTATGTGACCAAACCAGGTTTTCATCGCCCCACAAATTCTGTGGACCTACGAGTACATGTACATATTGCAAAAACTAAATTAAGTTTTGTTTTCATGTAAATCTCGCACCTATTGTATGTTTTGCACGACGTTTTGCTTGTAAATTTATCATTTTCAGCCAGATGTTATATATTAACTTCACAAAGGGCAAAAGCATAGTTAAATTCTGCTCTGAGCTCAACCCGCAATAACTGCATGCTTTTTTGTTGTCTGTAATATTTTTTGTCTAATGCGAACATCAATAAAAAATGAAAAGTTTAATAAATAAATGTGTATTGATGTATTTGTTTCCCATTGTAGAAAACACTTCGCATTGCAGAAAACATGTACCATTGTAGAAAATACTTCCCATTGTAGAAAACGTGTACCATTGTAGAAAACATGTACCATTGTAGAAAACACTTCATTGTGATTATAAGCATACAGGTATACATCTAACATATCAAAGCTATAGAATAGAATAAAATCACTGGCTGGAAGCCTGTAAATGCCTAATTGTGAAAAAGGTAGACTACTTAGGCAAACTTCACTTAACATTATGGAGATGAATAGATTGATATGGTATTAAATTCAAACTACTGCCTGGTGGGGACACAATGGAACATCCCGAGTTGTGTCATACTTGGCTCAGCATTACAGGAATAGCTCAAGTTCTGGATGAGTTCTTGTCAGCACATTGTGTATGGGAGAAATGTTGTGTCCAATGAATAGCGAAGACAGGCTGCTATATTCGGAGAGATTAAAATATTATTGCTGAAAATTTACTGAAATAAATGTGCAAACAGTTCAAATTCCTTTTTTGGTTTAATAGAGAAAAATGTTTTTGTCCATGTTACGCATAAGTGTAAGTCACAGGGATGTTTCAACATATCTAAGAGTTTTACATTTATATAAAACTTGTGTTTGCTCTTAGCAGGACCTTTATTTGGCTGTCATGCAATCTTAGAAATATCTTTTAAAGTTTTTGCAGGCCATACAGTGCCAGATCTTCCTGGTATTCACATTATTAAAAGAGTGGCATTTATTTTCATGGCAGGGTTGGTGATATAGGAAACCGTCGGCATTTATATATCAAAATACTGTTTGGTGCAGGACGTCATCTTGCTGCTTCTTCCAGGCTTGGTCTTACTCTAAATGAATGGTTATCTTTCAGTATACATGTATACCTAAATTCTTCTTTTCAGTTTTATGGAAAAAAAAAATATACCATGATAATTTGAGTGCCTTCACCATTTTGGAGTTGGAAAAGTCAATAGAGAGTATTGTCCCAGGTAAAACTTAAAACTGTGCCAGTGCTGATATTAATTGTATAATAAATTGGTTAGATGGTGAGCATGGTCACATAACGACTGTAACATTCCCATCAGAGTAATGGGCTAATGACTTACAGGAGTGGCTGACCACCAGGGACCCCAAACTGCAGGCTGACCACACAAGTGTATGGCTCGTAACTCACTCTGCCTCTTTATACAGACTGTAGTCCCATCAGTCATCTAGTCTTGGGCTTTAATAGATCCCCTCAACTTGTTCAAATATTTTCCCATGGATTTCCTTCAAAGTGAAGCTGTCTCCACAGAAAGTCTGTGAATAGAAAGCGTTCATGATTTTTCTCCCTTCTTCCCACAGAACTACTATATTGAACATTTTACCATGTCAGTTTGAATGAAATTTTACTGAAGACATTCCTGTTAATGGAACAAATGTTAATTTGCAGCAGGTTTCCAGAAGCTACTAATTCTAGTCTAGACAGGATAGTTTAGATGTCTTTGTGAATCATGAATAATTAGTCTAACCATATGATTTATTTGAACATCCAAAATTAAATAAACACCACATTTTGTCCATTTTGACCATTTCACCTTCTTTAAATAATAGTTTCACTTTAATTAATTTCATGTAAGAATTAAAATTTAACAAGTTCAACTTTGTGTCTTCAGTAGCAAGGGAAGCTACAAAAGACAAGATAGATTTGTCCACCTAATAAGGCCACTTATTTAGTTTTCGGGAGTTTTGATTGATTTCTTACTAAAAAAAAACGATAAATCGATAAGTGGCATCAAAAGTATCATGTTGAGGCCTACATGTGTTTATGAGAGTGTATTTTTATGTGTATCACACTTTAGCTGAAATACAGTAATTGATCGATATCTGTTTACAGCGAAACAGTTAAACGATGTACCTTAAATGTAAAAAAAAAAAAAAATGATGCAGAAAAATTAACATATATTCCTGTAAGTCAGTAGATAAAAATAGTTCTTGTGTTTTGAAATAACTAAGTTATTATTAATGCCAAGGAACTTAATTAAGGTTAATTTCATGAGACGGCCTTGGGTGCATATGCACATGGATATGTATTTACCCGGTTGTTAGATTGTAAATGGCTCTCCACTCTTAAGGCCCACCAGTGGTTGTATTGTTATCATGGTTTTTAAGGATGTCAGTTTGATTCAGGCTTTATATCAGCTCTGATGTGAGGTATGGCAGTTAGGGGTTAATATCCCTCCAGCTGTAAGCGGCAAGGTCGTCCTGCAACCTGCGGATGGTCGTGGGTTTCCACCAGGCTCTGCCCCGTTTCCTCCTACCATAATTAATATTAGTGTCCTCGGTTTAACTGAACTTCTCCAGCACATGTTAGCTTCTCTTATGTCTCTGGTTTGTGGTCGAGAGATATGGTAGCTGAGGGCTGTATGATTTTAACTATACCTGACTTAAAGTTGGAAGGCTGGAGTGTTATTTAGGAGATAATAAACTAATGCAACTATATAATAAAATTTAGAATTTAAAAGTAAACCAATTGGAATAGCATTTAAATACATGTACATAGGATAAAGATTGCTTTTGAATCTCTTGGGTTACAATGTTTAATGCTTAGAGTGAAGAGTGGGCTTATTTTAATACTACTGAGAAATGTGGGATCCAGATTACTGGTGTTATTTGACAAGTATCAACTATTTTACGGAAACCATACATACTGACTTGCCTTCATCATAAACAAAAAACATTTGTCTGCATTTGGGGAGATTTTAACATTTTTACAAGCGGATAAAGTTTGAGTTTGGTTTTAGGAAATAAACTAGTGTGAGGTCTTGTAAGATAAGACCTTTTAAGCCATGATATAGCATCATCAGTGTTGAAATATGAGAGTTTGATGATAGATGTGCAGCAGGTTGTGTATTCCTTATAGTTGAGAGGTCTGTGACTTATGTGATATCAACATTAACAACTTATCACCCCTGACCCCAATAAATGAGTCTTAGTGTCAATCAAGAATGAAATAGTATCCCAGGGGAAAGGATACAGTGACCCAGGGGAGATGTAACCAGGAAATGGCTGTTTAATGCAACACCCCCTACTTGACATTAATGAGTGTAATACAGGGACTAGTGACAGACAACTGAGTTAAGTAAAACCACATTTTTGTGTTTTAGGAGTCTCAGCTGTATCAGTACATTATTTACATGTGGGCAAAGTTGGTTCTGCTCTTTTTTTTTCTTTTTTTTTGAGAACATAATTAAGTTAACCAATTTCCTAGAATGCCATGACCATTTTTAAACATACTCCATACATGTGTTTACATACATGTGCCTAAAGGAATATGTCGTTTATATATATATATATGACTTTGTTCAGACTTCATTGTCAACAGGGGAGTTCTAAAAATGTAAAATATCAGATGGTTAACTGTTTAAATATGATAATATGCCGCTGAGTACATGTAAGAATTTAACTTCAAATTGTTTCATACATTGAGACAAGAGCGAAAACTGTTACATGTATATATACTGTAATTTTTCAGCCTTTTCACATGCTTGCAAGGTGTTTATTCAAGCCTCTTCTGAAGGCATTATACTGTGTTTTATCTCCAAAATGAAATTAAAAATGTGCATAAATTGCATCGAATAGTTTTTGTATGTGAAAAGTTTGAAGAATTAGGGTATACATGTCTTTTTTTTATTAATTATGCAGGCCTGTGTGGGTAACTTTGTGTGCACATTTGTATTCTAATTACATGCATAGTATATAGTCTTTTTCATAGTGGAAAGGCTACCGTGTATGAAGGCTGTTATTAGGCATATTACGGTAGTTTTCATATAAGCATACTTATACAGACAAGTGTCACATTCATCTGGTGCTATATGGTTCTGTACATCAATAAACATGAACTGTCTGCTATTTTTGCACACTTGTCTCATCAACTTCAGTTGACTCTGAATAACAGTTTTTTTTACGTAATCTGAATTCTGAATCCCAGACAGAATAGACCTTTAATGAACTTTCTGATGCCAAGGAAATTGGCAGTGGACTGATAATAGGAATCCAATGGGGCCAGGGCATATAAGAGGAATCTTGAAGCTGGTATGATTATGGTGATTTTTGCATGATGGCTTCTGGAAAGTGGTAGAAAAACATGTCAATGATGTACAATCTTTTATCCCACATACAGCAGCATTGGATTGGGTTTCAAGGCAAGGTTTTGGGGTTAATTGACAACATGGTGCTTTAATCTAGCACCGGCTTACAAAGAAAACAAAATATGTGGTGTTTTTTGTTTATTTTTATGGTTACACCTTGCCTGTAGCCCAGTGGTTCTTTCAGATACCTCATTTATATGGTCAATTCACATAACAGTGATAAATGAACATGGAGTTATGTCATGCATAGTAGACAGAGCTCAGTCTATGTTAGGGTAGGGTAATTGACAAGTTTGATAAAAGCCAGGCCACCAACTTGTTCTCTTATCTTCAATTGGTTCTGATTAGGAGACTAAATGAGATTTGAGCTGATCATGGGTTCATGTGTCTAGTAACAGGCTGATCTACTGCCTAGAGTGGTAGTTATGTTATACAGGACTAAGGGCAAGAATGGGAAAGTTGGGGTACTGGGTGCTTTGGAGAACCAGCCCAGGAATATATGTAGTGGATGTACAGTGTGTCTGTTAAGTAGTCCATGCAGTTAAGCTTTACATGTAGGTATGGTAGTTTAATATGTTCTTTGCCAAGAGCTCTTTACATGCTTGCCATTTTCCTAAGGTTGTTCAAAATGTCAGACAAATTAAGGGAGGGAGGGCCAAGCGAAAATTGTCTTAAGATCTTTGACCCAGGGGAGTGGCAAGCAGTAAGTAACTGACCCTGAGTGTCAGAGCAAGGAGTAACCTTTGGGACAGAGTTTGCACAATTCTGACAGATTCTCTCTTCTCCTCTGCCAATATTTACCCCTAACTGTCCACCCAGGATGGACACCATCTGACCATAGCTGACAGGCAAACCTCTTAACAAGTCATCCTTGGCTACTGTCTCTAATCAATCAAACTTAAATAAGGCATAGGACATAGGATAGGTTTCCATCAGCTCCTCCTTAATTGTATGCATCACAAGGGGATTCATGTATATTGCTGAGTGGTAATTTCAGTGAATATATGTATTTCATTCATACTTCTTTCATACATGTATACATTGCTACCAGTTTTCTGTCAGCCTCACTAACCATTGCACACTTTACAGAATGATGACTATGTCTTTTATGCATTACTACCAGTTTTCTGTCAGACTCACTAACCATTGCACACTTTACAGAATGATGATGTGTCTTTTATGCATTGCTACCAGTTTTCTGTCAGCCTCACTAACCATTGTACACTTTACAGAATGATAATGACTGTATATTTTATGCATTGCTACCAGTTTTCTGTCAGACTCACTAACCATTGCACACTTTACAGAATGATAATGACTGTATATTTTATGCATTGCTACCAGTTTTCTGTCAGCCTCACTAACCATTGCACACTTTACAGAATGATGATGTGTCTTTTATGCATTGCTACCAGTTTTCTGTCAGCCTCACCAACCATTGCACACTTTACAGAATGATGATGACTGTATCTTTTATGCATTGCTACCAGCTTTCTGTCAGCATCACTAGTCATATTGCATACATTATGGAATCTTTTTGATGGTTGATGACTTAAAGAAGAAGAAATATCATTAGTTATTTATTCATTTAATTATGACGTAGGAAGTATTTCTCAAATCTTTTATGTTGCAGATCTTAAAAATGCATTTTCAAATACATTGAAATGCTTCATTCCTTTGCCTTAGAGTAGATCAATTATTAGCAATTTAATCTACATACTTTTTCCATTTAAAGCCTGTGGAAAGTAAATTCTAAGTGGATCATCTGAGATCCATCTTCGTGGAAAACTGCGTTGAAGCTGTGGCATTTTTCAAGTGAACAAATGAAAAATAATCTGCTAAGATAATCTACCTTCATAGCCTCCCTGTGGAAGATTCTGCACTGGTTAACACTGAGTTGTGTTGGGTAAATGTGTTAGGTATATTAAGCAGGGAAAGTGTGATCTAGGTGTAGCTGACTCAGACACAATGTGATTTCAAGCTGGCTGCATGGATAATCATACCCCTGGGTTAATCTGCTCATGTTTATCTCGTTAGGCTCATTTTTTAGGACAGGTGCCCACCAGATTGTCAAAGCCTGCATGTACCTTAGCAATTGGCACAGACCATGGAAAATGGCTTCAGCTTGGAGTATTAAGTGTACCACACCAACGCTATATATAGGGTGCACTTCTTGGCCAAAAGTTGGAAGAAACAATATGAAAATTTACCTTTTCTTCAAGGTTTTGTTTGTCTTGCATCTTGAAATCGATTGCTATTCTTGAGAACCCAGTCATACCTGTACAGAAATTTTATTATCCCCTTTTCCTTATTATTATAAGTGATTCTAATGCGTTGTTGAGAACATAATTGGCTTTTGATTATATTTTTCTCCAAAAATCAAATAAGGTCTCTGTAAACAATTCTGTATGCATTTATAACCTTGCAGTCTTTCTTAACTGGCTTTGTAAGTATAAAATTGTTCAGTTTTTATTTGCAGTTGTATATTATGAAACAGGTTTTTTAAAAAATTATTATCCTGTTTGTCAACAGACTCAATGCGAATTTTAAGTTTTACGTGGCTAATTCAGTAAGACAAACATTCGTGAAGTAATTTAGTTGTAATGCAATGCATATACATGACAGGTGAAAAGGCAGGTTTGAACAAATTGAATTATAATGATTCACTTAGAACAGAAATGTGAACAGATGACCGGGAAACATAAGCCTTGTCATGACTTAATATTTGTGAGTTCAAATCCAGCTCATGGTGCCTTTATCTCTTGTCGTACATGGGAAGCTCTACCGGCAATCTGCAGATGCACCATAATGCTGGCTGCCATTGTAAGAGGGAAATTTTCTTGAATGCGATGTAAAACACCAGGAAGATAACTAAATAAATGCATAACCTGATGTTTGTGATATATATAGTATTCACACATCTTAAGACTTAAAAGTTGAAAATATTACGCTCTTTTGTATGAATAATGTATAAAAACTATAATAATTATGCATGTTGACTACTGTATGTGATAAATTTGACATTTGGCATCAGTACTACATGGAGAAGGTATTAGGTTTTAAAGCAAGAACAAAAAGAATATTCTGGAATATTTTTATTTTCAGCCTGCTTGCAGATATTTTCTTGATTATAATTTATTTATACTGCTTTGCATAACTCAAGCCAGAAGTCTTTAGGAAATATTTTTTCATCAACAAAATATTTTGTGATACGATCAGGGTGTAATGCCTCTGTACTTCAAAGTCTTTGATATCAGAAGCTTTTGTAAACAAGGTTGGGCAGAACTGTCAATCTTCACTTGGATGCCAATTGTACGTGTCTCTTTTTTTTATGTGCACATTTTTTTTAGAAGATATCATAAGTTGTGGGTGGAAAACTCAAGGTGTTTTATATTGATCTTGACAAAAATTGTTTTGAGTGCCAAATAATTTTTTTTTTCTGGGTTCCTGAAAATCTGTTTAATAGGAGGACCATATGGCATTTGGGTTAACCGCACTGCTTGGAGTACATAGCATAGCGCAGGTGTAGCTTCTGTGATCCATGCACTCCTGACAGGTCCAGGTTATCTGTGGGTGTCGAGAATCAGGGCAGGTAATGGGGCAGGGAGCAAACAGGTAAAGCTAAGATGAGCTAAATCTGGTAAATAAAGGAATGAAGGGCTATAAATGCCCAAAACTGCAACTACCTGTACATACCATGCTTAAACCTTCCTCATTTTGAGAAAATTGAGTGATTTATTACATAGAGCAAGTTAAAAAAACTGGAATTCCTACAAAGATTTCAGCATTTTTGTATGGTCCTTATAAAGGCTCATTTCTGACTTCTGTTTTAAAAAAAAAGCTACATTACAAAATAAACACTTACGTTCAAACAACCCCTGTGGTAACACTGAAGCCATGATTCAGACGACACTTTTGAATCACCTGTATTTCTTGGGATGAGACTTTTCACAATAGGGATACAGAACTAATGGTAACTGGATCCCTGAGTGGCAAAATGTTACTCTTCTTATTAAAAGGTGAAACAAATGACAATCCCATTAAGGACAATTTTGTGTTTAAGTGCATCTGGTTTGTTTACTAAAATCAGTTGTAAAATACACACGTATCCATCTATGATACTAAAGAAGAAAATTGATAATAATGCAATATAATTCTTAAGGGCAAGTGTAGAAATACAACCTACAGATCTGTAAAAAACAAGCACAAATTCAGAAAAACTGCGACAGAAAGTTGATGTCATCTGGTCCTCATTCCTTGTTAAGTGAATAGCCCTTGGTAGAGGACAGGATGTCTAACATAATTGAGCGATGGATCATGGCGGACAGGCAGACAGACATACTGTCTTGTGGAGCTGCTTGCTGCAGACAAAAAAAAAAGTGTTTCATAAACTGTGTTGGATTTCAGTACAAAATGGCACTAACTCAGGTACTACTGTATCAAACAGGTAGCTCTTATCATTTTTTTTTTTTTTTGAAAACTGTCAGATTCTCCAGTGACCATTATCAAAGCACAGTCTTGTGAATATTGACTTTTGTTAACATTTCTCTGATTTTCACTACCATGTTGAAAGCCCATGCAATATTTCTTTGGTTCGCTTTTGGTGGAACCCCCAGGCTGTATTTTTGTGCCTTTGAAGCCGGTGGGTCTTGATTTTCTCAATGAAGAGTGTTGGGGAAAAAAGGTGGTAATCAGGACCAGCTAATTGGAGGAACAGAAGAAAGGCTGTTTTCTTCATTAGCTGGGACAGTGGTGAAGACATAAGGATAACAAGTAACCATGCCCAATGCATCGGCCTCACCTGGGGGCTGCTGAGCTAGAGCAGCGTTAACAACTTCAACAGGTGTTTTCTGTCTTACACCTGAGGCACTGACGACTTTGACATAGCATTCTAGGAGGAGAGTCAATGAGCTATAGAAGTGAAACAGTTGTGCTTCTCTTTCAGCATATCCAAAATGGCTGACATGTTAAAATCTTAGTTATTAATGTTTAGCTTTCTGTTAAAGAAATGAGTATATGTGTATGGCAGTAAAATATCATCAACATATTCATATAGATTTTCTCTTTAAGTATAAAACTGATAAGGCTAATATCTTGACCTTTGGGTCTCTGCCCTGTGACAGGATGAGGCTTGTGGGTGGGCTGTGCTTGTGGGTGGCGCTTAATAAGAGAAATTGGTGAAAAGGATGTGAATCTTTACTCATGTGACTTTACATCAGAGAGTAAATTTACTGAACTTATTGACCTTAGTCTTCCAAAAAAAAAAAAAAAATCTGAAATTACTTGCTTTAAAGTAGTTCATCATTTGATATATAAAACTTAATATTGCTATGTGAATATTTTTTTTTCCATATCTCTAGTCAGCCATTTTGGATATGCTGAAAGAGAAGCACAACTGTTTCAAACACTTTTATCTTCCAGTAATGAGTTGATGCCCACAGTTGGGGGCAGCAACTGCCTTCAGTGTTAGGTAGCCAGCCGGGTGGTAATCAGATGTGCGCATTTTAGTTTTTTTTTGAAATATTTATTTAGTGCCTTTAATCTGCAGAAAAAAATGGTTCAATCCACAGACTTTCCATATATTTTTCAAAATACATTCATTAAGACCCAGTTTGCTAAATGGCATGAATTTGCATAGATTGATGCTTTTTGGTTTATATGATATTCTTTGTCAATATTTTATTAAGATTTACAGAATACATGTTTAATTTTATTACTGCGTGATTGCATTCCTAGGCGGTTCCATTAATAATGTAGTAATATATTAATTTTATTTCAGTCCCCTTTTTGCTTATCTGTTATAAAATTAATTTCGCATAAAAATAGCAACTGTAGCTATTGAACTGATGATGCATTTAATGTGTACGCACGTGTCTCGCAGTGGAAAGTTCCCGTCAAAAACGTTGTTGTAATAATGGTTCCACATGTTAAGATTTACCAACACTTCATCCTGGATTCATGTTTGCACTAAAGCACACAAGGATGCAGGGGAAGTTGTGGTAAAACGATCATGTCTTGTTACCTAAAATTATCCCCACCTGCAAACCAAATGTACTTGTATCCTTTTCTCTAAAAACGCATGTGTTCAAAACATTGAATTGATAGTTTTTCTTTTATTCCATGGTTCACACTGTGAATTATTTCCAGCTTGTCTTGATAGTTGAAGTAATATATGCATGCACAAATAGATATTACTGTATTTCACCTGAAGTTTGGCAGTTTTTAATGATTCAGATTGATTGATCCAAACTTATAGGGCAACTTAAGTTTGATTCAGGAATCCTTAAGCTCTGGCATCAAAATTGTCATTATTGGACCTTTTTGTACTTCTGCATGTGCATTTTGACCTACCGAGCTTTAGGTGAAATACAGTATTTGTTGAAATCCAGGCTTATCATAGTGTAAGATGAAGCAGGTTTAAACCCAGTTTTGTTGTCTTCATCTTTCCCCATCCTGAAGTAGCATACCAGACTTCTTGTCCCTCTTAATCATCAAACCAAACATGAGGCCCACTGTCATATACGTGAATTAGAGGAAAAAACACCGTCAAAATGACCAATTTTTATCACTTTAAGAATGACTCAAGTCAAAATTGAACCTGGGAATCTCTGATGGAAGGAATACAATTTAATGACTAATAAGTTTTTGTACTGGTAGTTCATGTATTCTCTCCAGTCTTTATAAACCGAACCTTTAGTAATTCCCAGCTAAGCTACCTGAGATTGTTCAAAGACCTACATGTACAGTAGGCACATTTTATTTTTGTTCATGAATGAAGGGTGTCAGAAGCACATGTACATGTACAGTCATCAAGCTTGCCGATATGTACAGGATGTGTAGCCTACTGTATGTTACTAATATAGCATTAAGTGTTTACCACAATTTCCCTCCTAAATGTGTGACTATTCAGAAGTCTCCGGAATATAATCCACACCTTATAGTATTATGTAACAGAGCTTTGTTGTGAAATATGTAAATATTTGGCCTTTTTTTTGAAGTTACATGTCTGGGACTTCGCTTGACCACCAATATTACGTATAAGTACTTACAATTTACAAGTCGAATTTTAATTTTTCTTCTAAGCTTTTTTTCTTCTTTTTTTTTTTTTTTAAATTCCTTTCCTGTTCACTTACCCATGACATTTATAAGTGTAGTGAAAGTAATACCCTCAAGTGTAACATTAAACACTGATTACTTAGTCAATCCTGAAGCTTAGAAATTATCCAATACAGGCTATGTAATCCCATGTAGTCAAATTATAAAGATTTAGCAAATTGCATCCAAATACTGATGATGGATAAATTGCATTTAAATGATGGTGGTTTTATATACTTATACACGTATATATGGGATTAATATGAGTTAATGAAGAATTAGGGATTGAGACTGAAATTTACAAAAATGTTAAAATCTTAGCTGTAAATGTTTACAGAATTCTGTTAAAGAAATGAGTATATGTGTATGGCAGTAAAATATCATCAACATATTCATATAGATTATCTCTTAAGTATAAAACTGATGAGGCTAATATCTTGACCTTTGGGTCTCTGCCCTGTAACAGGATGGGGCTTGTGGGTGGGGTGTGCTTGTGGGTGGCTCTTAATGAGAGGAAATTTTTGAAAAGGATGTGAATCTTTACTCATGTGACTTTACATCAGAGAGTAAATTTACTGAACTTATTGACCTTAGTCTTCCAAAAAAAAAAAAAATTCTGAAATTACTTACCTTAAAATAGTTCATCATTTGTTATATAAAACTTAATATTGCTATGTGAATATTTTTTTTCCATATCTCGCTTGCCTAAGTTTGTTTGTTTTGTACAAGGTGGTAATTTTTTTTCTTCTTATTTTCTCGAACTTTTACAGTCCACCAGACCAGCAAATTTAGGTATAACCATCATATATGTCCACAGTGTAGTGCAAGTGGCCATGATCATTCATTCATTCATTCCAACAAGGGTCTGAGCTAGCTGTATTGAAGGCTTCCACTATGTTTTCGTATGTTCCAACATTTTCGTATGTTTATTCAGTCATATTCTGAAGGCATTATTGTGTGTAGATTGATAATATTATACTTTTTGTGATGCCCTGAAACTGATCAATCCATCCAATGTAGTTTTATCTCAAAATCAATTTAAAAATGTGCATAAATTGCACTGAAAGTCGCTCTTTCATACGTGAAAAGGTTGAAGAATAAAGGTATAATACATTGGGATTGAGTATGCTTTTTTATCCCTAAAATGTTAAAACTTTGATGTATAAATACATTTACTGTGCTCACCATTACAGCTAATGACCTTAATTAGCACATTGCCGTAGGCCTATGTTGAAGTCTGTATACAGGGTATTGTAGAGGACTACATGTATATGTCATCATGATGGAAAATGTAAAGTCTACAGTCTTATACAAAAGTTACATGAAAACTGCAAGCATAAGCTGGAGAGAAGAAATCTGTTGAATAACAGGATTGTGCAAAGGTAATGCTAAATGTGGAGCCAGGAAGCCATTGTTATCAAGGCTATTATATGAAATAAACTTACATGTAATTTGAATTGAAGGAGACGATACATATGTAAATGTGTGCATTGGTCATGATTTTGTTCTCACAATTTGTCCAGAAAAATGTGACATTTGAAATTTAACACAGAAAAACCACAATGTTGCAAAAAGCTCATTTAGTCCATTTACCCTTTTTTTTATACAAATGTCTGATACAGTGGCTGCTGGGTATAAATTATATCTGGTCAGTTTTTGTGAAGAGAAAATAAAAAAGCTTGGTCTAATAGAGATGAGGAAGATGTTATATATATATATACTTGCAAGTCCATGTGATGTACTGTTGCATTTACAGTGATGGAAATGACTGGATTGGTGGATTGTCATGCCAACATGTAATTGTAGTATGTGTCAAGCAAAACATTTACCCGTACTAACTGTATCTTACAAATTACGGGAAAGTTCATAGGTCACTGTTTTTATAGCATGAACGCATCACTGAATTTTCACCATAAACGTTTGTCAATAGAAATAGGCTGAGCGTGGTAAGCTTAGTTTACTAGTACCGTTTGGATTTGATTTTTCTTAGCAGCTTGTTATAACTGTAAACATTGGCAATTTGTCCAAAATTTTTACTTTATTGACTGGATATGATTGCATTATTTGATTGCTCGCAATGTTTCCCATTTTATAGGGTAAGTAAACAATATTAGTATCAAAGTAGCATACTTTTGACTACATTATTGTTTAAAATCTCATTCCGCATCACTTCGAGATATTAAAATTGGAAGGCACATGGATGTTCCCGTAAATAAACCAGGCACAGCTGTCAATTTATATTGACACGGACATATTTCAGTGCCATTTTCCAATGGAATACTTGTGTTTAGAGTTAAGGCTGGCTTATATAATGAAGTCCAGTCATATTTTTATGGAAACGGTTTGTGTATTTGTTAATACCTTATTCACCCTGCCCATGTTAACAACCCCCCCCCCCCCCCTCCACTCCACTGCATGCACAAAATACTCACCACCACCACTGCCTTCATCCAGTTAGCTGGGAGGTGTGCAGTGAAAGAAAGAGGAAAAATAGAAATGACACATTCAGTTGTAAAGTATCAATCCCAAAATAAATATCTTACAGGAGTATTATTAAAAAAATGAATTAAAAGTTTAGCTGAAAAACATAAATAACTAAAAAGACAAACATATTTATAAGCCTGAAACATTTCAAATTTTACATATACAATGTGTTCTTTCTTGATCATTCTGCTAAAATGTTGATCTTGCCCAAAGTTGACTGAAATTACCAAATACAGCATTAAACACCATTATGGACCTAACAAATAAAATATCTTAAAGCTGTTACATTTTGCAGTTATGATGCAAGATTTTACCCATGACTATTTTGCACAATTGGCTTGATTCTGACAGTTCTATTGACCTTAGGTACATGTTTTGAGGTGTGTTTTAATTCAAAGGTGTGAAGGTAGCAAGAATGATATCCCCTTCTGGAAAAATGTAAGTTTTAGCACAAAGAGTAATATTTTGTAACATTTACATGCCTCTAAAATGTCCTTTTTGAGCGACATTTTAGATCATTTACCATAAGTGTTTGAAAGGAGAAAAAAATTACAATATTATGAGACAGGTGAACAGGTTTTTCTGCTACAATGTACAAATTGTAGGATAAATGTTGGTATATAGGCTGCATACAGTTTTGATGTGAATTGTAGTTTATCACTTCAAGATATAACAGTGTGTCCATTAGTACATATGCATTGTGTCATGTCTATAGGTACAGACAGGGTTAAGATCCCAGAATGCCCCTGTATATATAGACAACTCGATTCTGTTGACAAGATGCATTAGAGAGCAAGTGTTAGGGGCGATCAATTTCTGCTACATGGAGCCCTTTGTGTGTCCTGTCAGTCCCTGATGATGGAATATTTACCTCCAAATTAGTTAACAGTCCATTAGGCCAGATGTATGTGGTACAAACATGCAGAAGAACGTTGTATACATTGATACAGATGGATATACACACTGCAAGGGGTGATGTGTAAAGAGATACCGGCGTTGGCATGAAGGAAATGACATACGAATATGTAATAGTCCCAGAAACAGAGATAAACCTTGTCGAACTCCCAGAAACCTAAAGAGAGGAAGACAGATGGAAGACAACATCTGCTAAATGAAAATTTTGGGTTCCCAGCAGTGACTATAATCTTTGTGTTCATGCATGTATGGCCTTGGTAAATTCAAACCACATTTGTACCTTCTAACCATAAACATATTATTAGATAGGACCAGCAATTGTGTAAGATACATTGTCTGTCTGTCTGTCAGTCAGTTGGTCAGTATTTTACATCGTATCTTTCAACATCAGCCAATCACTTGAGGAGGGTTTGGAGTGCAGGATGAAATCAACTTCTCGCAGGTTTTTACCGACCGCTATTGCAAATTTGCACCATTCTTTACTCTCTTTTTTTGCCTGGAAACCACTTTGGTTAATGTTTTGGTACTCTGGAGCTGCTGGCTGTGCTGGATAGTTCTGAAGTCATTTGATAGTGTTATATGGAGCTATGTCTGACATGTAAGTATTATTTAGTGGCCCCATACTTCTGTCATGTTAAATGAAACTCCTAATGATGTAGGCGTGGCAATTTCCTTCACCCTGTTCGTTCTCATGACCGTGACCCTCCCACTTCCGCACCCATCTTCATCTCTTTTATTCTGTGGTTGCTCTTAACCCTCCTACCCTGTTAGTTTGTCTGCACTGCGGTGTTAATGTCAATTTCTTATACACTATCATACCTAATAATTGAACATATTAATAAAAAATTAACATCATTTGGAAAAAAAATGGTAGTGATCCTTTTCCCTGTGTACATTTACATCTGTCTTTCCAATTTAGAAACTTTATTTACTCTGGTAAGACTTTTTAAAATTTTCAGCTTTAAGGAAGAGGAAAGAATTTTAGAGGATTTACTGTAGATGCTGCCATTTTTTATTAACCAGGTAGATGTGGAACAGAAACTCTGCAGGGGGCTTAGTTAGCATCTGGCCATCAGGAACAGCTGGTCCTTAACTATCACAGAGAGGAAAAGCAGACGATCCTTTTTTTTCTCAGAGATTGTTTGTGGTTGTTTTGATAAATCATATGTACAAAGTAGAGCTTCCTGTGTGACCTCTGTATGAACATTTTAAATTGAGTAGGATGTGCATGTACAATGTATATATGAAGATAACTACATTGCATACAGTGAAACTTGCATTGGTTATCACCTCTCTTGCTAGTTCCTAATTAAGGTGGAACTGAAGTCTTATTGTTATCTGTTCCACTTATATATTTCTGCTTGTCAAAGCCAGTTAATCCAAAGCGGTGTTAATATCTGTTATCTTACTGTTATAGGAGGCTGTTGCATACTGCATGAGGAGGCTGCTTTAACCTATAGGAGATCACATGCACAAGCAAACGGTGTTAAGTTTAGTGTGGACTAAACTACATTAGTCATGCATTAGAATGAGAATGGTGCTAAGATCCAATTAGGGTGATCCGCAAGTGTAAACTGTCTATGAAAAATTAAATATGGACAGCATCATGGACCTGAGCAAGAATCACACGAAAGTCTTAAATGGAGAATAGATCTGAATAAACTGTCCTTGTGGAAGCAAGTTTTGGATAAGTGGCCAAGGGTGGCCCATTTTCATATCTAAATGCCACAAAAAAAAAGTTTATACTGTAATAAAATCTTCAGTCTTTTCAACCTTTATCATAAAGCTTAAATCATTTGTTTTTGTCACTAAAGATGAAGGCTTCCTAAAACTATGTATTAAAATTATTTCTCTAAACCCCATAGTTCTCTCAGAAAATATTGTTTGCAGAGGTGGTTGAAAAGGTTGAAGAATTGGGATATGTGTTAAAATCTTGTATTTATATATAGTGAGTTAATATTCTGTAGTATTCCTTATAAGTAAAGATAGATCTGTGTGTCACAAGAAGTATAACAGAATGTGTTTTGCCTGCTAGAATTTGATGGGGATCAGAGCAGTCAAAGGGCTTGCCTCACACACACATGTTTTTTTCATGTCAGAATTCGATACTGTACCACTCTTCCAAACTGTGAAATATGTTTTCCTTTTGAAATAGTCTGAATAGCCAATGGTCATTTGTGGGGCGATATAGGGTTCTTGAGTGTCCATGACATGTGGAAGTTATCAGCCAATCCAAACAGAATGTTAAGAGGTTAAAATACCAAGGGGCTTGTTCCAGGTGATGCCACCGCCCTGAGACTTGTGAATTCGCCCTGAGACTTGTGAATTTGGTGCAGATGGGTGAAAAGAATGAAGTGGGAAAAGCTTGATCAAAGCTTGATAGAGAAAGCCAGAAGTAGATTGTCTGGGTACACGGAAAACCACACAAGTGGCAAGAGTTAGAGGTCTTCAGGGGAAGGGCATCAAAGAGCCTTTTCAGGAGGTTGACTCCCTGCTGGTTGCCCTCAAGGCTGTTGTCTCAACTGGACATACCTGCCATGCTCTACAGGTGATTCTAATAAACAATGAAAACAAATCTCTGTGGCAACTGTTGCAAATGTTGTCTCGTCTTTCAAGGCATAACAAAGTGTTCATCACCCTGTTCGGGGAAAGGTTATGTGAAAGAACATTCCATGCAGATTAGATGTCTGCTTTTTTTATGAGGAAGCATTTTTGAAAATCTTGAGACCTTTATACAGTAGCTGAGCAATGCTGTTAAACACTACCATTGTGTTACAGATATACGAAAGTAAGCAAGGCTGCATTAGCAGTGAAAACGTATTCTTGTAACTTAGTATATGTACGTCACGTGAATTTGTTCTTAAAAAAAAAAAAATAGTGTATAGTTTCACTGAATGTTCGTTTTAACCAACAGTTTTTTATTGTGGAAATTAAAGTTTTCCATTTTCTGCTGAAATTCATGCTTTTCTTTCAAATGTTCGCATTTAAGTTAAAACTGTAGTTTTACCAGCCTGAGGCAAACCGTAACATGTTGCTTACCATCAGTAATGGTGGTCCTTCCTTAGATACATGTACGTGTTGTTAAGTAAAGTGGCACATTACATACACTGTATGTGTTTCACTTAAAAGACCTAATGCTTTTACTCTGTTCTCGACAGGATCTCCTGTTTATTATGGTGAAGTATAGGGTTCTTGTAATCTGGAAAAGTAACGCTGACTCTTACATACAATTGCTACAGACAATGCTGGACAAGAGCCAAGTTCCTGCGGAAGGGTTTATTGGTAGGGAACTATTATCGCTGCAGTTTAGTATACATGGTCGTTAGGTGGGGGCGTGATTCATGAATTCTTCCTGATTATTTCCTGACCCAGTTGTCAATTCATCAAGATAGTGTCAACTTGCCTTGGCGCCGATTCAAAACGAAGATAAAGGTGCGAGAAGCGAGTAAGGAATGATAACTCGGATATTTCTCTTTTGGCTCTTCGTCTGTTCAAGCTATTAACTCGTAAGCCTATTTTCTTGTGCATGGCCTCGTATGAAACAAGAGCACCTGTGACCTAACAGCTAGAAGTTGACTGCATGGTTGTCTTCTCTTTGATTGGATAAGCAATTGCCTTTTCCCTCTTTGTTATGGTTGAAACACATGGCAACTGCCAGATATATTATGACTGAGGTCTATCCAGAAAAGCAATTAAGCAACTTTTGCTTGTGAAACGCCTTTCTTGTGTAATATATATCTAGTTGTTGGAAGCATTTCGTATATATGTGTACGTAAAATATTAAACCAGAGGCTTTGCGCAGCTAAAGAAAAGATGGATGTGATAACACAGATTAATTTCTTAATGACAGCTCTTCAGTATTTTTTTCATATAACATGAACTTGTTAGTGCTACAGCATTTGTGTAAACATATTTTAAGGGAATTTTGATAAATTGACTTGTGCAAATCCTTTAATTCTGTCAAGCACTGAGGCATGTGGTTGGTTAAATAGCCAATGTAATGTTTTTACCCATGAATGTGAAATTATCAGTCATTAATTTCATTCAAATTTGAGAAAACTCAGTGGTGTAAGAGGTAGTTTTGATATCATTTATTCTTCATGAATTAATTTGTTTTGGACATACTGAATATAAACATAACTGGCTTGTCTTCCAAGCTTACCAAGTAACAAGTTTCATGAAACTATTAAGAAACTGACATAATAAAGCAAACTTAAGATTTTTTTATAGAAAATGAAAGTGCACTTATATACAGCCAAAAAAGTTGTTATGGATTGAAAATAGGATGGTACTATTTTTCTTTTCTGTTGACTGTCCAGACTTCAGATATTCTTATTTGGCTAAGTAAGATTTAAATGCATGTACAGTTACCTTCTCAACACATATATATAAACAGTTACCTTAGTCATAGTGTCATTTTGATTAATGTTAGACTTGCATATGCATATTGTAATCTTTTTTCCTTTATGTTAATGTGAAAGGAAGATTAAACTAGACCAAGGAAAACAAATGGTTATTTATTTTCTAAAACTCTTCTTGGAAATGCTGTATAGAGAAAACAGACCTGAGGAAGAGGGGCTTGTTAACAAGTTTAGCACCTGGTACAGGATGATGTAACAAGCAACTTGCCTCTAGGACAGATGAACATTGCTTACATGTTTCCGACTGGAATAGTTTGGAATCATCAGTCTGAGCTCAGTGTATTTGTTACATCCTTGATGTCAGGAGGCAGGTGCATTCATTTTGATACTTAGGTCTTGCAGCTTTTATACATTCAAAACCCAAAGGCTTTTAATATAAATTGCTTGATTCCTTTATAGTGAGAAACTTAGATTTTATGATTTTTTGAATGAAAATTTTTTTAAACTGTTAAATGTGAAGAAAGTGTCAACTCTCTTGACTTTGTGTTTTGACATTTTGTTTGAAATCTCCGTTTAATTAAGGGTCATCAGAGTTTCTGTATGTGCATATGCATAGCATGTGGCCATAATCAGTTGCTGGTATAGAATGGCAGACACATCCTTGGTTCGCGTTAATCTCAAAAAAAGAAAGTGGAAAATCGATGTGTGCATGTAGTTTACAAATGACCAGTGATTTAGCATGGTTAAACCAACCTTGGTTACTGTAATTTGACCTCATGCAGCCATTCTTGTTATAATGATAGGGATTGGTTTAGCCAACATACCAAATTTACCAAAAGAGACCATCATTGGAGCTGATCATTAGACTCCTATCCATTGGCATTCATATCACATATCCACTATTTTGATATAGCCATAAAATGTATTGATTTCTCATAGATTTATGTCCAAAAATAATTTCTTTGCCAGCAGGATAGTTGAGTAGAAAAATTCAGCTGAAAATATGCTGGGACAAGAATGTGAACATCTATGAAGCCTGAATCAATTCACCTTGATCCTTAGTAATATGTTTATAGACATATTAATGGCCTTGGAACAAAGCCTGGCCAGGTCCACATTAAGTTAGTAGTCCCTCCTGAAGATTAATTAGTTGTCAGACCGTATTCATTTTAAAGATCGACAAAGTTTCTGTATGCCAGTCCCTTATCTTCAGCACAGCTTGGACAGTACAGCTCACTTTGAACAGCCATTATTGACTGCTGGGTGCCGTCACATTCGTGTTACTCGTGTATCTCTTTGACTTTAATTCCCTTGCTGCTCCGTTAGTCCGATGCTTGTCGGTTTACTCTTTGGCTCAGAATATCGAAATATCCTGTATCTGAATGATTAACGAGAATGCTGACGAGAATTGGTTAATGAGTTGTAATATCAGCGGTGGTTTGGGACCCGTTGGTATGAGATGAGACACACACACATGGAGATTATGATTGAATATGAGGGCAGGGAATGCCAATTGGATGAGATAACCGCATCAGTGAATATTGGGGATGCCAGTAAACTGTGTAAACGCCAATGATAACAATATTTATGTCTTTGTCGTGCTTAAATGCCTTGAAAAGGATAATAATCAGAGTGTCGGCATTTGTTCTGTCTGTAAGACTATTTGTTTACGTGAATGCCAAGGGCACCATGCAGGCCATACAAAGTCTTACATTTGCATAAAAGATGTCTCATATTTAACACAATGCAGTTACGCCATGGAAATGCACAGTATCAGATTTATGTGCCAATCAAAGCCATAAATTTCATGTTTCAAGTGTAGTTAATACGCGTCAGTGTCGGGTCTCCATTATAGACATAACAATATTTGTCAGTGGGTATTATGTAAGACTGTGCTGGGTAAATCTTAATTAGGTGTTTCATAACATATAATCAACGAATATCCAAATAAATTGTGTATTTTTGGCAGGAAGATCAATCCTGTTGTGAAGGCACACTGGAAATACAAGTAATAGTATTAGAAACAATATTCAGTATCAAGCTTCTTTGATTTTTTAGCTTATACATTTTAGGGTTTGTAGATCGATAGTGCAAAAACATGATAATGTTATTTGGCATAGTGAACATAATAATGTTATTAAGTAAATTATGAATTTAGTTGCTTTTTTCAAGATGTGTGTGTTAAATTTAGCCCTTTTGCAAGTTGTAACTTTTACATATGTGGTTTTGTGTTACAGGAATGATGAAGGCACAGTCAAATACACAAACAAGTGTGATGCAAGTAAGCAAAATGTAGGTAGATTTTTGATGTCTGATTAATCAAGGTTTAAAACAATGTTTTCTCTTCATTCACAAATTTACTGCATGGGTGTCCTCCAGGCTCTGTCTGGTTTCCTCCCACCATAATGCCGGTCGCTGTTGTATAAGGGAAATATTCTTGAGTGCGGCGTAAAACTCCAATCAAATAAATAAATTGAAGATTTGATGTGCTTTGCTTGATAGTTGTCTCCTGCAGAGGCGGTCAGTTTCATGGGTGGGGTAAGGTGAAGTAAACTGCCAGTCTTTAACAATTAAGTACAAATTAAGGAGCTGGGAGTCTGTAGTTCATATTTTCTTTCTGCAAAGCAGGCGCAATATATGCATTGCACATTGGTGGACAACCTCATATAGTCTCTGTATAACCTTTGTGTAAGACCACCTAAATTATGTACATGAATTATGTACAAGAATAGTTACATGCCTATATGTGTGTACTTGGTATTCAATGATGATGTTAGTGGGTGGTAGCTTCAGCTGGTTGACAAGTGGTTCTTCTCTGTTGTATACTAAATTGGCATCAGTCTGCTACATTTCCGGCTTGGGAAGGTGTACATGCCATACTTTGTTTCTCATGTTGCATATACATGTAACCCTAGTGGGACAGGAACTTGCTGTTGGAGTTGAAAACAAACAGGTGTGTAAGTGAAAAGAGTAACAGGTGAAGGTGGTCTCATATTAAGTCCGCCAATGTGAAAAAAAATCACTTTTCCAGGTCGGATCAAATGATCAGTAAAGTATATATCAGCAGTGTTAACCCACTGAAGAGGCTTTTGTTTTTACTGTGAGATTATACAGATACAAGCAATTTTTCAAGAATGTCAGAATAGTACAGGCATGTATTTATTCATTCTCCATAGGTGACCAGATTGAGGCTAAAATTATTATAAACTGGTTTAGCAATCTGTGGCATATCTGAGATCTTTTTTGCCCGAGTACAAAGAATAGCTGATTTTGGTGGTGACTTGTGCACAGATTGGGTATATATCTGGCCATGGCACCAGGTGTTAGAGGTACAGCAGGACCATTTTGCATTTTGATGCGACTAAGGGCTTTTTCAAGACTATAATAACCCATGGGGAATATATTGCCACTTTTTCCAGAGTAAACCATGGGGAATATATTGCACTTTTTCAAGAGTAACCCATGTGGAACACATGGCACTTTTTCAAGAGTAACCCATGGGAATATATTGCCACTTTTTCAAGAGTAACCCATGGGGAATATAATTGTCACTTTGGGTGCTTATATATAGTCATTAAAATGATTCATGCAAATTTTTGCACTTACTCACTCCAGTATATATGTGAAAAAACAAGGATTCGTTTGGATTATATTTTTGATTGTTTGTACTCTGTGATCTTTGCGCTGTAAGAATGTATGCATCGCACATACTAGAGTCAAAGCATACCTTAACAGTAAGTCTAGCATATTTTAAGTGACACATTTTACTTGATTTTTATTGCTTTGTCCTCCTTATGGGGTCATTTAAGAGTTTTTTGTTAAGTTTCATTAAGTTCTTATCAGAAGAACATAAGTGTTTGCATCAAAAGTTTCATTTTAAGGCCTTTATCTGCTTATGAAATAGCATTTGGACATGGCAAATTTCAGGTGCAATACGTTGAACCTATATGTATTATACCCAGGTTGTATAGAACTACATGTAGGTCTGCACTGTTTGTTTGACATGGTGAACTAAAGCATGAGACCAAGAATTATTTTACTGGAAATATTACTGCCAATATTAATAATATTAAAAATAATAACATGGTCAAAATAATGATGGAGTGTAATATAATTCAGTAATAGGATCCTAGATTGGCATTGACAAGATTGATAGAGAACAATATATTCCAGTGGTTTAAGCAGTGAAATACTCAGCATGTGTTACATAACTCCTATTCTGTTTTTGCAGGGAAAACCAAAAGCAGATTCTTTGTAATTCCCTCTGACAACTCTGGGATTTATAGCATGTGATCTCAAAGCTATCTTCATGGTTTTTGTTTGTGGTGTGCTTCTCTGTGTAAATCATGTTGATTTCCTTATGTTGGGAGACGACTGGCTGTAAAACTTCTATTGGCTTACGTACACATACCGTGGAGACTGGTTGGAACTATAAGATCAACTTTATCATCCTATCTGCCAGGCTTGTCGAAGGAAATCAATGGGGTAATGGGGCAAAAAAAAAAAAAAAAAACTGTGAATGGATTGAAGTTATTTCTGGGCTAATGCCAAGAAGCTCTAAGACCTTGAAGTATTTGTGCTAGGTGGTAGACTTATCAAGCCAGGGCTATAACGTTTCGAGCATCTTCTCTGCCCAGATAGTGGGTGGAATGTCTCACAAGGCTGAGTTAAAGAGTGCCCAAAGAGGGTTGACACACAGAACAAATGAGGGATCACATCAAATCTTCTTCTAAACACACTTGTCCTTAGTTTCCAGAACTTTATCTGTGATGGTTTAGAGCCAAGGTGCCAGTAGCACTACATATCTCTCCTGCTCTCCTTGTCTGAAGGTAGACACGGGCGACAACAGGAATTTGGCACCAATTTCCAGGCCTCTTAGGAAATTGGTCGTGATATTTTTTTCACTCAGAGGGGTAAATGTACGTGTATCTCAAGGACATGGAAAGCTGTACTTACTATATGGCTGTGTGTTTCAGGTCTGACGTTTTGTCCGTCAAAACTATCTCCTGTATACTCCACGAAATTTTGCCACAGTCCTTGGCTGGGTATTTCTTTGATCATGCTGTTGGCTTATTTAGTTATTGTTTCTTTTGAACATATAACACATAGTTGTAAAATAATTAGCCTTAAAACCTAGTACATTCATGTTCTTAATACCTCATCGAAGAAGAAAAGCCATGGATTTTATGATTTTCAAGTTAGGTGCATTAATTTTAAACATAGTATTTATTTATTTATTTGATTGGTGTTTTACGCTGTACTCAAGAATATTTCACTTATACGACAGCGGCCAGCATTATGGTGGGAGGAAACCAGGCACAGCCCGCGGGAAACCCACAACCATCCATAGGTTGCTGGCAGACCTTTCCACCTATGAGCGGAGAGGAAGCCAGCATGAGCTGGACTTGAACTCACAGGGACCGCATTGGTGAGAGGCTCCTGGGTCATTACGCTGTGCTAGCGCGCTAACCAACTGAGCCACGGAGGCCTCGACAATTTTAAACATAGACACTTGAGTATGAGTTTGTTGAGCGATAATTGTGAGAGGAATTGATCAATAGTTTCTATCATTCAGTGCTTTAATACTTTTTGTCACAGGGTTAACCATCTACATGTAACTGTTCATCTATTCACAGATGAAATAGAAAATTACATGTACTATTATTTAGACTGCCTGTTAGTATTTGAACACAGTACAAATAGTTTTAAAAAAAAGTTAAATTTGGACACTATGCTTAAATGAAATGGTCTCAGAAAGGGTGTTTGGACATCTTTCTCATTGATACAGACCTGCAACTGGAAAGTCTGTGTGTGAAATTTTATTGGTTGCATTCAAATTGTTAAGTGCTGTACTGGTTTCAGGGTAACTGAGCAGTCCATTCCAGATTTGTGACTTTTTGACCCAATGTTGGACCAGAACCATATTTGGAAATACAAAGCGTGATGCTGAGTGAAAATCTGTGTCTCTGTGGTTTGTGACAAGAGTCAAACCGTGGTCTCCCATGATAATAGCCAAAAGGCCTGGGGCCAGATATTGATGCTGGGCCGCCCAGTCGGCATAGTTCATCCCTGAAGACTTGGCTTTGGATATGCTGGCGCCTTGATGGCCGGGCTTGCTGTATTCTGATGCCAAGGCACGCTGGTTGTTAGTGTATAGTTGTGTATAGTATACTCTTGTCAGAGGAAAGTGAATATCAGAGAGGAATGGTTTGCATGATTAACACTTGAGGTACTAATATCATTACTCAAATGCATATATTATGAATCATATACATGTATGCTGGTGTTACTGGCCTTTGTGTTGCTGTGCAGTGTGTACTGGTACATATATTTGTTACGATCACTCTTTTCTACCTGTTGTTTTACACACACAATAAAAAGGCAATGCTGAGTCCAATTTATGAAGTACATGTATTATATCGTCACATTGATATTTTCGGAGTTAATCTAATATTCAGATTGATGAACTCCTTAATTCATAACATTGTGTTTGCTCTGTGATCCATATATTATTATACTATATTGGTTGGCGTTTATTTTTCACTCAGGCATTGACAGTCTGGTGTATGTGTGTAGGAAACCAGAGAGGTACAAATGTCGCTAACATTAACCTCAGGAGTTAAAGTAAATGCTGTAACAGAGAAAGCTGGATTTGAACATGCAACCACATTAGAAAAAGGCCTGATGGTCATAGTAAGCTGGCTCTTCAAAAGTCTGAGCTAGTGGTTCAAGGCTGTATACTGGTAATTAAGTAATGCTTTTTAGCAAGTGTTTATGTATTCAGATCCCTGCATAAAGTGGAATTTACTGGCAAGTCAGTACATGCGTGGCTCAGTCGGTTAGCGCGCTAGCACAGTGTAATGACCCAGGAGCCTCTCACCAATGTAGTCGCTGTGAGTTCAAGTCCAGCTCATGCTGGCTTCCTCTCCGGCCGTAAGTGGAAAGGTCTGCCAGCAACCTGCGGATGGTCGTGGGTTTCCCCCGGGCTGTGCCCGGTTTCCACCCACCATAATGCTGGCCGCCGTTGTATAAGTGAAATATTCTTGAGTACGGCGTAAAACACCAATGAAATAAATAAATAAGTACATGCACACATACAATGTACCTCTCTTTAAGCAGGCATCTGCCAACCTTGGTCTCCAGATGCTCCATTTTTTAATAATTATAACAACAGTTATGCATGTTCATATGTCCCATAATTATGTCTGACTTGAATGTCTTCTATTGCATTTTTAATTCAACCAGTGTAACTTTATTTCCATAATCAAATTATTATGATGCAAATATTAATTGTAACGTTCCGAGTTTGCTGTTTTGAGTGCCAAGAAAAAAAGTGTGGGAATTGTAGGGTAATTGTTTGTATGCATGCTAAAATGAAACACCCTCTGGTGTACAGTGTATATTTAAATTAGGTGTTATTGGTGGAAATGTACTTACATGTACATACACATCTCTATTTCCAAAAGCACAAACCCTTCTTCAGATTTGCCTGTGGCAGAACTTAATTTTCTGGATTGGTAGCCATGCCTGATGTAGCCCTACTGAACGGCGGTGCTGTTTGGGTCAGTTGGGATCCTCTGGGCGTCTGGGTGGCTACCATCATACATCAGACCGTGAAGACACAGTTACAAAGTCAGGTTCCATACACTCACATTAGCTTAACTGGGCACGATGATGACGATGATGAACATATCCGTTATTGCCAGAGTTAACTTCATTGATCGCTTTAACCGGCAGTGCTCCAGGAAAGGACAATGCTCAGAAATGGGTTTTCTTGATCATTACACGTTACACTAAAACATGTTACAGTTGTACATAGTTTCTAGTTATGTTTAAAAGAAGCACCTTCGGTCATAGAAGGCTCTTTTTTTAGTGGTGTAGGTTGTGTTGTTCTTTGTGATTTTGTTCTCTTAATTAGCATATATCTGCATAAAGGTGAATGCTAATTTTTAAAGCACTTATAAATGTATTTGTATTGACTTTGATTTATTTATTTGCTCTGCTCTTTCTGGTTCATATGGGGAGTACATGGCAAATCGTACCAAAACAAACTCATGCTGTAATCTTATAAATTTCTAACTAAAATCTTATAGTTTCAAAAGCTTCTCTAGATTTATACTGTAGGAGGAGTTGATTCCAGACAAAAGATTCTCAGTGTGGAAGAGACAGACAAATGTCTGTTATATTCACAGACTTCCCTTCTTTGATAATGGTTACATCTTCAGTGGTAGCCCAATTCCACATTCTTTTCATGCATTGCCTTCTGTCTTTAATCTTAAAATCAATAACACTTCTTTTGTCATGTAGATTTAATAATTGGGAAAGAATCGAGTAGTCGGCATCAATAAGCATCGTCAATTTCAGCCAGTATAATGGAAGGAAACATGCCAGCTTCATGATTTAAATGGGCGAGACTCGGGGGGAAAACGAAGCAATCATAGACTTTAGTCAGAACATCAGTGACTCAGTTTTGTATTTTCTTTGTTGTACGATAAATTACTCAGAATTTATTGACTTTGTAACATAAGAAACAGCAATTTTAATCTGATTTGAAAAATTGACTTAAGTCTAAGATCACTTCGTGATCTCATGGCCTGGTGAATGGCGATGGTATATTTCAGTCACTACATGTTTACTTCACCTATAAAATTGATCCTCATCGTATAAGAAAAAATTATTGAGTACGGCATTAAACATCTGAAAATGTGCCATATTCTTTACCAAGTTTGCCCACATTTACATGTGCCATCTTCTGTACCAAGCTTAACCACATCTACATGTGTCATCTTCTTTGCCTAGCTTAACCACATTTACATGTGTCATCTTCTTTGCCAAGCTTGCCCACATTTACATGTGCCATCTTCTGTACCAAGCTTAACCACATTTACATGTGCCATCTTCTTTGCCAAGCTTGCCCACATTTACATGTGTCATCTTCTTTGCCTAGCTTAACCCCATTTACATGTGTCATCTTCTCTGCCTAACTTACCCACATTTGCATGTGTCATCTTCTGTACCAAGCTTAACCACATTTACATGTGTCATCTTCTGTACCAAGCTTAACCACATTTACATGTGTCATCTTCTTTGCCAAGCTTGCCCACATTTACATGTACCATCTTCTTTACCAAGCTTGCCCACATTTACATGTGTCATCTTCTTTGCCTAGCTTAACCACATTTACATGTGTCATCTTATTTGCCTAGCTTAACCACATTTACATGTGTCATCTTCTTTGCCTGACTTACCCACATTTACATTTGCCAAGCTTACCCACATTTACATGTACCATCTTCTTTGCTAAGCTTGCCCACATTTACATGTGCCATCTTCTTTACCAAGCTTACCCACATTTACATCTGTCATCTTCTTTACCAAGCTTGCCCACATTTACATGTACCATCTTCTTTGCCA
The DNA here is from genome assembly GCF_032854445.1 of Liolophura sinensis. Lineage (NCBI taxonomy): Eukaryota > Metazoa > Mollusca > Polyplacophora > Chitonida > Chitonidae > Liolophura > Liolophura sinensis. The sequence continues at coordinate 19,018,570 of NC_088302.1, forward strand.
ATCTTGCCCACACTTACATGTACCATCTTCTTTACCAATCTTGCCCACATTTACATGTACCATCTTCTTTGCCAATCTTGCCCACACTTACATGTGCCATCTTCTTTATCAAGGATGCCCACTTTTACCTTACCACCTTAAATACCAAAACTTGCCCACACTTAACATGTACATGTACAGTTGGAAATGTTTACTATGCGATTCTGTGACATCTCCATGACATTTTGCTTCCAAGATATGGTAAGAAACCAGACAGCTCAGTGGTATTGGCTTGACAACCTTTCTTTAATTATATGGATGCATGAGTCTTTAACAGCAGACTGGAAGCCTTTTCAACAGTCAGCATAAGATTGTAAGTTTGATTTGCACCTCAACAGCTGCTGCCAGACAAGAGTGTGATGACAACAGACCTGTGCTGGCTTTACTCTCACTGACAATCACACAGAATTGCTTATTTCCCCAGAGCATTCCTCACACACCCTGTGAGAGGGGATTTTTTCATACATGCTGTTCTCATGTTACAAACCTTGTCATAATTGTGTAACTCGAATAATGGCGTGTAAGACTTAACTGCGTATGACGGAGGCTCAGTCTCTGCTGTTTGCCAAAGCAACCTTGCACCCATGTGTCACTTTGGCTATATCGGAACGAGGAAACTTGATTATGTGTAATTTGTCTGCATGCCAAATGTAAACAGCCTTTGTGCGACCTTAAGCGGGAGCATGATGGGTGATTTAACAAAACTCTGATTGAATCCGCATTGGCTGGATATTATTGATCGTGCTAGAGGTGGGAGGCTAATGATCATAGCCAGAAGTTTCGGTCTTAGGACGCATTGGTCACAGCTCATTCGGCCTGAGGTACATTCCATGTGCCAAATTCTTGTAACTAGGGTGCTGTCTTTCTCCCATTTATTATATACAGTGACAGAGATGATGGGTGTCATAATCCCCTTAAGGCTGTCAGTTCTACTTAAACGTAATGGGACAAAGGTCCATTCCCCAAAGTGTTTCACCTACAGAATCCCAATTACATCCTAACACCCCTTGGGAATTAGATATGTTTTAAGTCCTTATCTTACAAATTTTGCATTTGGTTATACTGGGTGAGATCTTGCCTCTCTGAACAAAAAAAAATGCCCCCTCCCCCCCCCCCCCCCAAAAAAATAGAACCAAAGTAAGTACATGGAGTTTATGGCCCTGCCAATGGTATTCCTGAATGTGACATTAGTACACTGTAAAGGTATGCAGATTCTAACTTATATGTACTCATATTAGCCTAATTGACCATACATTTCATCCATGACTAACTTGCCAATTTTTCCTGATTCAGAGAGTTCTATTGATTTTAGAAATGTGTTTTGATGTTTGCTTGGAACATTGGATTATATGTTACCTGACAATTGTTAGTTTCAGCACCAAAAATAATATTTGTGACATTTATTGGCCTCTAAAATATGGATGAAATTTTAGGTCATTTTAGGGTAAAACATAACACAGTTTTAAGGGTAATTGAGCTAAATTAGGAGCTGTACTGTCAAGACATGGAGTTTATGGCCATGCAGATATCCATGGATGTGACATAAGTACATGTAGACTGTACAAGTACACTGATTCTAACTTGCCAGTATTAGGGCACACAGTATTAAGTTTCAGCTATAGAAATCAGGGACTCTCCTGTACTGGATTTGTCTGAAGATTGTGTCTGGCTTGGAGTCTGTCAGTGCTTGCTAATGTTCAGGTGTCAGGGAAGGTTCAGCTTGATGATGAATCTACATGTATATTGATATAACTGACATTACACAGAATAATACGGTACCCAATAAACTTGAACAAGTAATTGTACTCCTTGAGATATGTGTACATGTAATTAGGGAACAAGGGGGCCTCCCTGGCTCAGTTGGTTAACGCGCTAGCGCAGCATAATGACTCAGTAGTCTCTCACCAGTGTGGTCGCTGTGAGTTCAAGTCCAGCTCATGCTGGCTTCCTCTCAGGCCGTACGTAGGAAGGTCTGCCAGCCACCTGCGTAAGGTCGTGGGTTTCTCCTGGGCTCTGTTCGGTTTCCACGCACCATAATGCTGGCTGCCATTGTACAAGTGAAATATTCTTGAATACGGGTTAAAACACCAATCAAATAAATAAATTAGGGAACAAAGCATTATGTTTCCTTAATTTCACCCTTTTGTATGTATCATTTACATATTTGATTGGGTTATTGTATTTTAGTATACTGTGCACTTTGACATTTTCAGAGCATTATTTCTATTTACAGATTTATTTGATTGTGTTATTGTAACTGTGAAATATGGTTACTGTTTATCAGGATGGATATAATTGTTTGGTACAGGATGGTATTAATGTATTAAATATAAGAAGCCTTTCCTCACATTTCTAACATTATGTTAATGCATCATCATCTACATTCTAGTGCAGTGTGAGGTAAAATTCTCCGTGTAAGTACAAGTTTATTCCAACGAACCAAAATGACTTACAGGTTGGAAGGACACCCGATCTACAGTTGGGAGCGGGCACTTCTATATATATGATGAAGGAGCTTGTGGTTGTATCATTTTTTGCTGAGATTATGCTGTTTTCGTTGTAAACCCACTGGCCAGCATTAGGTATAAACAGTGCCTTACGGCTGGATAGGCTTTGCTCTGTAGAGCGGGATCAAGGCTCATGTGGCCCTAATAGCCTCCAGTTTATTACCTTGACATCTCTCACCAGTTAACACCCAAGAGGTGTTAGTAAACAAGAATTAGCCTGCAATAAACAGTTGAGCCCAAATAGACTGCTGGATACTGGGACATTACCAGACCTCGCAAATTCCAGACCAGATGGCGTTGGCCAATTTGGTCTTTGACCTACAACCTCAGAGGCAACTTGACACCCCTTCAAACCCATTGTGAAGCAGTGATGACCAACAAAGATATAAACATTTGAAAGTCCAGGCCTTCTGCTGGTCTGTTAGACCAACAGATTTGTTAGTGATACACAGGTTATTGTAATATGACCTCACCATACATGTATATTTCGAGCTTGCTCCTTCTAGTCCACCATATTGTTGGCCAGATGAACCATTTTCTTGCCAGAAGAAGATTCAGTCCTGATAAACAATTCTCATCTGCTTTGCAGAAAACAAGAATGCTGTGTTTGAATTACTTTTATTTTGTTTGTGTCTAAGTTACTCATTTAGCCTGATTGTAAAAGTTTTGTTAATTGTAGGAAGTTTTGGGGGTTAATTCTGAAGGAATGATGATATTCTACGTGTACTCCAAAAATACATTAGTTTCATCAGCAAAAATAATGCTGTACTTTGTAGCCTTTATTTGTACCTCTTTTGCACAAATTTTTAAGTCAAGTAGAATGTTAGATTTTATTTTTGTATGGAGGTTTCAGGTGTGCCAACCTTTATTTTTTGATGCAAATTACTGAATATTGTCATTTTACCATCTTGTACTATATGCATGTACATGTATATGCAAAATACTAAAACAGACAGCTCTTATGGATATTATACATTGACCTAATAATTCAGATGTGACTACAATCTAAATCTATTTTACACTAACATATGCTTGACCAGCCTGTACAGCTCATGCATAGCAGCTAGCAAATGTGGGTGCATGGCCCCAGCATCACGATCAGGGCTCTTAAACAAAGTTTTGATTATTAAATTTGGTATGTCCCTTTCTGTTATTTTGACTGAAATTTCTCGTGCAATGATATACCCAAAATTTACGTTGTCAAGCAGTATTTTGAAGTGATGTAAAATTTTGACTTAAGGCTAAGATAGCCTTGTGATGTCGAGGCCCGATTTCAGCTAACGGTTTTCGACTTTAATAAGCCAAAAGTTTATTAACTCAACAAAATACTTTTCTTTTAGCACTGGAAGTTGAAATCTGGCTTAAGTTAATATTGATGTGGTTGTCAAAATTTGAATTTTCAGGACCTAAATACACATGTAAGTTTTTAAATCGTATTTCGTATATTGATTTTCTTAGTCGGAAATGGCATTGTGGAATCAGCCCCCTGAGCAATTTGGTTGATTGCTGTGGCAGAAGTATTTAAGTAAAGAGCCTTGTAACTACCACTGGTGTAGAGCTCCTCTGAAGTTTATGCCTGGAGTTTTACGATTTCCTGTGGAGATGTAAGATTGTAGGGTATTGGATTTGTGTTTTTTTATGTAAGGGCTGTAATTAAAGGCTTCAGATTCTGCTATTGATTTATGTTAGTCTGAAGCAAATTGCTGGACAACCTAGAATACTGGTGTCAGTGGGGACAGCCTCACCACTTGACATTGCCCTCCTTAGAGACGGATGCCAAAGTGTGATAACACAACACAGAAACTCTGGCATTTCTACAGCTTTGCTTTTCTCCAGGGAAAAGAGTGATGCTCTTTCATAAGATGTTTGTCTTCCCATCTTTTCTGGGAGATTTCCCTGCACATTATTGCCCCCTAGTAGATTGTTATCAGTGTGTAAATTTCTGTGAAAGGGCATTACACATTATTAAGGTCATCACAGTACATCTTGTTGTATTCTCCACAGGATAGTGATGATTCAGAAATAAATTTTTGAATTGTCACTTGTTTTACACTATAATTGGAAGGCATCTGTCTGTTGGTCTTTGCAAGACTTTGTCAGTGTCTATTATGGTTTGGAGTGCTTTTGTCGAGTGCATACATTTGTGTACATACCTGTATACCGATTACCTATGGGTTCTTGGCCTCCCAGTTAACGTGCTTTGAGATCCTTTGTAGAGCACATGTACATGCACGTGAACTGGTCTTTTGGTAAGCCTTGTAGTCTCGATCATAGTGGTCATGTTTTGGATCTGGCTGGTAATCTCTCAGTGCCAGTGCTCATGGTTTGGATCAGCCTGGTGGTCTCTCAGTGCTAGCCATGTCTTGGATCAGTCTGGTGGTCTGTCAGTGCTAGCCATGTCTTGGATCAGACTGGTGGTCTCTCAGTGCTAGCCATGTCTTGGATCAGTCTGGTAATTTCTCAGTGCTAGCCATGTCTTGGATCCAACTGGTGGTCTCTCAGTGCTAGCCATGTCTTGGATCAGTCTGGTGGTCTGTCAGTGCTAGCCATGTCTTGGATCAGCCTGGTAATCTCTCAGTGCTAGCCATGTCTTGGATCAGCCTGGTGGTCTCTCAGTGCTAGCCGTGTCTTGGATCAGACTGGTAATCTCTCAGTGCTAGCCATGTCTTGGATCAGACTGGTAATCTCTCAGTGCTAGCCATGTCTTGGATCAAACTGGTGGTCTCTCAGTGCTAGCCATGTCTTGGATCAAACTGGTGGTCTCTCAGTGCTAGCCATGTCTTGGATCAGTCTGGTGGTCTCTCAGTGCTAGCCATGTCTTGGATCAGACTGGTAATCTCTCAGTGCTAGCCATGTCTTGGATCAGCCTGTTGGTCTCTCAGTGCTAGCCATGTCTTGGATCAGTCTGGTGGTCTGTCAGTGCTAGCCATGTCTTGGATCAGACTGGTGGTCTCTCAGTGCTAGCCATGTCTTGGATCAGTCTGGTAATCTCTCAGTGCTAGCCATGTCTTGGATCAGACTGGTAATCTCTCAGTGCTAGCCATGTCTTGGATCAGTCTGGTAATCTCTCAGTGCTAGCCATGTCTTGGATCAGACTGGTAATCTCTCAGTGCTAGCCATGTCTTGGATCAGACTGGTAATCTCTCAGTGCTAGCCATGTCTTGGATCAGTCTGGTAATCTCTCAGTGCTAGCCATGTCTTGGATCAGACTGGTAATCTCTCAGTGCTAGCCATGTCTTGGATCAGACTGGTAATCTCTCAGTGCCAGTGCTCATGGTTTGGTTCAGCCTGGTGGTCTCTCAGTGCTAGCCATGTCTTGGATCAGCCTGGTGGTCTCTCAGTGCTAGCCATGTCTTGGATCAGTCTGGTGGTCTGTCAGTGCTAGCCATGTCTTGGATCAGACTGGTAATCTCTCAGTGCTAGCCATGTCTTGGATTAGACTGGTAATCTCTCAGTGCCAGTGCTCATGGTTTGGATCAGTCTGGTGGTCTCAGTGCCAGTGCTCATGATTTGGATCAGTCTGGTAATCTCTCAGTGCCAGCGCTCATGGTTTGGATCAGTTTGGTGGTCTTTCAGTGTTAGCCATGTCTTGGATCAGACTGGTGGTCTCTCAGTGCCAGTGCTCATGTCTTGGATCAGTCTGGTGGTCTCTCAGTGCTAGCCATATCTTGGATCAGTCTGGTGGTCTCTCAGTGCTAGCCATGTTTTGGATCAGTCTGGTAATCTCTCAGTACTAGCCATGTCTTGGATCAGTCTGGTAATCTCTCAGTGTAAGTGCTCATGGTTTGGATCAGTCTGGTTGTCTCAGTGCCAGTGCTCTGGGTTTGGATCAGTCTGGTAATCTCTCAGTGCCAGTGCTCATGGTTTGGATCAGTCTGGTGGTCACTCAGTGCCAGTGCTCATGGTTTGGATCAGTCTGGTGGTCTCAGTGCCAGTGCTCATGATTTGGATCAGTCTGGTAATCTCTCAGTGCCAGTGCTCATGGTTTGGATCAGTTTGGTGGTCTCTCAGTGCTAGCCATGTCTTGGATCAGACTGGTGGTCTCTCGGTGCAAGTGCTCATGTCTTGGATCAGCCTGGTGGTCTCTCAGTGCTAGCCATGTCTTGGATCAGTCTGGTAATCTCTCAGTGCTAGCCATGTCTTGGATCAGTCTGGTAATCTCTCAGTGCTAGCCATGTCTTGGATCAGACTGGTAATCTCTCAGTGCCAGTGCTCATGGTTTGGATCAGACTGGTAATCTCTCAGTGCTAGCCATGTCTTGGATCAGTCTGGTGGTCTGTCAGTGCTAGCCTTGCTTGGATCAGACTGGTAATCTCTCAGTGCTAGCCATGTCTTGGATTAGACTGGTAATCTCTCAGTGCCAGTGCTCATGGTTTGGATCAGTCTGGTGGTCTCAGTGCCAGTGCTCATGATTTGGATCAGTCTGGTAATCTCTCAGTGCCAGCGCTCATGGTTTGGATCAGTTTGGTGGTCTTTCAGTGTTAGCCATGTCTTGGATCAGACTGGTGGTCTCTCAGTGCCAGTGCTCATGTCTTGGATCAGTCTGGTGGTCTCTCAGTGCTAGCCATATCTTGGATCAGTCTGGTGGTCTCTCAGTGCTAGCCATGTCTTGGATCAGTCTGGTAATCTCTCAGTACTAGCCATGTCTTGGATCAGTCTGGTAATCTCTCAGTGTAAGTGCTCATGGTTTGGATTAGTCTGGTTGTCTCAGTGCCAGTGCTCATGGTTTGGATCAGTCTGGTAATCTCTCAGTGCCAGTGCTCATGGTTTGGATCAGTCTGGTGGTCACTCAGTGCCAGTGCTCATGGTTTGGATCAGTCTGGTGGTCTCAGTGCCAGTGCTCATGATTTGGATCAGTCTGGTAATCTCTCAGTGCCAGTGCGCATGGTTTGGATCAGTTTGGTGGTCTCTCAGTGCTAGCCATGTCTTGGATCAGACTGGTGGTCTCTCGGTGCCAGTGCTCATGTCTTGGATCAGCCTGGTGGTCTCTCAGTGCTAGCCATGTCTTGGATCAGTCTGGTAATCTCTCAGTGCTAGCCATGTCTTGGATCAGTCTGGTAATCTCTCAGTGCTAGCCATGTCTTGGATCAGACTGGTAATCTCTCAGTGCCAGTGCTCATGGTTTGGATCAGTCTGGTGGTCTCAGTGCCAGTGCTCATGATTTGGATCAGGCTGGTAATCTCTCAGTGCCAGTGCTCATGGTTTGGATCAGTTTGGTGGTCTCTCAGTTCTAGCCATGTTTTGGATCAGTCTGGTGGTCTCTCAGTGCTAGCCATGTCTTGGATCAAACTGGTGGTCTCTCAGTGCTAGCCATGTCTTGGATCAGACTGGTAATCTCTCAGTGCTAGCCATGTCTTGGATCAGCCTGGTGGTCTCTCAGTGCTAGCCATGTCTTGGATCAAACTGGTGGTCTCTCAGTGCTAGCCATGTCTTGGATCAGTCTGATAATCTCTCAGTGCCAGTGCTCATGGTTTGGATCAGTCTGGTGGTCGCGCACTGCCAGTGCTCATGGTTTGGATCAGTCTGGTGGTCTCAGTGCCAGTGCTCATGATTTGGATCAGTCTGGTAATCTCTCAGTGCCAGTGCTCATGGTTTGGATCAGTCTGGTAATCTCTCAGTGCCAGTGCTCATGGTTTGGATCAGTCTGGTGGTCTCTCAGTGCTAGCCATTTCTTGGATCAGACTGGTGGTCTCTCAGTGACAGTGCTCATGTCTTGGATCAGTCTGGTGGTCTCTCAGTGCTAGCCATGTCTTGGATCAGTCTGGTAATCTCTCAGTGCTAGCCATGTCTTGGATCAGACTGGTAATCTCTCAGTGCTAGCCATGTCTTGGATCAGACTGGTAATCTCTCAGTGCCAGTGCTCATGGTTTGGATCAGTCTGTTGGTCTCAGTGCCAGTGCTCATGATTTGGATCAGTCTGGTAATCTCTCAGTGCCAGTGCTCATGGTTTGGATCAGTTTGGTGGTCTCTCAGTGCTAGCCATGTCTTGGATCAGACTGGTGGTCTCTCGGTGCCAGTGCTCATGTCTTGGATCAGTCTGGTGGTCTCTCACTGCTAGCCATGTCTTGGATCAAACTGGTGGTCTCTCAGTGCTAGCCATGTCTTGGATCAGACTGGTAATCTCTCAGTGCTAGCCATGTCTTGGATCAGACTGGTAATCTCTCAGTGCTAGTGCTCATGGTTTGGATCAGTCTGGTGGTCTCAGTGACAGTGCTCATGTCTTGGATCAGACTGGTGGTCTCTCAGTGCCAGTGCTCATGGTTTGGATCAGTTTGGTGGTCACTCAGTGCTGGCCATGTCTTGGATCAGTCTGGTGGTCTCTCAGTGTCAGTGCTCATGTCTTGGATCAGTCTGGTGGTCTCTTAAGTGCTAGCCATGTCTTGGATCAGACTGGTAATCTCTCAGTGCCAGTGTTCATGGTTTGGATCAGTCTGGTGGTCTCTCAGTGCCAGGGCTCATGATTTGGATCAGTCTGGTAATCTCTCATTGCCAGGGCTCATGGTTTGGATCAGTCTGGTGGTCACTCAGTGCCAGTGCTCATGGTTTGGATCAGTCTGGTGGTCTCTCAGTGCAAGTGCTCATGTCTTGGATCAGTCTGGTGGTCTCTGAGTGCTAGCCATGTCTTGGATCAGACTGGTAATCTCTCAGTGCCAGTGTTCATGGTTTGGATCAGTCTGGTGGTCTCTCAGTGTCAGTGCTCATGCTTTGGATCAATCTGCTAATCTCTCAGTGCAAGTGCTCTGGGTTTGGATCAGTGTGGATGGTCTCTCGATGCCAGTGCTCATGCTTTGGATCAGTCTGGTGTTCTCTCGGTGACAGTGCTCATGGTTTGGATCAGTCTGGTGGTCTCTCATTGCCAGTGCTCATGGTTTGGATCAGTCTGGTGGTCTCTCGATGCCAGTGCTCATGCTTTGGATCAGTCTGGTGGTCTCTCGGTGACAGTGCTCATGGTTTGGATCAGTCTGGTGGTCTCTCAGTGCCAGTGCACATGGTTTGGATCAGTCTGGTGGTCTCTTAGTGCAAGTGTTCATGTCTGTGATCAGTCTGGTGATCTCTCAGTGCCAGTGCTCATGATTTGGATCAGTCTGGTAATCTCTCAGTGCCAGTGCTCATGGTTTGGATCAGTCTGGTTGTCTCTCAATGTAAGTGCTCATGTTTTGGATCAGTCTGGTGGTCTCTCAGTGCCACTGCTCATGTTTGGATCAGGCTGTGGTCTCTCAGTGCTACTGCTCATATTTTGGATCAGGCTGGTGTCTGGGGTGTCTTTTAGAGTACCTAACTGTATCAGTCTGTTTCTCATTTTGAATCAGGATGGTGGTGTCTCTGTTCTCATGCATGTTTAGAATCAGATTTGTGGTTTCTCAGCACTGGTGGTTTGGATCAGGGCTGTACTCTCTCATGTTCTGGACCAGGTTGGTGCCTTCTCAGTGCTCATGTTTTGGACCAGGCTGGTGCTCTCTCAGTGCTCATGTTTTGGATCAGGTTGGTGCTCTCTTGTTGCTCATGTTTTGGATCAGACTGGTGCTCTCTCAGTGCTCATGTTTTGGATCATGTTGGTGCTCTCTCAGTGCTCATGTTTTGGATCATGTTAGTGCTCTCTTTTTGCTCATGTTTTGGACCAGGCTGGTGCTCTCTCAGTGCTCATCGTTTGGATCATGTTGGTGCTCTCTCATTGCTCATGTTTTGGATGAGGCTGGTGCTCTCTCAGTGCTCATGTTTTGGATCAGGCTGTGTCTCTCTCAGTGCTCATGTTTTGGATCAGACTGGTGCTCTCTCATTGCTCATGTTTTGGATCAGGCTAGTGCTCTCTCAGTGCTCATGTTTAAGATCAGGCTGTGTCTCTCTCAGTGCTCATGTTTTGGATCAGGTTGGTGCTTTCTTATTGCTCATGTTTTGGACCAGGCTGGTGCTCTCTCAGTGCTCATGGTTTGGATCATGTTGGTGCTCTCTCAGTGCTCATGTTTTGGATCAGGCTGGTGCTCTCTCAGTGCTCATGTTTTGGATCAGGTTGGTGCTCTCTCAGTGCTCATGTTTTGGAGCAGGCTGGTGCTCTCTCAGTGCTCATGTTTTGGAACAGGCTGGTGCTCTCTCATTGCTCATGTTTTGGATCAGACTGGTGCTCTCACATTGCTCATGTTTTGGATCATGTTGGTGCTCTCTCATTGCTCATGTTTTGGATCAGGCTGGTGCTCTCTCATTGCTCATGTTTTGGATCAGACTGGTGCTCTCACATTGCTCATGTTTTGGATCTGGCTGGTGCTCTCTCAGTGCTCATGTTTTGGATGAGGCTAGTGCTCTCTTATTGCTCATGTTTTGGATCAGGCTGGTGCTCTCTCATTGCTCATGTTTTGGATCAGGCTAGTGCTCTCTTATTGCTCATGTTTTGGATCAGACTGGTGCTCTCTTATTGCTCATGTTTTAGATCATGTTGGTGCTCTCTCAGTGCTCATGTATTGGATCATGTTGGTGGTCTTTCATTGCTCATGTTTTACATCAGACTGGATCAGCTTCAGTGCTCATGTTTTGTAGTGCCTTGCATTGGTGGGGTACCTGTTTGTAAGTTTTTACCTAAATAGTGTTATGTTGGAGTGCTTTGATGCTGTGTGTGGGTGTCTCTTCATTGGAGTCTCTTGGTACTTATGCTGTGGTTCACTGTGAGTAACTCAACTCCAGAGGTCTGTTTTTCCCCCCCCCAGTATGATGTTAAAGGACAATGAAGAAAATTTATAAAATTTCATGAACCTTGTATGGTAATACTTATATTTCTTTTTGTCAAGATTGTATGGAATGTAATTGTATCTAAAAAGCATTATTTTTTTCATTTGTGTTGGAGTGAAGTTGTTTGCAGTAGAAAATGTGTTTCAGGATGGGAGGTGTGAGAGTAGAATGTTCTGGTATTTGTGCTGCATTGTAAAGCCTCTAAGGATCCCCTAGTCTGGGTCAGTCAGAGTTCTCCCTGTATTCAAAGGTAAAACTGAGGCTGGTGATTCGAGGGAATGTGTTAGCCCAAATACCAACAAGTCGCTCCTGTAAACAAAACTGTGGTATCTAACTACCGGGACTGTATACACACACTGACTTTAAATGTCATCAACTTGGCAGAGGCCTCCTTCCCAGTGTCCTGGCCCTAATCGGCCATATAGCCTGTTCACCACTGGGCACTGTTACAGAGTTATGCAGGTCCCCAGCTAAGCTCTCTGTATATCTGTGGAATCGGTAGACAGCCCCAAGGGGTGTCAGATAAGGGTCATAATAAGCTTGTCTGGCCAAGTACCCCTGAACCTTTCTCTAAATATGTTATGTTAGATTACAGTTACATCAATTTTATTAATCTATACATTGAAACAGACGTCCATATAGCCGTTGCCAACCAGAATAGACATTTTGGGTCAATAGTTACACGACCAATTCCTAAAATGACCTTAACATAAATCCTTTTTGATATCAAATGCTATAAAGCTGCATTATATGCAGTTCAGAGAGAAAAAAAAAGCAAGTAATGAAATGGCTGAAAATCCAAATTTATTTCAAACCTTCGAGTACAGTCAGTTTCTCATTGATGGAGGCTCTTTGGAGTTTTGACATGTCATTTTATTTTAAATAATGTGATTGAAAGCTTGAAAAAGGAGGGGCTTGTTTTATGTTGATAGGGAAATAGCTTATTATCTCTAGCTGTGTAGTGTAATTTGTCTTTCTTTAGAAAGATAAATTTCATTTTTGCGTTAGTCTAAGAACAATGTTCTGCAGCAAGTTGTTTGAAGTGTAAGGCTGTTTTACGCAATCTGCACAAAGATTATTGAATGCATTCTAGACGTTAAGTACAAAGAATTTTGTTGTTTACCAGCTTTTATTAAAATGCATCCATTTTAATCTCAAAAGTAGTTTTTTCCAGATGTCTGGAATTTCTTACAAAACTAAACAATCCTTTCTTCTCTGCAAAAACTTGATTATCCTTTCTCTGTTTGTACCGTAATTAAAGTTAGAAATATCTTCTAAAATGTGACTTTCAATATCATTGAGACTAGCTTGGCTCATCACTGACAAAAGAACATTCTGTCTGTTCAGGGAGTTAGTTTAGGGACACTGTTTAGTCAATGCATCTGCACACCTACAAGTTGCTGACACGGATACCTGTTGAATCGGACTCCGAACCAGAACAATGGCTGCTCCATTTCTAAAGTATAACCTTGCCTTTCCCCATGAGGTCAGGATTGAGGATTGCCATCTGTAGCACATTGTTTCTGGGTCACGTGAACTTGCATCTGTCCCTGAAGCTGGCATAGGGATGAGATTCTGGGGCAGGGAAAACAGCTAGAACACTGGAGTGTTGTTGCCAGTTTTTTTTCCAACACTGTTTATCTGCCCCAATTCTGATGTATCCTTCTTGAACAACACATGCCTGTTGATCACACTGTTCTTAGGTAATGCTGCATCCTGGCGTCAAGTCACATCACACTGACAAATTAAACCTCCGTGTCTCAGAGTCTCTTGCGTACATGAACCAGTCTGGGCTACATGTTGGGTCAGACTAACTTTAATTACCCTAATTCATTGTTTTGAAAGATTGTGCGAGAAATTTGGAGTATAGAGAAATAATTTGCACAGTTTTATGAAGCTAGCATCTTTATTTGGCATTCTTTCCAAAATATTTGTACATTCCACTGAAAAAAAGTGCTTTCGAGGTCGAAAAGGTTGAAGATTTACAGTGGTCATGTGCAAGGCAAATATAGTTTTTATATGGAACATTTACAGTAGCAGTCAGCTTTAATAAAGGTCATGGGCAGCAAGCCAGTAGCTCATGACTAGCACACTTTTGACACACTGCTTGCAAGCCTCTAGCATTAATTTTGCTGAGGATATAGAATTATTGCACCCAGAGATCAGAGATACCAAAACCTAGTCATAACTTCTACACATAAACTAACTTGTTATTGACTATCATCATGCTACAGAGATGTCCCTAGAAAAGTTATGGCCTGGTTCATGCTGTATTGGAGTTAAAACGTAAAAGGGAAGCAAAAGAAAAACACATCGTGTTTGTACAGTTTGCTCTGGGATGTATATTATTTGATCAATGTCAGAGTAAGACAGAGCTTTGTCAAATGAAGCCAACACAGTTAAATTGTCTGAAGGATCCGTGATTACAATAATAAATTGCTGTTTTAAATGGAAATCTCATTTGAATTGAGTAATATTTTTCTGCTAAATTTTCTACATTTTGAAAAAAAATTACCTTTGTTATAAAGAAGAAATCAAATTCAGAGGTTTATGCAACTTATTTATTTTGAGTAGATTCTTCAGGAGCCATTGTTGAAAAAATAAGCCTTGTAGACTATTTCTGTTATGGTACCACTACCTATATAGACTAGAACCATTACCATAAGGCATATGGCTTTTCACAAATTGAGCATCTTGGCCCTAATATTTCAGCGAGCACAAGCCATGGTTTATTGTGAGGTGCACCACTGACCAGGGCTAATTGTGTTTGGGTGAGAGTTCCATTAGTGGAGACCTTGTTTATACAGCGTGGAATTGGTGCGTTTGTATTGCACAAGTCACTCTGGGGAACGTTTAGTGATGATATTCCTACCGATGACCCTTATACAATTTTCCACAAGATTCTGCAGAACGGAATAAAGCAGAGAGGCAAGATTTGGTGTAAAAACTACAGACAAATATCTTACTGTTTTATGTATAAAGCAGTTTGTGATTTTGTAACAGTAAAGATTTCATTTTTTCCATAAAGTAGGTTAAGGTACAAATTTAAGTTTCCAAATTTTTCTTCGATGGAGAAGGAAAAAAGATTTTCAGAAACTACATCAAAAACTGTCTTAAATCTTTTTTCAATTTCCTGCAGGTTTCTGTCATCATTTACATTGGGTATTTTGTTTAAGTGAGATTGATACACCTAATTTTCCAATACTTTGCCTGGCCCATTTTTTTTAAGGTTTCATCAGCTTTTAACGTGTTAAATTCCACATGTATATGAAATAATGCAACAAATGGCATACGCATTTATCTGTCAAGGAATGGAAATGAAATCAAGAAGAGCCAAGAATAATTTGTGTCATATTATGTATTTCTTTTTATTATTTATACATCAGTGAAATCCCAGTATTTCCTTCACTGATAAAAATGATATCTTCACTGGTTAGATATCACTTTTGTTATTACATTTTGTTATTACACTGCTGGAGACCTTGACCCATGACCCACAGTTGACCTTGCCGGAACTACTTTTGTACTTGCCGTCTGCTACATACACGTCTGGATTTCACATCCGCCGTGAAGTCTTCATGGACTGCATCACAAGGACATGCACTTCCTCGCAATATATAGTTCGCCAAAAAAAAAAAAAAAACTTGATGTGCTTAATTTACATAAATACCTATATTGCATTAGCATTAAGCACCTTTATGGAATGTATAGTTACTTACAGACAGCGTTTAAAACTGTAAAAAGGTTTTGTGAGCGTGTATGAATAGAATCAGAAATATAACAAAGATGGCACATTGCATATTTTTTTTTCACGGATGCAACAAATAAACTGATATGCATTTATGTACATGTAGAGAAAATGTCAGGATATAAATAATATAGAGAATATTGCACAGTGATGATTGAATACCATAAATATTGTTCTGGTGAAAGGTAGACATGATAAAATGTTTTCTACCTCTCACTCGAACAATATTTATGGTACTCAACGTGCTTTCATTGCCATTCATGGTAACCTACTGACAATAAACTTTTGATAGAAATCATGAGTGGCACACCCTTTTGGCTGCCTGAGTCTCACATTTGTTGAAGGCCATTTGTCTTCCATTAATATGCGATGTGCAAGTTTGACATCTCATGTGGGAAAGTTTATCAGTAACTATGCCATAATGTTGGTGGTTCATCCTGTGTGCTCTGATTATCTCCTCCCATAAAACTGACCACCTTCACCCAAGTGAAATTGGCAAATATTCAACAATTCAACAAATGAATATGACTAAAGTAAATCAGCTACCAAATCTACAAATATATACACAGAGATGTGCCTATATGTATGCTGGATACTTGGTAGTGCTTTACTGAACAGATATATGGTGTGAAAGACATAAGTTGAACATGCTTTTAAGTGAGCATGTTAAGAATGCTGAAAAGTGTTGACAGGTTGGATGGTGTGGAGTTTCCTGTTGGCTGGCAGGTATTGCTCCAATGTCTTTGCCCGACATGCCAAAACCCCAGGTTTTTCCCAATGCCCCATTAGTTTTTTTTTAAGATCCTTATCTTCTCTCCTGCCAGGAGTGGTTAACTCCTTGACATAGCTGTTCGTCTTGGGGGCAAGGTGTTGACACAGGTAAGTCAATCTGTTAATACTCACCTGATAGCAGTCGTTAACCCGTGTGAGGTATAGCTGTACATATATGCCATAGTCAGAGTTCTGTTTGTCAGCAGGCCAAATCCCCTGACCAGCCCCACTCTGCTTTGACTGCAGGCTTTGAACTGTTTACCGAGTGAGAAGTCAGTCACCTATATAGCAGCATGTGCATGCTTCACAGTTTAACCTTTTGATCCAATGTCCATGGTTCGGGACATGTCAGTTGTGAAGTGTCACATACATGCATAATAATTTGAATTCACCAAGCATTGATCTTGCAGTGTTGCTGGGCATGTGGTCAAGACTTGGGATAATAGATTTTTAGGAAGTCATGTATGCCTCTTCACAGACAAATGTTGATGAATTAGAGCTTTCACTCCTTGGCTTGAAAGATTGACAGGTATTCTCAGAGCCATGATGAGGAATAATGACACCTGTCAGCATTTTCTTGTAACCAGAATTAGCAAAAAGAAAGATGTATTATCACCATCTTCTATACATGTATATACATATGTACATCATCAGCATATATTTAGGGAATTGTGAGAAGCCTTTAAATATAGTTACGGACGTTTTTTATTTTGGGCATAAAAAATTTGCTAAATGTGCTATTATGTACATTCATCTCATCTTGGACAATAATTTGCTTAGTTTTTCCTCCTTTAAAAAATTACCTTCATTGATTGTTGTCACACTAAGTTTTAATAAAACTTATTATTACTAAATTTAGGTTCTCAATTAACATGAAAAACCTTTGGAAAATATGGTCTTGAAACCTCACCTTTGAAAATGATTGCTTTTGTTGAATTTCTTAGTAAAAATTGGAAGGAATACTTTGAAGGATTTTAGAAACAGATCTCATTTACCTTTCTGTTCAGGAACACATTATTTTCGAATTCAGGTACAGTTTAATTGCTGTCATGCTGCCATGTGTTTTCGTACAAAGTAGATGTTAACCCTTATTCATTTAGAGCTTTGGAGTCTTAATTCTTCTCTAGGTGTATACATCCATATATTGTTGTAAGAAAAAGATATTTAAATCACTCTGTAAAGATCATGTAGATTTGTTCACATAAAAACCTAATTAAATCTGATAACAAAGTTGCAGGCTGGCGTGCAATGCACAAATGAAGTTTGAAGTTTTGTACGATGAGATTGGTAAATTAAGTGGAAGGTAGAAAATAAATAAATAAAAAGTTCGTAGTTCTAAGTGAGATTAAACTTTAATTGTAAAATAAAAAAAATCTATAAAGAATTAATCATGCCTTTGCTTGTATGCTTCAGTTTAACCTGTGGAGCAATTACATTCTTGAATCTAGAATTGTCCAATCAACCAAGTAATTTACATTTAAATTAAATTCTGATGGATTATCAAATTAAATTCTGATGGATTATCTAGGCCATGCTCTTGTAATTTGTACCTGCTTACCTCATGGAAATCTCTTTCCTAGTTGTGTACAGGTGAGTGATGTGGCTCATTATCTCACCTGTCTACACACACAACACTCACTCGCTTGTTTGGGTGAAATTCTACACCCAGGTGTTTAGGACAGGTAACAACTTGTGACAGTATTGGGCAATGTGTTCAGATAGCACCTTGTTGACAGGCTTCAAGCTAACACCGTCACAATGCCTAGATCCCAGACCTAATGATTACCGTCTAGATCTGAATATGCAGTCTGACACCTGCATTGTTGGACTTGTCTTTATCTAAGGTAGAAGATGACCTGGATCAAGTTACGTACAGTTGCCCTAATGATTTTCCATTAGATGCCCCTGCCAGTCTTGCCAGTACCAGAGGGGGTACTATTTGCTTACCCTTGTCTGTTGGTCCATCAGAAGTATAAGCCTTCTTAAGTCTTTCATTTTTGTGGTGGTGGGGGGGGGGGGGGGGGGAGGGGGACTAATTAATTGGTACAATATGGCTTCAACAATACAAGTTACAAACTAAGTTTTGGGCCATTGAATCCATTTTCAGTTTAAAAAATTATGGCTGATTTTGTTCTGTTATCAGCTTTCAATATACTTTAAATTTTCAACCTGTTTTTAAAAGCTCTTTTTGCAGTTTAATGTATGAATAAAGTTATGATGTAATTGATGCTGAAAATAATTGTGTTTGTGTGTTTGTTTTCATCAAAGATACAAGCTTCATAAAACTGTGCAAATTATATCTCTACACCCCATCTAGTTCTCACGGAATGTTTCAAAATATTTGTTGCCGGAGCAGTTGAAATGGTCGAAGAATTAAGGTAACTGCTTTTGTGACGACTCAAAGCTGGTTAGGGAATATGTATTGCAAAAACAATATTCCTGTATTATTTTTTTTTTTTGTGAAAGCTCTAGGGATTGGCTCTGTACCATCTGCATAATTATATTAGAAATACGTGTAATGATAACTACTGTAAAACATGCAAACAGGAGAAATAACTCACTAAAATAGAAAAGGAATATGCTGGATTTGAACCTGCATGAGACTTCCAGGTGTCACATAAAATAGGCCTTAAGTACTAAGACCAGCTGAGAAATACTCTGGCTTTGATCGTCTGCTGATAGCCAAGGACAAATGATAGATAGAATACACTGTTGCAAACTTGATGCCCGTTCCCAAGGTCAATTGCTGCAATTAGTTTCGTAAGAGATTTTCAAATAGTTTTGAAAACTGTTGTTGCTAATTTGATGAGAACTATACAACACAGTGAAAAACAAAGAGCAGAATGGAAACCAGCACCCTGAAATACCTCAGAATATGTCACGGTTGTATCAAAATTCAGATTTTTTTGTGATGTCATATTTTCGACCAGTGGCAAGCTTTAAAAGTTGTAAACAAATTGCTTCCACTATTGAAGTATTATGCCAGACATGACACACCACCCAGTCACATTACACTGCACTGGGCCAACCAGTCATGTTTCTTTTCTCAACCTCTCAGTGCTGAGCACAAGCGAGACACCAACAAGTACCACAAGTCCTTTGATATGATCCGACCTGGGTTTGATACCCAAGGTCTGCTTACTTTGAGGCAGTCGAGGTGGAATTTTTTAGCTAACATTTTACACAAATATAATGCATGTATAACACTGGCACGTACTTGCATCATAGCTAGCTTGCATCATTACACATGTATGTTGGTTGTTACAGGTACAGCCACTAGAGTTGGCTTAATCACTGCACACTATTACTGTGTCATTACCACATGCCTGGTAATATATGGGGTAATGTTAGGGTTGGGTTTAAGTGGTTGGGACCTGGGTTAATGTCATCCTGTAGACCCAGGATTTACAGTCGAGTTACATTTGGCAGACAAGAATATTGTGAGAAAAATGTACAGTACATAAAACAGGCTAGTACTGTAATTCTTCAACCTTTTCACATATTCACATGTGGAAAGTTTGTCAGTCTGTCAGAAGTCATCAGTTTACCCCCTGCAGTTGTAGGTTTCCTCATCCAGAGATTAACCGGCCATAATTTAATAAAAGTGAAATATTTTTGAGTGTAGCGGTAAAGTGTTACCCAGTTCCAAGAAAAATGTTAAAAAGGTACCATGGAAATTATGTGGAACACAGCTAACCATAGCTAACTGCAAAGAGATTTATGTTGATCAAATAATTCAATGCCTGAAGTGAAGAGTCAAAAATTTTTGATAGTTTTCGGTAAAATTTGCCTAGTGTGACCTGATAATACTCCTGTATGATGTTGAATCAGGCAGATATGACATTGAGTAGGGCAAGTATGCAGGAAGGTGTCAAGTTCAAAGCACCATTTGTAGTTATATCTCAGTAATATGTGATGCCATTTGTTCTTGTGTGAGTCACTCCTGTCAAAAATGTAAATGATTCATTTATTTATTGAATTGGTGTTTTATGCCTTTCTCAAGAATATTTGACCGTTATGGTGGGAGGAAACCAGGCAGAGCCCAGGGGAAGCCATCATCATCTGCAGGTTTTCTTGAGTAAGGCGTAAAACACCAATCAAATAAATAAATAAATCATAACAGGTGGCCGTCCGTGGCTCCGTTGGTTAGTGCGCTAGCGCAGCGTGATGGCCTAGAAGCCTCTGACCAATGCGGTCGCTGTGAGTTCAAGTCCAGCTCAATCTGGCTTCCTCTCCGGCCGTAAGTGGGAAGGTCTGACAGCAACCTGCAGATGGTCACGGGTTTCACGGGTTCTGCCCGGTTTCCACCCACCATAATGCTGCTGCCACAGTATAGGTGAAAAATTCTTCAATACGGCATAAAACACCAATCAAATAAATAAATAAATCGATCATAACAGGTGACTGTATTTGTGATTAATCATTGGAACTTTGTGCCCTCACCTGAGATCATTGCATCCAGTCAATTAATCATACTAATGAGATAGTAATTTGGTAGTTGAATTATTTTCTGGTTCTAACCGTGGAACTTGTTTCACCCAGAAATTATGGAATCGTGTTAAGAACAAATTTGAGCTGTCTGTACATTTAAAAACAGATTCCACAACCTGATAAACATAAATGGTTATTATTATAAAACCTTTGGTAAAGTCAGAAACAAATTATTTGAAGAAGTCTTGTACACAGCAAGGACAAATCAGATGAAGATTTCACCATGAGCTAGAAATTTGTCTAAAGTACTGTATACTGTAGAAAGTATGAGATATGTGAATAATTTGTCTGTGTTATATCTTTTTAACAATTTTTCTCAAAATTTTTCACTTACTGGTATTTGGACTGGAAGAATAAAGTTTGGTATCGTGTACTAACTAGGAGCTTAAACAGTGCACAGATAGAAAATTATCAAGTTTTAATGTTGTTGTTGTTTACATTAGCTTCCTGTGCATTTTACATTAATACCTGTCTGTTTACATGGTAATGTAACACAATGTCTGTGGGTATGTCTAGATGGTAATAATCACCTATTTTCATGTAAAGACACATTAACCATGTCAATCTTTGACCACCCCTGATAGCACGGTTGGTAGAGCATCCGCTTCGGGGGCAGTAGATCCTGGGTCAATACTGGGTTGAGTCAGACCTAAGACCTTAAAAAGGCGTTCAGCATCAGGGGGATAGTGCAACGACTGGTTGACCCGTATTAGTTTAATGGCTTTGACGGGGCGGCTTACTTGCCTTCGGTAAGTCATCTCAGTGAAGCAGCACTGGATAAAAGAGTGGTAGAAATCTGTCCTGCAACAAGGAGGCACATTACATGCACCCTAAGGATTCTTTTGTCGTCGTGTGACTGAAAAATTGTTAAGTATGCAGTTAAACCTTAAGCACACACTCACTCTTTGAGTTGCGTGTACATGTAGTTGCAAGTCCATTATAGACTGACACCTTAATTTATGTTATGGTTGATTCAGCATGACACAGACCATGTAGTCTGGCGTCACAAACTCTTTGGCAGCTTATCAAAAGTATCGTATGACATTGTGAAGTATTGTGTAAGGTAGAGCCCTCTGTGTGAACATCATATAGGCTAACAGGTACATAGAGTCACAACCCATCCAAGGGAGGCAACTGTGACAAGTGAATGTTGAACAATGTGACGATGTATATACGTGTACACTAGCATGGGGAGGTTACTGTTTTAGTGCAAGCACAATAAGAGGAATCTGTATGACACATAGTTAATAACAAATGATGTAGCTGCCAATTAAATGTGCTTTAAGAAAGCTTTTAGCTTTATTTGAATAGGAATCACAGCTCTTGTCAAGGGCCTCCGTGGCTCAGTTGGTTAGCGCGCCAGCGTAGCGTAATGACCCAGGAGTCTCTCAGCAATGCATTCGCTGTGAGTTCAAGTCCAGCTCATGCTGGCTTCCTCTCCGGCTGTACGTGAGAAGGCCTGCCAGCAACCTGCGGATGGCCGTGGGTTTCCCCGGGGCTCTACCTGGTTTCCACCCGCCATAATGCTGGCCACCGTCGTATAAGTGAAATATTCTTGAGTACGTCATAAACACCAATCAAGTAAATAAATAAATAAATACACAGCTCTTGTCATGAAGGGACAAATGTATGTAAGCAAAACCTATCTTGTCACATCTCGTGAGAAATTCAGCACAATGTGACAAAATGGAAATTTAACATGTTTTATTGCCAAAAGTTAAAAAAAAAAAACAGTGTAAAAAAAAAGTGACTTTGATGTCCACCTCCAAGGTATAAATAAGGTCGTTAATGTCAAGCTAATAGATTTTGAGATTGGTTTGATAAACTCTGACAAATTTAAGATGCTATGTCGGAAAGTAAAAAAAAAAATGATAATGTCAAAGTCTTGAAACATCATGTGAAAATGTTACAGAAACATTAAAATAGTTTGTCAGAGTGTGAAATATCACATGATAAAATATATAAAAAGTCGTAAAACTAACAGGTCAAAGTGTTAAATATCACATGGGATATTCTGGGACAAGAAACATGAAAATATCACCTGACAAAATGTGACAAATTTAACAAGTGTGTTAAGACAAATATTATAAAACCAACAAAAAATTAGAAAAACCACATGAAAATGATGCTTCGAATAAAATCATGTAAAATGTGACATGTCAGTGTGACAGAAACACAAATGTAAACATAATACATCAAAGTGTTGTGGTCTCCTAGGCATGATGGATGACCTTAAGGTCTGAGCCACATACTTAGATGTAAATATTGTGCTGCGTTCCTGAAACTTAAGGACGTACCAGGATTGCTCATTTACAAGGCTTCTCGGGTACAAGAAACCAGAGTTGAGAGTGCATTTAGTTGTAATACTGAAATCATGACACTCTGTAGTGTTTTTATCTAAAACTGAATACCAATATGCCAAAAAATCAGCCAAGCATATGTCTCAGTACTATCGAAAGAAATAATCTAAATTGAGGTAGTGTAAAAAAATTAGTCTTTTTTTAGAATGTATATGTAGCATGTATGCTATATGTGTGTGATATCCATCAGAACTTAATTGTCATTTCATCATAATTCTATGAAACATTTAGATGTACGGATAATTTATAACTTAATGTTCTATGCTGCATATGTTTTTCTTTCTGAGGACAAATGTGCTGATCCAAGTTGTGAGTCAGAGCCTTTAATTAAAATCCAATTTGTCAGTGACATTTTCAGCAAATATTTTACTGTCATTGTTTTAATGATATACTTCTTTAAAAAACATGCCAAACATAAACCCGGGCAAAATTTAAGAATAGAACTTACTCAGATAGGTATTATAAGTATTATATTGCCTCCATACAGTTGCATGAAAAATTTGTTGTACGTGTATTTCACATTTTGCTGAAGCACGAGAAGGCTGTATTAATCTGTGGATGAAATAGTTATACAGATAATTAAACATCACTTTTAACAAAGCCATCCACTAATTCAGTTTTCATACGTACTGTCAGCTAAAGTGATACACATGTCTTTTTTGTAGATATAGATATTCAGTAAAAATTCATAAAATTAGTTTGAAATAAATTTTTACTATAATATTGTCATGGTCAACCTGTCATTTATATGTAGAGTTCTTTTTATCTATAAAATAGGGGGTAAGAGCGATTTCTTTTGAGATTTCTTTTAAAGTTATGTGTAAACTTTTAATTCTTACTTCCTGAAATACTAAAAATTTAAAACAGATTATCTTGCATGGTTTAAGAGAGATGTTAATCTCATTAAAACACACGAAGGTATTTTAGTTTTGTATATTCATTTCGAAAGATTGTGACTACATGCTTCACATTTCACAAGGCTTCATCGTGCCTTACGGGTAAATGTGTGACCTCAGAGTTCACTCGAGGGGGTGGTGGGTGTGTCTAATCGGGATTTAATTACAGGATATCCCATACATCTAATTTCGCTAATTTAATCATACAGCCGTTACCCAGATGTTTATTAGACCGTAATACCAGAGTTAACATTTTAATACCTCTAAAGCAAACTTCCTTGGGCTGATGTATGAAGTTATAATGGGGTCATCGCTGGTGAATGTACATAATTCTGTCAGACGTATGGTGCTAGTTATTAATTTAATTGTCTAACCTTTTCAACATGTATCAGTCTGACATTTGGATGGTTTACTAATGTTTTTCAGTCTAGACAGACAAATTCACTCTATCTGTATATAAGTGTAGTATAAATTCTATTTATCTTACATAGGTGTTTTCAGATTTATTGAAAGTTAAGGGAATACTCTGTTGATGTAAATGTAAGTGTTGGCACCAAGAGCAATATTTTAAGACCTTTCTTTACCTATAAAAATGCACTTTTTGGGGCAAAGTTGTAAGTGAAAAGATTTTCGCCTTGCTGTCATGGTAAAAGGCTCACAGCACCATACTTCTGTATACATATATGATTGCACATGGTCATCATTAGAGCATTTGGATTGATGGAGAGTGTGATAAGTTTCTTACACTGTGCAGAATTAAAGTTAAAATTGCATGACATATGCCTTAAAAATGTAATTTTTTTTTTCATGACAGTTTATCATAGTGATCAGGAAACGTGAGACACAGCAATAATCTTATGAGTAACAGATGAATTTGAAACAAATTTCACATGGGATTCAAGAGATTTTAGTGGAATTCTGAAGAAATTTTTCAGGTGCACGCAAGTTACAATGGAGCAAATACCTACAATAGTCATTCATGGGAAGATTCAGTAGTACGGATATTGCACTCATTAACTTATGTTTTTATAACTCAATCACATTTTCAAATTTTTTGGGTTTTGCGTGTACCAAATTTTATTTATTTTAAGTTATTAACCCATGGGTCAGGCGAAAAGAACTTGTTTTTCAGCTGTAATACCACCATAATGCTTGTCAGTGGTAATGATTTACAGAGCAGCTGATATACTTACAGTCCAGAAGTTCAGTTATACTGGGTAACCCAAATTCTGTTTGACCTTACTTTTCATTTTTTTTTATAAACGCATTTGATATCCTCCTCAGTGTGATCATTTCACCTCTTTAACTTTTGCCAGAAATGCTTTTCCATCTGTGAATTTATGTGTTGCTTGTTCAATACACAGGGCCGAGGTAAAAAAAAAAAAAAAAGTCTGAAGGTAATCTAGCCACATCTTTTTTTGTGTGTATAGGCTTAGCTGCTACAGTTGTAGCTTCTGACACTCGATCTGCTCACTCAAGAGGGTAACTTAAGTACAAACTTGCGTTGTAAGGTGATAACGCAAGCGTGACTTGATCAGGTTTGATTTTGTTATCTATCTTTTTCAAACTGTTTTCTGAATTTGTGTTTAATAAAGCTGGTTTTCTTGCCTTTGACCACAAAAATGTGTTGGTGAATTCCTGTTGGAGGTGATGGAGTGTATTCTCTGCGAAGGTCAAACAAGGCCAGGAAGCTTTATTGCCTCCTCACTCAGAGTGTCACCTGACATTACTTTTTATAATGCTTTATGCCCAAAAGCGGGGAGCAGTGAGGCTGCAATCAGTCAGGGCAGGTGCATGCTGTTACCCCCAGACCAGATTAAGTTTAACCTGTAGTCTGAAAATAAAAATAATGTGATCACAACTGGAAAAAAAAAATCAAAAATATTGTGGGGGTGGAAAAGTATTCACCTCATTCAAGCTTTGTGAGCTTTATTTATTCTAAGGTTTCAGCAATGTGATGTTTATTGAAAGTGGATTTGGTCTACTTTGGCTTGGCCGAGAAACCTTAGTCGGATTATCAAGATGTCAGTTAGCAAGGTGTGTTTGTTGTTCGAGCTGGCACCCTCTTCTTTCCCTCCCAGCCTTAAGTGCTTGATCATGTTCCCTCCAGCTTCCCTTGATCTCCAATCAACTGTTTGCTTTCTCAAGACGAAGATGTTACAATATGTCAATTGCAAGATCACCGAGATAAATAAACCTCCCAAGAGTGTCATAATAACATCAGGGAACAGCGGCTCTCTTGTCAGTGACATCCTAGATTGTAAACATTTATGGCCATCAAAATGTTTGTACAAAACAAGTCTAATATATGTTTGATCAACATTTAGAGGCTATGGAATACTAGCAAACTAAGTGCTCTATCAAACAACGTCATGCAAGACTGGCATCTCATGGTATAGTGTGCTGGTATCTTCTTGTTATTGAGGAGTATTTGTTTAATATTTTTCTTGACTGACAGCGGTCTTTGGCTGAATTGATTTAGTCTCTGTTCTGGCTGTCCATTAGGCCCCAAGCGACCATAAGCATGATGATTGGCATCAAAGTGAAACGCTCTTTGATTTTTGTACAAAACACAAAATCCAATCAATAAATAAAATTAGGTAATTGGCTGAAGCCTAAACAAATATCAACCATTTGGTTTTACCATCAAGCTTCATTGGCTACCTGACAAACTGAGCCACGGAGGCCCCTTCTTGACTTGAAGCTGCCAATGAAACAATGGAGTAGTGTAGGCTCAAATCAAGTTGTAGCTGATGGCAAAAGTGGGGAGGCATATAATGGAGGTATTTCAGTTCATCTCCATCATTCAATGAAACTGAATCAATGGGTTTTTTTTTAACCATTGAAGCCTCACTGCTATAGTATCAAGGTTTATGCATAGTTCTCTATTAGTAACTGGAATGAAGTACATGTAGGTAAGGGGGGATAACTTTTGATGGCACATTCCAGGAATTCCAAGAGTGGTCGTCACGTTTTTGATTTTTATGCATTCAGAAGATCATAGTGGCTAGTGATAACATGGTACATGTATGGCTACTGGTGTGGTTTTTGTTGGTATTGTATTACAATAAATGTACACATGTGAAATTTTGTGAATAACTTGACTTTCTGTGACTTCATTATTCATAATAGATTAAATTAGTACCATCTAGCTCGGTTCTCAGAAAATGAAAATTACTGCCCCATTAGTTTTTTAAATGGTGTACTTCATCTTCAGTGTTATGTGATAGAAAATCATACTTTCATTCATTTGACATGTAACATTCATTGAAGAGTTCTTTCTTAACCTTAACATTTCCTATGAGCACATATATATTATGTTGTACGTTTAGAGTATATTCATTTATATATTAGAATATTGCTTAAAGCCACACTCAAGAATTTTTCACTTATATGGTGGTAAGTTTTTTGGTTAGAGGAAACCAAATTGCCTGGCTAAAACCACTGACCTTTGACAAGCTACTGACAAACTTTCTCACATGTGACATACAGATATGCACGCCGTGTTGGTGGAAGACAGTGGTCTTCAACGCTAGATTGCACAAATGGCCATGCAACCTGTGGCTACTGTTTCAAGACCTCAGAACTGGTTGAAGCAGGGGAATGTACAAATTCTGAGGCTGTTTTTGAACCCACACCTCACACCCGTGTTCTGGCATGTGCCTCTAACCACTAGACCATGGCCTGCGAGTATACTTGGTGGGGACAAAAGTATCTACATGTACCAGTGGCTTGATCCTGGAAAGAAAGTATCTACATGCACCAGTGGCCATGATGTGGAAAGAAGTGGAATACCACATTCTCAGACCCATGCTAATAAGGACTGCAAGTACACATGTCAGGGAATTTCTTGGAACTACCTGCAGGTACTTTTTGAAAAGGAACTTAAGTTTTGAACTCCGGTTTCTTGTGAGATATAGCCACTTCCTCTGTTAAATATGCTAATAATTCATATTTTTTTGCATCATTTGCTTCCTCTAGTGGTACTACGGATGCGTTGTGAAATAGTATAATCAAGCTGTTAAAACAGTGAACACTACCGAAGAGATAAAGGCTAAGATGTACGGTAAGAAACGTACATTCAGGTGAATATATTTCTCTTTTTATTTGATTGATACATATATTTTCATGTGGTAAGAATATTAATACTTGTAAACAGTGGCTGTCAGTTTCTGTGGCTTACATGCAGGAAAACAAATTACTGTAGTAAACCACCTACCTTTGGCAAGGAACTGACAGACTTTCTGATGTTTGACTCACATTTTTTTACCTGCTGAGCTCAAGATAAATGCAATAATGAGAAGGCAGGTAATGTGGAAGTATCTTGAGAGACTGCCTACACGTAAATGGCCAAAACAGTTCCGCCTTATAGTTTTAACTTTGTTTGCCTAAAGCTTAGAACGAATTCAAAATGCTTGTCTTTCACTTGCCAGAATATACCAGGTTCTTGTACTGGGAATTTGTAGATTCCCCTGCTGTTTGGGTTGTGGGATCTTGGTGATAATAAGCGATCAGTGATATTCATGTGTGTTTGTTAGCCCAGCCCAATGGGCACACAACCACATGTTATCCACCAGTATGGTGTTTCTGTATATGGTTTGCTTCACCCATAAAATTGACCTCCATGGTATAAGTAGAAAATAAGCGAGTAAGGCATTGAACATGAATCAAACAAATTAGATTTAAATAACAGTGGAATCTCAGGGATTAAAAAAACAGTCCCTTATCTCCCAGGAACCGGCCGATGGTCATGTGTTTCTCCCGGGCTCTGCTCAGTTTCCTCTCATCATAAGGCTGGTCACCGTGGTATAAGTGAAATATTCTTGAGTATGACGTAATGCACAAAGCAAATAAACAAATAAATTGAAACAATTAAAAGACTATATTGCTGAAAGTATATGAACTGTCAAGCATGAATGAAGGCATTGACTGTCAAAAAAAAAAAAACACAGCTAAAATACATGTACGTGTAAAACTGTCAAACATTGGGTTGAATATATGGATTGTCTAAATTATTGCCCAACCCAGACTGTCATTTAAATAATTGGTTTAGCAGAGTCAGTCAAAATATACAAGTTGAATCTATGCAGACCATGCTTACTGTTTACAAAAGTATTGGTGATATCTTGTCTTGAACTTCCAACTGGTAGAGTCTGTCTTGATCTCTTTTCCACTTGGACTGTATTTACATGTAAGTGCTGGAAAATAAATGCTGTTTCACATGTTGATATGATGTGTGGCCAGCAGCAGGAGCAGTGGAGTTGCCAGGATTGCTTTTAAGCCCACCCTTGAACTTGTGGTAAGCTCCTTAACCACATTGAGGCCGGCTCTGTATATTCTTAAAAAAAATGGCTCTGTTTAAATCGGTTTTCCGGACTGTCAGTTCAGCAGCAGGTGCCGCTCTATAACCATTGTTAACTGCCTTTTCACCTCGTTGAGGATATTTACCCTTAGTTGATCAGAGTAGAGGAAAAACTCGCCTGTACGTGCTGATTGTAAATTGATGTGAATTAGGGCAGCAGGAAAGCTTGTAAAGGGAGACAGATCATCGATGAACCCGATACATGAGCATCTGCTCTTTAGTGAGCTCACCAATATTTTTTTAAATGTGAGAAGTATTCTTTTTTATTTGGTACAAATTCTTATAATAGATGCAAATTGATTTTCCCTCAGCACTCTGGGTTGATTGAATTAGGATAGTTTGAGCTCACCTTGGGTTTTTCTTTTAATTTCTTTTCTTTCTTTTTTTCCTTTTTGTGATTTTCTGACAGTGTGTTGGAGCTTGCTGTACGTAGGTTAGATTGTGCTGGCATGATACAAAACCTGATTGGTTGGAGGGTTCCAGGGTGCTGGAATAAAGATAGAAGGCTCAAGCCAACGAGAGGATAAGCGTATGCTGCTCCGTGGGGGGTAAACCAATTGATTACAGCAAACGGTTGATCTCTTGAGGCCCATACTTCCTCGCTTCCCTGCTAATTGTCACACCAGATATATGCAAGCTCGATAGTGAGATTTGACACATGCTGCCTGATGAAGTCAGTCCAACATACGATGATTGATGGGTTATCTATAAACACTGCATATAAAGCCAAGAATTGCTATGATGTGGGAAAGAATGGATATTAAGCCTGTGTGCAAAGCTGATAACACCTAGTTTGAAGTTATCTCTGTGTCCCTTTTAGATTTCTCTTCTCTTCCTTGTACCTAATCTGCACCTGCCCTCAATACCCCCCTCTCCCCATCCCTACTCACCCACACCCACATTTTCCCTCAAATACTTGGCCACCCACCTGCTCTGCAGATTGGAACATCAGATGAAAATGTCCGCTACCTATGTTCGTAGCATCAGGGCATTCCTTTAATACCACAAATAAATGTTTATTTTTGTTCATTCTTTTACCAGCCTGTATACTGATACCTTTTACTGGTGGCTCAGAGGTTAAAGGATTCTTCTTAAAGGCATTCCTTTAATACTACAAATAAATGTTTATTTTTGTTAAGGTATCAGTTCATTCCTTTACCAGTCTGTATACCCATACCTTTTGCTGGTAGCTCAGAGGTTAAATGATTCTTTTTGAAGCATAATTCCTATATACTTCCGTGCAAGGTAAATGCTGACTAATTTGGATGTTGTACTTCTCGCGAAAATTGTATAACTATTGTGTGAGCTCATGCTGGCTTCCTCTCCGTCCATACGTGGGAAGGTCTGCCAGCAGCCTGTGGATAGTCATGGGTTTTCACCGGGCTCCACTCGGTTTCCTCCCACCATAATGCTGGTCGCCGTTGTATAAGTGAAATATTCTTGAGTACAGTGTAAAACACTAATCAAATAAATAAATAAATTTACAGTGTAACTCTTGTGGGACCCAACATGTCCATCCACATATTAAACAGTGTAAATGCATTTATATCTGAAGTAGTACTGTTGGGCAGGAACAAAAGTTTGTCCAGAACCAGAAATCTAACTGAACTTGCCGTTCCCACGTGTGATTCAATGAAATGAAGCTGGCCAAGGGATTAAGGCCACCCTTCTTATGCACTGCCCCTAAATGGTCATCTTTAAGTTCAGGTCTTTAATGCTTTGGTTGCCTTTTCGTGATGCAGGTAATTTGCAGTCTTTCAAGCCAAGATTCCAATTGCAGGGAAAGATGGAAGAGTAATCCATCGGTCAGTTCCATGCTGATGGAACATGAAGACAGCAAATTGGTCAGTTTTACAAGTTATCCATCGCCAGTCAGCACCTAAGGGTAACATCCATGTGTTTCATCACCTTTAATGAGAGCTGAAAGAACAAGGGGTTCTTCCATGTAATGTCCACATATTAGCTGCACATTCACTGAGCATTCGGGCTGTGTGTACACTTCATATCCTGCTGTGGTTGATTAAGCTTATTCCCTAGACAGACAGTCCGGCAGACTGCCTTGTAGCAGTAGTAATTGGCCAATGTCATGACCGGGCTGTTAACTGGACAAGGTCAAAGGTCAGTATACAGTATATCACCATAGCCTGTGTGTACACCTCTTGCTCATATACATTTTGTAACATGTTTCGTTTATTTATATTTAGTTATTTATTTTATTGATGTTTACATTGTATTCAAGAATATGTTTCACTTATATAACAGCAGCCTGCAATTTATGGTGGGAGGAAACCGAACAGAGGTAAGGGAAATCTAAGACCATCCGCTAGTTGCTGGCAGATGACTAGAGTATAATATGTCAGAAATGTGTGCCCTCACCAAGTTGTTGTACACATCTGTGCAAATTAACTGTCAGAATTTAAGTGCTTTGAGGAAAACTTTTATCCATTGCACGACTCATCTTCATACGTGGGTTCAGTAATAATAGTAATAATGAAGTGGAGACATTACCATGTAAATGTACAAGGTTTTACATTTGATAAAGGTTTTTATTATTATTAGTTTTTGTTTTGTTTTTTTTCACTCAGCCTTATTCATGCTGTCTGTACTCTGTTGAAGCCATTCCATAATTATGCCGGTTTGGCTTACTGTTAACGTCCAGTACATGCCCATTTCTGTATTAAGTATGCCACAGTCTATCATTGGCTATGAAACTTCATGCAGCATGCTTAACATGTACAAACTACATTTACTGATGATTGCAACCTCAAGTTAACAGATACTGACTGTTCAGCCAGTCTTGTGTTCAGTGAGCTGCCATTTTATAACCCCAAAACCTAAATCTTTCATTGCTTTTTGTGTAAGCTGAGAAAATACAGATAGTTGGTCTTTTCTATACATGTACATGTTCAGTGCTCATGTCCATTTCCCTACACTGCATCGTCTCCAAGTTAAGGTGGATGCAGAAAGATGAACACTTGCTGGGATGAATTTTGTTGTCACCTGGGGCTATACTTATATTCATGGACAGACAGGATCTTCATGGGTTAAATTTATTGAAATATATTCTTTGTGATTACCAGTTTGTTGTGAAATCAAAAATCTTACAGTAAACATGAAAACAAAGGAGAACATGTCATATAGAGTTCAGTTTGGACCACCTAAGTGAATGTTGGCAAACATGAATGGAAAGAAACCCCAAGAGGCAGTGATTTATGGGAAGGACTCATACAGCAATTTAGAGACCAACTTGATGTGCCTTAAGATAGATATGATGTGAAAATCAATATTTAGAATTGCAGTCTCGTGGAGACATCTGTAGGCAAATGCAGACAAGCAAAAACAGTTCAAGGATTGATATTGATTTTTTTTTTTAATATTTGTCTTCAGACAGAACATTTCTGATCGTATCTGCAAGAAATTGACAAAAAAAAATCTGTATAGAAAATACGGTCTTTAATATGTGCGTATGAGTTACAAAAATTTTGACCAATGAGAGGTAACTATAATGTACCTGTTTAAAGGTGAAAGACTTATGGGGATAGGTCCATTTACTGGTTAGTCTGTGCTTGCCTGGTAGATTGTAAAGTTTTACTTGAGCTGGAGGTCATTAAGCTATGCTAGCATTAAGACCCAGGAGTAAATAGGCTAGGAAACATTTTGGAAGGCAGCCAGTTGTCATAAGCAAAGAACTGAGGGTGCTTTGAAACAAGTTAGTGAGGTGTGCTGTAGAGAGAAAAAATAAACATCCATAAATTTGGGTCAGTACAGACCTGTAGTATGGAGGTAGGTAAATAGGAGGAAAGCAGTTTCAGGTGGAAATGACACTAGTTGCCAGTTAAATGTCTTCTGAAAAATATGTACTTATTAACATGTATTGTTTAATGCCATATACTGGAGATTTTTTTCACTTGTACAATATCGATGGCAGTCAGTTCCATAGCTGGAGGAGTGAATGAATGATTATGGCTTAACAAGACATTGCCAATATTTCAGTCATATCGTGGTGAGTGAGACCATGGATGGAGGAAGCCGAGGTGCCAGGGTTAAACCACTAACCTTTGGCAAGTTACTGACATATTTTCCTACTTGTGACATACAGATGTACACATAGGAGCTCTGTATTGGTGGAGGATTAGTTCTGTTATATTCAGAATGTCACAAGTTCCTCCATATCTCTGATGCCTGTTTTATATGTGTTTAGTCTGCCAGCAACCTGCTGATGGTCGTGGGTTTCCCCCAGGCTGTGCCCGGTTTCCTCCCACCATAATGCTGGCCGTCGTCGTATAAGTGAAATATTCTTGAGTATGGCATAAAACACCAACCAAATAAATAAATAAATATATGTATATATTCTAAACATTTCCTGTTTTTGTAGTCTGAACATTTTTGTACTGTGAGACCATCTGTGAGTATGAGATAAGAGAACATTATTCAGATAAACAGGTAAAAGATGACAGTAATAAACCAACACTGGGAGTCTTCACATGTTTATGGACAATGGAAATTTAATATATTTACAACCAGTTGATAAAGTAGTACAATGAAAAAGGCAGGATATTTGTGCAATTATTGAGTGAGTTGATACACCAGAAGAAACCTGTATGTACCTTTATACCTGAAACACATCATCATCTCAAGCGCACAGGTGTTCTTCACTAACGATCAACACCTTCTTGTGCTATTGTGTTGCTGCCTCAAATGTAATTATTCAACACCTTATCAAGTGTAATTATTCCTTGTTATTGATACATATATATCCGTTTTTCTGTTACAATAGTAATACATACAAAGCACTGTGCAAAATGTAGTAATAGACCAATAGCACTTGCCCACCAATAGTGCCTTAAATATAATATAAGGAATTCATTATCCCGGATTCTTGGTGTTCTACAAAAGACTGACATGCAGAATTATGAATGATTTTATTTTTGTCAAATCTTCATATATATATATATATATATATGATATGAGGTACTTGAAATTATGGTTAATTTTCGATG
The DNA here is from genome assembly GCF_032854445.1 of Liolophura sinensis. NCBI lineage: Eukaryota > Metazoa > Mollusca > Polyplacophora > Chitonida > Chitonidae > Liolophura > Liolophura sinensis. The sequence goes on from NC_088302.1 coordinate 19,052,462, forward strand.
AATATCTACAGAATACCCGTAATGATACTCACAGGCTTTTTTTTAAAAATCATTCTGTACCTACAATTTTTTTCTGGACTCTTTTTTTAATACATATTAGTTGGAAAAAAATTTATTCTTTTTCAATTATTATAATGCATGGAAATTCTTGGCTAGAAGCAAACATTAGAGACAGGATATTTCGAGGCAAAAAAAACTTACTTTCAGAAAATGTTATGAACATCTTACCCAGATATGAATTATTCCACCAGAACTCTTATTGGCAATATACATGCCCTCTTAGAAACTCTTAGAAACTCAGTTTAAATTACCTATTATTCACCATCTATCCCATCCAATGGATTTTTTGTAATTCTTGCGATGGAATAGAATTTTGCTTTCTGAAATTTCCAGCAATATTGTCTTTCATGTTATAATGTTTAATAGATGTCATCATTCATTTATGTACATGTAATGTTGGTAAGTTGAAACTTCAAAACTGGAATTTAATGGACAAGGAAGCACAAAATTTTGTAATACATGCAGTAGTCTGCATTAAGCATTGCATTATGATTCATGTATGTATGTGCAGAGATATACACTTAATTGATGTAGGAGACAGTATTTTAGAATTAAGCACTATAATGTATCCAATTATTGTAAGTTACAGTAAAAATTCAGCATTGCACCATTTCCAAATGCTCTCCAAGCTTGCACTGTGTGCAGTAATCAACAACAGTATGAAATGATGTCCAAGTATATTGCTTAAAGTTATGCCAATTGACAAACCTCCCTGCTTAAGACAAATCAGCCAAATTTTGGATCACGTTTCAAATGATTGTTTGGTTTTGGAAGGATATCTTCACACTGAAGTTGAAATATTCACAGTGGCAAGAATTCCCGTAGATGTTTCTTCAGAGGTTTTACCTCTGGTGTTATGGGTGCTGGAAAATCCATGTAGAGAAATGACAAAAGTCTGACTCATTAAAACTTATGATAATATGAATACGAAGTTTTGTGAAAGTGGGCCCTGGTTTACTTCACTGCCCACAAATGAACAGTATGAAAAGTCATAACTGCATTAGTAACTTGTATGAGAAGTGCAATAATAAATCTTAATAACTTGGTTTAAAGCCATACCAAACCCCTGTGACAAGATAAGCTTGTTGGCCTTCTGCTTTCGGAAGTTTGGAACCCCTTTCAACTGAGACCACTTCACATTTCTAAGTGTATTTTATTCCCCAGAAACTTTCATTACAGCTGAAGATGTCATAGAAGATACAAGTAGATGAAGTTTCTTGACACTTGGTTTCTCAGCGCCCTTGTTTACCCTATATCATTGAAGGTTCATGACATAGTAGTCCAGTTGAAAGACTAATTTTCTGTGAATAGTCCATTTAAATGCAAAAGTTCACTAACATTTACTTGGATGCACTGCTTCTTTAAAAGGTCACTTAAAAATAGTTTTGATGAATTAAAACACATGTTTTTCTCTCTCTCTCTCTCTCTCTCTCTCTCTCTCTCTCTCTCTCTCTCTCTCTTTGTCTTGGTTCGTTCATTAAGGTTGTACATATGTATCTGTTTTGGGATGAATCTTACGTAAAGCTGGGTTTGTTTTATTGTGTTAATATCATACATGTGTATTACAACTAGAATTCAATCGTGAAACAGTTATGTGTAGTTACTCTCATTAATTACACTAATGAATTTTTTTCTGGTGATTCTGCAACAATATATTAAAGCACTGAAAATCCCTCCCATCCAAGGTCTCCCTTCATTAAGCTGTTATTGTAAATTCAAGTGGCATTCAATCCTCCTCTACTGTGGTTGCAATACTTCTCTATCTTCTTGTCACTGTTAATATTCCTGAGGACTCCCATGTTTCACAAAAGACATTTTGTGATTGCTGACAAACTTGGCACCTTAATAGTCATTTTGCATTCCTGGTGCGTTGAAAGTTTATGACACTTACATGTGAGAGGCCTTAACAAATGAAACACAGTATTCCTCTTATGGTCTGTTGGTATTGTCACACCAGAGTTCTTGACCCGACTATCAAGATGAAGAGTTCTGTAAATTTTGACTTCACAGTGATAATATTCAGTGTTCACGGTCACAGTGTCTCCTACCACTCTGTAGTTCATGTGGTATTTCCTTAACCTGCAGATCAAGCCAGTGGTTAACCTGAAATCCCATGTAGGTTGGCATTGTTAACAGCGCTTTTCCCCTATTCCTTTTTACAGTTGCCATCATCGGTGTAAACATCGGACCAAACCAATCCACTGGCACTAAGTGTTCCAGAGTAGTTGGCACAGCCCTAGAGGAGCAGCAAAGACAGACAAACTGTAACCAGCGCCCATAACTGACACACACTGCACATCGGGCTGGAACCACTTCCTTTGCTACTCCCTGACCCTTCGGATGACAAGGAACCTGCCAAGAAAAGGGTTTAATACTGACGTGAAAAAACATTGAAAACGAAGTTCTGACTTGTTTTCCATAACAAAGCCATACACTGATCTAATTCTCCTTAAGCCATGGCGCTATGGGTTGGGTAACTTGCTACTACTTAAGCGTTTACAAGGCCTGTCTCTCCATGTTATAATCTTTCATATTCATATTGCGAGTGATATTTGTTTACTCATGCACTATGTAAAATATATTATTTAAAGCATGTGTCTATTACTTCTACGGAGTCTTTGTAAAACCGCTGGCTTTGTATAGGACACTCATGATAGGTAACAGATGCATGGCATTGTCTGCTGCATATGGCTGAAGATAAGTGGTTTCGTGTGATGTGTTTTTTCGTCGTTAAATAGATTCTTTTAACTAAAACAACGCATGATTTACAGGGCAATTAGTCATGTTATTTGGCATATAGAGCTGCGCGAATAAGTAAACCAATGAGTTGTTGATTACCCCCACGCACTGAAGAAGACTGCGAAATAATCTTCCCTTACAGCTATAAATGTGACTTTTTTATGTATGTAATACTGGTTACAGTCATTTATCCTGATGATAAAATCGTAAAAAACGAAACTTACCTCCTCTTTTTACATTGCTGCTGTATGCTGCAAAATAAATAAATAAATAAATTACGACATGGGCAAGGATACACTGAGACGTATCTTTGTTTAATGACCAGATGTATAGTGATAACAACCACGCTCTAAAGAAATCCTGAAACTTAGAGAGCAAAAAAAAAATACCTGGCAAATATATATATTTATATATTTTTATCATGTATGAATTTCGTCTGTGAACACTCAAACATGAAGAGTGGATGAAAGATGTTGGGAGATTTTGGCACTCAACAAAGCGTCATTCTTGTTGATGCCTAATGCTATAGGGAATTGAAAATGTGAAGAAAGCATGACATTTCATTTAGACAACCTGAACCATTCTATGTTCTTAACAACCATTCACAAGACAGATTTTCTTAAAGCATTTTAAACAATGCTGTTAGGTTTATCATAGTGAAAAGTTTTTTATTTCACGACACATTCATTTGGTGTTTATAATAATGGATTCCTTTTGGATGAAAACGAAATTACGTGTAGATGATGATGACTAAAAAGCCCTAAAATGGACCGAAAACAGAGTAAGTAACAACTATATAAGTTAGCGTTTAATGGCTTTGTGGAACTCCACTGGACATATAGTGTACGATGGTGGTCAGTCGTATGGGTATAGGAAACCGGAGGAAACAACAGATCTTTGGCAAGTTACTGATGAACTTTCAAACGTGTGACGTTCATCAATGCAGACCATTTAAATGGAAGACCAACGGTCAAACAAGCATCGTCGATTGTTGTTACCAACGCCCAGGCAGACCAGGCTTCGGGATCACGAGGCTATCTTAACCTTAAGTCAAAATTTCAAATCGCCTTAAAATGGTTCTTTCGTACGTAACGCGTTCAAAATATTGCTTGACAATTTATTGTAAAACAAGTTTAAGCTAAAATAACAGAAAGGAACATACCAATTTTGATGACTGAAGTTTTGACTTAAGTCAAAGGTCACTTGGTGATCCCAGGTTCTGGAGATTGGTTAATAGTTGAAGACATACCTATAATTTGGAGTGTGTATACTTACTGTTGAGCACATCTACATAGATCCTAGCCACGTCCTCTTCGGCATTACGACATAGATACATTCCCGTATCGCTTTTCTGGCTGTGCTCTATCTCCAGCCTGCTCGTGAACAAACCCGTACCTCGCAGCTCGCCACTTTTTATGGTAACTTTTCTGCTAAAATTTGGCCTGATTTTATCGCCGTTCCTGAACCAATCTAAAGCTTGCGGTGAGTCGACAATCCTGGATGTGTTGCACTCCAGACGTATCGGTTGACCAACTTCAACAACCTCCGTACCACGGACGTGGATCGCTGCAAGAGCAATATTTATTTATTTATTAATTTAATTGATTATTTGATGGTTGTTTAACGCCATACTCCAAAATATTCCACTTATACGATGACTGCAGGTTTTATGGGTAGAGGAAACAGGGCCGCCATTGGTTAACCACGAACTTTTTGCAAGTTACTAACGAAATCTCCCAAATACGACGTGCAGATGATGCCGACCATACTGGTGGAAGACATGACAAGACTGCGCAGCCATACGAGCGTCATCCACCTAAGATTTTCTCAGAGACCCCGACAAATGCGACAGTCGAGATCTTCATGCGCATCACAGCAGTACGAACAGTTTTTTTTTTAACTACTTTTTTTGTCACTGAAGCAGAAGTTCGTTTTTCTTTTCACTGCCGTGCTGCTGACAAACGTTTTCGTAAAAAATGATTTGGGATGTAGTTTTGTGCGTTCCAACAGTAATCGTATATTTCAAAATAAACTGACGAATGCTTTTTAAGGATTGGCTGATTGAGTGCAAAGCGGAGCGGGTGAGATATAAAGCTGTCGCTAAGCCTATAAAGCTATGGCACAGGATTTTTTTTTCGAGCTTTTTTTTCATTTATTTTTTCAAGTATTCGAACTGAATCAAGTTTAGAGTGAGGAAAGCGGGACCTGACAAAAACATTTCACCTCAGGAGATACATAACAAAGACCCTGATGTAAGACAAGAGAGCAGCAGAAAAAGCGCGAACAGGATTCGAACTCCAGACTTCCGAGTTAGTCCGGATAAATGGATATTACCTGTAGACCATAGGCCCCTACCAGGTGGACCCTACCCAGACTCAAGTCAAAGGTCAATGTCATTTTTTTCTGTATGCAGCTTCATTCACTATGACATACTTTCGAATAAAAAGCGAATTTGAAATTGAAAACAGATATAATTTAGTTTGTCATGGGAGGGGGGGAGATAAAAAGTATATGACGAAGCTATTTCCCAGGCCATTAAACAGCAATGTCACGATTTATCAACGTAATTTACTTAGCATAAATGTGACATTTTGGCACTGAGAGTAAATCTCCGGTTTTTTATGTTAGCGGCTGTTGATTCAATTGCGCGAGGGAAAAAAGTTCCGTAAACTTGGTGTCGACCTCTACTTACTCGGTTTCATGGTCCCCGAAGTATCCGCGACGTCTGTGGAAAGAAAACAGAAAGAGAGAAGAAAATTACATCGGTTTGGAAATTGTGTACTAGAAGAGCAGTTTAAGAGCGGGAGTTGAGAAGGATCTGTCAACACTAAATCTTGGAGAGGAAACCATATCCCAAGCTTCGCGTCAGAGACGAGTCTCTTCACAACCGCCAACAGCTTATTAACGAAAAAGCACTCTAGCGTATTGGCCTGGTGGAATTCCGTTATGTATGGGTTTTTGATCTTTCAGTTTGACAGGCTGACTACATTGTCCGATGACGAGTTTGAAATTGATATTGAGCCACTACTCGACCCGTGTCCCAAGGTTTTTACCCCAGTCAGTCACTGTTGGATGTTGCATGCTTTGAGGAAGAGAACGAAAACCTTTGTCGGCGTTTTGGCCTGTCAGGAGTTCGCTGGAAAACCGCTTCTGCGAATCGAGCCTTCGCCGATCTCTGCAATATTACTTTTCAAAGTTTCTATTTGCCAATGACAGATGAATTGATGATGTTATCGACCCCTATGGCTTGTTGATGGACTGGATATTATGTGAAAGTCAGACCAGACATAAGGGGATCAAGTTTCACGGTAAACCTTACAGTCTAAACCGGATGAAATCTCTCTCAGTCTCTCCAGGTTAGCTGGCCGATTACTAAAGACAGCTAGACCATTCACTGGGTACTTGTTACAAAAGTCAGTTTGAAAGCGATCAGCGTCTTCAAAAAACATACGACTTCTCAGGAAGTATTGTCCAGCTACACTATAGAGATCTCTGGAAATCAAAGTATTTGGTGAGCGTGCGTAGCAATATACGGGCATGTCATAAGGCGATCTCGTTGGCAACATGGCCTCAAGGGAATGTGTAGGGCCTGTAGACTTACTTTGATTTTCACGCTAGTTTTGCGGATGGTTAAGATGATTTCCTCTGTTTCTGTGTTGTGCTTTCCCATCGCCAATTCTCTGTTGTTTTTGTTTTCTTTGTTTTTTTTTGGGGGGGGGGGGGGGGGGTTGAACCCAAAACAAGAGATAGATAAGCTAATGCCAGTTTCCTCTCCGGCCGTTCGTGGAAAGGTCTGACAACAACCTGCGGAGGGTCGTGGGTTTCCCCTGGGCTCTTTCCGGTTTCCTCTCATCATAATGCTGGCTGCCGTCGTATAAATATTCTTGAATATGACGTAAAACACCAACCAAATAAATAAATAAATAAACAGATACAGCTCTCTTAGGTGATTTTGTTTGACAAGCTGATCCGTATGTATAAAAAATCAGCTGTTTTTTTATACGGATTCTTAACATTTCGAACATTAGAGAGAGTCGACTGTAAACAGAACTATAAAGCCTGTACTGACATAAATTAAATTATAGTTTTATGAAATGCTCTTCCACCATGATCCTCCATTTGATTTAAAATGTAACTCAATTCTAAAGGTATCCCGTTTAGAGTATTCAATGTCTACCAGTCTACTCCATTAGTATGTAAACATGTGTTACACTTCAACCTCGAACTCAAACGCTCTATGTTCACTGAATTTCATTTTACGCAGCTCGGCTTTAATTTTGTTGGCATTTACATTTTGTATACATTTACCGCCAACAGCCTAAAATATGATATTCCAAATGTACCGAATAGGTAAATTCTGCTTCAAGAAGAAAGAGCTTCTGGGAATAATTTGTGTAACAGTCACATGTTTTTATAGCGTAATTTTGTCTTGGTGAATGTTTTTTGTGGCAAGTAAGAGCTCGGCCATTTAGCTGATGGCTCAATTCAGAATCTGGGATTCGTCAAAAACGTTAACCACACAAGTGACAACCACGTTACGGAAGGAAACCAAATGGAACTTTGCACGTGGCAATGCCAATTCGACATCGGTTAAGAAACCCGAGACTAATGCTTTGAAAGACTGGCATGCAGAGGATTGTCCTGTAGCGCAGAATTGAATGTAATGTACGGTTTTTATCCCACAGCTAATTTCGAGTGTATTGATTTAGCTGGTGAGAATAAGCAGGTAACTGCTGGGTTAGGGTTTCTGTTGATGTTTCCTGGGCAGGTGCTCGCTGTCAGCAGCCCGTCCTCGGTGCGGTACTGTGTGACTCACCCACGCTTGCGGACATTAGATATGCAAGTTGGTGATGTCATCTCTACACACTTTTTAGCCCGGTGTACCAGGTTAACGATTTTGCCGGTAATTACTGGGCCAATCACTGGCACGATCAAGATGTTGTCAAACAGTATAACACATACGCACTTCACACAAAAGCATATGACTCATTCCACTGTGACTGCCTACTATTGGGACACACGTGCTTTGTTCTATAGCAACAGTTTCATTATAGGCGTTCAATACACGTGGAACAAACCCGTGGTATATTTGCATTTCAATCATGATATCCACTTCAGAAGCTTTATCACACACACAATCTGCAACAGTGACCTGTGCATGCAAAGGAGTCCACTATAAACAATATCACGATCTGTTTTCACGACAAGGTGTTTAAGGTCATTACATTAGTAGCTGGACACGTTTTACTGCAAAGTCTAAGTGAAATATTAAGCGCATGCCAACAACATGAAAATGCGACCTGGTGCATCTGGAATGTTTCATTTTACCACCCATGTAAAACGGTAATTTAACAATACATGGATCTTTTTGACACACGTTCCAGTTGGAGAATTTTCTTCATTGCATCTTTTTTTCCGTTATTTATGACATGCACTTCACAAAGCAGTGTGCATATAGACAACGCGTATATGCAAAAACATACAGTTTTCACGGAACATATAATATGGCACACAAACAGGAATTTGACAATTCATGCACACATGCCTTCAGCTGAACGTCCTGATAGCTATACATTTTGTTTTGTCGAAGCTAAATTTTGATTCTGCATGTTACACTTACGATAGAGGAGGATTGTTCGATGCGAACACTTTGCCTCTTTGCAGTGGAACATCAGAAATTGTTTAATATATATCCAGAAGACTAGTATTTTGATCTGTTATCATTTTTAATCACTTTTGTATGTTATGGCTTATGGTAGCACGCATTTTACAGCTTGTCTCTTATATTCCCTTCCGTAAAACTGCACGCAGCGGTATTGAAATGCTGCGTGTATAAGTATGTGTTTATCTTGATCCACTGAACCATAATTCCTGCTTTGTAAATAGATGGCGTCAGCTACAGGCTATTTTGGAAAACAATCGGATACATGGCCTCAGTCACAAGCGATTCCAAACACATAATAATGCTACCTATACCACATAAAAGGACTGTCAACATGCTGTTAAAACAAAAACAACGGTACCTTTAGGATACAGTCCTGTGCCGGTTCCGGTACCTGAAAAACAACGACGTAATTTGAACCGTGATATGCGTTATGTCCCAAATCAAGCCAAGTTAATCTCATAAATCAAGCTGATAGCCTGATAACGTGAACACCAGCAGTGATAATAGCAGGTGGAACACGACAACCACAAACTGTCATCCGCTGTTTCCTCTGCAGAAACGGAACACGGACATCTATTCGACGGAAGAAACTTCACCACACTGGACTGAAATATCTTAATTACGGGAATGCATAGGTTAGTGTTATACTGATGACAGCCGATCCAAGTCGGCTTCATAAGAAATTGTACAATAAGGAAAAGTACAATATGAAGAAGTCGCCTTGAATCATTCAGTGTGGGATTCATTTATTTCCTCCATATACGCCCCTACGCACAAATAACTGCAAGTGCATATAGAAGCTGTCGGTGCCATTGCTAAATTAGCCTCACTTTGTGCTGCGAGTGACAACGAAGGTGTATGCAAGAAGGAAATGTGGAAACTTTTATAAGATCAGTAACCTTTTGCTTTGTTTTTACCATTTCTCTGCAGAAAAATATCCCACAATGACGTTAATTTGTAAAGGCCTTCTGTTCGGAGCCTAAGCAGGAAATGGTGGCACCGACCTTCCGTACTTCGAGAGCAAGAAGCCTTGAAACTCCATATTCAACAGAGCAGTGGCTTAGGAAAAGTTGGCGGCCGGATATGTGAACCAGTTAGGGCCAATTGAAACTTAGCCAACTGGAGACGAAGCACTTGCCTCAGAAAATGTAATCGGTTTTACAAGTTGCACCTTAAGGTACTCTGGAATACAGAGAAACGAGGAAAGAAAATTGTGAATGGCCAATTTAAATAAAAAAGAACTGGCACACAGGTTTGCCATGTTTTCTTGATCTCTTTCCATGGCGAACTTATCTGAAATATTCCTCTGTTATGATCATCCCAATCCAGCCCCTACATTCTGAAGTGCTCATTGGCAGATAAAAGATTAACTTAAAAAGCTTTGCATCCTGAATACCCGTTCTTAAAGGTCACTATGACCCCTAGTGTCTCATCACAGGATAAGTGACCTGATTAACCATGTTTTAGCTTCGAATACAAATAATTTACTTCCTGTGTCAAAAATGCATCGATATCGGTTATTGCAGAGTAGCCTCATGGCCTCAATAGCCTCAACCAGCAGGCTCCATGATATAAGCTGTCTGAACCGTCACTAAAATTGAGACTTACCTTTTTCATTTTTTTTTATACATTTTAGACTATTTTCACCTGAGACTTGCATGAAACAGTTGAAAATTAGTTCACGTATAAGGTTAGGAATGATACTACAGGATGAGACTACATGTATATCTGTTATAATTATAAGACAGCCTGTGAGGAAAAAAGAGCTCATGGCTTTTCGTCCAAACCTGTCGTGAATTTATTTATTTTGTCCCTGTAGACCTTTCAGGCAAGTCTCTAAGAGGTTAGCGTGCTAGCGCAGCATAGTGATTCAGGATAGCCATAAATGCGGTAGCTGTGAGTTCAAGTCCAACTCATCCTACCTTCCTCTCGGGCAGTGCGCGGATGGTCATGGTTTTCCTCGGGATCTAACCACATGGCATGCCTTTACAGGGGCTGCAGAGCTGACATACATGCAATATAATATATGGCCTAGATGTATACATTGATACTAAATATCCCACGGTGCTTTATTGCACTGGTTCGTGTATATTTTTTTTAGTGAAATATTGATCTAACCGCATGTCCCTTGACAGTGTAATAAATGAGGTATATATCCCTTGAGAGCGTATTGGCTGAAGTGTAGATTCTTGACAGCGTATTGGCTGAACTGTATATCCCTTGACAGTGTGTTGCTGAACTGTATAACCCTTGACAATGTACTGACTGAACCGTATATCCCTTGACAACGTATTGGCCGAACTGTATATCCCCTGACAACGTTTTGGCCGAACTGAATATCGCTGGACACCGTGTTGGCTGAACAATATATCCCTTGACAGCATATTGACTGAATGGTATATCTCTTGACAACGTTTTGGTTGAACTGTGAATCCCTTGACAACGTTTTGGCTGAACTATGTACGCCTTGACAGTAAACTGGCTGACTTGTATATCCATTGACTATGGAAGCCGACCGAGGACCTTTTGCTGTCTCGCCACCGCAACCTATATTACAAAGATGGAGGTAGAGCTACTTTGTTACCTCTCTTCGCTTCCTCGCTACATTGCCCTTTGCAATACAGGGCTTTCATATTTCAAAACATGTTGGCTAACTTTTATATCTCTTGGTAGCATATTTTGGAGAACTGTATATCCGTTAGTGTCATATTGCCAGACGTGTATATACGTTGTCATCTTTGCTCGATACCTGAATAATTTTCGTGATACTTGGCCACGATGCCATATTGCGATCGGCCTTGCGCATCCCATGATACCACATTGCTCTGATAAATGTTTATCCCGTGATACCATACTGCACTGATTGTTGTATATTTCATGATATCGCAATGCTTGATACATGTGTATCCCCTGATAATGCTTTCGTATCTCGTACCAAATGATATCACAATGCTCTGGTGTGAAGCCTGGAATAATTCGATATTCACGTAATATGTTAGTTCAAAGAACTCTGTTATAATGCCAGAAATTCCTGTTTGCTTGCCACAGTTTAAAAGTTAAGATATAAGTCGAGATTCCGAATTCGCCATATCCTTGGGGATTCGTATCACCTAACTGTACCCTTTTCATGAGGAAAAAGTGACCTTTGGCTTTAGCGAGCTATATGCGCCGGAAATTCTCGCAGGCAGCTGAAAATAATATCATTTTCTGTGGCCATTTTAAGTGAATAGATACGGCTTAACGATTGATGCCAGTGGGCAATATTTCAGACAGTTTGGGCCGAAATGAAACCAATTAAAGCCATGAAATCTTGGAGTGTCCCCTCTAACGGCCCTTAGCGTCAGTCAGCTTGCTGTGCCATCGGGGTTCCGTGGATTCAAGACCACAGACGGCAAAACATTATAGTGATGAAGGCGTCTTGGTGTCAAGACCGGCTGTTATTGAAGTTGCGAAGTCTCTCTCAGGACTTGTTTTGGTCTAAGTGTCAGAATGCATCAGAGCATCTCTATTATCGGAACCTTCGCTGGCTAGAGTCAAGTGTAAAGTCTACAGGCAAAGTAGACCACCAAGCTAGACAAGCTAGACAAATTAGGCGTTTTTCTTGTGGGAAATCGGGAGGCAAGAATAGAATAGAGGCCAAGAGAATTATGAAGATACATGCTCACATGTACCGATATATTGCTAATATAGTGAGAAATACATGAGCCACTTGTTGTTGAAAGAAAAAAAAACACAAGAATATACGAAACAACTGATAGATATGTGAAACCTACTTGAAGTTGACAGCAGTTTAATAATTGGTAACTGGTAATTGGTAACAATCATGTACCGACACTCACAAATTTTGGCCGCAATTGCAAACGTCAGAAACTAGATAATACAGACTTCAAACGAAAAAAGCCGTCTTCAGCTTGCCAAAGCGATGGCCTGATTTGTCATAGCCCTTTGGCAGAAGAACAGAGCCTTGATATCGAAAGGACAATTCATGGATTGGTTGAGTGTCCATAGCCTTTTTTATGAAGCACTATTCGCAGCTTTTATTCCGTCGTCGGACAAATACATTGTTAATGAATCCCAATATCCTATGAAAGAAAAATATGTATTCAGCGTTTACTTAGCCTATGACTCGGTAGTGCAGACACGACTAAACGTATGTCAACGCCAACTACTATCCGAACTACATATAAGTATATTTATAAACATAACGATCAAATCAAACTTGTGATCGCTTTCTTATGTCATTCAAAATATAGAAGAAAGGTTTTGGAACCAAAGAATATGCCTCTCCCCTTCTTCTATCCAAAAGTCCACCCCCTCATTTTGTAGTTCAAGCCAAATTTGATTAAGCTCAGTTCAGCAATTCTGGACGAGGTTATTACCTGCCACAAGAATATCACACACTCGGACAAAGCCTCTTGAAGCCTTGTCATTACGTTTAAAATAAATTTCGAAAGTTCTGGCAATTCTAGAAATATCGTACGAACAAAGCATTCGCCTGTTACAATATCAAAATACCGGCGAACGAGACGACCTAAATACCCCCAAAAGTTCACTAAATCTTAAGGTCAGTCTGATGAAGCATCAAGACAAACTTGGTAGAGATCGAATCATTAGGTTTGGAGCCGTCGTGTAGACAAGTTTATACTGCACGACGGAAGTGAGCCATATCACAGTGAGCCCCATCGATATATCTCTCTCCCGATACAGTTGGAGAAGACACAATGGAGAGTTCGCAAACTCTTTAACAATGCGGTTTAAAGCTATGTAGTCTCTCATTCTTTCTAGCACTACATCACACTTTTTGGTGTGTGTGCTCTTGAGATACTTATATATTACACATGCATTGCAGCATTTGGACTTTTTCATGTCGCCCGTCAGTCTCTCATTAACAAATGTACAGATTCACAATATTTCTGGGATCAGTTGGCCATGCTCCCACCTTAGCTTCCACATTCAACTCTCTGAATCGTTACATATACAAACTTGGGACACGGTCCTGCCATCTATGTTGTACTCAAGCTGTCAAAGAGCTAAAAACAGTCTTCCTGTGATCCTAATGTAATGTGAATTTATATTCCTTCACTATGCGGCAATAATAAGGAGCACAAAGTCGCAGTTGACACAAATACATGTGTAACCGACGCATACATTTGATCAGTATTCGAACTTCGCAAACCACCATTTTCGAATCACGCATCTACGTTGCTGCACACGGTGTTTTTGTGGTGTTTAGTTTTGAGATGTGCACAACACATTTGCTTGGAAAGACCAAGTTCCAGGTAAGTGAATGAAAGATTACAGGTCTGTATTTCTGACAACTAAAGTGGGTAAAACGGAATCGATCTCAGATCTACGATTCATGAATGTATTTTAACATGACAGCTTGCATGAACGCCTGATGGACAGTTCCAAATTCAAGCTAGATGACGACCTGTATACTATAGTACTTGTGCTGTATTCAGATTATGCCCTATAAATTTAAGACGGCTGTGTAGGCCTATGTTGTAACATTGATCTTTTTTTCCCAGTTACCTCTAAATTATACACTGTCAATAGAGATCAACACAAGTCTGATAAGACTTAGCAGTTCAAGACGCTGTCTCTTAGGATAAGATGTCCCCCACTTACACAAGGCCTAGTTCGGGGAGTAAGTTCGAATGTCTAAGCCGGCAGTAAGCTGGAGCATGTTTTATAAAGGCTCAGTGAAGCATGCATCATTAATGATTAAGTATAGGTCCAATTAACTCTAGCTGGCTATCAGTTTGACTTGCAGAGGGAATTACCTTGTGTTGATCGGTGTCCCTTTGTGCTACAGTCACTACTCGAGGGATCCTTAGCCACAATCAGCTATCACCGAGGCCTGTGTATAGCACGATGTATAGTTAATCGTTCACTTGAACGTAAAAATCTCCAGTCCGTGGATTAGGCCTGTGTAATGTGCAGATCGTGGAATCGGTTTAATATAATCAGACGTGACCTGGTGTATCCTTATGGCTCTTAAGAACCCAACGATCGCGGGTCGTGGCGCGATAGCAACGGATACATGGTAGGTTCTCTATTGACATTGACATGATCCTCAGTTGAGTGCCACTTATATGTTTTTGTCATGCGACAGTGTTCGATCCTGGCCTTTGTCGAAAAGTTAGGACTATAGGACACACTGTAGAAAAAATATTATTCATAAAGTTCGGTTGTATGCTCCAGGTCACGCCCCCAAGTAGGCTATATAGTTGCATGCATCAACTGATGACATCGTCAAAAACTGCTTAATTGTCAAACCGACTGCACGTAACAAATACACCTATAATATGCATGGACATGGAGAATGCAGAATTTAGATGATTTTCATTATCTCTGTTGCCAACCTCTTTGACGATGACAGCTTACGACAAAATGATACGCAAAACAAATGCAGAAGGTTGTAATAAGCAATGTCTTGAATCGCTGAAAAAAGCCTTTACGAAACACAGTGCTTGACTCTAAAAACATAATGAATGTGAAAATGGCAATATCCAGAGAACACAAGGTCTTCTGATGTATGAACAATGATGTAAGTTGATCGTCGTTGAAGAAAGCACTAGCCATGTTTGCTGATAGTTATCCTGCTATGTGTTTTACACATGAAACTACCATTCTGCCAAACAGATATCTGGAAAGCGTTTCTCTTACAAATATAACAATTTTAGCAGAAGAGAAACACCGCCTATGAGCAGAAACAAGGAATCATTTAAAAAAAGCAAATCAGCTGCATTGTGTAAACCTGGGTTTCAGAGGATGTATTTTAAATGTTTACGACTGGATCAATGTGGCATTAGAAAGTTGAAAAGAGAGGTTCCTATAAGAATATAGCCACTGCATGCTAAGCCGATTCGCTTAAGTACCGCCACTTGACATTTCCACCACAGCCAGAACTGCGAGTCAGCGGATACTTCCATTCAACGCACAACGGAATTGGAGTCTCCTCAACTCTAATCAAGACACCTGTGGCGCCTGAAGACATAAATTGTTCTCGGTCGTACCACAGCCAGGTTAGTGAGGTCAAAGCTCGAATCCAGCTCTCGCTGGTTCTGATGCGGTTTTGAGTCAGGGAGTTCGTCGGTCATGATCAAAAATGACGGAGGTTTATTCTGACTGGACTTGACCGTGGTTATGTAACAGAAAAATTTTGTCGATTAACTGCTGGCACCGTTTTATTCCCTTTGCTAAAACATGGGGCCTTTCGTATTCCGATACAGCTAACATAACATAAAAGAGTGATTTCATATAACTTGGATCGAAATAACAGACTTGCATGACTGGAACATTAACGCTGAACTAAAATCAATTTATGTTTCAATGACTGTGGAGTTATCAGTTCCATCAGCAACTCGCGTTTCACGCCTCAGTGCTCAGTGGCACGAGTTATTATGTGTGCTGGGACCGGAGCACTGACATCTGGTGAAAAGAGCCCAGAGTCGATGTGATAATTTAAATGAAGGGTCCAATTTATCGGTTGCGTGAGACAGTGACATAGACCGCTCAGTTGGGACTCCGCTTCAAAAATTCTAAAGTATTTCTTTAGTAAACTCTCCAAAGGTAACGAATTGTAACACCTATGATTGGCTTCATACATGTGAAAGGATCTAAATTTATATACAACGCGTGCTCCATTTAATAACCCTCATACTGCCCTGAATTGGCATGAGGAAAGTTCGGTGCAACATACGTGTTACTGTCCATGCCTCTGGTTGCGTGCATTGATAGATTTTAACAATCAGATGATGGCTGGGCATATATGTTTACGACCGAAAGCAAGTAAAAAATCTTGGTGTTCGTATAAACGCACATTAAACGTCTTTTTCAGATAAATTTCCATCGGAAATTGGTGCAGAGTAAAGCGCACTTGACCCTGCTTTCCATATGGAGAGAGATTTAGATCCATCATGTAGGCGTCCAAGGTGACACCAGGATTGCTCTTCTCAAAAGCATTCATTTATTTATTTCATTGGTGTTTTACGCCGTACTGAAGAATATTTCACTTATACGACAGCAAGTATGATTTGAGGAAACCAGGCACAGCCTACAGGCTACTGCCAGACCTTCCCATGTACGGCCGGAGAGGAAGCCAGCATGCCACAGAAGCCACATTGAGAGGCTCCTGTGTCATTGCGCCGCGCTGACACGCTAACCCCCACGGAGGCCTCCATATCTCGAAAGTATATCAGAAGCAAATGCGCCAGATCAAATGTACAATCAGTGTTTTCAACGCACGGCAGTCGCTGTTGAAAGGGTGTCACAAAGGCACATGCATAAGGTGAAACACCAGGATCGGTATTTGGAACAGTTTGTATTACCTAGTCAGCATAATATGTAAATTTAACCACGTACCCACTTGGTGAAATTATGATTCACTGTACGTAAATTGTTCGAAATTCTAAAAAGAATGGACAATTTCTGAAGAGGAGTGGAAACAGACGGAAACAGTCAAAGCCATTTTGTTCTCACGCGTTTGGTTACAACTTTTAATCGTGAATTCTTACGAGGCCGTGAGTGAGTGAGTGCTTGGGGCTTAACGTCGTACAATGAGGCCATGAGATACGCCATGTTAGAGAAACAGGGTTAGGGTGATGTCAGCGGAAACAGAAAATCGGGGTTACAGAAATAATTAGAGCCGGATTGGTTATAACTGATGGTGGCGCCTCGATTTTCTCAATGTGTGCTAGTTTGCTCACTCTGAACTGTGGTCTCTTGTTTAAGCAACATCACAAATATAAGAAAGGTATGCTTTTTAAACTTGATGAAGGATACCTGACGTCACCCATCAATGACTTATAGCACAAATGACGTAGTACTTTCAAACGCGCATGACGTCATTCCAGCGTAACCGGCCTTATTCGACATCATATCAGCCTGATTTATTGTCACATAAGGAATATTACTATGTCACATCACGAAAATTTTACGGAAACTGCCAAAGATTTTGTTTTTTACGACTCATCACTTAGGGTTAAACAGCGTTATTCAGCGTAAATTTTTTGTAACCGTGGTTCTAGCTATATTCCACAGGATATCCTTTATAACAGTTTAATATTTCAACCTGACTTCTCTTAGGACTGAAGTGGCACTGTAAACATGCATATATCCATTTCATCTGGTGTTCTTAACTTTCAGCATTCCTGTCTGTAAAGTTTCAGGATCAAAAGAAAATGAACCTATATATACTCACGTAGGTGGAATATCACCCTTACCACCCCCACCCCACCCCACCACCCTCCACTCCCACACGTCAAGAACTGGATGTCCTAGGAAAAATTTGCATGGATTTCAATCGTGTTTCTTCTGCCAGTACCGCTGACAGAGGACAGGTTATCGGTGAGAATAAGGCCAGACCATAGCAAGCTGTCTCTCAGGAACTCGCCGGAAGGGACGAATTAGTTACGACTGGCTGATGGCTACCCACGTGCGACGAAAACGGAGGCTGAATTGCTCCCGGGTCTCTTGACGACAGAGAAAGGCCAATTCGGGGGGAGAGCCTAATACTGGTCTAATTGACCAACAGGGCTAACCTAATTTCCGATGTGGATATATATATATATACCTACCGTTAACACGTAACATGAACAATTTCCTCAGGTTTTCTTTGGAGCTAATCTGACATTCGTAGACGCCGCTATCGGCTGGCTGGACATTGCCGATGTAAATCGTCCACAGTTGGCCCCTGTGTTGCACACGAATGCGGTGCTTTTCCGTATATGGCATCGTCCCTATGGACAAGGGATTAGGCTCTGACGCTCTTCTCCACACCACCTGATGGGAAGAAATAAAAAACATCTCTTTTATGTTGATCAATACAATAGCCATTAGTGGTGTGCGCTTGAGGACTGCAAATCATGAAAACAGATATTTGCTATTCCTGTAAGTTCTTTTTTGGTGTTCTCTTGAAAACGCCAAAACCAAATGGGACAGTTTTACATGACTACATCTGATACAGTGGTTTAGACATTTCTCTTTTCAATTTGACCTCGAACGAGAGGACACGTACCCGGCGACCGTTTGTGCTGCATTAATTGATAGGGTTTTCTTTTGATTGTTGTTTAACGCCACACTAAAGATATTACAAAGGCGGCTTTCATATTGTGTGCAGAAGAAACCAGAATGGTGCACGTTCTACAAGTAAACTTTTTCCTTGCGTGGCAAGTCATATTAATGGACGACAAGTGGTCTCCAGCGATCTTCATGTAAGAATACACGAAACAACACCGTCCCCGGCTTGTTGTCACTGGTGCCCCGATGACAAAGAAAGCTAGGGAATCTTGAAAATTCGATGTCCGAGAGTAGTACTGAATCCACACCTTGTGTGCTCTAACCGTTGACAGGCGAGCACTTCAAACGGCCGGCCACCATCTGCTATATACTCATTAACTGATGGATTTATGTTCTTTATGTTAGCCACGCCGACGTATTCCTACAACTTAAGATGTGTGTATGTATGTTTAGGGGTTTACGTCGTACCTAACAATTTATATATGACGGCGAGGAATCATTAGGTGCGTGCATATATTCTGTGTCTTCTTGTGGCAGAACAAGTTCATGCCAAATCAGGCAGCAACAAGCACCAGTTGTATACTCTTCGGTATGACCCGGCCCGGGTTTGATCCCAGGTCTCCCGACTTCAAGGCGAACGATCTAACCAATATGCCGCCGAAGCGGCCTACAAATTAAGAACACCTATGCTGTAGAGCATCACCTAGAAAACAGATGCCCCATACATTTTCTGCCATGCAATACCACATCCATGTAATACCTATACCTACAGTTTCGTTCATGTTGTATATTATACGATGTGCATGTATGGGTCATAGATCATTACATCCGGCCGAGTGACGACAAAAGCGAAATAAGAGATCTGATATCGCTGGTGGATAGTTTTTATCTATGTGACATAAATCCCAATATTTCACATTTCTATAAATAATTAACAAATGCTCCGTAGACAACAGATCCTGCTTAGTACCTATGCAGAGATGGCTTTGTCTTCATGGAAGGAATGATACGGGTTTTACGTTACATCTTCAGTGGTTAAAAAGAGTATTCGTAGCCAAGGTTTGCAGAATGAAAAATACTGTTTCAGTGGATAGTTGTGGAATACAGCGATATTGTTTAATCGGATCGGTAAATTATTTAACTGTTGAAGAGCTAACGAAATGGTCCACAAGGCAGGCCAAATTTCAAAGCAAGACTTTCTTTCGTATATACTGAGAATATCCAAATTCGGTTATAGTCGTTAAGTAACTCTGTTCAAGTCGGAATGCGAAGCTATCTAACTGCAAAAGTGATAAATATGATGTATTAGTTAATCATTCCGTCGACGGAGGGTATATATTCGTATATACTGTAACAACTAATCTTCTGTAGAATGATTCACATTAATGTTAAAACACCCAAGCCATTTGGGAGGTTCTAAGCTGGAGCTTTCCAAACTCAGTACGCGTTGAATAAAGTTGCTCAAATATCAAAGTTGATGGACCGAATCTGACCAGTGGTCAAGAAGGCAATTTATCTGCAGGTTAAAATAACAGTTAAGGTTATTATGAGCATAAGCGGGCCTTGAAATGAACTGCCAGAATTGACTGATGGGACTGTATGGTTTGTGAGGCATACGATACACCCTGGCCTGGAGTTTGACCGCACTGTTTATGCTAGGTGGCGGAACTATCACGCAATGGTCACAGCAGGCTGAGATTACCCCTCAGAATGAACCCTGAGCCCTTTGAAGAGACCCAATGCTTGTGAAATTCGATATACATCTACTTGACCAGTAGATGTCCGTGAAGACAGCCATTGACCGGTAAACAGCATTTTACAATGTGCACCTACACAACAGCATTCCAGGTACTGGTTTGGGGTATTTCTTGGGCAACCATTTCAGCGTATCGTCTGCGGGCTAATCGCGCCTTAGCCCGGAGGAATGCCACTTACGACCTTTTGAGCAGCAAATCGTCTGTCTTCTCTTGCTAACAGTCTATTATCGGTTAATGCATGCTCATCGCTCCTTGAGAATGCCAAATCGGAGTTTCCTCTCCAGCGCCATCGTATTTGGCAATGTGCAGCTTCCTTTTGAAGTCCATGACAAAATTGAATTACCAATTTTCTGTCAATTCAAGCCTGAAATTTGCAAATATAATCTCATAACTGTTTTCCAGAAGGCTAAACGCCTGGTAACGGGTTGATGTTATTGGGTTGGGAGTTCTTGTTTTCCACCCAAGTGTGTATTTAAAGCTATGCCCAATATGAAGCGTAGTCGAGTACCTAGTATAGAACCATTTCCGAGAGCATGTAGTTTGATGTGCCTTTCCTCCTTTATCAAATACGAAAATAAACGTTAAAATTAGAAGAAAAAAAATTTCGGCTATAAAAGCACACAGTTGTTGTTTAAACAGACAGTGAATAATCTAGGAAAAAAAACCGTTAACGAAGAGAAAACCGCATGGTGAAAAGTTTGACCAAGGCTGGTGGCTGTTTTACTTCTTCCGTACAATGTTTTTTCATCACAACACGTCTGTTGTACCCATCTTCTCTATTTTGTCAAGAAAGCTAACAGCACAATAGATAAAGGAAAGTGGTTTTACGATGTTGGTACTTCGACTTCAATACGACCACCTTGAGGTTCTTCGGTTGCACGCTATTCATTTGGGTACATTTTGGTTGTTCTATGAATATTCTGGGTGTTGATAGATTTAACTTTTCCTGTCGTAAAAGTAACTACGCAAGTATTCAGAACATTATTTCATTGGTTCGCGTTTGTTTGCCGTGTGCCTGACAAGTACATTTTATTGGTGGCCGGCTTCTTGACCTTCTTGAGCGAGCAGAAACAAGCTCCAGATTCCACGAGACCATAACCCGGACAAACAGCGTACGTAACAGTCATTGGCGGTGGAAAGTCATCAAGAGAGCTGTAATTAACAAGAGCTATGGAGAATCGCTGTTTACCTCGCTTTATCTGATACCACGTGACTGTTAAACCCGTGACCTTCCTGCTCCGCAGTATACACGCGTGCCGTGCCCCTTACATATTAATGGTCCTCGAAGAGGTTTTCCCTTGCCTTCGCCCGGCACCACTTGCAGAATAAGCATATGTAGCTGCAGGGTGACCGATCCATGAAGGCTCCAGGCCCTTCATCCCACCTGATAGCACAGTTCATCCTTTTATCTGGAGTCATCTTAACCAGTTTCGTGTTACAAATCCACTCGGCACAGGCGGAGCCTGTCTGCAATCAAACAGATAGAGTTGGCACGAGCAGCCACAGCGGGTCTCGTTGTCAAAAGATTGCCGTTTATGCCCTTTCGATCGAATGGCCAAATTTCATCTCTTCTCTCCTCTGCAACTGATAAAAGTGGACATCCTTTGATATAGCTGTCCTCTTATCGGCCGGTTCCCTCTCCCGTAGTTCATGGCCAGCGTTAAATGGAGGGTAATTTCTGGCCTTCGTTAGTTGCGTCGTTGTCAGGCCTGCATGATGTAACGTTAAGGAGTCGGAAGAGGCCGTAAATGAAGATATAGGAAGAATTTATCAGTTTTTATCGCCTTTCGTCTCCCGCTGCCTAAATCGTCTCTTGACCCAGGGCATCAAATTAAGTTTCTTCAATATATACGTCCTAACTTCTAAATTCTTCGAGGTTTCTTTTAAGGAGAACAGCTGCGTCGTGGACAAAAAAACGTCTCTCTGGATGCTAAAACCCTTCTGTTGAATCGATTTGCCACTTGGGAGTTGTCGATAAAATATTACGTCTGTAAAAGAGGCACTCGTAGAAAAAAAGTATAGTATCAAGAATGAAGCTGTGTCTCGCTACCTTCGCCCTTCAATCCAATTTCCTGGCACCCCGGTTGATTTCCCGCCTGCCAAATGATGCCATTACATGGGATGACGAGGGTACAGGACGCAACACGGAATCCACTTGCACGGCAGTCGTAAAAAACAAACAATGTCAGTCAATTATTTGTGTAAGTCTATCAAAAAGGAAGGAAAAACGCACAGGGTAAAGAAAGCATTACCCTAAAACTGACATCACTGAGATGGGGACAGCTGAAAGTCATTCCCAAATGAAAACAAGTCTTGAGAAGCTGCCACAATAAAACTCTGATTCGATCCGATATGGTACGATCCGATAATTTCGTCGGCAAAAACAGTCCAGATAAAGAAGCAACTCAAATCGAGATTATGCATTTAGGCTTCGTCGTAGTGGCCTTTCATAAAATGGGGTTAAAATAAGTTAATTTCATTCGATTTAAAAGTTTAAACTATAAAGAAAGTGGGAAAACAATTTGTGCCCAGCAATCGGTATCTTTTTAACGCAAGAAAACGATTTGGAATTGAATTTGATCAAATCAGTGACAACAGTGCTATACATGGCATTGGGGATCTGATTTTAATGAAGTTAGTCTTCGGCAACCCAAGTTTAGCTATTTGTGTTAATAAAAACTATAAATGGCAGTCAAACGAAATGTTCAGTATTTTTTAGATCGCTATACCGTAATACTTTATACTGGAACGGTTAGCCAGCGAATAGTAAGATCATGGTTAACAACCCAGTTCATGCCGATTCGCCTTCGGCCGTTTGTTGGCTACCGTACAGGGCAAAGTGGGTAATCTTCCATAAATATTGCAACTGAAGTCAAATATCTTTAGCACGGTCAAAAACCCCAGTCAAATTTCAAAGGAAATCTGCTTTGTCCTCAATCTTTGACTCATTCTTGAAGAATTCTAGCCGAATCATTACATATAATCTTATAATTTACTAAAGGTGATGAAAACAGAGCATTTGACTAAGTCTAGATCAATGACGTTTAATAAAATGTAATTCTAGACCAGTGATGTATAATATAATGTAATTCGAGACCAGCAGCGTTTAATAATTTTTAATTATTATCACTCATTTTTTGCCTACACTAATTTACCCATAAGCTGCTAGAAATTAAGTATTCGTACGACCATTTGCCAACTATCATACGTTCGTCGCTGGTCTGGTTTTGCTCTCCCGCTGTAGTCTTTTTTACCTTTAATCAAGAACTTAGCCCAGAGAAACACGATAATCCTACAGAGGAGTTTGGTACAAGAGCTTTCTGGCATCAGGCGGAACATCTGTGGGAAGATGTCAGTATTTTGGAAAATAGAGCGAGTGTTATTAGGAGACGATTTCCACGTCTGAGCCAGTAAAGTATTTGTTTCTCTCGATACAATCCAATTCTGACACCATTGCCGTATTTGGGCTGACACCAGGATACAATGTAATCCAATGTGCCAACTTTGCTGGACCATTCACTGTACTCTGGACTCTTGGATGATTGAGACGTTTACTGCTTAATACTGGTGTCGTTCCTTTGTCTACTCTGTTGACAGATTACATCTCTGAGTCAGACTTAGAGTTGCACGCCTCACTACATGTACACATTCAGCGAACTTTTTGTGTACATACATGTGAAGTTTTTTTACTCAACCATGTCGCAGTGTTACACGTTTGTGCCAGACCTTTTAGCCTTGGTCTGGCGATTCTCTAACATGCCTTTATATTGTGGATTTTGTAATTTTCGTCTATTATTGCGCCCTTTGCAACTTTCCTCCAAGTGTTGCTCTCGCGTAAGTGCATAGGCTTTCATCGTTGAGGTAGCGGGTTCGAATCCGCTTGGCACTGGTCCTATTGCGACTTTAAGTCAGGAGGTTTTCCCCTCTTAAAAGTGCTTTGCTGGGATTTCCACCACCCATGCAGAAGACCCATCGTTGCCGTGTAAGTGAAGTATATTCTTAAGTATACGACGTTAATCCGCGCTAAAATGAAACAAATAAATAAAAAGACCTCATTAAACACCAATCAAATAAGGATTGTCTTGCAACCTGTGGACTTCTCATACATGTTATGTCATAACTCATCGCTTACAATGCAATAAAAATTTTCGTTCTTGGCAACATTTTTGTGATTATATCATTGTGGTTGGATTTGTATCGTTCAGCCTCTCATTGTTGGGACAAAGTTGCACCTTAATTCTATAAATTGGACGTTGAATCTTTAATTTACCGTTTGGTTTTTTAGGCTACACCTTTGTGTGGAACACTATATCCGCTTTGGAAGAATTACTTGTATTGAAGGATAGATGCAGAGGAACCTGTTTTAGCGTGTCAACAACCACTCGCTGCTAAAGGCCCCCTCGTAGAGTAATGAATGTATCTGTTGGATGCATAGATCAGGGGAGTATGTTTTATGGAGAATTCGGCACCCCGCCAGCTTCCTCCGTCGTAAACATGCCAGGCTACAGAGGTGAAAATAACTTCTTTTCCGCACGCGGCTTTCGGTTGAGAAGAGAGTGAAGGAGGGGCGAAGACCAATTACAGATGAAACAACCATAGCCTGTGAGAATGACCTATGAACTGGCCTCACAAACAGAAGACGCTCATTTTATAAAGCTTCAAGAGTTGATGTGAGGGAAATTAGTTTCCACCTGTCGAAATATGGTCAATGTTTATTGAATGTAATTGGAATTGATTGGCTACCTCTGTGTTATAGACAGAAGGGAATGACAGCCACGTTGAGTCTCCCGCCAGACAGCTTGGTCGATACCACATCGGCCTCAGCCACCACGGCGGTGATATAACTATAGTTCATACACAGGCCCGCTTCGCTCTGATGTAACAGTATTTCACCTGTTTGTGCCAGGCGTGGGCTCGAAGACCCTCGCGGATGCCGAGGTAATATGATGTAAATCCTGCGCGCATGACAAGCTCTAGGGGTCAACGACTTTCCTTGATTTCTTTGATCTTACTTCATCTGGCCACTTTAATGAGCAATCACATCGGTTTTAGTTCCAGATGGTCTTGAGGATTTCACCTGTCAACTTCTCTATCCGAACCCATAGATATTTACATATTTAAACGAATGAACATATGCGGATGAACGACTGGTTTAAATGAAATAAATTTTACACCTGCTAGACTGTGATATCATTCCACCACCTATGCCGTCTCTCGTCCAAACGATGAGAAACCACTTTAGCAGAGAGCCTCGTCTGTACGTTTACCAACGTTAGCCTAACAGTTACATATTGTCAACAAAAATGTGTTGACGAACAATTATGATTACTGACAAATGCCAGACTAGGTGAAACAAAATCTTATTATTCAACTTCTGTAAATATATATACCCGTGATGCTTGAAGAAAGATAAATAAAAAAATGATTTGCAAAATAAAGAAAGGAAATGGAAAGGTCAGAAAGATGAGAAACTGTTCACAACTTACGTAAAAACAGTGATCTCTGCGTAAACCCTCTGTCTGCATGAATTAATGTGGTGCATGTTCTCTTAAGACAATGACGTCACCACGCATTCTCATGACGTTTTATGCAAATCTTCACTTAAACGTGTAGCTAGAAAATCTCTCTAGCAACAGAATCACATGATGCTGTAACGTACAGCTACTAATCTCAAATACGGTTAATAAATCGGCAGTGGGAACATTCTTTGTACAGCTATACTGATGGACAGATCAGAATTTACTGTGTCTAACCATGTTTTTGCCCTTGCTTTGTTTTCTTTCCACTGAACTATATACGAAATAGATACAACCCCCTGATGACATTTCAAATTCCCAAGGGACCCGACGATTAGGTCACTGCCTTTCTAAAAAGAAGTCATTATTTTTTTTTTGTAAATCAGTTTTGTAGATAGTCGTCAAGTATCGTAGGTACATGTATGTTACTTGAAAAAGTAAGTAAAACTTGGTTTCATTTAATCTGGCATTTGTCCGTGATTTTGGGTTGTTCGTCAGTGGAGAACAGCTGCGATATGGTTTATATGCTATAAAACATTCATTTATTTTATGTAGGAAAGCTGTATCCTTTATTGAAGAAAAACGTACTTATGTCCTTAATTTGGCGGACATAGTCAGAAATTATTTTAAAGGCAACTAAATACATAACTTGAATTAAGCTTCTGTACATGTATTCATGTTATATGTCGTAGGATCAACCATTTCTTTGAATATTTATCTACTTAATATCTCATTGGTGTTTAACGCTGTACTGGGTTTCCAGGTGGAGGATACCTGATTGGCCCGAGTAAACCATGCTGACAAACTTTATGATTTAAAATCGTTGCGGAATCAGCGATAGCAGGATTTAATCCTGCAAGAGGGATGGGCTGGCCGCAAGAGCAACGCTTTAGGCATATGGGCAGCGAGGGTTCGGCGTATGATCAAATTTAACCACCCACTAACGATTCTGGAAAACCACACATAGATTCTGGAAAAGATCACCTGTCTATTTCGGCATATCCGTCTGAAGTATCATACACATCATAAGCCAAATAAACATCTGGGAAAACAAGATGCCACATATCTCCGCTTTGACGTTCTACAGAAGCATTTTCTGCTAAATCTCAGCTTCTACAGCACACCAGATATCTTTATGAGGAAATTAACCACATTAAATTACAGGCCCTTATGGCTGGCGTTTTATAGCGGCATGTTTTGTTCCGTGCTGCAGCTGTATGAAATTGCAAGCCCGGAATCGCAGGCGTCTGTATAACTTGTAAGATCTGCTTGTTTGAAGACGCGCTGTCTTTCTAGGTTCTAGGTTAGTTCACATTTCCAAAAGAGAAGATCAAATGATGCCTGGAAAACAAACATTGGTTAGAATAACGGAAGTTACAGGGAAAAACACTCACAGTTCTCCCGCCGAGATTCTGTATTTTACATTCGATCTTGGCCACGTCCCCCGCTGCCACTGTCAGGTTCGTGGGCGTGGGTAGAATCCGCGGGGAGGATACGTCATCACTTAACACCCGGGCTGTAACAAAGAAAGATAAATGTCAGGATTGTATCTGAAATAAATCTCAGGGTTGTATCCGAGATAAATTTGAAAACTGTACCTGAGATAAATGCCGAGATTGTATGAGATAAATGTCAATTGTTTCTGAGATAAGTGTGAGTGTTGTATGAGATAAATGTCAGGATTGTGTCTGATATAAATGTGATGGTTATACAAGATAAATGTCAGGATTGTGTCTGAGATAAACGTGAAGGTTGTGTAACATAATGTCAGGATTTGTCTCAGATAAGCGTGGGGGTCGTATAAGATAAATGTGAGGATTGCATAAAATAAATGTCAGAATTGTGACTGAGATAAACGTGAAGGTTGTAAAAGACAATGTCAGGATTGTGTCTGAGATAAACGTGAGGGTTTCATAAGATAAATGTCAGGATTGTGTCTGATATAAATGTGAGGATTATATAAGTTAAATGTCAGGATTGTGTCGATATAAATTTGATAGTTATATAAGATAAATGTCTGAGATAAGTGTGAAGGTCGTATATTAGATAAATTTCAGGATGATGTCTCAGATAAATGTCGGCATTGTGTGAGAAAAATGTTTTTTAAAATGAATGTCTGAATTGCATATGGTATAATTTGTGATTGCATCTCAGATCAACGTCAGAATTGTACTGAAACAATGTGAGAATGTATGTGAGGTAAGGTGAGAATGCACGTGGGTTAATGTGAGAATTGTGCCTGAGACATGTGAGAATTGTGTCTGAGACATGTGAGAATTGTGTCTGAGACATGTGAGAATTGTGTCTCAATTTAGTGAGCGAATGATGATTTCTTATTAATTTTAAGACGCAAAGTACAACACTTGACGCAGACATCGTATCGTCATGAAATATTCTTTAATACGATGTTAAACTGCAATTAAATAATGAAATAAGTATATGCACAAATCACACAAATGCACAAAAGCCCATTTGTGAAATCTAGTATTGTTATAATATAGTAATGCGATATATCTGTGTATTATTTTTAAACCATACTGAACAATCAACAAGAGCTGCCTACCAGCTGTATTCATTATTTCAATGGCGTTGTAACAGTTTTCTAATTTGCAAAGATCATCGTTGGGAACAACAACAGATTAGAAACACATAAAAATACTTGAACTATACTAAGTAATCTTACTTCTATGCAAACTTATAAAAACCTTTTGACATATTAATTTAAAGTACATGTGGTCCTCACAGGCTCAGTTGACGATCGGTCTCCGGCCACTGAGGTTACAGGTTCGAATCCATTTCGCGCTATTTGTTTTCGGTACATGAAAAGGGCGGTTGTCAGGTATGTGCCTATGGGCGGTGGTCTTTCCCTAGGCAGTTTTCGCTCAGTTATCTGTAACCTGACTAACCCGCGGGATTTATATGAAAAATTCTCGAGTACAGAGTTAAGCACCATCGAAGGAAATAAATAAATAAATCAACCAATCATAAAAGTAACTGTAACAAAACACTGTTCGCTTCAATTTGGATCTGAATGTCTGCAAGATCACATAGATGTGAGAAACCAAGTAAGTAGTTCTGGAGAAGACTGTCCAGAACTATCTACTCTACGCCCCCGTTCGGAGGTATTTTACAGCCGTCACCGGTTTATTATGGTTTATGTCGGAACGTATCAAAAGGACGTCATAATACTATTCTAAACAATTATCTGTATAAACATTTCAAAAGAGTGGGGTTCCCCCGGGCTCTGCCCGGTTTCCCCCCACCATAATGCTGGCCGCCGTCGTATAAGTGAAATATTCTTGAGTACGGCGTAAAACACCAATCAAAGAAAGAAAGAAAGATTTCAACAGAGAAAGTAGATGCTGACCGACAACGGTTGGACTCAACGTGTTGTTCTCATAAATGATTCAGACGAAATGTGCTAGCATCACGATCACCAGTGCTGAGTTTCGGACGTAACTTTGGTAGGTTTTTGGTAGTGATAAATGGGTTCAGCGAGAAGAACCAGCTGTAGGTTGACCACTCTTTTATGGCGAGTCCTTTTGCCCACACAGCAGTGCAGCTGACGGGATCTTCTTGTCTTTAGTATTTTACCACAGAACGTTTATCACCAGGACATTCCTTAGTGTCCCACTGCAGTGATTAACACAAGGCGTGTAGGACAACAGCTACATCTCTTCGACACTGATATCGGTAGTTATTGGTATCTAGGCTACAAGAAGAAAATTCTACGAAGGACACGTGTAGGAGAGGCGTGTAGGATTGGTATTTAACACCGTACTCAAAAATATTTCACACATACGACCGCTGCCAGCATTGTAATGGGGGAGGGGGGGGGGGGGGCAGGCAGAGCGCGGAGAAAGCCCCCAACCATCCGCACGTTGCTGCAGACGTTCCCACATACGACCGAAAAGGAAGTAAGCATAAGCAGGACTTGAGCTCACAGCGAACGTATCGGTAAGAGGCTCCTGCGCCGGACACGTGTAGGAGAGACGGATGGTGGACACAGGACTTACACTGTGCCTTCTTGCTCATGTAAAAAAGGCATATGCCGTACATGTGTAGGAGAAGAATATGCTGGATACGTGTACATACACACAGACACACACAGACACACAGACACACACACACACACACACACACACACACACACACACATGTGTGTAGGAGAGGCAGACGGCAGGCAAGAGTATGGGTGGTGATATGAGATTACGTGTAGGTGAGGCAGGCACAGAGAGCGTATAGGAGAGGCAGGTAATGGACACCTGTAGGAGAAGATAATGGCAGAAACAGGTGCCGGACATGTGTATGAGTGTTCTTTGATTGACACGTGTAGGGGTGGCGGATGGCGGACACGTTCGAAAGCAGTGGGTGTTAGACAGAGTGGCATGTTTATTGCGTTGTTTGGTTGCGTTTCGCTATTATTCCTGCCTCAACCGCTTCGGTTGTCTAATGGTTAGAGCTTCCGTCTCGAAGTCGAGAGACCCCGGGGTCAACCCCGGATTGGGTTATACCAAAGACTTTAAAAATGGTACTTGCTGCTGTCTCGCTTGGCCCTAGGCACAAGGATGTTAGAGCAAAGAAACAGAACTGTTGGCCTGGTGTCAGTACAATGTGTCTAGATGGGGTGTCATATCTGATGTCTTCGGCATGATATTTTGGCGGCATGGACTCGACCTGGCACTATATGTACACGCACCTATTGACGTTTCATATAACTTCATATAACTGAAAAATTGCAAAGTACACGCTAAACCCCAAGTATACATACATTCCTGTCTCCAGTGATCGCAAAACTCTGCAGCCACGACAGGTGCTTTACTAATGGGCCAGCTATAGCTATATGGAGAGATAGGGTTGTTTGAGATACATTTACACCAGAGTCTATTTCATTCACCAGGTGGTATGTCGGTGATTCATTGGATTTCACAAATTTATGCGCGAGACATGGCTCAGGACGATGAAACAAATGTATCTGCCTTTGCTGGAATTAAGAGTCCACCGATATATCGATTATCCAGGTGACACATTTTGTTTGTTTGTGCAAACGAGTCTTCTCTCCTACATTCGGTATATATCAGTCCCGTTTTAATTGCAGCTGTCTACGTAGGGACCTTACAGCGACGGGACTGCTCCTTTTGGCTCTTTTGAGGTAGTAGGACAGACTACACCGTAGAGGGTAAAACCAGAGCAGCGACGACAGTGTGATACGTGTAGTTGTAAAATGGTCAGAGGTAACAGGGGAAAGCGCGCCGGTTGTCAGTTTACCTCAGTTAGGTTTTTCATTCTAACTGCTCATGTAAATGCTTAAATAGTATCAACTTAAACCCCCACTATCACCATGGCTTAAACACAGTTAGGTAAAATATAGCGCTGAGACGTTACTCACAATTTGTTAGACGTTACTCGCCATTTGTTAGACGTTACTCGCCATTTGTTAGACGTTACTCGCCATTTATTAGACGTCACTGGTCTAGAATTAGGATATTGTACGTGTGCCACATGAAAATAATGCAAAGGGGCCAGTCCTTGGGGACTAAGCCCACCAGCAGAATCCTGGGTTATGCAGATACACAATACAGACGGAGTGTAGTATACAGAGGGGAAAACTAGAGCAGCGACGACAGTGTGATAGCCGGCAAATGGTCACACGTAACCGGAGAAATCCAATCTCCTGTAAATCTGCTTTAGTTTGGTTTGTACTCCACCGTTGACGTAAACGCTTTATAGTTGCAGCTTACATACCAATCTAAAACCATGACTTAACCAGCGGCCTACAGTTAAAAATACGGTTTAAAGTCATAATCTTGCCTAGCCGATAGGTATTACGTCTACCTTGTCGCGGGCTCGAATATATATATATATATAGCTCTTGCTGTTTGTTAGCGGCTTTAAGTCCGGAAGTTTGTAAGGTACCTGGCAAAGGTCGGTGGTTTACTCCGGGCTTTCCGACTTCCGCACTTTGGCGTGGGGGTGGGTGGGGGATGCGGATTAAGGTCACATTCAAGAATTTTTCAATTATATGAGGCTTGTAAGTGGAACAAACAACAATAATATTACCTACTTTCATTATAACGATGGCTATTCACTACTGTACGAGGAACCCAGTGTATGTGTGGTCACCACTTGAATTATCTGCGCATGCTCACAATATAATGGCAATGTGACAAATACTTCGATGATACGAACGTGGCAGGGTATAACCACTGTTGTCGTTGCTTTGAAAAATGGGGCGTGTTTGTTTCATATTTTTTGCTCTTTTTCTAAAAAATCTGCTTTATATTCAGTTGAAAGTTTTAAAATTTGTAAATCTGCACCCTCTCATTTGTCGATCATTCTTAGGGGCAAATGGCGGAAAATTAGACTTATTGTCTGACTTTCAGTAGGGATTTAGCCATCTGTTCTGCTTTAGTATAAGTTCGTAGATCCGGTATAGCGCCTATCGCGTTGAATGATTTCATTGAAATGAGACAGTTTCGAGTAAACTGCACGATTTAGCAAATCGAGTGGAAATTTTAAAACGTCGCTGACACGCAGGTACAATGCGGTTCAAACCGTGATGAATAATTCAGCTTAATATTTGAGAAGTGGAGTACTAGACACCTTTGTCATAATTCTGGGATAGGCAACTGCTTAAGATATCAATTACAAACCGTCCTTTGATGTGCGACCAATCGGCAGATTGACCGTGATCTGCATTCAGCCATTGTTGAGCAGGACTGTATCTACACGCCTGTCATTGTCAGAGGTATCGAACACGGGTCACGTGACCCGACCGCGGGCACAATGGGATTTATCATCAACAGACAGCGTTTCATACAGAAGGCTAACGTGTTGTCTACCTTCTGGGGACACAAAGTCTGATGAACGTTCTCTCGGGAAATCTCGCTAATTCCCTGAAAACGCGACGAGACTTGTATCTATATGTAGGTAATATGCATGCACAGGAAAGCATCACTGCAACCCCGAGGCTCACTCCTCCAACCCTCACCCTACCTCCCTCCGTCCTGTCAGTTCAGATCTGTGCATGCATATTAAACTAACAGCACACTTTGATATCAGTCTGTAATCCAAAGGCATATTTGCTAGACGCATAATATTATCGTCAAGCGAACAACAAACTCTGCTAAGCAGTGTATGAGCTAAACCCTATCCTGTACCTTTATAGGCTCACGAAATCCCTGCTTACACATGCATTGGCACACTGGCCCTATCTTCAACACGATATGCGCAAATGTGTATTTTATATTCGGATGACCGGCCCATCTAGCACAGTTGGTAGAGCGTCCGCTTCGGGAGCGGTAGATCCAAGGATCCATCCTGGGTTGAGTCAAACCTAAGATTTTAAAAGAGGAACATGCAGCTTTAGGGAATAGTGCAACTACTGGTGGACGCGTATCAGTATAATGGCTCGGACGGGGCGGCTTACTTGCCCTCGGTAAGGCGTCTCAGTGAAGCAGCATTAGATAAAAGAGCTGTGGATATCCGTCCTGCACAAGGAGGCGCATAACATGCATTCTAATGAGTACTTCGTCCTCATATAACTGAAAAATTGTTAAGCACTACGTTAAACCCCAAGCACTCACTCACTTTATATTCGGATGTATATAAAAGACCTGTCTTAGCTTCACAGCTATTGGTCGAATAAAATAGTTCGCTTAATAGAAGCTTGTGTAGAGTCCAATTGAATCAAATCACTAGGTTCAATCCAAACTCGGATTTCAGCGAGATAATCCCGTCAATGATTCATTCAGTGAGTCAGTCAATTAGACATTTATAAGAACAACTGACCAAGTCGTCCCTTCTTCGTAAAGCGTATAATGCTGTCCATGATCCTGCTATAGTGTCTGGTACAACCAGCGTAAT
Organism: Liolophura sinensis; assembly: GCF_032854445.1. Classification (NCBI taxonomy): domain Eukaryota; kingdom Metazoa; phylum Mollusca; class Polyplacophora; order Chitonida; family Chitonidae; genus Liolophura; species Liolophura sinensis. Next base: position 19,086,088 of record NC_088302.1, read on the forward strand.
GGCTACTGCTATCTGTCATTGTGATCTGATACATACAGATAATGACCGTGTTATAGTGCCAGATACAAATAGCGTAATGCTGTTCGTCAGCGTGCTATAGTGTCCGATACAAACCGCGTAATGCTCTTCGAGATCGTGTTCTGGTGTCAGATACAAACAACGTAAAACTATCCGTGATTCGTGCTATAGTCTGATACAAACCGTTTAATGTTATCTGTGATGGTGCTATATTGTTTGATACATACAGCGTAAACTATTCGTGATCCGCGCTATACTGTCAGAGACAAACAGCGAAATGCCATCGGGAATCGTGCTGTAGTGTCAGATAAAAACCGCGTAATGCAGCTCGTGATTCGCGCTATATTGTCCGATGTAAACAGCGCAAAGTTATCGATGATGCGTGCTACCGTGTCTGATACAAACCGTGTATTGCTATCCGTGACCTTGCTACGTTGCCTGGCACAGACAGCATAAAGGTACACGTGATTCGATATATAGTGTCAGATACAGAGTAATACTATCCGTGAGCGCTATATACTTTTTTATACAAAAGGCGTAGTGCTATCCGTGGTTATGCTATACTGTCTGATTCAAACACCATTTTGTTGTTGCGTGAATGTAGCTATAACGGCCACACCGGAACTGTGTAAGGCTGTTTCGTGAATGTACAAATGGTACGCTGAAAACAGGATCATCTTGGGCATATATCACAACTCAAACGCAATCATTTCGATTAAATGCAATTTTCTCGCTATTGGTCAACCTCTTGCTTGGACCTGTTTTTTGTGTGCCAAACCAATTATACCACCTACCCAGGGCGTCGCCGGATTCAGTTTTACAGTGCATATACATGAATGTAATAAGTCGATATTCTATTGAGGAAAAAATCAGATTCTACTACAAAAAGAAAAATTACAGCCGTCTGTTCTATTATACCTGACGTAATAACGTCTGGATTCTTTTTTTTTTTCGGATATATTCTGAAATCCATTTTCGCCCTCCTTTTAAAAAAAGAAATATAAAACATTAAATCGGGATCAAATTACTAAAAATGCATAATATCGTTATCAGCCCAGTGTATAGATTGTCTGCATGTACATAACATTTTGCTGTGACACACTGTGAATACAGATGATCTATAAAAATTACATTGTTAATACAAGGATCTGTTATAGAGTTACACAAATAAGTATAAGGCCACACTAAACTTTAACAGCTCTTTAAATGTTTCCGGGCCTGCGTAATTGACTGTAATTTTAAAAGAACAGGTTAGTCATCTAATGAAATCCCTCAGCACATATCTTCAGCCGTATGTTGTTAATCTGAACTTGTGATCATGTGGCCTCAAATCTGCCTTGCACAACTAAGACACTCCTTCGCTTTAAATGTCACTTCAGTGGTCGAAGCATGTTACATGTATTTGAAGTAAATTTAAATTAACCACCAAGATGTTAAAGCCATCTTTGGTGAAGAGATGAAAGGAATAGCGACAATGAGTCCCAACGAAAGCAGCAAAACAGATGGATTCGAACCTGTGCCCTCGTTGATATAGTTGACAAACTGGCCGAGGTAAAAGCACCCAGTCAACGATCATGGACTTTTCCTTTTTATATTAGAAACGTAAGGAAGTTTTGATCCAGTGACAACCCGTATATCCCTGAATTTGGAATCATTGCATCATATGGAGTTTTGAACTAGTTATAATTTTAGTTGGGAAACTTTCTCAAATATCGCATGCTGCATATTGTAGGGGACAGTTTGTCCGTCATTTAATTTGAGTTCAGAATTCAGATGTTACCGTAGGACCTAGCGGTGGAGGGCAGTCGCGGTCGGGGAGGGGGGGGGAACGGAAATCAAAGCAGCATGGCAGCGTACAGAGCTGCGCCAGACCACTGAAAGTGTTAATTGTTAAGCTTTTAAGAATAGTAATTTTGGTATCTACTTGCATAGAAGCGTAAAACCGGTTCCGGAGATTAATGTAGGCGACTGTTATGGCCAAGAAGTTGTAAGTACAGTTAGCGTAAAATGTAACAACAACAACACAACGTTAAAATTACTAAACACGATATTCGTCCTCGAAGTACTGTATGCATGTCTTAGTTATTGACTGTGAAATACGTGTGTGTTTCCCTGGTTAATCTAGTCGATGTGGGTTTTCAAGTACTGTAAATTTCCTATACATGTGATTATATTTTAACAGTAACGTAATTATACGTCTGTTTGTATTGTTTCACAGCTTGAACCACCACAACCACCACCATCACCACCACCACAACCACCACCACCACCACAACCACCACCACCACAACCACCACCATCACCACCACAACCACCACCACCACAACCACAACCACAACCGCCCCCACCACAACCACCACCATCACAACCACCATCATCACCACCACAACCACCACCATCACCACCACAACCACCACCACAACCACTACTACTATCGTTGCTATAGCCATAATCATTGTCACCATCACAATCACATGTTGACTGCAAAGCATCCATTGTAACAGTGGCTTTTAATAAAAAGTGTGTACAAAGCTTACGCCGTAAGTCTGAAATTCGCCTATACATGTGATAGTGCTTTTCAGGATAGTATACATACACACAAAACAGAGGCTGTACGAAGCAATGTATGTCTTGGCTAACATAATGGCAAAACTGTGTGCTGTTTCTAAAAAGTCTATAGTGGCAAAAACCGTGCGCTGTTCGGTGGCTGAAGTGTTTTTGGTTGCAATGTGCTGTACCGCATGGAGTGGTTAACAACACGCCGTATATCAGTAATCAGTGTCAGTAAAAAGTAGACTTTTAAATCTTATACGCTAAGTATGCTCTACGTTCATGTGTTGGCTTTGGTTTGGGTTGAATTAGTTTAAAATGCAGTGGTGTGAACAAAGTCACCTATTCGGGTATGGGACATCACATAAAGCTTTTTTTCAAAGCTTCGGGTCAAAGTTTATTGTTGATTGTCTTAGTATGCAATGATAGCAGCAAAAATAACAACGGGCAGAAAATAGCGCTAGACAAAAGTATGGCTGTCAACCGTTTTACATGAACAATTTTTGACCAAATTCTATGTGAAAAGACCAAAACCCTCACCCCTCCACCCCCCACACCGCAACCGCTCCACATCTAATTCTCTCTGTATCTCTTCTCTGGTTCTCTCTCTGATTTTTCGTTGATTTCGGCCTTCTTTAAAAGGACGAATGGCTCGCACCTGATGAAAATGCCGACGCCCCTGCGTGTGGCTCTTCCAGGAGGCTTCAATATGAACAGCTTGAACCGCTTATCTTCGCATACATCGAAAAGTTAGGTAGGAAATGTAAATCATACCTTTACAGAAATAACCTCATCAGATAAGCTATGTCATAACTGTTTATTTATCAATAAGTCTGGAATCTGTCTTAGTGGGATGGAGATGACGGGAAATGGAAACTGCTCCTCTAATCTTCAGAAAGTGTCATAAGCTCAGGAAAGTGCATGTCTGGAAAAACCCAGACAGTTTCCGTCGACATGGGTGGTTGAAGATTTCTCTCTGAGCCAGCGAGGATCTGTGTCTTCCCCTAAACATATTAATCTTGTACTTGCAAATATTTCAACAGCCGCATTCAATCTCGCCAAAACGCACATTCGGAAAAAGAAATTATGAGCACATGAAAGACGGATTGACATTTTGTATACATAGTTTGGATACGTTAATACATTGGATACATTTATTCCAAGTTGTATTGGCTTTGGGGAAGATGAAAATATCACTCAGAATATCACAGTCAAAGATTTCAAATAAAAATTAGTTCTTTGTTTTTTTTTCTTTCTTTATAAGCTTGCTGAAAGGTTAAATGTTTTGACGCCTTTCCATAAAAGCAGTATGGAACAAAGTGACGGACAGTACACTCTGCATGAATCTGATTACCAGGGAAGTACATGTAAATCTATAAGTTAACGAGCAGATAAAATGAGTTACAGACGTTGGACTATTGTATGGCAAATACACACTCCATCTTATCGAAATCACTGGACTTGAACCCGTGATCCTATAAGGAATACGATACATTACTGCACCGATACTCTCGCCTAATAAATTGCAAGTTCACTGGCCTTTGACCACTGAGGCTACAGGTTCGCAGGTTAGCGCGTTGTCCTCTCCGTTTCCTTCACGCTTATACCCCGATCACTGTCAAATAAATGAAACATTCTTGAGTACAGCGTTAAGCACAAATCGAATAAATAAATAAATTCGTCCCACTGCATGAGATTTGCGCCAATTTTTTCGATTTATACATGCAGTATTACTAGCTGCCAGCCCTATATATGCTTTGCATACACCTACGTATTATCAGTGAAAAGCTTGTGTACATTTAGGCTTTTTTGTTAACAGAAATGCTCCGCTATCTTATCAAGTATCGAGATCAAATATCACAGCTCCATGGTTGAGGAAGAGCAAACCCTGACTTGTCATCTCGATCGTGTATTAACACTGCATCCTACCCGATTACATGACATAATTTCCCCATTGTCGGTTAAAACCATGGAAGTGATTCATTGAGTTCTCCAGTTTTTCAGCGCCGTTTTCCCTCTTCTAGAAGGAGGCTCTTCTCGTCAGTTTTTACCGATCTCAAGCCGGTATCCTCGGTTCGTTCTTTTTCGTTTTCCGTTCCTTGAGGGAGCTATTAAAGTCTATAGTCAGCGTTTCCAACAGGGCCAGGAAGCCATATGACGGCTGAACGCCTAACTGCTTAGTTTACGCCATACTGATGGATGACGGGAGAAAATTATCCGAATACCGCCAGCCACCTTTTTACCTCATCCAGTGACAAGTAGGCAAGATGGATTGCTGCGAAGTCTGCCCTTCAATCCGGCAATTTGGGGACTGTATTAAATGGTTGTACCTGACAAACAGCGGTTGAACTCACGACTATAGAGAACGGCAGTGCCTCAGACACCGTGCGCATCTGACAACGCCTAAGCCTTTAATGCAAAAACATCGGCGTCGGATTCCACGCACCTCAAAAAAACGACAGCACTTTGCCACATCGGCTATCTATCTCCAACATCCTTTCACTGACATGATTCGCCACTCTAACGCCGTAACACGGACACGTACAAAACACGATAGTTAATAACTACGGGACACTTGAGGTAAATACCCTGCGTGGTTTGCAGGCGTGATCCGCGATGGTTTCGTGAACAGACGCCTTCGGTGCTAAAACGTACGCCAAGGATAACGGAGTCATCCGCCACAAAGTGACAGGGCTGAAGTAGCAGGATGGATAAAGCGTCCTTATCCATCTGGGGGGGGGGGGGGGGGGGGAAACTGATCTCAATTGTGGCCGATCGACTATGGAGAAAATCACTTAAAGGTTTTCTCGGGGAGATTTGGCTGCTTCTGAGCGGATCAAAATCCCCGGAGGTCATGCTAAGTGGCCAAGGATATGCATTTTTACCAATTACACGTGACCTTTGAAAAATTTGTCCAATTCATGGTATGCACTGTGTAGTCGCTTGTTTGTGGCGTCACCCACATGGACCGTAGAGGAGGTTTTTGGGCTGAGTGGAAAACGACACAAATGCAGCGTAAATGAGAAAACGATTCCTGAAGGACTGGTTCTATCTCTTTAAGGCTTATCGGGCGAGACTTGTAAGCCTGTTATAGCGGAGAAAATTTGCCAGACTTTGTGCAGTGTAACGAGGTTTTCGGAAGCTGGCCTTTTGACCTGGACGCATAAGCTTGCAAGAAAACCCGCACACAGTCAGTGAACCCGTGTCTGCATCCCAGAGGGAAAACCACCACAAGTCATGAACAATCTCTGATCACCGACATCGAAAACCTGTGCTGTTGGTCGTCAAGGCGGTTCAGAGTTCGAATCTCCCTCACACTGGATTGCGTTTTTAACATTTATTCATTTATTTATTTTATTGATTGGTGTTTTACGTTGTACTCAAGAATATTTCACTCATACAACGGCGGCTTGACGTTTACCAGAAAATCTGCCAAATTGTGCAATTAAAAATAAAAACTAAATAAATAAATAGTGGAGCAAAGATGCTCCACACAATCAAGTTAAAGCATAAAATGCAATAATGTTCATGGCAAAATTGCTCCAAACAATGAAGTAAAAGTACCATATGTAAATGACCGACAGGACTGTAATAAAATGGCAACCTTTTTGGCACTATGCGACAGGTGGCCAAATAAAGACATTATCTATCCGTATACAGCATATTCACTCGGAGTCAAATGTGTTCATCGTATCAAATCTTATGCTGGTTGGAAATGAACACACTGGTGTATCATAGAGAGGCCTGTGCTGTAGTACTATATTGTTCCACGTGTGCTCTGTATACATGACTAGCCATGCATAGAGTGCTCACAGGGAGTGTCGACTGTCTATATACGGCTGTCACTGTATATAATGCAACTGAGACCCACAGGTGCGTCCAGATGTCACACTGAACAAACACTCCTTGTCCCTCAGGTACGCCTTACCCTGCCAGAAAGAGCTGCCTATGACTGTATATTTGAGGGTATATGTGCATAAATGGAGATAAATGTGTACGACGGTTCAACGATCAATTTTTGGGTTCTAAATAAACTCCCTATATACTAAATACGCGAGCGGCAAGATTTCTCAAATACATGTACTCTGTGTTTCACAACTCTATGTGAATTTGTTAAGATATCATCCACGGATGCAGGCTTTAATGATCATGAAATCAATGTAAAATAGAGCGACAGCTGCAGGGGGTGTGGGGTAGGGTTGGGGGACCTCTAAGGTTTGAGAGATGCCGCCCGTCTCCAGTTGTTCATTCCACCCAGCCGAGCTGAAAACAGCGTCTACACCCCGCGAGTCGTCAGCCCGTCAGTAGCTGGGAGCGAAGCCCGCGGGTCAAACTCCCAGCTGCATCCCCCCGCATAGACCGTTTACGATATCGCGATGATGAAACGCAAACATGCATTCTGACATGCCTCAAATTTCTGACTGAACCTCTCAAGTAGTTTCTGGACGGGCAGATTTAGCAGCTCTCCCAACTCCTTGAAGCTGGCAGCACTTCACAAGAGCTCGCGAAAAACTGACAGCCTGCTTACTCGAGCTGTCTGGCGGGCGACCAACGATTGGAAAACGATATAACTGATTATAGTCAATAACAAAATGATATGTCAGTAAACAGGCTATAAAATTAGCGTAGTCTTCAGATGTAACACTTTCGCGAGATGCGTTGACAGCCGAATCTCTTCGCTCTGGTTTCCCGGAAGCTTGGTTCGGCAAGTCCACTTTTCCTCCAGCCCGACGAACGGCGTAAAATATCCTAAAATGAACCTGTTATTCCTACCAGAACCAATTCTATAGTAACTATGAAGAATCCTTTCCTTGTTGGATGGGCAGTGGCAATTTCCTGGCCTAGCGCATGACAAAAAGCCTAACTGTATTTCCCTTATACTTCTCATCGGTGTACACAATCTCTGTAGGTATATACGCGAATACATTACACAATCTCTGTAGGTATATACAAGAATACATTACACAATTTCTGTACGTATATACTGAAATACATTACACAATCTCTGTAGGTATATACGCCAATACATTACACAATCTCTGTAGGTATATACGCCAATACATTACACAATCTCTGTTCGTATATACAAGAATACATTACACAATCTCTGTACGTATATACAGGAATACATTACACAATCTCTGTACGTATATATAGGAATACATTACACAATCTCTGTACGTATATACAGGAATACATGGGTAGTTTAAATGACTTAAATGACATAGAGGTCACACTTTTTGCAATGTGTACAAAAATTTGGTATATGTGACGAATTTGGTATATTCTTAAATACATTGCCATAAACAAGAAAGTATAAAAACTAACAATTTAACACCCGTTTTTGTCATATGGAAGCTCAATTACACAGAGGTCTTGAAAAAAGTTGACAAAACCCTCCAACTCCGTCTGATATTGTTCCCGAAATCGGACTGAGATTTTGTTGGAGTATCAGGGGACGGACGGGGGAGGGGGTGCATGCATCCTACTCGTTATGTGAAATGGCTTTTGGTACGTTACGGGCATTCTGCTTTAAAATTGTTCCTTCAGATTACCTCGACCAGATATACACAGGTACAGTAGTCCTACAGTGTTACCATACTGGGTCGTTCATGAAATTGATCGTTATCAGACTTCCACTGGACAATTATAACGAGACTAAAACCTGCCCCACAAAGCGAGAGCAGAAGGCTTAGGACAAAGGCTTTGTTTGGGTTCAGCATTGTCCAAACCTCGCCATACACTGTCCCATTATCGCCGGCACGTGCTGGCCCATATCCACAAAATGTCTTCTCTTTCTGTAGCAACACCTAGGATATTTACGGCCATTTAACTTAGGTTACTTTTCCCCAGAAAAATACGACCATAGCTTGAGACCGAAAAAAAGGACATCTTTACAGAATTCGCGGAGTGAAAATAAAGACTACGTCCAAAAATCAGCGCTTCTTAATCGCCGATTTTGCCACGTTTATTGAGTGAATACGTTGTGACTCAATTTTGTTGACAAGATCTGTTTGAACATTGAGTCAAAGATGGCCAACACTTTCCACACCAACTTCCACAGCAAATTTAAATATAATAGTTACTTCAGCAATACAAATTAATGAAAAAAAGAGACAAGAATCTATACATACATTTAATCGGTCAGATGCTGGAAAGATGAGTTTAGGAAATTTCAGTAGCGATTGGTGTAATCCGAATTATTTAGAAATTATTTGGAGAGGCTTTTCCAGGATGAAGTCTATGTACCCTATTACCTATCATAACATGCAGCTATTTCAGCAGTGGACGATGGGGGGGGGGGGGGGGGGGGAGGGTAGTCGAAGTGGTTAGCACGCCAGCGTGGCCTCTCAACAATGCGGTCGCTGTGAGTTCAAGTCCAACTCATGATGGCATCCTCTCTAACCGTACGTGGGAAGGTCTGTCAACAACCTGCGGATGGTCGTGGGTTTCCCCCGGGCTCTACCCGGTTTCCTTCCATCATTATCCTGGCCGCTGTCGTATAAGTGAAATATTCTTGTGTACGGCGTAAAAAACCAATCAAATAAATAAATAAATAAATAAATGTTTCAGCAGAGTTTTGTGGTGACTTTAGCCGAGTCATTCATTCATGAACATGTTTGGGCGGCTGAACGGTTCTAGTAAATAGTATACGGGTCATTAAGGCTACAAGTGATTCCATATGAAGATATGAAGATTTCAGAACACTGAGCCTACTTTGAGATCATATTGCAGTTCCTATTTAGGTTGATGTCCATACGTGACACATGTAAGGCATACCAGTATGTTTAATTAAGGGACTTGCTGTCAACAACATTATGGAGTTGGTAACACCGCAATTTATTATCACACGACCAAACCCACTAGCTGGTTTGCCGTGAATCATCACACACTCATACCCCCTCCTCCCCCCCCCCCCCCCCCACCCAAAAGCACCACTGGCTTAAAGGAGAAGATGCAGTATAGGCGAAAGTAAATCATCTCAAAGTTACGACAAGCGCAAATTCGCAATAACTGTAATAATTTTTGCGACACCTCGCCAAAAGTCGATGCAATCTTATACTGAAGCTCAGCGTTAAGTGAAATGCGCCATTTTAAAAGATAAGATGTCCACAGTTTGAAGGCTGATCGAACCGACCAACTGACAGACAACCAGAGCTACTGATAGAGCTACTTGTCGCATCTAAGTGTATAGGGCTACCTTGTGGCAATTAGGCCTGTATAAGTATATATTTAATATAATTATATTTATAATTATATTTAGTATAATTACCACAGGGTAGCCCTATACACTTCGTTTCACACCGAGTCCATACCAGAACGTAATTAAGCTTACATCCGTATATAGAGCAATCCGTAGGGTACAGCCACTTTGTATAACATACCTGTAGTGGTACAATACTTTGTAGTGCCGCTTAACCGTTTAAGTTTACCATCGTGCTTGTGGGTGTAATAATGCATGTGTATTGGTACAGTACTTTGGAGTGCCGCTTAACCGTTTACGTACACAACCTTGACTTTGGATGTAATAATGCATTTGAAGTGGTACAACACTTTGTAGTACCGCGTAACTGTTCGCGTACACAGCCCTGACTTTGGATGTAATAATGCATTTGAACTGGTAAAATACTTTGTAGTACCGCGTAACCGTTCACGTATACAGTCTTGGCCTTGGATGTAATAATGCATTTCAGGTGGCTCAGTACTTTGTAACGCTGCTTAACTGTTATAGTATGCCATTCCACCTGACCTAGGGCTTAATAATATAAAGGGACTGGAAGGTCTGGCAACAACCTGCAGATGCTCAGTTGTTTCCCCCGGGGTCTGCCCGATTTCCTCCGCTCTCCACCGACGTATGAAACAAAAATCCTTGAGTACTGCGTAAACCACTAATCAAATAAATAAATATAAAGGGGCTGCTCTATACAGTTTTGACTATACATAATAATAGTTGAACTATGGCCAGTTCAGACAATTACTGACCTCAGTGACTGGACGTAAACAGGCCATCATTGTTACTTTCTGTGAAGTGTGCTACTAACAACCTCTATACTCTCGTCATTGTATGCATATACAACATGTGGCACCGAATATAGATCAATATCATTGTGCGACTTTCGTTCAAGAGCTGATAACTTTCTTCACCAAGATCGTATATATGTATATCGGCTATATCACTCTTATAACACCAACACCATCGCCGAACTTAATCGAATTTACTCTTGTATATCTGTCGTCACCATATTATTTTAGTTCAAGCGCTAATTCTAGATTGCCTCACGAGATTACGCTCGATTAAGACTTGAGAACCAGAAGCATACGGAACACTATATGGAGCTCGTGTGACATGTATATATGTCCCCGTTCCCCCCCCCCCCCCCACTCCCCCAAGCTCTACCACTCTGAGACGCATTTTCTTTTTCTTTTAGCTAAAACAGGAAATGGATGTGATACAGGTGAAAAGATATTGAGAATTTGGGCGCAATACAGCAATTAATATGGCAAGAACACGAGCTGCTTTTCTTTAAGGCGTGCGATGCCAGAATTTGAGGACGTCATCCGCAAGCAGCGCTTAACTTAAAGCAAGCTAGAAATGTATTTCTTTCCAGGAAAAGACATTTGTGAGAATTAGCCTTAAGTTTGCCACGATGGAATAATTTAATCAATGTATTGCCTTTTGATAGCAAAACACACAAAGAGTGGGTTCAAAACCGACTTTGGACCGAGATTTTTCGAGGTTTACCCCGAGCAATCTCGATTTCTCCACCCATAAAACAGACCACCATCGTTTAAGTGAAACTTCTTGAGTATGGCCATAACCAACAGCCAGATAAATAAATACACTGATGAATATGTTTGTCTCTGAGCTTTAAGTAAATTCATGAATTCTGTGTCACGGTGTAAATAGCACGGGCGCCAACAAAAAGTCAGACATCTTTGATGTTACGTGATTGTTAAAAACAATTAAGCATATATCGCTCTTTGCATATTCATCAGGCTAAATGAGGCAAACAATCGTGTCTATCACTGCCAAATACAGTCCAACTGTTGCCTGTAAGATGGTTCCGCGCATTTAAGATATCTGCACGTTAGCTTGTACATAAACCAGAAAGACGTATATATGTATATTCCGCAAATGCTGGCTGTGTACCATTTCATCTGAAGAAGGTCAATTCATAATTATTTACATCTGAATTGATAACAACAAATCCACTCACCATATATCACCAGAGAATAACAGTGTAACAAGAGCACAGCACACTGAGTGAGGAAGTCGTAGGCAAACTTCATCCTTCCACAGTCACGTAAATCCAATTCTGAACCCTTTCTGTCATTTGATGTAGACACAATGATAGCATGAGCTCATGTAAAGCTCCACGCGCCCTAAACCCTGGCGTCGCGCTTTGTCACACGTACACACATGCCCGGTCCAACCAGAGAAAAAAAAGAACACTTCTCATTACTCATCGCGTCCTTTGTTACCTTGACAACTGGCTTGTCCCAACCACAGAAGTCTCTTTTTTTTCATTCTCACCCGCAACAATATACCATTATTATCTCCTACTAAATTTCATGCATCCAGTAAAAGTAATATAAAAAGAACGATGTGTGGGGATCGCCGATAAAAGTTTACCAGATCAATGTAAGTGATGAAGACGATGTTTATACAGGATGTGTTGAAACTTTTCAGCCCATAAAACAAGGCATCCTCTGGGAGGAGTGCGTCAGTTTACGCTTAGCTGAGTCAGCCACACCCAGCGCGGCAGTCACCCAGCGGCGGTCAGACAGCGGCTTTGTCCACGTCCCCAATCTCGCACTTGAACCTTTGCCCAGATGCTCGTAATAACTGTACGTGTATATTGCAACACCGGCTCTCCAGACACTGGTCGATGCTCGCATGCAGCAAAACTGACCGCTCTAATAACAGAGCGCCCGAATTTTTAGGCAGGCAGTAGGAAATGATCCCGGCCTGAATAGTGGTTATAGTAGCGCTTATGCCTGCGCTGTCCCCGGGTTTGATAGATTACCCCGTCTACAGTCTTAACTCCTGTGTTTCGTACTCCTGCTTTCTGTACGCTAGCTGATCTGCACCAGTAGATGTCTGAGTAGTTGCGTAGCGTCCGCCGACCGTCAGACTGGCTGATGTACCGCGAGCCATGTGCCTTATGCTAACATAGCGGGCCACCGCGACGAGTGCATGTGAGGCGCTTGCTACCGCTTTTGTCAGTTCCGATCATGCAAATACCCCGGATATATATGGTCACTCAGGTCATCCACACATACTCAGACTACTGGTCATAATTCATGAAAATGGCAGTCCGCTAGTGGTTTGCATTTAACGGTATACTGTATCTCTAGAGTGTTATTTTTTTCCACCGCCACTAGCTGTTTGTATTCCCGGTATGCCAGAAAAGAGAAAGGTACACCGGCTCTTTGCTCAGTCCGTCCTCTCCCCTCTAACACATGTTTTTGTTTATATCTGCTTGCCTATAACCCCCGCCCACAGGAACTGAGATAGGCGAAACATCGAATGAACGTGATAAAGTCTGGAAAAACTGCGAAATAGATTACAAGATACTCCAAGGGTAGATAAACTCTCCTGCTGTCCAAACCGTTATATACTGCATGAGACGGCTCAGACAGTCCCACCTAACGGAAAACGGAACTACGTTTCAACATAATAACTTCGGAATTTTTTTTTCCACAAATAACTTAATCGGTTTCTATCTTGCGCAGGGGAGTAAAGTGGAACTTCCGACACCCCCCTGTGATGTATAAACGAGTGCTTATCCAGCTTTCCTTTGGTCTCTTAATCCAAGTTAATGTTGAATGCCTGTCGCTCCAGGACTATTCGGTCTGAAGTGTCGACGCAATTCCTCAACTCATTTATCCTTTGTCTGGAATAAATCTAGGACCGTTAAAAGAAAAAAAGTTGCCCCATTATGAGAGTATTAACACCTTTGATGGGCTTCCCAGAGGTCCATGTTGCGGAGTGATGCTCATTGTTTCTGATAAACATTTCTCCAAATCAATTTGCTGCTGGAAATTCAGTTAATGTTTCATGTCATAGCCGTTCAGCGTCACTCCGTAACGAGGCTATATACTTGAGACGAAGCGCGGCTGTTTCATGTCACAGTGAAAATAAATAGCTCGAAAAATAAAAGCTGGTGTAAAATAATTAAAAACATATGCATTCAATAGAAATTCGCGTTAGTTTAAAGTATACAATAACTAACAACGAAGTGTTTCATGCTGTAACAAGACAGAAAGCAGCAAAAAAGGGAGAAGTCATCATGAAAAGTTGGAATGAATGAATGAATGATTGCTTGATGTTTTACATCATACTTAACAATTTTTCAGTCTTATGACGACGAAGAGTCATTAGGTGTGTGTACATATATATGTCTTCTTGTGCTGCCTCCACTGAAGTATCATGCCGAAGACATCATACATGACACCTCAACCAAGCTGACACCGGGCCAACCAGTCATGTTTCCTTGCTTTAACCTCTCAGTGCTCAGCAACAAATGCTGAGCCTTTGGTATGACCCGGGTTTGATCCCGGGTCTCCCGACTTTGAATGAATGAATGAATGATTATGGCTTAACGCCACATCGGCAATATTTCAACCATATCGTTGCGACTCAGGACTTTGAGGCAGACGCTCTAACCATTAGGCCACCGAAGCAGTCTCATAGAAATTATTTTATGTAACTTAAATTAACAAGTCATAACAAATGACTTTCTTTTTAAGTTGCAAAATAAAATCAGTAAAGAACGAAACACATTTTATCGGCTCAGAAAATATAGCGAAATCCATGCCATGCATGGAGAAATTTAGAAAGTTCTCCTTAAGTGAATATCCCTTGGGTTTCTATGATGAAACAGATTAGACTGTTACAGCCCAATTTTCAGTTGTAACTTGCCATTTCTAATTAAGTATCTGTCAGTATGTAATGTCATGATTATACACGTATATACGGGCTACCTGTGATAATCTCATTTATTTATTTTATTTTATTTCATTGGTGTCTTAATATAGTACTCAAGAATATGTCCAGGTTAGACCCACGACCATAGGCATGTTGCTGGCAGATCTTCCCACGTACTTTTATCACAACAGAGCGTAGTGGATATTATTATATTCGCGGTTGTCAAACCAGCAATTCATATATTTCTAAGCCTTGTTATTCGCGCTCACTACAGCAGAAATTAAGTCGCAAATATTTTATCACAACAGAAACTCGTAAACACTTCCCACGATTGTCGTTGGCGTTTCACATTTCTTAGACTGGTATTCGCCTTTATGATAGTAGTACAGTTGCACAGTTGGTAGAGCGCCCCCTTCGGGAGCAGTAGATCCAGGATCAATCCTGGGTCCACTAACACCTAAGACTTTAAAAGTTGTAACTTCCTCGCTTGGCGTTCAGCATGAAGTGGATAGTGGTTGATCCGTATTAGTATAATGGCTCGTGCGGGCGGCTTACTTACCTTCGGTTAGTCGTCTCAGTGAAGCAGCATTAGATAACCGGTGGAAATCCGTCCTGCAACAAGGAGGTACATTACATATATTCTAAGGATTCCTTTGTCGTCATATGACTGATAAATTGTTGAGCACGACGTTAAACCCCAAGCACTCACTCACTCACCTTTATGATAGTAGAATAGATAGTTCACAAACTTAGTATTGGAGTTTTACTATAGAAGAGAGCATTATTTCATAGTCTTGGTATTCGCTTTTATCACAGAAGAAAGCCAATCTCATTTCTTAGACTTTAATTGGTATTCGCTTTCATCACAGAAGAAAGCCGATCTCATTTCTTAGACTTTAATTGGTATTCGCTTTTATCACAGAAGAAAGCCAATCTCATTTCTTAGACGTTAATTGGTATTCGCTTTTATCACAGAAGAAAGCCGATCTCATTTCTTAGACTTTAATTGGCATTCGCTTTATCACAGAAGAAAGCCGATCTCATTTCTTAGACTTGAATTGGTATTCGCTTTATCACAGAAGAAAGCTGATCTCATTTCTTAGACTTTAATTGGCATTCGCTTTATCACAGAAGAAAGCTGATCTCATTTCTTAGACTCGAATTGGTATTCGCTTTATCACAGAAGAAAGCTGATCTCATTTCTTAGACTTTGATTGGTATTCGCTTTATCACAGAAGAAAGCCGATCTCATTTCTTAGACTTGAATTGGTATTCGGTTTATCACAGAAGAAAGCCGATCGCATTTCTTAGACTTTGATTGGTATTCGGTTTATCACAGAAGAAAGTCGATCGCATTTCTTAGACTTTAACTGGTATTCACTTTATCACAGAAAAAAGCCGATCGCATTTCTTAGACGTTAATTGGTATTCGGTTTATCACAGAAGAAAGCCGATCGCATTTCTTAGACGTTAACTGGTATTCACTTTATCACAGAAAAAAAGCCGATCTCGTTTCTTAGACGTTAATTGGTATTCGCTTTATCACAGAAGAAAGCCGATCTCATTTCTTAGACTTTAATTGGTATTCGCTTTTATCACAGCAGCAAGTCGTGATTATTTCACTGATATGTCGTCATTCGCATTTATCACTGCAGATATAGTCGTGGATGAATATTTCAAGGGATTGGTTTTCGCGCATATAAATGAACAATCTTTTTTTGCATTTCAGAAACATGGTGTTGGCATTCATCAGAGCAAGAAGCCGGGAGCATTCAGAATTGCTACTCCTATTTAACACAGCAGGAAGTATGAGTGTTATTTCACTTGGCCTCTTGAGATTCAAACTTGTAACTATAGAGACAACCGTGAGCACTTTATAAAGCTGTGAATGTTTCAAAGGCATGCATGGAGGTCGATTCCAGTTATCACACTAGAATGTTTTTGCCTTTATTAAAACAGATATATTTTTGCTCATTAATATGATAATTATTAGGGATAACTTATATTAAGCGCAATATGAAGAACTGAGGATTTGAGTGTTTGTGATTTCTTCATTTAAACGTTTTTATTGACATCAATGGAAATCAAAAATATATGCCGTGATGAGATATACGAGGCCGAGGTGATTAGCGTGCTAGTCTCTCACCATCCGTCCCTCTGGGTTCAAGTCCAGCTCTGCAAGCTTCTTCGGTGGTATGTGGGAAGATCTGTCAGCAACCCCCCCGGGTTTCCTCGGGGCTGTGTCTGGTTTCCTCCCACCATAATGCTGGTCACCGCCGTATAAGTGAAATATTCTCGAGTACGGCGTAAAACACCAATCAAATAAATAAATAAATAAATATATTCATGTTAACCACAACACCCCACGTTCGCGATGTATTTCATGTTAACAAATCATCCAAGAGAACACCTGTTTAATGACATTAATATTACTCTCTCCATTTATGTACCAGTATATATAGGGTTTATGTTTATTCAAATAATTGCTTGGCGTGTAAGTCTACATCTTATAGGTGGGAAAGTTCATCAGCAAGTTGCCAAAGTTCGGTGGTTTACCCCGGGCACTCAGTTTTTTTTAGAAAAGTCTTGAGTATGCTGTTAAAAAACAACAATCAATCACTCAGTCAATCAACTAAGTATTTGTTCATTTTGTTTGCACTGATCAGAAACAATGCGAATTTTGTTCGTTTCATCCACACATTCATCCATTCATTCATTCGTTTCTTTATTCGTTCATTCATTCATTCATTCAACCGTTCATTTATTCTTTATTGATTCCATTCATTATTTCTTTCATTGTTCACGTATGCGTTTGTGGGCCTAAAGCGCGGATCACCGAACTATTCTTCATTTCTTCCTCCTTGACAGAAGATAAATTATGCAGCCCCTTCTGACGTACAGTGGGAAAGGCGGAAGGCCTTATGGATGAGATTTGTTTCATGGGATATTTCAATGGCCCTGCACTTCTCTGTAAGACAAATCAGTAGGAGTTTAAGGTGGTTATATATCGCTAACTCGGTTATCCTTGACGCCTTATCTACATTATTGATGAATTCGAGGATCCCTAGGTCACCCGTTTTCATTGGGGGCACGGAACGAGTCAATGTGAGTACATAGAAATGCACTTACATATAAAGCGCTGCTGAATCGTTGTGTTTCCCCGACCTACATGTATACAGGATCATTTCCTGGAAATGCAACACTTTCACAAGCATTTTAGTTTACGCTTGTAAGTATAAAACAACATTATAGTGCTTTTACAAAATCTGCTTTTACGAAAAAAAAACTCCTTTTAACTCCTTTTTGTATGTCGTCGGTACGATGAAACGAGGATCACGTGGAAAAACACGAGTCAGTCAATTAATTAATCAATCACTCAATGTGTCAGTCAGTCAGGCGGTTGGTATATCAAACGACTGAATCAATCAAATGTATATTAAATAATATACATTTATAATTACTCTAATTCAGTAGGTCTTGTCAGTTGTGTAGGGTGACTTCCGTAAGGCCTCAAATGATTTCATAAACTGCTCAAAAAAAAAAAAAAAAATAGGCCTAGCATGCTCGGGTTACGGGAGGCGAACTAAACGCACAACTGAGGTTGTTATTATGATGACATGAATTCCTTTCTCTACAATTTTCATGTATCTGTATACAAAACTCACGGAATGAATGCATTTTCTAAAATGTTTTCGATGATTTACACCGTGTATTTGATCTGCCATCCATCTTTTGTTGCGGTACTCCCAACGGACTTGTCACTACTATAGCTCTACCTCCATTGCCCGATGGTATCTTTCATAGACTAGTGGCACCTGTCGTTGGTTGCGGACGACCCCAGCTTTAAGACGCAGTACCATCATGTCACCAGGATATTCTGGTATCCGATTTCCATCAGTCATACAAAACTGTGATAGAGGCAAAACTTATCATACATTAGAGGCTTAGTCTGAAACTTAACTGCCATGAGAGCATCTGGTACAGAGATGTCATATTGGACGGTAAGAGAGCTCTCCTGGCTTGTCTGAACTCTGCTGATAACCAGTCTAATATACTGTTCGGTGTACTTTCAACTCTATCATGGACGTCGTGTTTGCTCATCCAGTTTTGGGCGTCAGTACTCAGATCGAGGTGCAAAAGTTGCATACGTATCTCAGGCATTGATACATTGCAATGTTCAGTAAATCACAACTGCAGATGAACTAATTGAAATACAAATACCTTTACAACATGACGATGTTTTTAATGGAAAAGTCTAGTCACCAGTCTAATGGAAAACAGTAAATTCAGCGAGAACGTAGCGTCTGAAGGACAACACACTCATTAAAATCCTTCTTTATAGATTCAATTGTTACAATATTATACATGCACACAAATTCAAGTCCAGCTCATGCTAGCTTTCTCTCCGGCCGTACGTGGGAAGGTATTTCAGCAACCTACGGACCACCACAATGCTAGCCGCCGTCGTATAAGTGAAATATTCTTGAGTACGGCGTAAAACACCAATCAAATAAATAAATAAATACAAGTTAATTTGAACTACTGTATATCCTTGCCCTTTTTTGGTAATAACTAAACCACATACATGTATATGGTCATGCTGTATCTAGAGTTACTCAGTCTGAAAAAGGCCTCTTCACCATCACAACATTGTTTATATCCATACATTGTCTTAATATTTTGAAAGCCCTCATCCTGATTGACAAATGATTTTCTTCTAGAGTACATGTAATAAAGCTTTTTAAACAAATGTATACCAAGATGTCAGATCTTGAGTTTTATTTAAAAAATGAAAAAAACATTTCATTTAAAATTATCACTGAGCTGATAACAAAATAATTATTGAGCATAAGGAGCAAGATTTAGTCGCATAATTCATCAATGTCAAAGTCAATGACCTCTGGTCCGGCCACCCAGAATCTGATGAACAAATGTCATCAAACATTCCTCGAAGACCTTTTTGATCTTTCTGATGAGGTGATGCAAGTGAATGTTTGTTAGATGGGTTCAGTCAAAACTTGTCTCCATCTCGACCGTCTCTCTTACAAATGCGAGACCGGCCCGGATAGCACAGTTGGTAGAGCGTCCGTTTCGGGACCGGTAGATCCAGAATCAATCCTTGATCGAGTCACACCTAAGACTTTAAAAGAGGAAGTTGTAGCTTCCTCGCTTGGCGTTCAGCATGAAGGGGATAGTGCAACGACTGGTTGACCCGTATCAGTATAATGGCTCGGGCGGGGCGGCTTACTTGCCTTCGGTAAGTCGTCTCAGTGAAGCAGCACTAAATAAAAGAGCGGTGGAAATCCGTCCTGCAACAAGGAGGCACATCACACGTACATGCACCCTAAGGATTCCTTCGTCGTCATATGACTGAAAAATTGTTGAGTACGACGTTAAACCCCAAGCACTCACTCACTCACTCTTACAAATGCGAACTGCAATCCAATAATTGAATTTACCATCCGCAATATTTTGAAATTCGTAGTCATCCCTACGATACGCTACAGGCATGCCTCTTTTGTTTAAATGTGTCACCTGAGACTGTATAATCAAAGCTCATCAGGGGTGCCATAACGGTACCAGTAAGGGACATCGAGTTTTGTTGACTTTGTTGTTCTAAGGATACCGTTCACAGCGGACCACAAAAGCATCGTTCCCTGTAGAATGACTTGTGGACACTGTCTCCGATATGTGCACAGCTCTTTTATCCCGAATTTGTAACAAACAACGACGTCAACTTCTCTGCTAATTCGATCGTGTTCTTTATACGATATCTTACGACATCTTTATACGACATCTTGCCAGTACTAAGTTGAAGATGAATATTAATGAAGACACCCCCCCCCCCCCCCCCCCCGACTTCCACCAATGGAAAGTGTATTTTTCTCGTACGGAGGATTCATTGGCTAACACTGATTACATCACTGTCTACTTCTATCTGAATATGAAGGGTATTTTATTTCGACAGACCGTACAACTGCCGATGGTCTGGCGTGGAGAGGCTAAATGGACACGAAAAATGTTCCCTTGTACTTTCAGGCTTTGATATCTTGACCAAATGCCCACATTATAAATGTTATATATAAACCAGACAATTCCTAAGGTTCCCTCTCAGATAATGTCAGCTCAGATCCACAGTAAATCTCGCTGTACTATGTACTCTGGGAATTAACAACTATGTGTAAGTCATGAAGGAATCAGAGAATATGACATAACGACGTCAGTTCTAAGTTGAGGGTGAATATTAATGAAGACCCTCCCCCCCCCCCCCCCCCCCCCCACCACTTCAACCGTCAGTAGTCTATTTCAGCTGATGGCAGGGCATTCTGACAGTTGGGCGCGGTGTATGCGGTCCGTCGGGAATACTTAGTCTTAATTCTTGACCCCTGTTTCTTTCTCAGTGAAAGAGTTGGCGGATTGGAATAAATGCTTATGTGCAATGGTTAAGACACTAACCAGAAGCTCCCAAAGGAGAGAGCAAGTGTAGAGAATCACCGCCATACGTAATTTATTTTACTGACATTAGTTTGACCTGACAGTAACAAAGTTAAGTCTGGCTATACCGTAGGTCCCTCAACAGCTCGGCAGATGCTCTTATGAATCTTTATGATCTGTACTATCTAGTCACTAAACGGTTTTATTAACTGCCTAAAAGTACACATTTGCCGGCAGAGTGAATACTTTGGTGAGAATTCGATTTAATAGCAACTTGGTTCTCTCCTTATCGCTGATGTATAGAACACTGCAATGGTTAAGAGGGAATTCTGTAATACTATTAAGCAAATGCCCTCACGTAAGTTTAGTTGGGGTCATCCCGAATCTTGTACATGTAACGTTAACCTGATGGACACATCGTGGTGGTAAATGGTGGCAGAGTATACTAGATCACAATCTTATTATCTTGAGAAGGCAAAATCATTACATCATTTGTTTGAAGTTGTACTATTAGCTACAACATCTTACTCTGTGTTAATTACTTAGAAATGTACATTGTATCCAAGGCCCTGATGTAAATCGAGGTAGCCCTATAAACCTGTACCAAGACCCAGCTGTTCGAAAGTGTACTAACTAACACTGGTATTAAGTCACATATTTGTATTTCAACTAACCCAGAAGCCAACGCAGTTGTCTATTAAGATCAAAACATAACATCAGCAGTTTTAGCTCATGTGCGATATTCTTTTACGCAATTGTGTTAGCCTAAGTACAAAATTGAAGACTTGGCTTAAAGTTAAATCTCCTATGAAGTCTTGAAACAGTTTTGAACAACCGAGTCCAGATCTCGGCTGATGGAAGTGTCAGTATCTACGTTTTTATATAACACCGCATAAATGTCATTCAAAATTCCCATTAATGCATTTACTAGAATGCTGATTATTTACGAGATGCCCTTCTTTTTGCCTTCACATATCATCACTGTATTCTAAACAGGCTGACCAACATACTAGCTCTAGTTTTATGGCCTAATACTCGACTTGATGGACTGGCAGCATCTGTCACTAAGTGGAGACGATCCTGGGTTTAAGACGCATCACCTTCATGTGAGCAGGATGTTTTGGTGTCCGATTTCCCATCAATCATGCAAGACTGGGAAAGAGGTAAGGCTTAGCTTACATTATAGGCTTAGTCTGAACATAACTGTCATGAGGACATATGGAATAGAGATGTCGTATTAGAAGGTAAGGTAATCTTAGTTAAAGACAGCTTCCCAGACTGTTTGTGTACTGTCACCTGCGTCATGGACGTCGTTTTGTGTCATCCAGTTTTTGCGTCAGTGTTCACCTCGAGTTACAGGACTTGCATACATATTCCAGTCACTGACAGGTTGCCATGTTTAGTAGATCAGAACAACAGAGGCACTAAATGGCACTAATATAAAAAGATTAACAACATAATATTGTTTAAAATGTAGAAGACTAATCCAAAACAGCAATTCTTCAAGGATGGAATGTGTGAAGGATACCAACCGTGTATAATCAATAGTCCACTAGCAAATTAGCTAACAAAAACATGACCAACCAGATGGATCACTGAAGAAGTCGTTGTTTGCGCAACACAATCAATTACCCAGCGTAAAATGATCCTACTCGATACATTTAAAAAAAATTGACAACAGGCATACATGCTAAGCAAAAATGCCCCTTTATCTGACAATACGTTCCCATTTCCCTTTGTCCTTACGACTTTCAAACTTAGATATCTTGTCAAACTGCATACCTGCTGTGCATATAACATATAACTCCTAAAACTGCCTCTCAGATATCGCCTGCCTATGTTGTCAGCTCCACCATAAACCTCACTGTATCAGGACCTCCGGGAATCAACAAGCATGTATAAGTGATGAAGGAACGGGAGAATACGACATAACATCGTCAATAGACTATTTAAACTGATGACAAGACATTCTGACAGTTATTAGCGGTATATGAGGCCCGTCGGGAATGCTCAGTCTTAATTCCTGACCCCTGTTCCTTTCTCAGTGGACAATTTGGCGGTTTGCAATAAATGTCCAGATGCAATTGTTACAATACTAACTTGTAGCTATCCCAAAGGAAAGGGCAAATGCTGTAGAGATTTATCGCCATACGTGATTTATTTTATTGACATTAGTTTGACCTGACAGTAACAAAGTTACGTCCGACTATACGGTGGAGAGCTTGTCAGCTAAGCAGCTGCTCTTATGAATCTTTATGAAAATCTATACAATATGGTCACTGAGAGTTGTCAATAAATCCCCAGAAGAAGACAGATTTGTCGGCGGAGTGCCTACTTTGGTGAAAAGTCAATTTAAAGGCATCTTGGTTCTCTTCTCGTCGCTGATGTATGTCCCGTGGGTGTGTTGCAAAGGTTAAGAAGGGTTGCTTAATTGTAATTATACTATTAGAGGCAAATGCACTCATGTGTATTCATGAGCAGTCATCCCGAATCTTGTACATGTCACGTTAAACTGATGGGCACATTATGGTGTTAATTGGTGGCAGCGCATCCTGGTTTGCCGTGTTATTACCAAGGCTTGAGGAAACGAAATCATCACAACGTTTGTCTGAAGTTGTACTATTCACTACAGAATTTTACGAGCTTTTTGTTAATAAGAGCTGTGTACATACTCCTGATCCAAAGTGAGGTAGGGCTACAGACCTGAGCTGTTGTGTTTCAACCACCTTATGATTTTGCACATGTTTGGACATGGGCTCAGAGGGCAGTCGGAGAGTCAATCAGCGAATGCATGAATAAATGAGAATCAATTATTGTTATGTAAATGTGATGCAGTGATCCAAACTGCGTGCCAAGCTAAGATTTACTAGAAAGGAAATGTAGAATGAAATAAACTCTGAAATGACTTTGTTATCATTGGTTTTCTGTTATAATGTATGTTTGCTTTTACCTTTTCGCAGTTTTAAGCAATAAGACGTGATGCATCTCGGCTGTGGAAATATCAGTTAAAATTCACAACATTTTAACGCTGCATATATCTGCTTCGAAATCGCCAGTTATACATTTCCTAGTGAGGATACTGTTACTGATTTACAAGATATATTTGAATTTTTCCTTTATGCATATGTGCTATGTTATGACGAGTCTGACCAATATCCTGGGTCTAGTTGCATGGCCTAACAGTGGACTTGATGGACTGGTGGTATCTGTCACTAGCTGCAGAGGACCTTAGGTTTAAAACGCTGTACCTTGATGCCAGCAGGGTATTTTGGTGTCCGATATCCCATCAATCATACAAGACTGGGACAGAGGTAAGGCTTAGCTTACATTATAGACTTAGTCTGAACATAACTGTCATGAGGACACATGGAATAGAGATGTCGTATTAGAAGATAAGGTAATCTTAGTTTAAGTATTGTATTGTGCATTGTCACCTGCGTCATGGACGTCGTTTTGTGTCATCCAGTTTTGTGCGTGAGTGTTCACCCCAAGTAACAGGACTTGCATACATATCCCAGTCACTGATAGGCTTTAGATGAGAACTACAGAGGTACCTCAAACTGTCCACCTCCTGTACGTGTGACATATAACTCCTAAAATCCCCTCTCAGATGTCACCTGCTTATATTGTCAGCCCCACCATAAACCTCACTGTATCAGGGCCTCTGGGATGCATCACCCATGTATAAGTGATGAATGAATGAGAGCATATGACATAACGTCGTCAGTAGATTATTTAAACTGATGATAGGACATTCTGACACTTATTAGCCGTACCCGACGGGACCACTAAATCTTAATTCTTGACCCATGTTCGTTTCTCATGCAGTCGACGATTTGGCGATTTGAAATAAAAGGCTATATGCAATTATTACCACACTAACCAGTATCAGTCCCACAGGAAAGAGCAAATGCTGTAGAGATTCGTCGAACTAAGTGATTTATCTTATTGACATTAGTTTGACCTGACAGTAACCAAGTTAAGCTCGACTATACGGTGGACGGCTTGTCAGCTCAGCAGATGGTCTGATGAATCTTTATGAATGTCTATACTAGACAGTCACTTAGGATTGTCAGTAACTGCACAGAGGTAGACAGATTTGCCGACAGTGTGACTGCTTGGGGTGGAATTCAGTTTAAAGGCATCTTGGTTTTTTTCTTTGTCACTGATATCCTAAGGGTGGGGTACAGTGGTTAAAAAGGAGTGCAAATGTCCTTGTGTGAGTTTAGCTGAGATCATCCCGAATCTTGCACATGAAAAGTTAAACTGATGAGCAAAACGATGCTAAACGGTGCTGAAGATGAACTATTAACTGCAGTGTTTTACTAAGAACTGTGACCATGGACCTGATCCAATGTAATACAGCGCTATAGTCTTCTGTTATCTTGTTTCAGCCACCATATTATGATATCCCACAAGTTTTGAAGGTAGGTCACCCCCGAGCCCTAATCTTAGGTGGCTGTCGGAGAGTCAATAACTCAGTCTGTATCACTAAGTGAATGAATCAGTCAATCAATGAATCAGTCGATCAATGAATCAATGAATCAGTTAATGTTGTGTAAATGATGAAGTGATACAAATTATGTGCCAAGCTAAGAGTTGCTAAAAAGAAATGTAGAACGAAATAAACTCAAAAATGACTTTTTATCATGGTTTGGATATTCTGTGGTAGTGTGTGTTTGCGTTGACCTTTTTACAATGTAAAGTAATAAGACATGATGTATTTCAGCTGCGGAAAGTATCAGTTAAAATTAACAACATTCTAACGCTACGTATATCTGCCTCAAAATCGTCAGTTAAGCATTTCCTAGTAAGAAGACTTTTCTGATTTACGAGATGTATTTGAACTTTGCCATCATGTATACTTGCTAGATTAGAAGCAGACTGACCAACACCCTGGGTCTAGCTTCGTGGCCTAACAGTGGGCTTGATATACTGATGGTACCTGTCACAGGCTGCCGACGATCTCAAGTTTAAGACGCAGTACTATCATGTCAGCAGGATGTTTTGGTGTCCGATTTCCAATCCATCATGCAAGGCGGAAACAAAGGTATGGTTTAGCTTAAGGTATAGGCTTAGCCTGAACCTAATGGTCATGAGAATGGATGGCATAGAGATGTCGTATTGGAGGGTATGGTAATCGTAGTTTAGGAGATTTTCCTGGGCCTTACTTAACGCTGCTAACAGTCAGGGTCTAATATAGAGTTCTGTGTACTGTCACCTTTACTATGGACGTCGTGTTGGGTCGTCCGGTCTTGTGCGTCATTGTTCATCACGTGGTGCAGGATTTACATACATGTCCCAGACATGGATAGATTGCAATTTTCAGTACATAAAGAATAACAGATCAAGGTATTCATTGAAATAAATATTAAACACACCTCTATAACCTTAAATATTAAAAGCAAAGTGTCTTCAAACTGGAAAGACAAACAGTTGCAACTCCAATTTAACCAAATCAACTGGACCCGCTTGCACAAAGGCGTTATAGTGACAAACAATTGTAGACCTTACAACTGAGTGTAAAAAATACATTGCGCCGCTTGTACGAAGGTATTGTAAGGCGATTCTAAGTTTTTAAAGTTAGAATCGCAATCATGGGCCAACTTTTCTTTCCTTGATTTTCAAAAGAATTCTACATCATAATGATTCAGTAGGTAACATCAACAACAGTTGGAAAAAAGCTCATAAAATCTTTTAGACACAGTCACATTGCACAACTTTGTAAACAACTGCTTGTATATTACAACTACCCTTCGTGCAAAAGGGTGTCGGTTGTAAACTAAAGGTACGATCGGAAAAAGAATTATACTTGATACGTTAAAAATAGATAGCTTCGAAGGAAAAATGTCCTCTTGTCAAACAATGCACTTCTATTTGTTTATATATCCCTTGGACTTTCAAACTGATATCTTGTCAAACTGCCAACCAACTGTATATAAGAACAGATAACTCCTAAAATTCCCCCTCAAATATCTCTAGATTATGTTGTCAGCCCCACCATAAACCTCACTGTATCTGGACCTCTGGGAATCAACAAGCATGTATAAGTGATGAAGGAACGGGAGAATATGACATAACATCGTCAATAGACTATTTAAACTGATGACAAGACATTCTGACAGTTATTAGCGGTATATGAGGCCCGTCGAGACTACTCAGTCTTAATTCCTGACCCCTGTTTCTTTCTCAGTGGACAATTTAGGGGTTTGGAATGTCCAGATGCAATTGTTATGACACTAACCAGTAGCTATCCCACAGGACAGAGCAAATGCTGTAGAGATTCATCGGCATAAGTCATTTATTTTATTGATATTAGTTTGACCTGACAGCAACAAAGTTACGTCCAACTATCCGGTAGAGCGCTTAACAGCTCGGGACATGCTTCTGTGAATCTCGATTACTTTAGCGAGAATTCGATTTAAAGGCATCTTTGGTCTCGTGGGTGGGGTGCAATGGTTAAGGAGGCTGTGTTGTTGTGATAACGATAGACGCCGTTATCCTCATGCATGCTTAGTTTGGGTCATCCCGAGTTTTGTACATGTATGTTTAAATTGATGGACTCGTTCTGGCGCTAGATGATGGTAACGTATTCTGGGCATACAGGTATAAATTGGGAAAACGAAATCAGAACATTCATTGTTTGGAGTTGTTATATAAGCTTCACCATGTCTGGCTATGTTATTGTTTTTTAATTTGTAACAAGAGTGCCAGATCTCCATGCAAACTGAACATGGAGCGGCATAAACATTTTTGTTTTGGTCAGTTTATCAGATTATCCCCATTTTTTCGAAGTAGAGGTACCCCTGAGCTTGTGACTCAGAGATTTTCCCAGAAATCTGGCTGGCTTAACTTTCTCAGCAATGGTAGTAGACCTAATTTTCGGACACCCACGGCTTTCCCACGGCTTAGCCAGTCACGATTGGATTGACATCTGGAAGACTGTTTTCATCTTTATGACAGTGAAAAAGACCGGATATTTATGAAAATTTTACAAAAGCGTAATAAGGCTTATGTACTCTAGTAGAGGCAGTTTAAAGCAGTAAGAGGACGTGGTTTACTCATCTACGCGTTGTGAAATCATTTTGCAATCAGCTATACAAAAAAGGCGGAAGATATGAGTCCACTCAGACTATGGTAATTACTAAGACCTCAAAATTTGTAAAATATCCCAAATTCCTGGTTAGCTCCCATGATAATACGACAAGCCAAGTTCTGAACGGTGTCACCTGGTCTCAGTGTCGTACTTTACCCTAACTGAGTGGGATGTAATTTTATGACGTCTTAGGAATTGTTTTTGAGTGAGGAAACACTACAAGTATTTCGGGTATGGGACCTCACTGCTAAAAAGTGACACCGATTTGACATAACCAATGTAGCGGTTGGCCTGGTGGCAGAGTAATGGTTGGTTTGGTGTCAGAGTACTGTTTGGTCTGGTGGCAGAGTACTGGTCGGTTGGTGTCAGAGTACTGGTTGGTATGGTGTCAGAGTGCCGGTTTTTTGGTCTGGTGTCAGAGTACTTGTTGGTCTGGTCCCAGAGTACTGGTTAGACTGGTGTCAGTGTATTGTGCTTGAGTGCATGGGGCGCCATTGTCTTTTTTCTTCTGCATGGGGCTTCAGAGGAGAAGTTAAGCTTTTAAAAATGACGGCAATGATGTGATGAAATCAAAAACAATGTTGAAAGCGACTTTAAGCCCCAAGGTAGCAAAGAGCTTTCGATGCGTGTCATGGTTTACTTTTTACTCAGCGAGACAGAGAGATGTTTTTGAAATCTCCTGCGCCAATCCTCTTATGCTGACAGACAAGCGTGGAAGTGGAAGTGTCATGATGTCCTATTTTAATCCGCGGAAGTATCTCAGTCTAATGTTTACTGCTGACATTTAAGAGGTAAGTTTAGTTGCAGGATTCATTGGAGACCGGATCATTTTTAACATAGTTAATGTCAATGAAAGGGCAGTGAATGTCAAACATTGGACAGATTCCATGAAGTGTAGGTTTGTACAGAGTGTCATCTCATCACATTGTTCAGCCTACATATGTCCACAGGTAGTCGTGGTTATGTGTAGTCGATGTAGTCGTTACAGATGTATATGTAGGCTTCAAAATACCAGAATCCAGTGTGCGTAACAAGGAAGGGGGTGGAAGGAAGAAGGGGAACGGACGTCATGAGAATCGTTCTAAGAATTTTATAAAGTCTATGGTCACAGTAGAAATTCCATAGGCTTCTTTTTGCCAACCGTGTGTTCTAGTTCTAAATTTAAAAGACGGATCTTATTTCTGCAAAACCATTTTTCACTTAAGTTAAAACTGAAATCTTTATTTTAAAGCGTATTTCTGTGCGCCCTTAATTCATATTGTGGAACATAGGCAATAATGTACCGGTTGAAAGACATTTACAAGTTTCACATCTATAATCAAGCATCAAACTTTTGGCGTACATTAATTTATATTTGTGTTGTAATCAACGTTTAAAACTTTAATTCTATAGAATGTAGGTTGTAGAGCTTTAAGTTGTATTGAAGGCACATATTTTTTATCTTCACCTTAAGCTCGGTGGAAAACGCATTTCACCATAGTGCATGTCGAAATAAATGGTTCACGAACGTTTAAATTTATTTATTTATTTGATTTGTGTTTTACTCAAGAATATTTCACTTATACGACGGCGGCCACATTATAGTGGGAGGAAACCGGGCAGAACCCGGGGGAAACCTACGACCATCCGCAGGTTGCTGGCAGACCTTTCCACTTACGGCCGGACAGGAAGCCAGCATGAACAGAACCGAACGTTTAAAATGACAGTGCGGCTTACAGTAGGATTCTATTGAGATCTATTGGAGGGCGAACATTAAAAACAATTTTATTCGTGCTCTCGTTGCCATTATTTAAAAGAACGCCTTGTGGTTTCAAGTTGGTATCATGCGGTTTAGGCTCGCAGTGATTGTGGCCATATACCCAGCAAAGTCTAAGATTTCGTTGTTACATAGTAAGCATTCCTTCTTTAAAGTTCCACATCAGATTTCCTTCTCTACATGTACTACTTCCACATAGGAGACCTATGGTTCCCTTATGTGAGATTCCACAAAGTAAGTTTCCTTTCATATTGAAGATTCAGCAAAATAAGTTTTGCCTTAAATCAGATTTGAAAATTTGATTTTAATACTTTCCTTATTTTTGGTTCACAGATGTTAAAAATGTGAATCTATGTCATGTGAAGATAACTCTTTCGACTTAAAAGCCTAAACTAAGCTGTAAAAGTGTCACTAACTGAGTCTGACAATTTGACAGGTGTTTCTAAAGTTTTTTTGAACGGAGCCTGACATAATTCTAGTTTAAGTCCAACCGTAATTCTATGAAAACTAAGACTTTTTAACGCACAACTTTATCCGTTTTTTTTTATCATGATGTGTTTAAGAATGGGTCGCACCGGAATCGTTGGTGCCTATTGAAAACGTGACTATAATTATTTACGAATGCTGGATTATAGGCCCTTATGGACTGGATACAAATTGGTTTGCTGTTTTGACGACTTTTCGCCTCAGCAACTTCCTTCATATGCTGAGGTTATGGGGGACCTTATGGCCAGTTCTTTTTGACTAGATATCCTTAGCCGCTCTAGGAGCATGACTATAATTTACACGGTTTCTGCTTCATAATTTGCCCTTTGGGATCCAGCTGGATACAAAGTAGGCAATCAGTATCTATTTCGAATCATAAAAACGCTGATTGCCAATCGATTTCTGAAGAACCTGAGACTAAGGTGATTTGCTATATAGCAGGCGAAGTGTCTCTGTCTTTGTTATACACCGCAGTCCCACACAAACCAACCAATACGAATTCGTTACAAACATTTCATGCAAGAAAGGGGATTTCTTTCCTTCAGATTTTGTGATAATCTGGATTATATTTGAAGTCCGAGTTTCCGTGTACTGAAATGAGTCCGATTTGGAAAGATATTTCTAAATTTAATAGCGCGATGCTCTGTTATATATTCCATTATTTTCTTTGATTCCGAGTTTTCTGTATATTTCTGAGAGTAAAAACACATTGTAAAAGTAAAAGATATTGAACAATGATAACACAAAATCTAAGAGGACAAAATGAAAATAACATCCTATAGGTGTATATGTTCTCAATGCCTATGCCCTGATGTCTTGCATATAGAACATGTCTGCACATGTCGCATACCGCGCAGTGTCCTACACACAGAAGATCCCGCATATCACACGTGACCTGCGGCACAGGAGATCTCTGCATATAAAACATGTACTGCACACAAAAATATCTCTGTATCTCACACATGTACTGCACATAAAAGACATGATAGAGATTTGATGTATACGTGACGTGTGATATAGAAAGATATCCTATGTGTAGAAGATGTGTGATCCGCAGGGATGTTCGCCATGCAGAAGATCTCTGTATATCACACATGATCTCCATGCAGAAGATCTCCTGCGTATCACACATGTTATACACATAGAATATCTCTCTACATCACACATGTCATATAAACATCAACTCTTCGCATGTCATACACGCAGGCTTAAAGGAAAACACTCTAAAAATCGAAGTAGGCATAACTAAATAGGCCACTTAAAACTATAATAAATATTCTGAAAAAATAAATAAAATTATTTTTACGCATACTTTTCAGTTGTCTGTATGATGAACATTACTTCGTATGTTAGCTTTCCTTTGCTTTAAGATATCCTCCTTCATGTCTTATGTACAGCAGATCTTTTGTCAACACACAGAAGATCTATTTCGAAAGCAGAGAAGATCCTATAAGAGACGCCCTGTAAACAAAAACTACACACGTTTTGGAAACGTCAATTTGTGAAGACAGTGATACTCATCAATCAGTATAGGCATAGCACGAAAGACATCTCATCAGGCCATCTCATTTTTCTTTCAGGAGAACGCCATAGATGACAATTTGATGCGTTTCCTTTCGGCTTAGTGGGTTTCAAGTCTTCTCCCAGGTACAGGTCAAGCGTAAGTAACGCCGCCCAACATCACCCACAGAGATAGATTTCTGAACAACTGAAGCATTTCAGCTGAAGAAGTGGGTCACCATGTGCTACTACTGTTTCAATAAAATGGGGATAATTTACGTCTGTATTCTAAGTACTTTTACGCTGTTTATTAAACGTCACTTTGAAAACGTTTTGGAGGTACATGCATGGCTGTGGACAGCATATCCCGGAGTTATGAGGGGCTTGTCGGCATGAGTTGTACTCGGCATATTCCGGAGTTCGGTTCAACGAGTATTACGTGTTAAGTGTGTGACTGTGGACGAGTTCTGCTTGGCATATAGGCCTTCAGTAGATAGGTAGGCCTGCTATCAAGAATTGTTGTGTTCGGCATATTAAAATACGACTTTTGACGAATGTTATTGCAGAAGTTACACGTAAGTGCGACGGTTCTCGAGTGGCATAAGGCATATTTCAGACTTTGTTTCGAGCGGCGGCAAGTTGTATTCGTCATCTTTTGGATTTAAGTACGATTGTAGACGAAGAGTATTTGGCATATTCCGGGACAAGATGCATGCGGCACATTCCGGTATTTTCCGATTCTATTATTTATGCAAATACTCTGTCAACGGGTAGTCTCTTGGCGAAGGCTTACGACTCACGGCTTTCGGCTTGGTCACTTTTTCTGCCCTCTAACCTGATCATGAGAGACTCACGACTTGACATCACCGTTAGGATCGCTTTATACTCTCATTACCACTGTCCCTGCTCTTAACAAGCCATCAATTGGCCGGCCACAAAATTAAACCAAGCCCGGACAGCTGCTCCGTCTGGAAAGCAGTAGGGATTGGACAAATATTGCTGTATTTTCGGAGCGTTTCCACAGGAACTGACTTGGCAAGAGGGAACTCACTCAGACTGAGTGGAAGAGGCTTTGCGATTTGCGTAAATAAGGTACTACATATATACACATATCCTGTCCAAAACCAGCTGCTCCCAAGACTTAATCACTGTGGCTCATAAAGGCTGCTTCACGTTTCATGAAGTACATTAACATTTTTCAAAATTTCATGACATTTTCATACAAATCAAAATTAATATCACAAAAGTTGAAAGCAATTAATTTTCACCGTATAAGTGTTGAAATTTACCGTGTCAGTGTAAGAAGGGTGGATCAAGAAAAAAGTGGGAGGTGTGATTTAAGATATCGAAAGGTGTATTTGAGTTTAACTGGTTATAAGAATGAGGGTTGTAGGTCAGATATATGTGGACTGCACATTAAGGCCTAGCAGTTTTTTCGGTCAGCTGAATAAGAGGTTTCGCGTACTGAAGAAGGAGTTAAAACTTTGATGCTAATTCAAGAAAACTTACCGACACACGTTTTCATCTTCGGAATAAAACACGACTTCTGAAATTTTGTAAAACTTGTTCTTAAGTTATTGTCGGAAATTCAGGAGTAAATGACAATATTATCGCTTATCCCTGATAAGATTGGCAGGTAATTGGTCTGTATTGATGGAAATAGGCTCCCAAAGGTGTAATCTATGATCGAATTGAAACAAATTCAAATTGTTGTGTTGCCGGTCAAGATAGAAATTTTAACCTTATTTTCAGTAAAAAATTTTTCTTGTTGTCATCCGACTCAATATTTTTAGGGGCACACTTACGCTTCTAGTGATCGATGAAATAAATGGCATCAAAAGTGGCATAGTATCAAACTCACAGAATAATTTGAGAAGCCTGCACATAACAAGCAAATGATACACGAAAAGTTGATTTTATCTAACGCATACGGATATCAATAGAAAAAGTTGTTAATATGATCTCCTTCGACTGTGATTAAATATAATATAGTTTTCAAGGTATAAGCTTTCGGCAACATTACACATTACATTATATCTTCCAGCTATGTATTAGCTGTTATGATAATTACAGTATCTCGTAACACTTTGTTGCGTTGCTCTTGGCAGAAGTAGTCAGATTATCCTAGAACTGTCTTTCTACTGACCGTGTTTAAAGCCATAATTAATAAGTGAGCGATACTCACGTCTTGATCTTACAGTATAATAAGATACACTGATGCAAATTTATACAGATTCTTTTATTTGGATTTAGCCTGTAGCTTGTCTTGACTTGATGTCCTCATCTGTTAGATTCCGTACTAGGAATTCTCTCCTTGTAATTGGTATACTATCGTGAATACAAAGTAACTATTCACGTCAGATCTTCACGTAATGATACGATTTGCTTTTGGGATGTAAATTGTATATGATGCGCCTGTACATTAAAGTAACTTTCAACAGTTGTCATGTCATATCATGAAGTGTGTTTTCTTTCATGTAGCGGCCTCTCCCTTCCTGTAGCGGTGGTTTCTTCCTGTAGCGGCGTCTTCCTTTCTGTAGCGGTGTTGTTCTTCCTGCATCCGTGTCCTCTTGTAACGGTAAAGATGCCTTCTTGCAGAGGTGTCTTCTTGTAGCGGTGTCTTTCTGTAGCGGTGTCTGAATTCCCCACGCATAGTGGTATATCCATTCCTGCAACGGTATTTCCTTCCTGTCTTCCATTACCAGTGTCTTCATGTAGGGATGTCTTCCTGTAGCTGTGCCTTCCTTCCTGTGGTGGTGTCTTCGTTCCTCCAGCTGCATCGTCCTTTCTGTAGTTGTGTCGTAGTGTAGTAATCCAGTGTGCTTAAGTGCTCAATGAATCGACCGCAGTACAAAAGATACATGTCAAAGGATACAAAGGCCTCAAGTTTCCCATTCACAGTATAGGTCTGCTGACACCGTCCTACCAATACTTCGGTCTAAATTTAAAGAAATATTTCACTTTTATGATGGTGGCCAGCATTATGGTGTAAGAAAACCTGACTCTCTGTCTGGGGAAAACCCACGATCATACGCAAGTTGTTGACAGACCTTCCCAGGTACGTTAGGAGCAGAATGTTTTAGCATGTGTTGCCATAGTAAATATATAGGCAACTTAGCAAACCATCATTTTGCTGAAGACGTTCATGGAATTTAACGCTGTATATAACATTATTCTGGCCACATCACGACGGCGAATCCTTAGAGTATGCCAGTCCTATTGCCGAAAAATCTATGGTGCTGCCTCAGTGAAACACTATGTTCAGGACACCAGACATGACGTCCCACTTAGATATATCGAAACATCGAACTGGCCGATATATGGATATATCTGAAAGTTGAGTCGACGTGTGAAAAAATGGTTATAACAACGCCATTTTGGCATTATTCCATGTTAATTTTATCGAGCATGGACGTTTCTCTCATGTAGAAATCTTACATTTTATAAAACATGCGTTAATATTACAAAGATGATACAATTAAAACGTTTCAAGCTGAGGAATTGAAATGATGTGATGAAATCTGTGTCGACTGCAAATATACAGAATTACGAATTGTTATTTATAGCTTTTTTTGAAATTAATCTCTGTCCTCTTCTCAAATATCAAGATCCCATAAACCAGTTTTTTTTATCATTTAATACAGGAAGTACGTTTGACTTTAATATTGTTATTGTCTAGCATGGTCGCTTTTCGAATGGTACGAATCTGCTGAAATCGGTTGCGCTCATTCCCATCGGCCTAAGGCCTATTTGTTTTTTAATTTTAGAAAAAAATATCGAGGTGAGTACTCCGCTGTTCTCTACAAATCATGTTTAAATGCATCGCAAAGATCGAAGATATATTGACCGCCTTTTATACAGACTCTAATACGGCGAATCTAATACAAACTGGCAAACATTCACAGATTGGATAATTTCAACGCTCATAGTAAAGAGAGTCTGTCGTAGAGAATGCATCAGTTGACCTTTCGTTAAAAATCCTTCAGTTGACCTGTCGTGGTGAGTCGATCAGTTGACCTGTCGTAGGGAATTGATCAGTTGACAATTCGCAGAGAACCCATCAATTGACAATTGGAAGAGAATCGAATTTGCCTATCGTAGAGAATAATTTAGTTCATCTGTTGTTGAGAATGCATCAGTTGACCTGTCGTTGAGAATAATTTAGTTGACCTGGCGTAGAGAATAATTCAGTTGACCTGTCATAGAGAATCCGTCAGTTGACCTGTTCCAGAGCATCCATGAGTTCTCCAGTCGTAGAGTCCATCAGTTGACCTGTCGCAGAGAATAATTCAGTTGACCTGTCGTAGAGAATAATTCAGTTGTCATGCCATAGAGAATCCATCAGTTGACCTGTTCCAGAGCATCCATGAGTTCACCAGTCGTAGAGAATTCATCAGTTGGCCTGTCGTTTAGATCCATTCACTTGACCTTTCGTTGAGAATCCTTCAGTTGACCCGTCATTGAGATTCCATCAGTTGACCTGTCACAGAAAATTACTTAGTTGACCTGTTCACCTGCCGTGAAATTTTTTTCCGTTCACCCGCTCTGGAGAATATTACAGTTTACCTGCAGTGAAAAGTCATTCCTGTCACTTGCTTTGGATATTTCTTTACCTTCATCTGCCGTGGAGAATTCTTCCAGTGATGGTCGGTGAGTCTAAGACTCTAGGACTGTTGCGCTCAGTTTGTTCATTTCTTAACTCCACACATGCCATAATTTAGACCGCTTATATTCATGTCTGTGATAATGACTTCTTTATTGCTTTGCTTTTAACAACTATCACTTCTTTAGCTTAAATACTATAGACTTACATGGGTATACAAACAAACTCTGTGGAGTCACGAACAAGTAAAACAGGGATTGCCCTAAGCCGCCATCGTGTATATTTCTCCATTTAAGGTGTATGACTAGTTGGCTATTTACTGAAACTGTACGCTAAATACGTGATTATATAGATGATGTATTGGGGTGGTGTTGGGAAAAGTGCTTATCCGGCAAATCGATATGTAATACAATACGGTGCGTAGACATTGTGCTTATTTTGGGAACAAACTTCCTCTAAGTGTTCCCTTGGTATTACGACCCGATGAATTCGTAATAAAGCGTCGCTGGCAGTTTGGGAAGGGGGTCAGTTCTTATTTTTCTATATTCATTTTCATTTATTACTATGGGGGCCTCGTATACAATGATGGATAAATATATGCATTGCGTGATGTTGTGCATAACTTCTTCACGGAACGAAGGGTAGGCCTATAGACCTGCATCAATCCATTCAGGGTGGCTGCTAATGAGCTATCTGGGGAAATAAATGAAGAACTGTTTTACATAACTGCGCGGCAACCAGCGCATAAATGGTCTACATATAGATTCCGAAGTATTGCGTTCCAGTATT
This sequence comes from Liolophura sinensis, assembly GCF_032854445.1. Classification (NCBI taxonomy): domain Eukaryota; kingdom Metazoa; phylum Mollusca; class Polyplacophora; order Chitonida; family Chitonidae; genus Liolophura; species Liolophura sinensis. Next base: position 19,123,253 of record NC_088302.1, read on the forward strand.
TTTATATACGGAGGCAGTGTAACTGGTTACATTTAACTCTAATGAGGCCGGGTTTAGTTCCCGTTTTCTACATGACTGAAACTGGAAACTTCTTGTAGAGTGAGAGCAGGGAATTGTACTGCGCGTTTAGCATTATCAAGTACACACACAGACGACATTCATGAGCCCATGCAGTCTGTGGCAAAGTTACTGGCACCCAGGGTCATAAATCTGCCTTAGACCGAAGCCGGGGCACGGAGCAATGATCCACGAGTCTCTCACCAATGCGGTCGCTGTGAGTTCAAGCCTTGCTCAGGCTGGCTTCCTCTCCGGCCGTAAGTGGGAAGGTTTTCCTGCAACCTACGGATGGTCGTGGGTTTCTCCCGCGCTCTGCCCGGTTTCCTCCCACCATAATGTCGGCCGCCGTCGTATAAGTGAAATATTCTTGAATAAAACACCAATCAAATAAATAAATAAACTTAGTCTTAACTTGTGGTGTTATTCCCAAACTTACATTTGATTTCAACGGTAATTTTTCTTGTCGAGAAGATCTACGACAGGTGTGGAGTGACAACACAGCATTTTGAGTAATTTAGGACGTGATGTCTAATAATTTGCAGTTACCATCGCTGCATTTAACACTATTCAAGTATTTACAGGAACAATTAGAATGAAACTCGAACTGAGGACTAACTGACAAGAGGCCGTATTTCACCGGTTACGTTTGACCATTTGCCAGTTATCAGACTGTCGTCGCTGCTCGGATTTTACTCTCTATACTGTAAGTCTTTAATGACATTAAGATTAAAGTAAAAACATTTTTAAGTTAGGACTCCATGTGATGTAAGTCTAAGACACCTTCTGGGCTATCATGGCGTGTAATGCTTGACTTGAGTTGAGCTTCCGACACCAAGGCTGGCACCTGTCACAAGGTATGTAGATTCCTTGTAGTGGACCATTCCTAATGCTGTCTCATTGGAACTCCATGTTAAATACACCAGCCATGACGCACCATCCATTCACAGTTTTCCCGACACCTGATTGACAGGTACTCGGTTTATTGTCCTACGGTGAGGACCGAGCTATGAAATACCAAAATTACATGTACCATTTTAAATTTTGTTGTCGAAAATGTAACAGAGGTTGGTCCGCCGACATCTGAGGCGACCGCTCTAACCACCTGGCTGTCGTAATGGTGCCGAGGGTAAAGTAGGAAAATCACCCTGCTGAAACATGCCAAATGTGAGAGGTTGTCAGCCAGATACTTTGTTGTCATGCACAGCGTCTAAAGAGAAATTCCCGTATGGTTATATTATAAGGTCGGCATAAACGAGAACTTGAGACCCAACTCAACTCAACGGGTCGCAGCAAAAGTCGGGCTGAGTTGAGATGGAATATTACGCTCTAATGAATGCCGAGCTATAGAGGTAAACTTGATACTATCTTTGACCAGAGCTGAATAATTCGACTAACTGTTGCCATCATATCGGTCGAGAAGTCCCTTGCCAATGATTGTGCGGGTTCGAATCCACCTGTCGATTATGCGGCGGATGGGGTTTGGAAGGTTCCTACAGCGTGCAATCCTCCACTCTAAAACACAGCTACCTTCATATCAGCGAAACAATTTTGAGTATGGGGTTGAAATCAAATATGTAAGTTGTTAGGCATCTCTAACAATTACCAACCCCCACATACCACCAAGATTCACTGGTGACACCTATTGCAGAAGTTATGCACCTTTAAAGCTGTGTGTATTTATATTGTAGCATAGTACTGTACATTTGTAGTCATATTGCGGGAGCCTTGTCGTTACGCAATTCTTACGGATAATTAGGCTTGACTGCTTTACTGTTGTATTTGATGATAGATGGATGTGCTGATCAATTGCTGGCAAAAGCAATGATCTTCGTCATCAATCTTATACGCATCTGCATATTCATTGCTTGCTGCGAAAAGAGAATTGTTCATTATCATGAAGCTATTGTGTAACATTCCGATAATCGAACTCTCCATCGGGAATAATGACTGGCACCATAGCATCAAGCCCTGAACACTTCGGTTTATTCTCTGAGGACCACGTCTCCATGGTAATTAACAATTTCACAGAATTTTTATGTTTGAAACCATTTTAATTCTCAATGTAGTCATTCTCTGGATGCCTACAAACCCGAATGCAAAACCAGTATTACGACGGGAATTAAATCGTACTATACCATTGGCTTTATGGGAAATGTATACTGCTAAGTTCGATTGTTTGTGCTCCAAATTGAAGTTCCATATTAACAATATATTTGAGTTATACAAAAACATTTGTGAGTGTTTAACGCGTCAAAACATGATACGATATTTCCAATTATAGAAAATAGTACACTTTTTCGATGGCATTTGCGACAGCATGGCGAGCCCTAATAATCGTCAATATGCAATTTAAGGTCTCTTTATTGCGCAACATCCATTACGAGTATTACAAGTGATGTGAATTAGAAGACTGTAAATGGTAATCGAACTGTGCTTAGCTATGGAAGCGCCAAAGAGTCACATCGCTCTGCCCGTCTGTGCACATCAATACATCGTAAATTACATGGATTTGTTACACTCATTCTGGGAGTTAATTCGGCTTTGTTTGCGTCAAAATCAATGGGTTATGCACTTATCCCGCCTCCAGAAAACGATCGAATTAGCTGTTATGAAACTTGGCCAGGATTCACCGGCCCGCTGTAGAGAAATCAGTAAAACGGCTAGAACGGAAAATGGTTCGTCTGAAAATTCAAAATAGTCCTGAAAAGGTTGGCTCGTCAGCGTGTGGGATCTCTCAATCTCGAATAGCTGGGGTTCTATGCTTTTAGTTTTCCGCGAGACATTTTGAGGCAAAATAAGGGGAGTGGAGCACTGCATATGATATTTCTCCTCCAGCTTTTTGAAATTCAGCCTTAAGGAATGTAACATGAGGAAATAATTACACAAAAATTACTTGTATCTCTGCTAGGATAATGAAAATCCAACTTCATTACATTTTTTTAGATTGAATAGTGAAAGGAAAAAAGAACTGCTAACGGCAGTTGTTATAATAAATAGAACAGGCCAGTAGTTTTTATGGATTTTTAAGGGCATTATGCCACGCGGGGTCTATTGACAGGAAACTAAATTTCTAATGTTAATTGTGGAAATCTAAAGATAGAAACGAAGTGCAGAATTCATTTCAGGATAGTGTGCAATGCCGAAAAATCATACTAGAAAAAAAAATTTGAAATCATCTTCAATGGCATAGTCGTTGACATCTAATTCATGGTATATAGCCATTTACAAGAATATACAGAATTTCGAACTACTTAGCTTACGCACATAGCAGAGAAACTCAGACAGCGGTAATGGATAGTGAGAGGTCCGATGTTATCATTACTGAGAAAAATACTCAATTCCTTCAAGAAATAAATACACTGAGGCTGGCCAAAGTGATGGGAAATGAGAGAAAAGTATGTATGACACATATGAGGAAGAGGCATATCTATCATTAGGAACAATCAAACTCCTGCTGACAGTTTTTTTTTGTGCAAATGGTAAGCGTTGTGAAAGAAGTAGTTGCCTTTAAAAGCGACCATCTGGAACATCCAGGAAATGGGACTGTTCATGTGTTGCGTGTCCTCATAATGGAGCAAGTCGTTTAATTAAGCGTGTGATTTTTGTTTTCAGTACAAAAAATAAGTTAATTAAGAAACTACCTGATAAATATATATAAAAAAAGTAATAGCAAGTATAAAGGCAATATAGTTCGTTTTTTTTTAGTAAAGTAATATACATACGTGTTACCCAATACCTATACGTATGACCTGGTTATTGTTCTATACCCATTGCCTAAATTAGCTGAATAGATTAATTGGGTCATTACGCCAGACTGACACCAGTGTGTAAACAGCAATTCCATCCCGGCTCCACCTCGCGCCCAAGGATATTGAACGTGGCCTTGGGCATAACGGCAATTAAAACAAGGTAAGTAATAAACACTCATGTTGTGATATACACCACTTTTTGTAGCACACAGCCCACCCTTCCGGCTCTTCCAGACGGCTATCCCTGATCGCTCAGGCGCGAACAGCGGCCATGTCAGTGAGACACATTGTCCTGCAACCATTAGCCGGGTCAGGTGCCTGGTGGAGAAATGCCATATAACAGACAGGCTGGACACGCGATGCAGGCCGCAGAATCGCAGAGAAATGCACAATCGTTCTTCATCGAACCCAGCTTAAATGGGATGTACTGGCCTTTGGGGAGATGTTTGCGTGATTGTTGTATGGAAGATTATTCATACCACAACTGTAAAACCGTAAATATGAAACCGTCACAGTTATATAAAGATACAGACTGTGATAATTAAGTAACAAGAGCAATATTTTAAGTTCCATATACTATATGTTTAGGTGGAGATAGGAACTGTCTGGGCTTACACAGTCCAGCAGTAGCTATGATAGTTTGAAAGATGACAGATTGCCCACGCCGCTGATGGCTATCAGGATATGTGACTTTGAGAATAGTTACAATTTCATTCAAATATTTCAATGAACAATCACCGATGGAGAGAATATCGCATGTTTCTGATCCGAGAATATACCTCTCTGCGAATAAAACATTAAAAATTTAAAACATTATTGGACTTTTACTACATAAAAGACTACATAATGGAGACAGAAACTTTAGATCAGCGACGACACTGTAGTTGTTGGCAAATGGCCACACATAAGCGGTTAAAGCATTACATAGCTACATGTAACGTTGGCAGTTTGAGAAAGGCAATAAATATATATGACTTGGATAACCATTAAAATTTTCAATTTAACAAAGCCCTCACTTTATCCGATGGGGCCTTCTTTGTGTACATACCTCGAGGGAAGTGAAAAAGATCCATCAACGTAATACATCGAAACCTAATGCCTGCCAGTGAAAACTCCTAATAGACATTGCGTAGACATTCGTAAAAAAATACCGGATATATAATAATACAATGGCATTTCCACAAACTTAAAATAATTGGATTAGTTAAAAACTGATGTGCTATTATATTTTGTGTTATTGAAGACAATATGTGTCCAAGTTCTGGAGGCCATGTGGATATATGGTTACACACAAATTACATGTAATAGCGAGTGAATGTTTTTTTTTTCTAGAGACAGTCTTTGCTTCACAACATATGAACAATTTCCACACAGCATAACTAGGCCATCTAAGTTAATGATAGATCCTATTTTAGAGTCCTGAGATTATTAAAAGTTGTCGGGAATATTATCCGACCAATGAAAGATAAAATAAGGGAAAATTACCGAAGCCTATTTGCGAGAAACCCCTTCAGGCAATATTCAATCTCGAGTAACCTCCTTGGGGACGTGAGGCTAAGTGGCCAGGCAAGTGTTAAACCTAATGGAAAACGACCAGTTTATATTCCCACTGGGATTATCTGTATAGCCAGGTTATCGCCTCGGTTTTACCCACAGCCATTTTATCACCTTATGCCCACGTTTTTGTGTGTGTCAATTCTATGCGGTCGTTGAAGAGGTACAGATATTGCCGGCTAAATGGCGACAAAATAAAAGGGTGCGTCCGTTTACTGCATTTTGTACATTACTCTGTATCACTAACGCAATAGTTACCAAAAGTCTTGCAGACATATATAGCTTTGTTGTATGACTTGAACATTGTGCATATAAGTGAGGCCCAAATGATCATATTCCGCTTTGGTGTTTTGAGCCTATTCAACAGAAGCTTATCTTGGAGCCGAATACAGGCCTGTACAAGTGTTTCATATATAAACATAATATAAGTGAGGCCCTAATGATTATCCCGCTTTTGGTGTTTTGAGCCTATTCATCAGAAGCTTATCCTGGAGCCGAATACAGGTCTGCACAAGTGTTTCATATATAAACATAATATAAGTGAGGCCCTAATGATTATCCCGCTTTTGGTGTTTTGAGCCTATTCATCAGAAGCTTATCCTGGAGCCAAATACAGGTCTGCACAAGTGTTTCATATATAAACATAATATAAGTGAGGCCCTAATGATTATCCCGCTTTTGGTGTTTTGAGCCTATTCATCAGAAGCTTATCCTGGAGCTGAATACAGGTCTGCACAAGTGTTTCATATATAAACATAATATAAGTGAGGCCCTAATGATTATTCCGCTTTGGTGCTTTGAGCCTATTCAGCAGAAGCTTATCGTGGAGCCGAATACAGGCCTACACAAGTGTTTGATATATAAACATAATATAAGTGAGGCCCTAATGATTATTCTGCTTTTGGTGTTTTGAGCCTTTTCATCAGAAGCTTATCCTGGAGCCGAATACAGGCCTGCACAAGTGTTTCATATATAAACATAATATAAGTGAGGCCCTAATGATTATTCTGCTTTTGGTGTTTTGAACCTATTCATCAGAAGCTTATCCTGGAGCCGAATACAGGCCTGTACAAGTGTTTCATATATAAACATAATATAAGTGAGGCCCTAATGATTATCCCGCTTTTGGTGTTTTGAGCCTATTCATCAGAAGCTTATCCTGAAGCTGAATACAGGTCTGCACAAGTGTTTCATATATAAACATAATATAAGTGAGGCCCTAATGATTATCCTGCTTTTGGTGTTTTGAGCCTATTCATCAGAAGCTTATCCTGGAGCCGAATACAGGCCTGCACAAGTGGTTGATATATATGTTTGATGTATAATCCTAAAATCAATGTCTGTAGCTTGTTTACAACATATACAACGTTAACAATATCTTCGTGTCACATTCGTGGTTGAGCCTACAAAGTGCTGTTTATATATCATCGAATGATCTGAACGACTCTGTTTGTGTTAACATTTAACACAAAATCTATTAACTAAGTGATGCTATTGTTTATTCTGTTATTTCAGCAGATTACTCTGTTAAATATAACACACATATTATATTAATTCAACATAACGATTCTATTCGAGTAACACAATATTATGTTGAATGTGACACAATATTGTGTTATAACAACAGACTACATTCTAGACTCACTCAGACAGCAAACTGTCTGTTAAGTTTAAGAGGCTTATTTTTTGAATGTGCTCTTGGTGATAATAAGCGATAGACAACCGCCACGTGACCATTTACACAATCTACTATTCACTGCAGACCGCTTATCTTCCCCCAGTATTACGTGCATTTTGTACATAACAGGTTGGAAAGTTCGTCAGTAACTTCTATCGAGTATTCCGGTTTCTTAGCACCCATAAAACTGACGTCATCGTACAGGTGAAAAATTCTTGGGCATCACGTTAAACAACCAAGAAATAAATAAATGAATTCTAACCTGTCCTGTGTGCAGTATTACGGTTTACAACTCAAGGGGCCCCTCTACATTTTACAGCTGAAGGCACCCTTTCCATTTTACAAAACTTCAACATGCCTGAATACACGTGTTATAAATATATCCTCTAATATTCCTGAAGATTATTATCGATCTTTTATGTATAGTTAAGGCTTATTCCCACCAGCGCTTTCAAAAGAGTATCGCTTTCGGGAACAGGATGGACTGAAAAACTTATTGGTTGAGTCAAGTCGTAAAAATAATTCCTGAGATACAGTTTGTCATTTGAATGTTTGTCGTTTTCATTGACATTTGACTACCGCTGCTTCACAATTAACAATTAGGGAGAAAGTGCCAGGTAGATGATGTCACATTGTCCTGCTTCGTTTGGTTTTGTCAACAAATATTGCCCAGAATATGATATGATCTGTTTTCTGCCGCCTGATATTGTCCATAATGATAACCGGAAGTTTACAGCCACTCTGGGTTACTCACTCCTCAAAGTCCCTCAGAGGGGTTGCACATCATTTTAAATCAAGTGACACGACCAGCTGAGCTTCAACCTGACCACAAGAGTGACAAAACTCTAGTTATAACAATTAAAGTTTTTTCCGTTTTTTTTTTAAACAAAGATACAGTTAGGATGAACGCTTATTTATTACTTGACTGGTGTTTTATTCTATACTCAAGAATATTTCACTTTTACGACTGCGGTCAGCGTTACGGTGGGAGGAAACCGGAAAGAGCTCACAACCATCGCAGTTTCATGGCAGACCTTCCCACGTACACGACCGGATCATATCATATTGGACTTCAACTCACAGCGATTGCACTGCTGGGAGGTTCGTGGATTGTTATGCTGCGCTAGCACGCTATCTACTAACGTTACTTCCTAACTGGTTGTCTGAACTAAAAAAAATTGTTTCAAGTTGGAAAAAAGTGCTTTTTTCACCTACAGTACAATTTTCCACTATTAAGTTTATCTACAATTTGAAATGTTTTCCCACTTTATCAGTGTTCTTTTCTGTTCATAATAACAGTACACGACAGGAAGTATACTTCCACATCGCTCTACTCCCCAAGGCGTATGACGCCCTTCAGCAATTTTTTTTTTCATGATAGTGGCTCAGACTTTTAGCTGTTTTTCTTGTGATAGGGATACTTCCAAAGGTGTTGCCCACTAAAAGACTTAAGCACAGCCTATTCTCTAGCATTGTGGTAGTGTCCAGAATAGTATTTCAACCGTAAAATATCAATATTATGCATTTACAAAGTTAACAGTCCATCTCCCCCCCCCGCCCCCCAAAAACAAAAAAAAAAACAAACTCTCACCTTCCTCACCCCAAGGACTCAAGCTTTTGACCAGACTAAACAGTACAGAGCTTACAAACTGGGTTGAGGGTTGGGATAGGGAAAGTGAGGTGGTGATACATAGCTACGTTGTACAAATATGTTTTACCCACCATTCTTGATGGATGTATATTTTACAGTAATCTGCATCATCAATGAGACAGTCAGATATAACTAAATCGCTATATATAATCGGTAATCATAACAAGGGGTCTTTACTCAATCACTACAAATGGACAGAAACGGGGAGATAATCTGGGTTATTCCCAGATGGCCCTTGTCTCCAGACTGGATGGCTTTTCCGCTTTGAATCCTTCGGGGAGAAATAATCATTTATTACTACATACCTCAGCATTTTATTACATTCGATACACTGTGGTCTGTCTAGACAAATTGTCGATTATATTCTCGCCGACAATGAAAGCAGACTGATTCATTCTGTCTAGTATAATAATTTTACATATTGTCTCCATACCGTACCAGCTGAATAAAAATACTGTATTTGGGGGTATTGTCTGATTTTAATGACACGAAATCATTTTAATAACTCATATTTGGGAATTGTTCTTTTGATTTCATCATATTCATTCGCAATTTTCTTCGCCTTTCGAAATCCAGTCAGTAATCGTAGTTGGTATGAATGTGCATGTGCGAAGCAGCAAAGTGCGACAAATCAGCAAAATCGGGGAAATTTGCGACTAAGTCGGTAGTCAATGCATACAACGTCTTCCACGCAATATCCAAGTTGACTGTCATGACCACAACTAGCCAGATATGAAACCAATTTATAAAATTAACACTAAAGCGAAAGAAAAAAAAGTTTCAAGCTGTAAGTACACGAGAAGTAATAACGACTAAAAACAACATCATTAAACGAAATGTTGCCTAACCACTTTTGTTGCAGTTCTATGGTCGGCACAATGTTATGCTGAAAGATGAATGGACGGAACAAAATTAGTTCAGCTGCATCACTTGTTTAATGAAAGATGGCGGACAACAAACCTTACCCTCCAAATCAACCAATCAGAACGATCACTACATCCAAGCACATGTCGGGGACCCCCTCCCGCCCCTCCAAAAGTTGTGTCCCACTGTCCGAAAGTAGTGTCCAACCAACTCAACACATGAATCAGCAATGTGTCAGTCCGACGCTGACTATGTGGGCAACAAGGCGGTATACACCACAAATAAATCCAAAGTCTTGACTAGTGTCGCACTAGAGTCTTTCATCTGAGTACTAGCCAAGTGAGGTTTTTTAATCAACTAATATCCAGTAACTGAACAATTCATGTGAACAAGTCAAGTGAACATATGTGAGCAAGTCAAGTGAACAATTCATGTCAACGAGTTAAGTGAACAATTCATGTGAGTAAGACAAGTGTACAATTGATGTGAACCAGTGAACAATTCATGTGAACAAGTGAACAATTCATGTGAACAAGTTAAGTGAATGTTACTACATGATGTTAATACACCGAACAAAGTCTTTACCATTATGAATCCGCAACGAACTTCCTAGGGCAAGCAGACCGTTTCGGTGGCCTAATAGTCACCGCGTCCACCGCGAAGTCGGCAGTTCTTGGATCACACCTGGGTAGGATCATACCAAAGAGTAGTACTTGTTGAACACTGAGAGGTTAGAGCAAGAAAACAGTACCAGTTTGCCCGGTGTCAGCATAATGTTTTAATGAAAGATTGATACATACCCCATGCATGCATGCATGCGTCCATCCATGTATACATACATACATACATACAGGGGGGCCTCCGTGGCTCAGTTGGTTAGCGAGCTAGTGCAGCGTAATGACCCAGGAGTCTCTCACCAATGCGGTCGCTGTGAGTTCAAGTCTAGCTTATGCTGGCTTCCTCTCCGGCCGTACGTGGGAAGGTCTTTCAGCAACCTGTGGATGGTCGTGGGTTTCCACCGGGCTCTGCCCGGTTTCCACCCACCATAATGCTTGCCGCCGTCATATAAGTGAAATATTCTTGAGTACGGCGTAAAACACCAATCAAATAAATAAATAAATAAACATACACACATCCATCCATCCATCCATCCATCCATACATACATCCATCCATCTATCCATACATCCATCCATCCATCCATCCATCCATACATAGGGCCAGCATTATAGCTATATTATTGAATATTTCTTAACCACTCGGGGATGATGTACGCTCAGCAAGTAAAGTAAAGACTTTCTTTAAACGGGTGTCAAAGTTAATTTTTAACAAGCGTTATCGGGAAATCAATGAGCACCCTGCAATATAGTATGCCCAATAAATGCCCATCCTGTAATAGGTAATGCCCCATCAAAGACCATCCTGTAATACAGGATGCCCAATCAATGACCACCCTGTATTATAGAATGCCCAATCAATAGTTTATGTCAGTCATATTACCACTGTGAACAATACATCTTAACCAATCACCACCGTGAACAATCCATCTCAACCAATCACAACATCTGGGGATGAATCAGCTGACACAATTCATTAGTTAATGAAACCAATGGCAGCATAACATCATCAATGAAGCCATGGAGCATGCAGCAAATAAATCCAACCGCCGATAAAACCGTGCTAGATATTCATCCATCGGGGTGAAAATAAAATCATTGGGACTTTCGCTTCTCCTGCTAAAACTAGCTAGAGAAGAATGTGTTCATTGCGCTCAGAAAAGAAAAAAAATAGATGATACAACGAATGCCTGCGGTTTAACGTCGTACTTAATTTTTCCATTCATGTGACAACGAGGAGTCATTAGGAGTTTGTTCATATATACTGTGTCTTTTTGTGGCAGGGCGATTCCATGCCGCCAGAGTGGTGCCGCTACTGAAGTATCATGCCGAAGACACCAGACATTACACCCTGCCAAGTCACATTATACTGAAACCTGGCCAACCAGTCCTGTTTCCATTTTCTAACCTCTCACTGCTTAGTGCCAAACAAGTATTTATTTACTTATTTATTTATTTGATTGGTGTTGTATGCCCTACTCAAGAGTATTTCACTTATACGACGGCGGGCAGCATTATGGTGGATGGAAACCGGGTAGAGCCCGGTAGAAACCCACGACCATCCGTACGTTGCTGCCAGACTTTCCCATGTACGGTCGGAGAGGAAGCCAGCATGAGCTGGACTTGAACTCACAGCGACCGCATTGGTGAGAGGCTCCCGGGTCATTCCCCTCATAGTCCCTGCCTTACACCTCTAAGCTTCCTGTGTATTGTCATTTGTGTGATACTTTAGTTGTACGTAATTCAGACGGGATGTATCAGAGAAGTTTCTCCTTTGCAGTGTCCACCATGCCGTGCCTTCACCCCGGACCTCATCGGCGTTTACAACAAAGGCGCGCCGACGGCCAAGATTTTGAGGTTATATTGTGTCTTTTTGTGGCAGGGCGATTCCATGCCGCCAGAGTGTTGCCGCTACTGAAGTATCATGCCGGAGACACCAGACTTTACACCCTGCCAAGTCACATTATACTAAAACCTGGCCAACCAGCCCTGTTTCATTTCTCTAACCTCTAACTGCTTAGTGCCAAACGAGGTAGCAACAAGTATTTATTTATTTATTTATGTGATTGGTGTTTTATGCCCTACTCAAGAGTATTTCACTTATACGACCACGGCCCTCATTATGGTGGATGGAAACCGGGTAGAGCCCGGGAGAAACCCACGACCATCCGTACGTTGCTGGCAAACCTTCCCACGTACGGCCGGAGAGGAAGCCAGCATCTGGACTTGAATTCACAGCGACCGCATTGGTGAGAGGCTCCTGGGTCATTACGCTGCACTAGCGCGCTAACCAACTGAGCCACGAAGGCCCCTAGCAACAAGTACCATTACCTCCCAAAAAAGAAACTAGCTTTATCCAGTCTTCATGGAGACATTCCTTCATCCCGTTCAGCTTTGTATGAGTGAAAATGTTCGCTCATCCTGAAGAAACAGGGTTACTGACGACATTCATTCATCCTGATTATACAAGGTTCATGACAACGCTCGATCATCCTGATGAAACCAGGTTCAAGATGACGCTCGTTCATCCTGATGAAACCGGGTTCATGATGATGTTTGTTCATCCGGATTAAATTAGGTTTATGAAGACGATCACTGGATTCATGGTTAAGTTCGCTTCTTCTAATGAAACTAGGTTCATACATGAATTTTTTTTTTGCCGGCTTGAAACTGTCATTATGAAGATTAATTCATCATGCTAAAACTATGGAGTCATTTGTTCATCGTGCTGAAGCTGCAAGTAGCTTCTTGGATTTTTTTCCCTTTGCTGAAAGTGGCTTCATGATTGATTGAATTAACAACCGTTCATCCTGCTGAAACTGGTTTCGTGGAGAGATTCCTTCATCATGTTGAATTTCGTGTGTGTTTGAGACTGGCCATCTTGCTTAAATTTACTTCTTGGCAGAATTCGTTCACCCCACTAGTGCTATTTAACATAGAGGCATTTATTCATCCGTCAGGCGCTAGCTGCGTACAGACGTTTGTTCATCCGTCTGGCGCTGGCTGAGTACAGACATTTGTTCATCCGTCTGGCGCTAGCTTCGTGCACATTTATTCATTCCCTCTGGCACTAGCTGCGTGCAGACATTTATTCATCCTTCTGACGCTAGTAAATACTTTCACAGAAAAGCACCAGCAATCTTGGTGAAACTGGCCCTGATAGAGGTTAGCAAAAATGTTATATCTTTAAAAAACATAAGAGTACCTGTAGTGTATTAGGTTTCTTCACGGCGAGTGTGTTGCTAATGGACTAGATTTGTGCTAATGGTGGATGTGACGACGACATATTGTATTCTAACACCTCTCCCATAGAGACAGTGTGTAGATAATGGGTTCTAGTTGCGACCTTACGACGCATTAGTACCAGCGGGAATTTGTTCTCTAATGTGGGTCATTCAGATCATGGAGGGCTCTCTAAGTCATTTTTATACGGGGTGTTCAAAGTAGTGAGGAAGACGACAAAAGTGCCGTTGCAATTTACTGACTGTTAGTTCTGTACGATATAAACACAAAGCTTTTTTTGCCGCTTTCAAAATGTAATTTTCTTCGCACTCCATTGAGATACAGGATGAGGTCTGTTTAGCCTCGTTGCATGGTGCCACACCTATCTTTGAATTACCTCATATTTACTCTTCGACAAGAAGTGTTCAAACATGGCTTTAGTTTTATAGTTTGTGAAAATGTGTCTAGGGTGTACTGCGGACTATGGACAAACATATAGTTTTATATAGACCGATAACATTGCAAATGCCGATGCATGAGCTGTAAATTTAACAACCTGTTCACAAGCCTACTAGGCAACGTCGTTAAATTATTCGCATAAAGCTTAGCACTCGCTCCAAATGATCCACATCCCTTGACCCGTGAGGTCGATGGCTCGAGTCCAGATCTCACTTTACGTGAAGTTTGCAAGGTACCAGTCGAAGGGCGATTTTTTCCCCGACTTCCTCCACTCTTGAACTTGGCCACCGGCGTATAAGATAAACACTTCTAAGGTGCGTCGTTCAACACCAATCAAAATAAACAAACGCCCTAATTACTACTGGTATGAGTAAATTGCTGACACAGATTGACTTAGGGAATTTTGTATTTATAAGAGTAGAGTATAAGAGTATATTATATATATATATATATATACATATATATATATATATATATATATATATATATATATATATATATAGGTTTTTACTTTAAAGAGGTCTTAAGTCGTATAATTAAACTATAGTAGCGGAGTGGGGGAATCTCTTTTCGACCAAAGCAGTGGCGAGAGTTACGGGGTGAAGCAGACCCAAATGTGTCCGCTTTATGTCCAGGAAAATTTACTCTAGGTCACACACGCATTCAAACGTCCCTAACACATATCGACGACAACCGAATATTCTTACAAATTAACTAGCCTATTGGTTAGTTAATTGGTTGGCCTGACCAAAAAGAATACATGTAATAACACAAATTGACGAAAAAGGTCATTTTCAGTTACTACAATGCTACGGCAGCCATGTCGAACTGTTTGTGTCAGTCACAGGATCAATGAGGCCACTCAAAATGCCATTCAAAGGCGATAGTCCTTGAACTCGGCCATACATCTACCTGTATTCAGACTGATAAAGGTAATGACAGTCTTGTTAAAGCAGCACGATGGAGGCGGGCTCGCTATCTGCTACGGTATAGGCTCGGGAAATGAGTGACTGAGTGCTTGGGGTTTAACGTCGTACTTAACAAGTTTTCAGTCATATAACGACGAAGAGATTCTTTGAGAGCATGTAATGTGTCTCCTTGTTGCGAGACGGATTTCCACCGCTCTTTTATCTAGTGCTGCTTTACTGGGACGCCTTACCGAAGGAAAGTAAGACGCTCCGCCCGGGGTCATTATACAGATACGGGTCAACCAGTCGTTGCACTATCCCCTTCACTAAGCGAGGAAGTTACAACTTCTTCTCTGAAGCCCTTAGGTGTGACTCGACCCAGGATTGACCCTGGATCTACCGCTCCCAAAGCGGACGCTCTACCAACTGTGCTATAGGGACCGGTCGACTCGGAAAATGTGATAAGTTTTCATGAACAGATGTGATTATCTTCTAAGCTTTTTGGTTCGGCCTGTTTTTAACACTGACAGAGACAATACGGTTCACGTGGATTTATGCTACGGAAGTTTTAATGCGCGTGTGAACCGCTGTAAATGTTCCTTACCTTAAATCAGACAAATCTGGAGCTGTTTAATTCACACCGTAACTCTCGAAACTGCGCTGCTCCAACAGAGAGAGAGTTACCCCACTCCGTAACCACATGTATAATTAATCGATTTAGCTCTAGGCCATATCTATTATATAGCCCATTAACATGGGAACGAAAAATAAATCGTTACATTAAGAAAGATTCCGAGGCCAATATGTACATCTGGTATATTTGTTTCATTGTAGATGCAAACAACTAGTTGCAAAATGTGTGGTAGAATCTTCTGCGCCCTCTCTGTGAACAAAAGCGGTATTTTGCAGTAGCTGTGCAGAGGTGGTTTGGATAAAAAAAAAAGCTTTTCAGAAATTTTTCAGACAAGGTTGCTTGTCAGTGGGATTTCTCTTAGTTGTGTAAGTGTTCGAATACTATCTACAGCTAACAGTGACAGTGGATGCAGGCGTTACGTTTATTTGAAGAAATCACGCGAAAAATAAGCTTTTTCGGTGAAAACGACACATGAGAATACAGGTCTTTCGCACTGTAACTCTTGTTGCTGTGCCTGTAGAGTCAGGGTTAATGTATGTTTGCAAGTAGTATCGTTTCACAGACACGGGAAATTTTCTTTTCTCCCAAGCTTAAAGATAACATTAAGAACACGTCTGGGATACGGCGTTTTCTGTATTTACAGCTATAGTAAATGTGAAGGCTACATGTTATGCTGGATTAATCCGATGTGTTTATCAGTCTGGACTTTACTACACCGGAAATTACTTCCTAAATAGTCGAGAAAATCAAGGCGCCTGTGTAATCTACATGCTATGAACCACCGCGTTACGACGCGAGATCCCAATGTTCTAAGGGAGATAACCGTCACAAATTGATGTAACAAAAAGTTACCTCCCCGAAATAAACGGTTTTACTACTTTACTCCACTGCCTACTTGTGCCTATTGCCTCCGCTGAGATTACATCTGGGTACCGTATAATCACGTAGAAAGGCGTGTGATCTCGAATTTAACGTACTCGTGTCTTGACTGACATAGGGTTACGTGGGCCTACTCTTCGGTTTACCGAGACACATTTTATTAAAGAGAAGACAGTCTCAGTTGAATGTCTTTGAAATGTTTTAATTTTATATTTTGCTATATATCCCTGCAAATACGGGTACTGTAAGTTACTAACATATATCATAAGTAGAATATATATATATGTTTGCACCAAACTGGTTTGCAATCCTATGTCCCGGTATCCTGGTCTATTACTTCAACATAATTCTTACAAGAAAGGCAACAGTAGACCAAATGCACATATATATACACAGATAAACCATCCTATATAAAAGTTAAAAGGCATACTTATTATTTTTAATATGTTGGATAACTGAGATAGCACAGATCAAAGTAGGCAAAGTTACGGCAAGGTATAGGCCTGAGTATACGCGCTGGCAGTCAGAATATTTCTGCTTCTCACGAGACCTTTCCTTGAGAATTTGCTTTGCTTTGTATTATTCTTTGACGACGGTTATAAGTCAAAACATGGCGGACATTGGCTTGACTTGTTTGATTTGAAATTTTCCTCACGGAGTTAAATAGGGCAAGTTCTGAGCTCTACATGTGATATTCTTTGACTTGAGCCATGAAATTTAAAGTGGCGCTAGATATCTAGTTGTATTGAAAACAAGCGTTTTTTTATGAAAAGTCTGTGTGATATTGTCATAGTTTGCCACGTGCATTTGTTTAGATCATAGCACATGTGTATGTTTACATCACATGATCAGCTCCCCTATATTAATATTCATGACGTTGCAACATTGCGATTGCATAATAATACGCAAGTAACTTACTGCGGGACTGCTCAAGGTGATGAACCGAGTGGAATAGATTTTTTTTTTTTTTTTTTTTTTGATTGGTGTTTTACGCCGTACTCAAGAATATTTCACTTATACGACGGCGACCAGCATTATGGTGGGTGGAAACCGAGCAGAGCCCGGGGGAAACCCACGACCATCCGCAGGTTGCTGGCAGACCTTCCCACTTACGGCCAGAGAGAAAGCCAGCATGAGCTGGACTTGAACTCACAGCGACCGCATTGGTGAGAGGCTCCTGGGTCATTACGCTGCGCTAGCGCGCTAACCAACTGAGCCACGGAGGCCCCGAGTGGAATAGAGTGACTGTCTGAAAGGAGACGCTGTTTCGAGTCCTTTATTTATTTATAGTTTCTTACGTCAAAAGACGGTAACATAAAAGTATTACAGTCTGTAGGCTAGTTCAATTAAATTAAACGGCGAGGTCTACTTTCAATAATTTCTGATATTTACTTACCTCATATTTAGTCAAAGTTCCGTGTCTAAAAAAGTTACCAGCTCAATTTCGTTAGATTTCTCTCAGTTTTTCTCCGTCGATCAGCATATGAAAACGCAGAGTTGCTGTTCTTTTCTGGCGCAAGATATCTAGTTGTATTGAAAATAAGCGTTTTTTTTATGAAAAGTCTGTAGGCTAGTTCAATTAAATTAAACGGTGAGGTCCACTTTCAACAATTTCTGATATTTACTTACCTCATATTTAGTCAAAGTTCCGTGTCTAAAAAAGTTACCGGCTCAATTTCGTTAGATTTCTCTCAGTTTTTCTCCGTCGATCAGCATATGAAAACGCAGAGTTGCTGTTCTGTATCCAGTAACTAGATATTACTTGACGTGTTGCACTGACAAACAAGTGAGTCTACAATGCTAAGAACAACACATTGTGAACAGAGTTATGTCCCTTACTCCAGAGTGACGAATGGAGTTTGGCTCCAAATTACTTAGAATGGCAGCCGAAGCCAGTAAACGGACTCTTGTCTACTTGAGGAAGTCTTCTAGCAATGATGACCCAGTAGCTGCTCATTTTACACGGGTGAGTTGCAGTTCTTAGACAGGCTCCGGTCAGAGAAAGCTTAATAGCGGTATCGGTGCACACGCTAGCATGTATAGGGCTGGTCGGTAGTTAGTCCTAATCTTTAGGTGAGCCTCCCCCAGAACAAGCTCTCTCTGGCTAGTTTCCCCCTCAAAAACAATTTGCGAGCATCCCAGCAAATACAGAAGCAAATAGTGGGTAAACAAGAATCTTATTAAAGACAAACTACTCTTAGTTACAGGTAGTTGATAGCTGACTGCTGCAGTATAAAGACTTCTGCTCGACATTCTCCGCCACATAGGACTGACCATGATAAAGGAAATAGCATCAGCGTTATCTCCCTTTGCCTGTCCGCCAGAAATAGATTGCGCTGTATGGATGTACATACGAGCCAGAATGCCCTCGGGGGCGAGATGCTGGCATCATTGCAATCCTTGTTCACGACGCCAGCATTATTTTAACAACTTCCTTGGATCCTGGAATAGACTGGATATCGATAGAGATTTTGAGACATATGCCGCCACCGGTACTGAAAGTCATATAAACAGCTGGAGCTGAGTTTAATATTGTGGAGAAAAGTGTTTGCACTATACGATCAAGCTGAGACCATTATACATATTGCTTGATTATTCACGATACACATATATGTGTATAATTTAAATGCTGCCATGTTCAAGTTATTTTAGTGATCTTGGACACTGAATATGTGGAATTCTGATCATTGCCGTGATCACTTTGAAAAGAGGATGGAAAAGCGGCGGAAAATTTTATTTTACAAGTACATAATTTGTGTTTTAGTTAGTTTCATAGGCCTACTGAAAAGAAGAGACAATCACGGTAAACAAGGGTATTGAGACACCTAGGGTACTTCTTTGGTTCGAGTTGTTAGAAAATGATAGTATCTTCATGATGAACAAAATACACACAAATTCATACATATATTAGTTTACATGGCGACTCCATTCCATGGAATGATTTGCGCCAAGGCAATAAGATGTGTTTCAGGGATTCGGGCTGTTCTTATCAACCGTAGTCAATCCATAGAGACCTGTTGCCACATTGCTGTAGCCTAACATAAACAAAATAGCCTTATCTGCCAGTATGCAGATTGACGAACAAAAGTTGTAACCCAGCACTCTAGATTATTCATCTCTGCACAAACACCAAAACGTCATATGTAAACAACTCTGTCTTGTATGGAATTAATTCAAGGTTTTGTGTTGAAAGAATTCAGTCGGATGTACACAATACTTATTGCAAAACGCACAAGGTTTGGTTGTATTGCATAAATTACCTCATTTTGGTTCAACACAATTTTGTGTTTTATTTTTTTGTAACAAACATATGTACTTCACATTTATTTAACACATGTTTGTGTTGAAAACTGCAGAAGTTGTTGTGTTAGATTTCAAAACGAGTGTTGTTTGTATGTGAAGTTGGATACTTAAAATTACACAGTAAGATGCAAGCATACACATTAGCACATCAACGACATCACCAAGGCAACCAAAAGATGAAAGTGTTTTTCAGTCTTTTTTTTTTTACTGATGTTATGACAACAGCACATCACTTTTGCATAATATTTATTGTATTCACAGAGTGTGTTGGATTATTTTGGTTTCCCTGACAACGAAGGCTGGCTTAGTGCAGAGCTCAAAGACAATAAATTGCTAATTAGTGATGGAGACTGCAAGGCGCGTGTAAAAATTAGGGTAAGTAGGTTAATAATTTACATCTGCGACATTCTAGAATGTCGGAGTTCTTGCCCTTACCAGCATTGTAGAATAACTAGGGCAACTCTGTTGGTTCCAATTACAATTTGATTATAGATAACAACTTATCCCTTCGTTGTACTTGATAATGCCAAAAATAGAATTCATGTGTGGTATTTACGCAGAACGGGAGCCTCTATTTACGATGTATATAGCATCCTTTAAATTAAAAGCAAAAAATTTGTAGAATCGTTTTTGTTTTCTACTTTCAAGAGACCGCCTTTCTGCCCCATTCGTAATTTGACTGAAAGAGAAATTACACGACTTCCGGATGATATACTCAACAGAGGAGTAGACACCGGAGCAGCTGTCATTCTTCAGACTGGGGACAACAAGATCTTACTGACTAGGAGAGCGAGCCACTTGCGCACATTTCCAGGAATATGGGTTCCGCCAGGCCCGTTCTATTCTTCTATCTATCTACATAAATGCTTGTTTAGTGATATAACGAAATCAAACTTTTTAATGTGAGAGTATTTCACTAAAGGTGAACGCATATTATGTGACGCTGGACAATGGAGAATAAGACCTTATTCGTTCATAAGACCTATGAAAACAAGGCGTGCTGTAGACATTTCATGCTAAGCTTTTGTTAAAGAAACTGAAACGTTCCATATTTCTATACTTGGTAAGAGACATCTATTTTGATAAATGTTACCACTTTTTAAAGCACCTAAACTGTATATTTGATTATCGGAAATTTACCTGTAATCTTAGGGTTATCTCACTGCTGACATTTTTATTTTTATTTTTATTCTTATCTTTCGTAGGTGGGCATATTGAAGAAAATGAAACGGTAAAATCCATTGTTCCTTGTATTGCATTGATTATTTTTTTTTTTGGCTGTATCGATGTTCATAGATATAGTCCTTGTCGGAATATGGACATGGAGTATAAACGTTATACTGAAACTTTTTGATCGACTCAACTCAACCACTGAGATAAAGTGAATGTATGTCAAATTAGTTGAGTTTATTTTTAAAGATGGCGAACTATAACTGACATAACTGTATACATGCAATGATCGAAGCTTGTGGTTCGCTTCGTACAGATCGTGGAGGCAGGGATACGAGAACTTCGGGAAGAAACTGGGATCACCCTGAACCAATCAGATTGTGTGGATTCTCACCTGCAAGTCTTAGCTCTGTGGGAGGTAAGCCTCTGATTGGTCTGTGAACCTCAACATGATTTGTTAATGGTATGAATCCCAAGCAGTGATAATCGACACTAACTGCAATGTATTTGTCTCGTATTACTGTCATGTGAAACTGTCACATTATCATCGATTTATTTTACGTCTAACGCCTTCTGAAAAGCTTTCGATTGTAGCTTCGAGCAGGTGAGAAGTGGAAATGCTTCCAGTCTGGGTCGAAGTTTTTATGTAAACGCGTCAAAAAGTTAAAACTTTTATGATAATACATGATAGAGCACTTAACACCATTACAACTGGCTATCTTCTTTGTTAAAAAACATTTCTTAAAAACTCTTTGAATATCTTTCTACTGTTTTATTTATTTATCTAGGGATGGAGACCAGTACGTTTCCTAGAAATTTTTCTCCGCCCAGGTTCCAAGTTCAGTTCAATTTAATAAAAATTCGCCATTGTTTCTAAGGCTTGGTAACTATGTGACCACATTGCAGATTATGAGCCATGATGCAGAGAGCCTAGGTTTACTGACTGTCCACTCGGCCTAGCCGTAATGTGTGTTGAATGGATGCTCACATTCACCATGTCTTAACCTTCAGGACTTAGAGTTATTAATAAATGGGAGTGTATGGTGTTAATGCCATACTTCATATCGTAAACAGCCTTCCCAGCTTCACGACGACCAATACATCGATTTTCACGTTATTTCTTGTGCATGGATCTTGCCATGAGTGTTATTTGGTGAGAAAGGCGCTGTAAGTTATCATTTGAATAAATCACCACAAATATCTGCCTGATTGACGTATTGACTGAATTCTTTTTCAAACTTTTTTTCTTTAAATTTCAGTCCACATTTCCGCCGAAACTGAGCCTAGGTCTGCCGAAGCGCCATCACATTGTGGTGTACATTTTAGCCAAGCTGTTGCCGTCCATTACGTCAGAGGAACTGCAGAAGCAAATAGCACTAGATCCGGCGGAAGTAGGCGCGAGTGCTTGGCTGGATAGACAGATGATCGAAGCTATAACTTCCACCAGCGGAGGAAATCAGCCTTATGGGAAGGAGAATAAGAATAAGACTGTCCCTGAGAAAATGAAGTGAGCCACTTTCTCTTTTAAATCTGATTTCAAAATAACTTTTCGTAACTACCTAAATCTTTGTGTTCGGTGTCGGCAAAGAGCCATTTAGAGTTGAATAATTTATCTGCAGTGTCATATATTCATTTGGTTTATTATTCATAGCTTCGAGCACCGTGATTCCTCGCAAAGAGTGAGTGAGTGAGTGAGTGAGTGCTTGGGGTTTAACGTCGTACTCAACAATTTTTCAGTCATATGACGACGAAGACATCTTTAGGGTGCATGTACGTGTAATGTGCCTCCTTGTTGCAGGATGGATTTCCACCGCTCTTTTATTTAGTGCTGCTTCACTGAGACGACTTACCGAAGGCAAGTAATCCGCCCCGCCCGAGCCATTATAGTGATACGGGTCAACCAGTTGTTGCACTATCATCTTAATGCTGAACGCCAAGCGAGGAAGTTACAACTTCCTCTCTTAAAGTCTTAGGTGTGACTCGATCAAGGATTGATCCTGGATCTACCGCTCCCGAAGCGGACGCCTCGCAAAGAGCAGTAGTTGATAAATAACATGGCGCTAAATGGGCGAAATGATTCAAGTTTATATAAAATATCATATCCGAAGGCTATATACATTTCCAGAAAGAATTTCTTCGATGCCTCACCTAAGTTGAATTCGGGTTGTTTTCACCCCCGTTACTCCAAAGAGTGTGCTGATGATTGGCTTAGAGTGTGCTGATGATTGGCTTAGAGTGTGCTGATGATTGGCTTAGAGTGTGCTGATGATTGGTTTGGAGGAGTTATGACATTCTGCAAAACTAGGAATTATTTAGTTTATTAGTTTGTGGAGTTGTGTTGAATTCAGGCATTCAGCTTAGTTCACGTGTTTGTTATTTCAGGGCTATTCTGATTACCGAGGACAAGGAACAAATATTGACTGATCTGCCTACAGCACCCTTATTAGAAACTTCTTCGGATGCCGTGGATTTAGAACGGGTTAGCACTGGGACGAAATTTGTTTTAGAAGAATGGCTTAAATTGACGTAGGGTGGGTACAAGAAAAAGGCGCTCAGAATGTTTTAACAAATGAAAGGCCCAGTCACAAAGCCTTTCCAGCAGTGGCGACCAGCTTGTTTCCGGTGACTGGTCTCGTAAAGTACCACGTTATGTCGCATTACCTGATGCTATGGCATCAAGCGGATAGTTTGGTGAACTAATGGCGGGAAAAAACACAGCATATACAACAATATCGCATGCTGTCATATCTGCTGACAGGGTTCGCTCTGATTGAGTAGCCATAAACGAATGGACACATTTAACGAATCCTATTGAAGGGTCAAGTCACTTTAATACTCAGTGATTTGAGATATTAATCGCACGATCCTACATTTGATTGGTCAGGTCCGGAAAGCTGAGACGGCTTATTCAATGAAAATGAGGTTCTGTTTTTTACATTATCGAAAACGTTTTTCTCCTTGTACTAAAAAAGTGTGGAAAATCGCATCACGATGACCACCAAAACAACCCAAGACCAGCGAAGCACAGGTGTCTGAAATAGCGAAAGTATTGTTGAACAGAATTATGGAAGGGCAATAAAACGACATAAAATTATCCGCTTTTTTCATATAACTAAGAGCTGTTCAGTTTGTTCTGTTTTATCTATTATACTTAAATTCCTGCTGTTATCACCCTTACTTCTGGGGTTATCATCCACGCTTGTTCATTGCCGTATACATTCCACTGTTACATATATGATTTACCTCATCGTCTGCTAGCTAGTGGAATGTGGGTAGTGCTTACAAATAGATCCGCCAAACTTCAACACTAGCCGCCACAGACCATATGGCTACTGAACTAACATATGCGCAAGTGGTACTAGACGCGCACCCTGCCGTGAGTGCATGTTACCGTAACAACATGGCGGCGAGTGTGTGGTTGAAGTGATCGAGTGTGAAAGATTTGGTTCTTGGCGAGTGACATGTGGCGTCGATGTGGGAAACATATAAGAAGGAATATGTGTGTTGTGAAGTTTAGGGTGCTGTTCCGTTCACGTCGTAGAGCATATAACCTCAGCTTATTAACTGAGCTTCAAGTGCAACTCACGCTGGCATCCTCTCCGGCCGTAAGTAACATTAACTGAGCTTCGTTTTACTATGAACGTTTGAGAAAACAATGTTGGATACATTGGGGAATATGTCCATTTGTAAATTTTTTTTCCAAAGTTCATCAAAGAAGGGTGGTTTACACCGAGAACTTTGGTTTCCTCCATCTACACAACTGAACGCCATCGCATATATAAGTGAAAAATTCTTGAGAATGGTGTTCAGCAAAAGTGAATCAGTCAGTGTGAGTAGCGCATCAACGACAAACAAGGGCGAGAACCTAAGCTTCACAACTACAAGCTAAGATTTATACAATGTTTCACGAGAAAGCTAGACGAGAAGTACAGATACATCGATGCTTGGGATATATACAAAGGCACGGAACGCGTATTCCAGCTATGAACTAAAAGACATTTGCGACTATGGTACATACGTTTGCTCAGTAATCATTCAACGGAACAAATTCTCGGTTAAAGGGAGCTATATATTTTAGACTTAACACCGAGGAGTATGTAATTTAACATCCAGATTATAAATACCTTATCGTTTTTCACTGAAGTGAAAGTTTTCTATACACGGTAAAAAGAAAATTATAGTATATTATATTTGGCTTAGAAATTTGCCATGCCTTAATGTATTAACACGAGAATGCTATATGTGAAATCATACATGTATTTATAGTCGGTAGGTATAGATCCAGGTATAGATGTAAGGGACGTAAGCGCTTTCCTGTCGATATCATTTACCGGGGGGCTTCGACGAGATGAATTAACAGCTGGCCTATCTCACACACCTGTTTAAAATGGCGGATAAAGGAAGCCAAAGAAATTCTCCAAACATATCACATATGGGTAACTAGCGATCGTGTTGCATAACTAATAGCATCAGCGTGAGAAACAGGTGGTGAGCGCTTGTTCTAAGGTATCATTGTTTGCAGTTTATACATTATTGCCTTTATTATTTTCTGAGAGTTTACTCCATGAGAAATATTTGGACAATAGTCAAACGGAATCAATTTAAGTTTCATCATTTTGACATGAAATTTTCGTTGGTTTGCATTCTGAAATGGATTTCCCTTTAAAGAACTCATTTTGTGGACATGCTTGCCAATCGAATGTTTGTATGCTACCAGTTTGTTTGGTGCCGCAAACCTGTTTAAAAATGAATGTTTTTTTTTCAAGAAGACATTCTTTACATTTTTACAAGTCAAAGACAGCCCAGGCCCCAAGATTAACCAAACTGTCTTAGACTTAAGTGTTAAGTAATTGGTCGTATTCATTTTCATTCACTTTCATTCACGCTGAACATTTGATTTTTATGCCAGACCATAGCCACAGGCTTTGATGACCTTAGGAAACCCTACTTTATTTTTCGTCTTCCACGGGACTTCTTATAATGTACGTCAGTTCTTTCAGGCTTCACTGAATGAGTGTCCGCAAATTCGGTCAAGTGCATGCGACAGGGAAATTCAAACCGACAGCCATGGATGTTATCTCGGTCAACTTAGTAAATCTCGGTCAACCAGTCTCTCGATGAGATTTAAAAGAGATAATTTATTGCCGATTAGCTTCTTTCCAAATTATTTTTTTTCTTTTCCCTTTCTTTAAATTCAATTTACAATAACATTTTTGTGAAAGTTTATAACAAAAAAGGAATGGTTATAATCACTGGTAAATGGTTGGTACCAATTAATCAGTTCAGTACACTAATTTATTTATTTACTTGATTGGTGTTTTACGCCGTACCCAAGAATATTTCACTCATACGACGGCGACCAGCATTATGGTGGGAGGAAACTGGACAGAGGCCGGGGTGGGGGTGGGGGGGGGGGGGGGGGGAACCACGACCATCCGCAGGTTGTTGACAGATCTTCCCACGTACGACTGGAGAGGAAGCCAGCATGAGATGGACTTGAACTCACAGCGACCGCATTGGTGAGAGGCTCCGGGGTCATTACGCTGCGCTAGTGCGCAATAACCAACTGAGCCACGGAGGCCCCCAGTACTACACTAATAATCTGCTGTGTATATTTAAGAGTCAAAGTGAAATCTCAGCGAAGCGAAGGTCTGGTTAATGCAGAGCTCAGAGACAACGGATTGCTCGTTAGTGATGGAGACAGCAAGGTGCCTGTGAAAATTGGGGTAATAATATTTAAATAGAGTCATGGTCAGTCAAGTGTTTCCTTCCTTATGATGAAGACAATAGGTTGATGATGCCAAGAGCTTTTTACTTGGGAGTTCAGTAGTGTAAATAGACTGCACTACAAACCGGTGCTTGGTGTCTCAGCTTTCTTTATGTTGTTATAGTCAGAGTGAGCGAATCGGTGTCATTTCCGGTGTCCTTTTCAACATTTTCGTGAAAAGACTGAAACAACGCCGGATCATCTAGACCTGCAGCGAACATTTAACTAGCATTGGCTCAAATGATAATTTTCTGGTCTCAGGATAACAGCTTAATAGACGTTTTCTTCATGTTTGTTGTCCATGTTTCTAAATGAAAAGTATTGACAACAAACGTCCTTAAAATTAAGAAAATTTTTTGAATGAATGTTTTCGTTTTTATTTTTTAAGAGACCACCATTCTGTCCCTTCCATCATTTGAATGAGACAGAAATTAAACGACTTCCTGGTGATGTGCTAAATGGCGGTGTCTTCAGTGGAACAGCTGTCATTGTCCACACCGGAGACAACAAAATCTTACTGACAAGAAGGGCAAGCCACTTGAAATTATTCCCAGGAGTTTTGGTTCCACCAGGTCCGTTGGATATCTACATCTACGTGTATAAACATTTATATAACGCAGTAATATAAGGAATTACAAACTCCTCCAGTGCAGGCTGTTTAGCTTAAAGTTTACAACTGCCATGATCGTATTCTTTCCTTCTGGTTATCAGAGACAGTTTTCCTTGAGAGATGTTTTCTTTTTTTGTACATATACACCTAAAGAGTTACTATCAGGAAAAGCTTGTAGCCTGTAACGTTTTATCACCGTTCACAATATATCACAGTTCACTGTAAAATAGTTTTTATTATATTTTTAGGTGGACACATTGAAGGAAATGAAACGGTAACGTTTACTTTTCTTTCTTTTATATTCTGTTCTCTTTGTCTCTCCCAGTGTTACACATAGCATTGGGCGTTGTACACCATTAGGGGCGGGGCGGTTTGGCCGAGGGGAGGGTTAGGGAGGTGTAAACCTATATTATACTGAAACTGTTTGATATATTTATTTAAGATTTTTGCCGGCGTTTATTTGTCTGTCTGTTTGCCTGCTTGTAGCCAAGTTAAAGGAAAAGTAATGCACATGTTGGATAGAATTACTGCACAGTTTGGCCGAGAACTAATGCATTACATTTTGGTGTCGAGCTGATCTGGAGTCCCTAAATTTTTTAAAAATTTCGTCATTGCCAGATGTGGTCAGGGGCATTGTTATACCTTGTAATAATGCCTAACAGAGTATTGCCCCTTTGGTGGAAATCATCTGGCGTTTTTGTTCAGTTATCTGTGACGGAAGTTTGTTTTATCTTTTTAAAACTCATTCTTACTTGCAGTGAAAAATTATGACAAGTCGACAAGAAAAGTAACAATGAGGAAAAGTTTGTTCTTCATCTCTTGAGATAACTATTCGACTTGTTTCAGATCGTGGAGTCTGGGATACGAGAACTTCGGGAAGAAACTGGGATCACTCTAAGGCAGTCTGATTTTGTGGATTCTCGCCTGCCGATCTTAGCTCTGTGGGAGGTAAGCCTGTAATTAGTTGTACGAGAATGTGACTTTGTGATACCTTACCAGCATGCCGTTTTGGTTATAACTGAATCACTATAATCGATATTACAGATCTTTAAATGCCCTTGAACATGACCCTTCAGGTACGGTAAATCTCCTAAAGATTCGCACATGGCTAAGTTACACATTTTGGAGAACTGTCTTGATCTTAGAGAGATTTTTTGGTAGATTATTTGGACGGTAGAATGATATCCTACTGGAGAAGTTTTGGCACTAAAACCAGCATGTTATTACATTTATTGACCTCAAGAATGAAATTTTCAGCCATTAACCCTGAAATATAGAAGACAACAGCATATGAGATAAAACCAGAGTAATATGTACAGCGTGTTAGTTCACAAATGGTTACACGTAATCGGTGAAATACGGCCTCTTGTCAGTTTATCTCAGTTGGGTTTTTTTTCGAACCATTCATATAAATGCTTATATAGTTGCAACTCATACAGCCTCTAGCACAATGGCTAGATGCGTATCAGCCGTCAACACCAAAAAAAAAAACTAAGAATTTATATAAAGTACGAAAGTAGTACGGAATCATACAAAAAGAAACAATCAACAATTTTCAATGATGTTAGATGAATGGGGGTATAATGTAGACGACTGAGAGAAATCAGTATTCAAATCGTGTACTATGCTAACGTGGCGATCTACTTCACACTGGATGAGACGGTGAATATACTGCCCCAAGCCCCGTGTTAGACGGAATCCCACTGCATGAAAGTGGTTCTCTAGGCGGGACAATAAAGATGTGATAATGCAAAATAAATGTGCGGTACTTCGGAACTGTCTCACTGTGCTGTTATATGAAACTATCTGTCACACTATGCACGATTTTGTTTGCATCTAACAGGTTTGAAAGAGCCACCTTTCTGACTCTAGCTTTGACAAAGTGGGAAGTGGAAGTAGGTCTGATCTGTGTCGCTGTGGTATGTGATCTTGCCAAATGTCGAAATATGCGTCTACTCTTATAGTTTCGTTTTAAATTTTTGAGTGTATTGTTTAACAGTTACATTGATAAACAAATTAAATTGCGGTTTACTAGCAAAAAGTTGTAATATGACATAAAGAAGGTCATTAGGGCAAGTATGTCTCGTGATTGGGAGGGATTATGGTAACAGTCAAAGAGACAACACACTGCGAAATACGCTTTACTAATGTCTAAAACTCTATAACTGAGGAAAATTTGTAAGAGGCTGCATTTCACTAGTTACGGGTTGCCATTTGCCAGTTATCACACTGTTGTCGCTGCTATGGATTTTACTTTGCTGTAAGTCTGTATTATGTTATACAACGATTGACAAAAATGTAAAGTGCTCCACAGCCACATGTTGTACCACGTAAAGACTGGTAGATACCGCGCATTACCACTCGGTGGTACCGGATAAGCACGTAACAACTGGTAACCACCATTTCGAATTGACCATAATTTGTAATCACATTTTTCTCGCTTTTACATGCTGAAAATTGGTAATCACATTACTCTACGAAACGTGCCAGAAATTGGTAACTACAAAGATCTACGTGATGACTTAGTAATCACAACATGCATGTTATCTAGTTTACAGCTGAGTTGTTCAAGTTATCAACAGTTATAAGTACATGTTTTTGTACACCCTTTCCACGTTTCTTTTGAAGATTTGAGTCTAAGCCGTGAACTATTTGCCAAGTTTTCAAGTCACATGGATTTGGGCATTTCTGTGAATCTTTTCGTGTGATTTGGTATAAGTAGGCTTCGTTGCTTCCGCCAAGGAGGTTATATGTCTGCCACAAAAAGACATAAATGCATATTTTTCTCTGACGTTGTATTAGTGCCCAGAAGAGAACTCAGTGTTCGGATTTACACTTGTGGCTGTGGCGGAAGTTGGGCTCTTAAGAGTGTGTTCCAGTTCTTTATGAATTTGCTCACTGGGAAGAGATTCTGATGCCCAATCTGCCTCGCCTTACCAACGATTTCTCGTGTTTAATCATAAGCCTTACCGCTGGTCTGGGGCCTATAACAGGGTGTGCAAATTATAGAGAAACCTTACACCTGGCGAGTAACACAACCGTTATTTATCTGGGGTACACCGATTACCTTGGTTCCGTTGTAACCGGTTATTACCGGCTAGTAACACCGGATATAGAACATAATACAAACCTTTCTTGGCGTTTCCCAGGGTGTTCCACTTATTACAATCTGATGCTGCTCTTTTTTGCGGGTTACTTTTGTAGGCGATATTTGTGAGGTAGTAAATCATGTTGCATTGATGACAGCACATAGTATTAAAGAGAAAAAAGCCCTTCTAGACAAGGAAGTTTGTATCTAGTTACATATCTTGTGACCTGTTTGGTTCTCAGAGTCAGCTTACAGTTATAATATACCTTTATGACTGTCTGTTAACTAGGCGAGATGTAGGCCTCACCCTCGCCCATTGTATGTCCTCCATGTTAATCTGACACATAATCTTTGTCTTATATAGTCTTGATTAATTGTAAAGAATACCGCGATTTCTTGGTTGGCGGCTCAGTAGCACTACCAGTAAAGCTAACAGTCGTATTGTCCTGAAATAAAACAAGAAAAAGTGAGAGATGATAAACTAAACCACAAGTGAAAATATCTTTTCATTTACTTGCTTAACCCACAAGGATGTTGAAAACAAAATTTATGTAAAATGTATGTATCACATACAGGAAGCTATTTGTGGCTACTCGTTGGCAACATTAAATGTTACCTTTTGTTAACAACATTAATGCTATTATGGGATGTCAGATGCGATAAAATCTTACAAAATAATTTATACTATATCTAGTTATATCTAAATGCGTCAACTTCAATGTATCGACCATACAAACCCAATCCCATTAGCCTACATAGACTCATTTTGATTCCCCTGACACTGAAGGGGTCTTTGAAATGGACGTCGTGCGAAAATTAAGTTATTGTTAAGTTACTTGTGCCATTAGAATCAAATGTTATTTGTGCATTTTTTGTAACGATTCAGCAAAGGCTAGAGAAGCACTTGGCATTACACCGTTAATGTACGTCCTACATAAGAACAATTGCATGCATTCAACGTCATGATTGAAATCTAAGTGGCGTTCCAACCCTCTTATTGATTTCATTCATGTTTGGTTTAGCTTTTTTTGACACAAGTTCTATAAAATATTCTCCACGAGTGTAATAAGGCGATTCTACGCTCACTTATAAATGCTGAAATCGATCCTGTTTCCTCTCTCCACTTTCACTGTTTAGTACTGATTTTACAAGGATTGATAAATTTGAAAGCTGTAATATTTTTTACACTTTATTCATTTACTTTTATAAACCCAGGACTATATATAACTATAATAACGCGACGACAGTGTAATCGTTAGCAAATGGTCACAAGTAACCAGTGTCAAGTCCAGTTTACCTCAGTTAAGGTTTTAATCTAACTCTTAAACAGTAGCAAATTACTGAGTTAGTAGCAAATCACGCCCCTGAGCAACGTGGCTTAAAGCAGAATTAAGTAAAAACAATATAGTATGCGGTGATCTTAAGTTTATTAGACGTTACTGATTCAGAATTACTCAAAATGCTGTGGTGTCGTCAAATTTAACATACAGTACCATTAAAAAAATGCAAAGGACCAAGTAAGGGAATCCTTAGTCCACCAGCTGGGTCCGGTTGTTCAACATTGGATTATGACTTAATACAAGATTTAACTTTGAGCCAAGTCTTCAATTTTTATACACCTTTCAGATACATATATACAATATATTAAAAGTGCATTGACTGCTGATTTTGGCTAAAATTTAAAATATGACTTAAGATCGGTATTACCAAATACACTTTCGAATAACCGGGCCCGAATACCTCTTTTAGACTATATTGTAGGGTTAGTAACATTAAAATTCTATCGTGCTTTGGATTTTCTCACAACATAAGCATGGTACTTTTCAACGTCAAGTTAAGCGTTTACATTTAGATCTCTGCCAGGTGGAGTCTGGATTTGTGTTTAGGGTTAACTTTCGATCCTGTTTCAGTTTAACCCACTGCTAGGTAAAGTAAGGATTTGGTTTCAGATTAAGCTGTATGCTTCATGCAATCTTTGACCACATCCTATTAAAATTTCAAACAAGATGTGTTTGTAGTGTTCAAACGGTTCATATGTTTAACTTCACCAGTCTGTTTTGCTACCACTAGATATAACCACACGTGCTTATTCTTTAATGTTGTGTTTAATAAAGTTTTCGAATGGTTCTTGAGAATGCAACAAACTTCGACATTGCATTTCAGCTATTACATCTCCTTTCTCATTTACAAATAAATGCAAAAAATCGACTACGTAGCTCTTGCATATCGTGGATAACAGCACTTCTAGCAACCAGCATGTATTTTATAACCCCATCGGTCAGCCTTGATTATTACCACCTCACCACTATATATGTACTTATGCCCGTCTGGATATGTTGTTATGCAATCTAGTGTTATTTTTCACTGTAAATGCCAATTGTTATCTTCTGTGCTGTGTTTCTATTGTATCAATGGAGACCTTTAGTTAGAAGTTACAAGCTCAACTTCTAACTTCAAACTAGAATAAATAAACTAATACTGGTTTGAATTTACAAGTTACAAGTTTGTACTTGTGACTTCTAACGAAAGGTCTCTATTATGTCTTCTGACAAACTGTTGGTGGAGCAGCAAACAAACAAACAAACTGCGGCTTTATCGAACTTCTGTCGACGTTTCCGCCGAAGCTAAGCCTAGGCCTGTCGACACACCATCACATTGTGGTCTTCATTCTTGCCAAGCTGTTGCCGTCTATTACGTCACAGAAGCTACAGAAGCAAATGGATCTGAATCCGGCGGAAGTAGGCGCAAGTGCGTGGCTGGATAGACAGATGGTCGAGGCCATAACTTCCGCCAGCGGAGAAAACCGGCCATATGGGAACGATCATAAAACTCTTCCTCAGAAAATAAAGTGAGCGACTTTCTCCACTAGAGAAAAAATTACCTGTCTTGATTCAAGACATTTTTCCTCTGTTTATGCGTTTAATCTTCTGTATCACTTCGCGTTACTGCGTAAGCTTTTATATTCAGTACAGGTAAAGAGATATTTAGACATGATTAAGCTATCCGCTATGTCATACATTCCCCTTGTTGTGTTGATTTGTACCAATAAGGACAACCACTTTTATCCATGAGTAACGAAACCTTTGCAACCGAAACCGTTTCCGCTGTATTATTTTTTGCTAATGTCCCTGGTGTTGAAAAATGCTATGTAGTCTTTAAGGCATTCGGCTCAGTTGTCGTGTTTGTTATTTCAGGGCTATACTGGTTACTGAAAACAAGGAACAAATATTGACTGATCTTCCTACAGCGCCATTATTAGAAACATCTTCAGATGCCGTGGACATAAAAAGGGTTTGCACTGGGACGAAATTTGTCTTAGAAGAATGGCTTAAAGTGACGTAGGGTGGGCAACAGGAAAAAGGCACCCAGAAATGCATTAACCAATGAGGAACCCAGTTACACAGCGGAAGTGCCAGCTAAAGCCCTCCCAGCAATGGCGACCGGCATGTTTCCGGTCGGAGACAGCCCTTAAATTGAAAACGGAAGTTGGCAGAGAGTGCACAGGGTGGGGATTATACATTCGATACAAAAATTTCCAGCGACTCATTGAGAAGGGTGAACAATAAATTACAGTTAATTGTCCTGCATCATGTAACTGTATAGTCGGTGGCCGTTATACCGAGTAGATTGTTACAGTCGATGGGCTTTCTGCTAGGCAAAATGCGGGTAGACGTTGCCAATTTATGATTGTCTCATTGATTCTGAGGCGAAGACGATACGTCAGGTAAATTGACCGTGACAAAAAGCTGAGCATTTTGTCCAAGGAATCATTGTTCTTGGAGGCTCTTATATCCGCAACCATTCCACTGTTGAAGCAGTAAGCCTACATGAGAAACATCATTGTATGTACACGCTGCATACTATATAGTTGCTAAACATACACACTCTACAGGGACAACAATGTAATTGTTCCATGTAATATCAGTTGTGATGTTTGTTTATTAACCGTGCTTGGTTAACGTGCTATAGAGCAGTACAATATCAGAGAAACCTCTCACCAATGCGGTTGCTATTAGGTCAAAGACTGCTCGACTCGTTTCCTCTCCATTCAAACGTAGGAAGGTCTGCAGCAACTTGTGGATGATCGTCGGTTTGCCCAGCACCTTGCCCGATTTCTTCCCGGTAGAATGTATATATGAAAGGGAAAATACATGCAGTTATAAAAATGTAACGCTCAATACATTATACTATTACGCGTCTTACATTTATACAAATTCTTGCGGATTTGTTTTTTGTTTTTTTTTTCGCAGTGAAAACGGTTTTAGTTTGTTCGTTAATTCTGATTGACGAACGAATATCATATGATATACTTCGTGAAACAGAGGATGGTCGCGACATTCCCCGGGGCTCTCCTCGGTTTACTCCCACCACAATACTGGCCAACAGTCAAATAAATAAATAAATAAATAAATAAAAAAATAAATATACTTCCTGTTTAATACTACATTTGTTAAGAATGTTCATATGACGGTTATAAAAAGCGATAATATCAATCCGTCTCATATTACTGGTGTAAACGATGTCTATACGGTCTGTATTATAATTCCTGTTTGCGGTGCATCATATAGCATGGTAAAATGTGCGACAGGCCATCCACTGCGTTCTGTACAAAACACATATACAATGACTGAACCCAGTTAATTTAGATGCCTTTTATCCGGAACCGCCCAAGGGATTACTGAATCTAGACTTTAGAATAAAGAAAAGAATACGTCAAAATTTCTAAGCACTTTTGTTCGAAATTATTTAAACATGCAGTTGTGTGAAAATCGCTCAAAACGATTGTAAATTTCAACTTCGTACTTTCTTATTGCTACACGTTTATTGTGCGACACATTTATTGTGCCGAGAGTCTGTCACATCTAGCACTCAAGTGTTCCCACGAGACCGGCAGCGGAAAGCACTTCTGACTGTGAGGGGTTTGGTGTTGGGCTAAATTACTTTGTACAATACTTTGATTTGTGAATTGTTTTGATTGGTTGAGATCTTGACTGACGTCTTCATGTTAACAAACGTGAGTATTGAACAGTAACTTAATTCTGCACGGGTTTGTTTGATAAGCTGTCAAGGTTTCAACTCTTTTCGCCGTTTTGAAGTTGAAACGGACTAACCAGATTGCTCTAAATTATGCTTTAACCAACTATACCTGTCACGAAATGATAAAGGTAGTGATTTGAAAACGAGTCTGTGACGATATGCATGATAAAGGTATGACCCATAAGCCGTATACTTGCTATATTAGGCGTGAAGTTTACATAAACCCACCTTATGTTCTCTCATGAATGCTTATTTAAAGGCTCTGTGGTATATTCATTCTATTCACTAACAGTATTAATAGTGGACTAAAAAGAATTACTAAAAACTATGTGTACATAAAATGACTTACAGGTAGTAAATCTGTACGAACAGTCTATTTCTTTCCACCAGTCGCTTATATTCAGCTGTTTGTAATATCAGTCACACTCACAGCCAAACTTCAGCAGAAACAACTGAGTATAACTAAAAAAGGACTCCAGTAACTTTATCAGCATGCTTGTTTAGTTAAAACTTTTTAGGTCAACAAGCCAGATCTGAGTTTCAGCCTCACATGTTAAAGGTATATCGCCAACTGCACTATCTTAGTTTGCCAGGGCTCAAAAAAAAAAACAAAAAAAAAAACAAAACAAAACGAACAAACTGAGAACAGAAAAGAATTCAAACTGTGGTTGGTACATTGCTCTACAGTTATGAATCAGTATACAAATTTTAAACTTCTTTTTTTTTAAATTTTAATTTTAACTGTCTGTGACTTTTTTTGACTTAAGTCTTATCACATTTGATAGATTTGTCCCACGGGGCCGATTCACAACGACTTTTCTGACTTCAGTCAAAATTGAAAACCACCTCACATGATTTTGTGTTCGATACTGGAAAATTTAATACACATTTGTCCTCCGATCACATTTATCAGGTGGTCAAAATTTTAATTTATAGAGCCCCAAAACAAGCTCTAAAGTCACATTTCAAAATTCTGATTTAAGTCAGAAATGGCTTTGTAGAATCGGCCTCTGGTTTGTAGCGGAATAAAATCGGTTCTATCTGGAACAATTTGCAGTCATCTGTTTGTACATGCGCTCCGCTATATACATGTCCGGGGACAATTTATACACACATTTTATTTTAGACATATTTTAGCAATCTATCTGTTTAGTCAGATGTTTACTGACAGAACAAAGGTTGTCTGGATGACTGAGAAATACGAAGAATGAACCAGGTCGCAGAACACCAAAACGCGGCGAATTGGGCCTGAATTGGGTGATCAAAAGTGGCATTTTCTCATTGGTTGCCAATTTTTCTGTTTAACCTCGGCAGACATTCCTAAAGCTTGGTAATGAGCAATGAAGCCCTTCATTAGCGCGTGCCTCCATGCAAACATCACTGATACTTCTGCTTTTAACCGACTTCACCGGTCTTTCTCGAAATACCTTATTCAAATCACGACATGATTGTGTCGTCATTGCAACCCCTGATCGTCTGACCTTGTCGTATGTCTGTTTCAGTAGGAACTACGATTTCTCTTTCTCATCACACACAAGAAAACATAGCAGTCGTCGTTATTTGAGAATTTAGTTAGATTCAAAAGAAAAAAATGTTTAAAACGAGAAAGATTATTAGGACTGACTCCGTTGTTCTTAACGTTGCCGCCAGGGGGCGCATAAACCTTGAGTCCGCTCGGAAAGTTTGGAGCGGTCGTCCGTGGAGACCAGACTTCCAAATAGGACTTAATTATCCGGGTTTAGATAATCAAATTGCTTCTTGAAAAACTGGAGAGTTTTCTTGAAAAGGAGCCAGTGTATAATGTCGGAGGTGTCCCATGGCGACCGGAAGCTGATTAAAGACAACCAATGTTTATGAATAAAGATGGCGACCGCACTCGAGACGCGCTCGCTCATGAATAGGTATTTTAAATTGAAGGTTTCTTGATAGTTGTTGGTCGAATATGCCTTGCTCTATATTACGTTACCAGCTTCGACATCTTCAAACACATTAATAATGTTTGAGGATATTGTCGAGAATACATTTAGCTCTCCCTTCGGGAGATTCTGCTGTGATGTTGGGCGTGTGTGGCATTCCAGAGCCATGTACGGGTGTGTGTGTGTGTATAGGTGTCTACTGATTGGGAGTTGCCGTGGGAGCACGAGACCGGGCCAATCCGACAGTTAAAACCAATTACTTTATCACCCGTTCTCGCATAATTGGCTCTCATAAAAAGATACGTTTCAGTTTAATATTGGCGCTGAGTAACGCGTATCGCTTTTTAACTGGCTGTCGCAAGTCCGGGCTGACCTCGGCATTTAACAAGGCGTACGTCGTCGAAGCCTATAGGTACATCGGTAACGGAAAAGCCTCCACAACGCCGTATAAATTCTCCCTTGTTTTCCAGAAGTGGTTTTCCATGTATGCCTTGTGTTTCGTCAACCACGGGGGGATTTGGTACTTGGCGGCATCGCTCTGCGAAACTTCTCTCTCTCAGCCGCTCTCCACTCTTTGTCAGTTATAGCGGTAAATAAATGAAGATTGCGATCGAAGTCTGTTATACCTGCGCTCTGTAATCAGAAGGCATCGGCCTTTCACAGTGAACAAGAGGCGTTCTCGAGGCATATTCAGGTAGCTGCCTGATATGGATCGATGTGGTGAATATTTCATGCACTCCACCCTTAAACAGCACATCACAGGAACACATGACACACTCGCTTGACACGATATCGCCCGGTCGAGAATTTTATCTTGTATGGCATCAGAGAGCAATCAAATTATTGTCCGAGTGAATTAATAAATATTATCTGCCGATGGTTGAGATCCCCATAGAATCCTCATTAACATGTACTGGGTGTTCATTGCTCTACCCCGTGAGTCCTCCAAATAAATACGGAATGTTCTTTGTTTGATTTATGGAATTATTTGTGTTAATTTACTTTGACCCATGCCACTGGTCTTCCCAAACTAGTAGTTTTTTTTAATTAAGTATGATTACCTTTCGTGAAAAGGTAGTTCATTGGCGAGTCCTATAAATTAACTATAGGAAATCATTGTTTATTTTCTGTTTGATTGGTAGAAATATTTCTGTTAAGGTATTTTGATCGTTTTCCCAAATCGCGAGTTTTTTTAATCAAGTAATATTATTTTGTGAGGTAGCAGTTAGTTCGTATCAAGGTTTATGTCAACTGTTATTTTGTAAAAAGTACTTTTTCTTTCACATGGCAGCTTTATATCCGAGGCCACTGTGGTCAGACAGTGCCAACTTTGAGAGTTATAGTGTCCGCTGGTAACATAATCGTGTAATGTGTCAAATGCACATATAAATGGCATATGTTTTCCCCCCAATACAAAGAGTTTGCTTTATTGTATTGTTAGCACACTGAGTTAATAACGGTTTAATGATTCAAACCATTATAACGGTTCAAAACCATTATAGAAGGGTCTTCATTAATGAATACGAAATTATTACAGTGAATCTGATTGCGTCATCTCGTACACGTACCTTACTTGACTCACTGTAAGTGGTGCCAAACGTAATAATACACGCGATGGTAGGTGACCCCTGATATAAGCGTGAAGTTCCACATTTGTGTACCTCTTGTAAACCACAAAAGAGCTTTCGAAGTCTATAATTCTGTTTATTTTTTGATTTGTGTTTTACGACAGCTGCTAGCATTATGGCTAAAAGAAATCAGACTGAAGCACCGAGGAAACGACTATCCGCAGGTTGCTTCCACACCTTCCCACATACATGTACGACTCGAGCCGAAGCCGGCACTCCAGAGTTACTGTGCTGCTTTATCACCCTACCACTCGGTCACGGAAGCCCATAATCGTAAATAGTCTTGCAGGTGAATATTTCCTAAAGACCATACCTGTAGGATATTCTGCAATGTAAGCTTATATACAAAATTATATCGACAGAAAAAGATTGAAGGCTGTAAAAATTTTCCTTCGTAAACTACTTTACCTTCTAAGAAGTAATGCCTTAAAACATTACTTCGGTCAGTTGATGGCGATGTGAGAGACACGGAAACTGCACGGAATTAACCCTCAGCTAATACACAAGTGTACCGACATTTCGTGGGCTAATGTCTCACATATTATGGACCTCTTTTTGGACTAACCCCTTATTCTGACGTTAACATTACTAATTATAAAATCTTAGTCCTGTACCAAGATTGAACCTATGATATCTGCCTTTTAAGAGAGACGATCTTAGAAAAGTATCTCAGTATGATCTGACGAGTTTACTGCGTGCGTGACGGTTTATATCCAAGACTAGAAAATAACACCTGAAAAATATTGATTCTAAACCCATAATTCTTTGACTTTAACGAAAATATAGTTCATTTTCAGTACTTACTTATAAAGTTATTTAAACGTTTAGTTTGTCCAATGAAATACATGTGGATATTTAAAAGTGTAATGCAAGTATTTCGGTGAGAATAGTTTATAGGTGAAAGAAACCGGACCTATTCCAGGTCAATAACCGGAAGGCCAATTCCCAAAACGACGTATAACACAAACCACCAAAGAGCAAAGAAAGTACCTAAAGTATGAAAATAGGGCGGAATCATGAAAAGAGATGCAGTGAACAGTTTTCAGTGATGTTGGAAAGACGCAAGGCATGTTCCAGGCGACTGAGTGAAATCAGTATTCAAATCTTCTACCATGCTAGAATACAAGTTGTCGATAACAAAATATGTATCTCAGTTGTGCTTTGATTGCGACCGTTCATATATCCAATGTGGCGACCTAAGTCAACGCAATGAACACAGCGTGTAAGAAACTACCGCTGTTCACTGCGAGATAACTAAAGAAAGTTCTAATGCAAGGCCGAGCTCAAACTAGTAAAAGCTGGAAGTGAACGGGCAGGCTTTTTTGTCAAAGGTCTGTCAGTCGTCTACAATGAGATGTAATACTACTTACAGTGCACGAACCGATCTGTACCGCTCTGTACATAACTGACCTTTGGATCTTGTGCCACGCAGGCCTCGAGATGGCTTAGCCTTACCACTGCTGCGCATAGCTGTAATAATCTTTAGTCATTCAATCGTTTCAGGTTTCCACTGGAATCTTGCTGTGTATATTTTAGATAAAGTGAATTATATCAAGCATTAATGGAAACAAGTGTTGAAACAGAGTTTTTATTTTCCGACAACACGTAATTCCCTGCCCCTATGCCTTATCACCGAGTGACATCGGCGTTGTTCAGGAGTTCTCTACAAAAATTGCCAGCGGTGGCAGCCAGCGCAGAGATTGACGCATGTGCTGTGCGGAGAATGAACTGAGCCAGCTTGAACACTTTATATGGTATGTATTATCTTAATGTGGGCGTGTCTGTGGAATATACAAGAGTATAAACGGCCGCTTACTTTATGCTACCATAAGCATTATGGGGAGGATGATGTTACAGTTGTTGGGGATGGTATGTTGGTCATGGGTGCACTTTCGAAATGCGCATGCGTCGTCGCCTGAGACCGCAAATTGTACATGGTCTCTTACTTGTGTATACTCCAGATAAATGAACTATAGGTTGCTTTAGAGTTCAACACATTCAAACTCAGGCTTCTCTCAAGTCAAGCCAATCCAGCGTGAAATTTTTGTGCCACAAGCCATGTCCATTTTCATTTTCAGCTTTTTGCCGTAAGGGGATTTCGTGGCGGTTCTATTCAGAAGGGGGAGAATGCCGCACGGCTGAAACCTGGCGGCAGTTTAACTCGCATGACATGGCTTACAAAACAGAATCCCCAAGGGAATCAAGTTAAAGTCGCCAGCTAATGGATGGTTGCATTGATGTTTCCCTCTCTTAATTGATTTATAGATGCCGCATTTATATTTCTTACGCTTCTAATCTCGATGTGCCCAAGTAAATGATCGTTAGGGCCATCAGTAGGGAATGGCAACTCGTTGTAAGGGAGACCCGGCGTTAACAACTGCCCTCAAACGAATTACGTCCTACATCGGAGCTGATGAATCATCTGGATAAGGGAAAGCGGCCGAGGGGAGGGGATAGTAGTTTGGCAAAGCTGGGGACCAGGCCATAATAACCATCAATCTACTTCTACTGATGCCTCCACCCAGCAATTCATCCCTCCCAATTTGTACCCCAACCCCTGAAAATAAGTGATTTGATTAAAGAATACTGTTCCGCCAACAGCACCGACAATAAGGAAGTTTCTGGTAAAATGCAAGAGGATTACAATAAATCCAACGATAATTATCGTATATGGATTTTATGTATGTACATAAACTATGGCGGCTTCGAAACCAAAAAAGAAGAAAACACATTCGTGATGTGACCGAAATAATACATAATAAAACCAGGACATGGAGTGATTCAGTCATTATTTGGGAAGATATGCCTATTGATGTTGATTCTACACGGTATGTTTTGAAGGCATGGGGGTGATGGTGAATTTCGACAAATAGTTGCCTAGTAAAATAAACATTATGGAACGTTAATCCACAAATAGTTTATGGAAACTAAGCTATATTCTTTTAGGTTCAAAAAAGACCAAATAAAACTTAAAATATCCGTTGTCAATTGAATTAAGACCACTGAAAATTATATCAAAATGATTTCCTTCAGTCTTGTGGGATTTGTTTTCTTCAGAATTAAATCCATTTAAAGGTATATTTTTAAGGCTGGTTTTATGAAGCATGCTGACTATTGGTACAAGGTCTCGCGGATCACAGACAATTTTTCCAACATAAGAAGAGAACTTTTTGTTTGTGGAACTTAAAATATGAAAGAAAATCCATAAAACATTGTTTATAAGAATACATTAAAGAAATCACTCCATGTTAGATCATCGTCTATAACATATCATTAAAGAACTATCAGTACGGTCTTAATAACCCACCTTACAGTTCAAGGTTACAAATAGACATAGTTTTTAACGAATGATCTGTCGCCTGCGGCATGTATATCTTGTGTTACTATTTGTTGTACCTGGTGAGACCAAGACAATTTTAAATTAACACAGAAAAGTAGAAAAACACCAAACAATTGATATATTCATATAGTGATTTTAACTCAGAAATGTACAGTATGCATTTAAACGCCAACCTGCCATCTGTTAGCACAAAAGCATTATAAAATAGCGTTTTTCAGCATGAAGTAAAATTTCATCCTTAAAGACATGTACAATTTTCAGTTGCTCAGTGTGAGACCAACTATATACGCATCAAATAACGGTATGTACAGTTTTGCTCGTATGTATAGAAGGGAAGCAAGCTAATACATGCATTTTGTTATTTGGGAATATGAATCGGGTTCTAATTTACGTCAAGGTTGTATGCATTTAACAACGTAGACATTTGTATTTTTTTATTTTTTACTTGATATAATTTTCATGCAGCTTTTCACCATAAAAGAATTTCAGAGAAGATATATTTCAAAAAGCTTGGAAATATGATGTTTTTTTTAAATACTTTTTTTCAATATTTGAGATTTTTGGCAATTTGTTTTGCAGGCGTTTTTCAACATATGCGTTTTCTTCGAAATGTAATGAAGTGAATATTGTTTACAGACGAGGCCAGAGACAAAATAAAACCAGATGGATATCTGCAGTTTACTTCCCAAACGACAAAAATGGATGTTAACTTCCTAACTGGCAGTTACAAGGAAAGCTGACTACAATTCCACTGCGTTAGTGATAAGAAGCTTTTAAAATTACACACCAGCTTTGTTTATAAAAATACCCAATCCCATGGTATCCCATAGACCATATGTGTAGTGAAGTGCACCTTTCTCCCCAAGTCTTATATTATTTTCAAAGTATGCTCCAATACTAAGTGATTGCAGAGGATATACTGAAGCTTTGGCAAAAATTCCATATTTACTAATCAAATCAAAGTTTCTGTATTTACCAAAAATAGCTTAAAATATTGTCTGCGGTAAATATCAAACTTGTACCTGTACTATCTATTCCGTTAAATGATTCTTAAATTATAAAAAGTTAAAACGCAATGCTCTACATAAATTTTAAGAACTTCGTTACCCATTTGGAACCATAAGACTTGCAGAGGCGAGGCCGATATTTCGTGAAGGGTAACTGTTTAAAATAGTAGCCAAAATTTGATTATATTTGCGCTGATTGATTTTTTTTGCCAAAAATTCCGGTATAGCCTCTGTAAGTCCTTATTATTCCGCAATTCAAGATTGATGTAATACTTTGTCCTCAGGTGTTGTTTGAAATCTTTCGAAATTCAGGAATAATTCATCAATTTCTCATTGGTTAAGAAAATATTATAATGAAAATGACATTTACGTCACCATGGCGATGTGTATGGTTCATAAAATGCATGATGTATTTACAAGAGACGTAAAGCGTCAAACCCTCACGAAACACATAACATAAATCTCCAGCGGATCACTCGATGCGAAGTGATGTCTAACGACATTTATGACACTCGCACCATCTTAATTATGCTGTATCAGAGTAGACAAAAAAAAACGTAAGCCACCACTCTTCCCAACTTTATCACGGGATCAGCATATCTCTAATCAGGTGAATATCTTCGCTTTACCCTTCCTTTCATTTCAATGAAATTGTGGGACATATGTCTAAGGTATACACCTTTCCTGACTTGCCTGATTTCCGAAAAAATCCAGTTATATAAAAATCAGGAGTCGACGTCCTTTATCGTCAGGACGTTAAAACTCGTATTGTTCTAATTCACTGAGTGGAGAAACTCTCACAGAGTCAGCCTTTTTTTGTCCGAAGACACTTTAGCCCCGCGCAGGTAATTTGAAGTATTTAAATCCAGTTCAAGCTACATTTCACGGAAGGGACACTGGCGTAATTGTGCGCGAACATTTTCGAATGAGAAAATCATTGGAAAATAAGCACTCGTACCATTTGTGGGATTTGGCACAGTAATCAGTGAAAGTGTCCTCAATGATCTTAAGTTCAGAAATCTACCTGCACCAATGGGTGAAAGGGACATTGAACATCGGCACTACCTGTTCAAGAGTTGCCTTCTTGCAATACTTTTACGAGGAATGTTCAAAAATGTTTCCCTTAAACTTCGCCACACGGAAACCCTAATTCCATGGAATCTGCCCACGGCAGGTCTGCAACGAAATCCACACACTAGGATTCGCGAGCCGAAGATTTGGCATAATCGACAATAAAGCTCGGTCAGCTCAGTTTGGCCACGAATATAATAATGTCAGTTGTTTGCCCCTCCTTGGCCCTCTGTCATTACCTGCTTATTCTTCGTTTTCATTACTACTTGAAATGTTTCAACTTCGTTCTCAGGCAAGGTAAACCAGGTGACCCAAAGGGCGATTACACATGCACGTAGCACTATATACTCTCGTTTACAAATATCCAGCCGTTAGATTCCGTGAGATTCCCCGGATATGCAGATTGGTAATTCACGGCATTCACCGTGTGATTGCATCCAGGATGCTTGCGGTCAGGAAATGTCTTTTGATGGCGGAAAATTGAGTTTCTTTATTATTATCTTGGACAGTCGAATGTAACGACTTTATTTGTCATGTTTATCTCTATCACTGTGTCATCCAAAATACACAGCGGACTGGTAAGCGTATGTTATGATTCCATCTGTCTACTCATAATGAAGGACAAAGCACATGGTTAAAGATGAAGTCCACCGTCTCGAATATCGTCAGGATACATATCCCCGTGTACAGGGCCAGCGTTCCTCCAATGTCACCTGCA
The DNA here is from genome assembly GCF_032854445.1 of Liolophura sinensis. Lineage (NCBI taxonomy): Eukaryota > Metazoa > Mollusca > Polyplacophora > Chitonida > Chitonidae > Liolophura > Liolophura sinensis. Next base: position 19,168,179 of record NC_088302.1, read on the forward strand.
GCGAAAATGAAACCTATTAATTCTCGGAATGTAATACAACACGGGAAAACGGCAATGAAGAAGGCATTCGTTGAACACAAATTAGAAGATGGGAAAATAAATATACTTTCAACACACAACTTTGCAATATTTGTATGTGTTTCATATATACGCGGTGTCTATTGGGTTATCCCAGAAAATTAGTGCATTTTGAATGAATGGATGAGTACGATTTAACACCACATTGGCAGTATTTCATCCACATGGTGACGAGAACATATATGAAACAAGAAACGTATGTTTCAAAGATCGCACATATCGTCACAATTTTGATTCTGTAAAATCACCTCATCATTCAACAATTTCGATCATACAACACAAATGTGTGTACCTGTCACTCGTTTCGTGATTGATATTTATATGTAGCAGGAAGTTTAGACTATGTTATTTGATAAGAACAAGCAATATTTATTTGTTGTGCCACGTACATGCGCCTTTTCCGCGGCACTATGCCGCCATACTTCACTCTGTCAGCTTTTCTGATTGTGATCAAGGCATTGGTTTTTGTCCTTTTTTTCTCAGGTAAAACGCTGATGGCCCACAAACACGCAAGCCCCAAATGCAGGGCAGTAAGTTTAAAAGTACATAACTAAAATGCCTTCATGATATTGAATTCTAGGCCATTAAATAAAGTGATGACATCACAGCATTTTCAGGAATTATAGGCCATTATACCATGTGATGACATGGCAGCATTTTCAGGAATTATTGGGCCATTATATCATGTGATAACATCGCAGCATTTTCAGGAATTATAGGCCATTATACCATGTGATGACATCGCAGCATTTTCAGGAATTATAGGCCATTATACCATGTGATGACATCGCAGCATTTTCAGGAATTATAGGCCATTATACCATGTGATGACATGGCAGTATTTTCAGGAATTATTGGCCATTATACCATGTGATGACATCGCAGCATTTTCAGGAATTATAGGCCATTATACTGACATGGCAGCATTTTCAGGAATTATTAGGCCATTATATCATGTGATAACATCGCAGCATTTTCAGGAATTATAGGCCATTATACCATGTGATGACATCGCAGCATTTTCAGGAATTATTGGCCATTATACCATGTGATGACATCGCAGCATTTTCAGGAATTATAGGCCATTATACCATGTGATGACATCGCAGCATTTTCAGGAATTATTGGCCATTATACCATGTGATGACATGGCAGCATTTTCAGGAATTATAGGCCATTATACCATGTGATGACATGGCAGTATTTTCAGGAATTATAGGCCATTATACCATGTGATGACATGGCAGCATTTTCAGGAATTATAGGCCATTATACCATGTGATGACATGGCAGTATTTTCAGGAATTATAGGCCATTATACCATGTGATGACATCGCAGCATTTTCAGGAATTATAGGCCATTATACCATGTGATGACATCGCAGCATTTTCAGGAATTATAGGCCATTATACCATGTGATGACATGGCAGTATTTTCAGGAATTATTGGCCATTATACCATGTGATGACATCGCAGCATTTTCAGGAATTATAGGCCATTATACTGACATGGCAGCATTTTCAGGAATTATTAGGCCATTATATCATGTGATAACATCGCAGCATTTTCAGGAATTATAGGCCATTATACCATGTGATGACATCGCAGCATTTTTCAGGAATTATTGGCCATTATACCATGTGATGACATCGCAGCATTTTCAGGAATTATAGGCCATTATACCATGTGATGACATCGCAGCATTTTCAGGAATTATTGGCCATTATACCATGTGATGACATGGCAGCATTTTCAGGAATTATAGGCCATTCACGTCTAATAAATTTTTATTAATACTGTTGCATTCTTCTTACTTATTGTTGCTTAATCCGTGATGCTATAGAGGATGTATAATTTGCTGCTACTGAAGCATTTATATGAACAGTTAGAATAAAACTCTAAGGGCCGTATGTCACCGGTTACGTGTGACCGTTTGTTAATTATCACGCTGTCGTCGCTGCCCTGACTTTACTCTCCATACTATTATAGTAGTCTTATGTAGTCCACCTATTTAATATATTAAATTATTGGTTTTTGCTTGACACCGTTGCAGTTTATTTGCTTCCAGGCGAAATCAAACAAAGTACCGGGAATATCATAATATCTTACCAAGTATCGAACTTATTGAACTATACAACGGAGGCCATATTATCAAGCGTCTTAAAGACATAGATCAAAAATTCAAACACAGCTAAAGTTAAAATGTTTTGCTGCAGAACAATGTACCAACCGCAATCTTCAGTTGTTTCTAGCTCGGAGTTTGACCCGTTAAGCACTTATGACTTAAGTTAAGTTAAGTTTTATGTTGCTTGATAAATATGGGCCCAAAACCACATTTCACAGATAACAAAGAAACAGCAAGGTAAATGAATAAATCAACTTACAAGTGAGATCAAAGAAACTATAAGATTGGTGTTGGGTGATTTTTGTCTCGCTCAGCTCTGTGAAATATACTTCAAGGTGAAGGTAGTTATTTCTGAAAATAACAAAAATCACATTAAACTGAGACAAAAGCTGAAAACAAAGCAATCGAAAACTTGGCGACAGCAGTTTGTTATATAAGGTGTACTTTAACTTAAGTAAGTGAATCAAAATTCATGTCTTAATCTCTAAACAGGAGAAGTAAAAATAAAATGGATCGTTTACGACAGCTTAAGTGTGTTAGCTTCAAATAAGACGGCATAAATAATCTTACACATAGAAATTTTCGTCCAGTTTATTTCCCTTTAAATATTCTTTAAGATCATTTTGGTAGTCCGTAACGTTGGAGACGATTCCCTCCAGGCAATCCTTGATAGTTCCCGCCTCCCGTTGAAGATTAGGGAAGTCCAGCCATTCAAGGTCGAAGTCTACGTCCTTGGTACCGTTCTCCACCGGATAGATAACATTCCTGACCGATATGCCCGCCGCTAGGAGGCTGTCAAATCGGGACGTAAGATGGCGGAACGACGTCTGAAAACAAAGAAATGCAACAGTGTAAGTTATAGTATAGATCTTTAGTATAATTGTGTTAATTTATTGTTTTATTTGATTGGTGCTTTGAGTAGTCTACTCAAGAATATTTCACCTATTTGACGACCTGCATTATGGTGGAGGGAAACCAGGCAGAGCCCGAGGGAAACCTACGGCCATCAACAGGTTGTGGTAAGACCTTCCCACTTACAACTGGAGAGGAAACCAGCATGAGCTGGCGAGAGGCTCTAGAGTGATTGCCCCGCGCTGGCACGTTATAACAACACGGCCAAGGAGTACTCCCCCTCCCCATCCGTGCATTTATGTTAATTCACCTAAAGGTAGAATAAAGCAAGATTATAGGTGTAGGTCATTTCATGATTCACCCTAGTGATAAATTCATTTTTACCATTACATATTGGTCTATAACGTTTACGTTATGCATAATTATTACCCGGCGGAACAAAAGAATAATACAAATTGAACTTTGTGTTTGAATTGCACCAAGGCCAAGGAACGCATGCATAGGGCTGGGAGTATGGGACGGGACGGAGAAGGAAGAAGTGGTTCATCTTATTAAATAAAGCAAGACCAAGTAGACCAGTAGAATGCACTGAGCTGGTTTAGAACCTTCCTGTTGCAAACGAGTCTAATTGGAGTATGTAAAAACACCCATATTTTCTCATGTCACTTTTTTATACAGTTCGTTCGTTAGAGTAAATTGCAGATTTAGAGAAGGTACAAACTAAAGAAGGTAGGTGTTTGAATGTAGAACAAACATAAATTGCCAGGTGGGAATAATTCTGACTTAAGTCCCTAAATACAAGTGAAAGCAGAAGCCATCCGATGTCAGTTGCTTCACAAAGGGGATGATGAATATAATTAAGATATACAGCATAGGAAGATAAACCAGAGCAATGACGACAGTGTGATAGCTGACAAATGGTAACGCACGTAACCGGTGAAATACGGCCTCTTGCCAATTTCCCTCAGTTACAGTTTTATTCTAACTGTTCATGTAAATGCATAAAAAAACAGCAAATTGCGCGCCCTCTAGCAGCATGGCTTAAACAGAATTAGGTAAAGCTGATGTTAATTGCAATTTATTAGACGTCACTGGTCTAGATTTACTCAATGTCATCGCATTTAACTTACATAAATTAACAACATAATAATCGCCTACTTACAATAACATAATAGTCCCCCGCGAGAAGTTTTGAGATTAAACTGAATTGCCTTATAAAGACAAGATCCAGGCTGACAGAAGACACCAAATTACAATGCCATCTCAAATGAATAACTGATATTAATTAACAACTTCTGAAAAATAAAGACACTCATATTAGCCTACCACGTGCGTCATGCACCTACCCGCAGTTTTTCTAAAGACGAACGGATGGCATTGCTGTCAAATATGGAGGCCATGTCGGTTTTATCTATCTCTTCCTCTTTATACTGCTTGGCGATGGCAGATAGTTTCCCCTTCAAGGTTCGAGTGACGTCTGTAAGGTCTGATAACGTGGACTTTATAGCCGATAAGTATCTGTCAATGTTCGAGATGTTAGCTGGGAAAGTCCGGCCAATGATGACCAAATTCGTAGCCAGTCCGATGATAGCCGACTGGTCTTTGCTATACTGATCCTTCAGCTTCTCTATATGTAGATCTAACAATGGCACCGTCAGGTATCCTATTTTTTGCAGCGTCTGTAGAAATTCGTTAATGGCGTCTTCCACAAGACCGTCCGAGCGACGGTTATTGGTGGTCTCTTCCCGGACTTTGTCGTACTCCTGTGTCAGGGACCGTAGCAAATCTTGCGTGCTGTTCAGGATGGCCAGCGTTGTCTTGTTGTAGAACACCTGATGTTCACGGAACTGTTCGTATTTCTGACCCAGGTCCATCCCTTTGGGACCAGATCCTCCCGGAACTTCTCCCACACCACGTCTGATTGCTGCCAGCATGGAGTCATGGTAGTAGTATTCTTTATTTGGTTTGATCAAAGGCTCGATTTTCGTCAACAGTTTCCAGGCTGTTTCGTTTAGTTTCGATATCGGTTTAAGCTTGGCATTTCTGGGCTCCCAATGCCTCTTGGGAGACAGCTCTGAAAATATCCCTGAAATGACCGACGGTTGACAAGAAACCTATATGAGTAGACTCGTTGATACTTTTTAGATTTTCGCCTATCGTTTTGTTCAGAGATTCCAACGTGATCTTGAGCTTGGACAGACGACTGCGATATTCTGCCTCATAACTTTCTATCATGTACGTACAGAGAAGTCGATTTTCAAAAAACTTTCTTCCAGTCCTTTGGAAATATTTTCCAGCATCCCTGAATCATACGCAAACATTGCTTTGTCCACTCTTTGTTGCTTATCTCTTGCCAATCTTAACCTCTTTGAAAGCTGTTTCTTTTTAGCGAACTGACGCACGATTGCTCTCCCCTGCGTAGACAGATGTCGCTGCATGCGATAAAGTGGGCTGGTATTCAACATGGCGACAGTTGACTTGGCAGTCACACTGGCTGTCCGTCACGTCCACGTGACCTGTGAGAGAAGAACATGGAAAACATTGTCAGTACTATATAAAGATACTGTTAAGCAGTTGTTTGTCGACGGTAATTAAGTCATAACCGAAATCGCCATAAACTTTACTGCTCTTTGTCACGTTGCTCAAGATTAGGCCATATACTTTATTCGATGAAAAAAGAAAAACATATGATGCAATAAATAATTCTCTCCTTTATGTTCTATCACTTTTTCATTCACTTATCCATTTATGCATTTTATTCAAGCTTATTCAAGGTAACGCATGACGTATTTTCCTCATCCAGTATGTCTATACCCCCAATTAATACATGATGTTGTGACCTTATATACCCTAGGGAATTTTCACATGGACAATTCAACCAACAGCCCATTCATTGCCTTAAGGACATATATTATGAATGTTTGGGTCATATACCTTTTAAATGTTGTACACATGTGAAATATTTCAGCACGCTGCATTCGCCAGCCGGATCTGAAACCAAAAAGTATATTGTGACAATGAAATTGTGTATTATAATATTGAGAACATCCATTAGATTTATATATTTCATTAACGTCTCATTAAAGAATATTCCATCTTCTGCCAAGGTCATGATTGAAGAAAGATAAGCCCCAAAACACAATACCTTGTGAGGTAGCGAACAAACTTCCTCATAAAAACCGGACAGATGGAAGCCGGATTCGAACCCACGAATTTATTGGTTAATTGACCAAATAATGATCAATGACAGCGAGGAGTACATGAATATACTATCATCGGGCAATAATTGGCTGTATATTTAGCTTCCATGTCGGTACATAGTTATACATTCCTTGTCCAAAGAAATGACAATGATAGATTTAACCTGTGTAACATCAGCCCGGATGAAGGGGGAAGGATGTGATCGGCAATGCTAACTGAGTTTTAGAGAATTCAACAACATTGCAAATCCGCTGGAAATCTCCGTTAATGTTTCTCTAACAACAGCTGAAGCCAGTTTTGAAGCAAAATATAACGACTGGTTGTAATATAAAACCAGGTGGAAAAGAAACAATATGTGACGGTATAGCGGTATATGTAGGATTTGTATTTTCCAAACAAAAAATCTTCAGGCAAGTGGATCTTTCTAATGTCATTAGAAGCCATCTGGAATTGTATTATGAAGAGCTCTTGTGGCTGAATGTGTTTACTTCACTTTTACACATGTTGTCAAACATTTTAACCAATACACCCAACCAAAGAGGGGCCGACCAAACGTGTAACAATAGCATGATCATACCACAGTCTGAGACATACAACGTAGCTCGTCATTTTAACGGCATTTCATCCTGGGGTATCAAATTATCTATGGATTTTTTTTTCAAACATGACAAATGAACCCGTCCCCATATTCAAAGATGGAAGCTTAAAATCACAGCAAATATTTACGTGTGGCTTAACATGGGATTTTTCCCCACGGGTCGGACAATGGCGGGCCGATTGCGTTCCCGGGAGAATCCAACGCTGATTAGCATTATATTGTGTTCATCGGCAGATAAAAAATTGCCTGCAGATAATGAGTGGGAAATATGCTACCCGAACTCAGACACTTTGTGAAGTGGAAATTATTGTGAAAAAGTATGCCAGAAATTAATTTCAGGCGAATACAGCAGCAATATTTGACGATAGATGATATATCGTGTCTGATAGAGGAGTGTTGCGATAGCTCTCGGTTTATTTTGTGTTAATTGGAGGTAACAATGCAAGTAACACTGCTATGATTACTACAATTAGTACAAGCGGGATCATGGAGGGACCGGTATTCGATATGATATCAAAGATCTATCAGGCTACACCCATGCATACGTATTCATGCAATATCAGCCATTAGATCCGCATCGGTGAACAGGATCTTATCAAACTAGCTCTCACTTTGTTTCAGCATATCATTGCATTTGTCCGTTGCGTGAGCTAAACGTGTCGAAGATGTGAATTGCTAATTTGTTTTGGAGATATTGCTTCCCATTAACACAAAGGTTATTGATTTAAGATCGTAGTCTAACACACTGTAACCAACGGCCAAGCATGCACACAGTTAACATTTGCCTTCATTTTCTGAGAGAAAGGAAATTTAAATTGAATTCGTCAAATACAAACGCACATTTATGAGAAAGTTTCAAGCAGCCCCTGCTAACTAACTACTGAAGGTCTCATGTTGACTGTATTCAGTCATTTATTCATTTATTTATTTATTTGATTGGTGTTTTGCGCCGTACTCAAGAATATTTCACTTAGACGGCGGCCAGCATTATGGTGGGAAGTTTAATATTCTTGAGTAAGGCGTGAAACACCAGTCAAATAAATAAATACATAAATAAACAAATCCAAGTGGAGCATCTGGATAAACTACAATAGTCAGAGCTTTATGGTCACGACCAGGAACACCTTTGATCACTTCGCCAGGAAGGGCATCATTAGTAATAACTAAAATATAATAATGTATTATAAAATATAAAACTATTAACGGTACTGTAGGCCTACTTTGATGGTTTGCCCGGCCCTGTGATCTGGCACTCACAATCCCTGCTGATCTTCCTCTGTTCACAGGCTCTGAGACACTTGTCACGGGAGTACCTGTTGCCCCGGCCCCCCTCGTCACATCGCCCGTGGGGCAACGGGAGGTTCTCATGCTGCACAGGAAGAAAACACAAGTATTAGCAATATTAAAGCTTAATAATATTGATGTTGATGATGTGTATTGATGGTAACTGCGAAATTTTAAAAAAATTGGAATTCATGTGTAATATTTGGCTGTCAGAAGAGTGTTCCTTTGGGTTAAGTCTGCTGACATGTTGACGATAGTGCACTGAATTTACTTTCAGTAATGTAACTTAACCCAAAGATCTGTCATACTATCTTCAATCGGACTACCGTTCATAAATCTCGGAAAAATGCCTGGATAGTTCATATGGAATGTTTACTCCACAAAAATTTTATCTGCTCCAGTTGGAATATAAGCTGATCTATGTGTGGATATATATAAACTGAAATAATCGATCGATAGCATTGTATATAAATTATAAACAAACATTCCATTTTCGTTGTCTTTGACAAATTTTCAGAAAAATTCTTGAAAATATCCTTAAATAAAAGATACAATAACAAGACAGGAGGTAATTTCGCGATCATAATTGTAAGAAACAACGCTATAATGAAGTCAATCCAGCTTGGTCCCGAGTCGCCATTGCGTGCGAAAAGGCACCCCAGGACACGAAGGAAAACCAACACTTGTAGAAAAGTAGAAAACTAGACTAGAATTAAGAATTCAGACATTCTGTTTAACAGCATTCGTGATAAATTATAAAGAGGCCACAGAAAAGAGGCCGTAAAAAACGTCGGGATATCGGTTTTAATAGTTTTATCTGTTGAATGAAATCGAGCCCAGTGAGCTTGTAATCATTTCTATGTTCACAACAAGCCGACAAGCTTACGCACACGGGCATTTTGTTGGTAATAAACTCCAACCATTGTTATCTGGACAGATCAACGTTAAAAGGGTTATCGATTAGGGAGAAATCGATTTGTATCTATGAGGGCATCTTAAACACTCCTGGCCGAGGTCTATTCCACTTGTGCGCCGATGTTGTCATAATGCTTCATGTTCGATCAGGAAGCCTTAAAGAGTTAAGAGGCCGGTTCTATAAGGGGTGTTGATATAGTGCAACGTCACCATTGCCAAGTCGATCAACGCTTGTCTCTCGGCTTGTTCAGATGCTTTATTCTGGCAGGTTTTCAACGAGGAGAAACCGCCATCGAGAAGACGTGCTGAATGTTTTATAGCATCCTATCGACGAACTCTATTCAGGCTTTTCATGAGGCTACCCACCACTATTTTCTTAAGGCCCACAGAGGTGTGCGTTCCCACCGCAGCATTGATCCCCTGCTCGTTCAGCCAAGGCGTTGTCACATTGTCGTGTATGGTGAATTTTATTCCTACAGCAGACTTGGAATCGGTCATGTATTCGTACTGCTCAGCGTTCAGGATGAGAAATAACCCGGACATGGGACCTGGAAGTAAAACAAACACACATTAAAGAAGGCATGAAACGCTCGAGTATTTTTTCCAAATACAAAGTATCTGAGTGGCTTAACACATAAAATTACAAAACAGCTTATCAGCTTGGTGGGTCAAAATGGCTTTAAACTAATGACAGTTTTCTTCACGCCCCAGCGGTCTGTTCAGAAATTAAGCAGTCTGTTGTAATGACATCAACATTGATAGCTGCCAAAACAACTTTTCAGCGAGGTGGGATGGGCTGGGGGAGAGAATCCGAATTGGGGAACCAAGGATGATCTCGCGTTCCAAGTATGACGCCATTTCCGACTACTTAGGAAAAATGTGCATGAAATACAGCCGTTATTAAGAAATCTAAAATATGCCTCAAAAATACATTTTTCCTTTCTCATTTTCTGGCATTTTTTTCTTCATGTTCCTTAAAACCATACTATTCTTTTCATAGAACGTATATTTTCATGTAATATTTAATGAAAGAATTTAATGCCTCATTAAACGGATTAAAAGTTATACTTCTGAAATCATCACAAGGGAATGCATATTAATACGGATTCAATTTTCGACAGTGAAATAACTACCTTGAAACCAGTGAAAATACTGTCTCGAGCGAGACTCGAACTCGTGACTCGTCCCTCGAGTCTAATTAGGGGCAGTATTATCGCTAATCTAGATGTAGCTGTTCTAGTGTCGGAAATTTATTTATTTATTTATTTATTTATATATATTTCTGGTGTTTTAAGACGGACTCAAGAATATTGTGTTGGAAAATCAATCCATATTAAATATTAATAATAGCTTATAACATGCATGAATAATTGATCGAAACAACTTTCGTTTCATGGGTGGAATACCAAAATATTTGTGTCATCCATTTATTGAAATGTTGTTTTATGCCGTACTCAACAATATTTCACTTATATAACGGCGGTCAGATTTATGGATTGATATGAGTGACATGTACCCCATGTGAGCCACTGCATGTCCGGCGACACCTGGCAAACTTCCTGACTTAAACTCATAGTCCTCAATGATCAGAGGCTGTTTGGAATCAACGAAAGCAACGCCTTAGCCACTTTGCTTTAACCTGAAAATTTGTACCTCGTACTGGTAAGTAAAATATATAAAAGTTCAACGTTAACAGCAATATATAATTGTAAACAATGTGACCAAGGCTGGAATTTGGGCTTATGGCGCAGTTGTAAAGAAAGTGAATGAGACTGAACGGTGAGCTTAAGAATAAAAGAAACACTAATAGTGCATATAGGCTGCAGAAGTTCGAATTCCAGCCAAAGAGTATCCGAACACAAAAGTACTAGCACTTATCGCGATACTCTCTGCTTGAGGGAAAAGAAGCCATGCAAGCAACGAGTCCCTGTAGGCCTTCGCGGCTCAGCCAAAGTGTGACTATGAACCATGATAGACCAGTAGAAAGGGGTCACTGCCAAATCGCTGAATGGTCCAAACATAGTAATTACCCAAATGGGTGGGCCTGTGACCTTTGCCCGTCGATGAATATGTCAAGAACGAAAGGACTGTAAACCAGCGTGAACTGCGTGAACTGCCCTATGTTATGAAGTGTAAGGTGTCCAGTTACGCAAAATTTGCCTCTCTTTTCCATTACCACCTATAAGATGTATGCTAACGCCTTTTTCTGGGTTTATTCTGTGAGTTTATAATAAGCTATGCACGTTGGAGCCCTACATTGGGCCATGCATTGCCGGCTAGTTTTCTTCCCTGGATTGTGGAGAGTCTGGCCATTGTCGTACAGATACGGCACATCTTTTGGCCAGGCCAACGCTTTTGGTGTGTAAATATTTTAAGAACTTCCAATCTCACCTCTAAACATGACACAAACCTGCAGTATACTGTCATAAATACACTCTTATACTGAGGTACATAAACTTCCCGTTTTCCACAAAGCGTGACACCTGGCATAAGTGACAGCAAACATCATCATTTTTCCTTGACCGAATCATCCTTAGTCGTGACCGTGGTTTCCATTTTGCGAATTACATGGCACATGGCTGTTATCCAAGAATGTTTCAGACAAAGTCCTATAAATATATATAGGAAACAATGTTTCCTTTGTTGAAAATGGTTTGATTAGCAAGGAGTAGTCTAAAAATAAAACAACACCTTAATTCTACCACCGCATTTCACATACAAATCAAAGCAACTGGGGTCAGTTTCGAACCCTGTCTAAATTTGTTGAGTAATGAAAAAATTATTAAAGACAAAATACCTTTTCAATTATGGATAGTTGCATAAGGAAAATACAAAAGGTAAAACGAACAGATCGTATTTTTAAAAAAATTATGAACAACCCCTAGTACTCAAATAAATTGTTTAAAATTATCATGATAATTTTGGTATATGTGTGGTTTACATGGAGATGTAGTCCTAGTACTGTCAAAAATTATCCGCTACTGTTGCATTGTGGAAAATTATGATAATTTGTTTGAGGTCTAATGTTACTGTGAAAAAATTAACTCTTAAGTTAATTTTTACCGAAAATGTAACAAAAACAGCATATTATATGCATCAGGCATTATGGGTTATTGACATACATGCATCATCTTAAGTTAAGGTCTGATCGTACGCCACTATTCCATACAATTTGAAATTTTGAGGTTAACGCATAAATGAGATAAAGCTTGCGAAAACATACAACTTCCTAGAAGATGAACTCTGAGGGGTCACCGACATTCGCGTTGCATTTGAAAATTTCTTCTCCGGGGTCCCTTTGAACCACAGTAGATAGGATTAATGTCACGATCAAAGAGCGCAGGCCCAAAACCTGTATGGCCTGGACTACTGCGTCGTCATCTGGAAAAATATTGCAATCATGCCTGAAGTACATGTTAAACACTGGGCATGTACTTGAATTAAACCTTCTTCAAAAAACTTAGTAACAAGAAGTTGATTTAAAAAATGAGAAAACCAAGAAAGCAAATAGTTTGCGTTTTAATAAAGGATGCCTATTGTTGTAATTTTTTTGCGTTGCGCGCGCGCGACGTTTATCAAATTTCCCGTTGATCTTCATGGGACTTTGGGAGAGGCAGTCGCCGAGGAGATGAGAATTATCTCAATGCCTCACTTGGCGTGGTATTCCGTCTGAGGAGTCTTTTGTCGGCACTGCCTGGAGCGGAAGATGGTCTTTACCTTGTTTACTGAATATTCAGTTGGCGTGGTCAGAGCGGGTCAGGCCAGTGAAGTAGTTATACGAATTTAAGCGCAATGTGAACAGGTTATCGGGCCCATGGAAAATGACGAAACCATAGAATAGATCCGGCGAGGCCCCTATAGCTACAAGCACCCCCAGTTTTCCCTTTTTCCATAAGAGGCCACTTCCTTGCCGGGATGGAATCCATTTAGAGTAAGCATTTAATTCGATTAAACGCCTTAGACGAGGGATAGTTCCTGACAAGAGAATCGCCGAATTCGGCGGAATATTGTGTCAAACTTCTTTTCTCATGCTTTAAATCAGCTTTTCGCTAATTTGTTCTCTTTGGAAGGCGCAGTGCTTCTGGCAAATAATGGAATGAGGCGCTGACATTGGTTACATCAAGTTTGGATTAAGCTTGACGGTGCTGAAAATTCATCGTCTAATAAAATTTGCCTGGCATTGAAGTGCGAACGGTGGCGAGTTTGTCCCGCGGGCTATACCCAACGCCTACCAGCTTCATCACAATAGCCTGTGGAAGGCTGTCTTCTGCTCTGCTAACCCGTCTCTCTCTAATCGGTTTACCTATATCTGCTGTCGGACAAATAACTGGCTTGTTACGATCCCCTCGGCCTGGCCCAATAGCCAACGTTAAATTGTGCAACACGGCTGATTAAATTCGTGTGGTATTTAGGTACAAGCCACTTTTGGCTAAGCCGTTGTACACATGGATAAACCCAAAGCTGCCCTGCTATAATTTTGGGCAGATATTGGATATGAGCCGAGAGGGAAATCTTCAGGAACATTTCAGGAAATACGCTATTTATATGATATATATTTATGTATCATATAAGCTTGTGCACAATACAAAATATGACATGTTGGCTGCTGGCTGAAGAAAATAAATCTACAAAGACCGATGACGTTTATAAATATCTGAGTCAGTACTGAATCAAGTATTTAAGGCTTTCAATTAAATTTTATGGCTAATCTATAACAGTTTGAAATTAATTTTGGCACTGTTAATTACTCATTACTCATGAAGTTTTAAATACTGACTGAAGTCATAAACGGCTTTGTGTAATGGGTGACTGATTAACATTTCTAGCACGGAGTACCAAATAGAACATTTTGTATTTATTCCTGGAACACTGTTTTATACGAATACATATGACTAACAGTTGGAATGTTTTCACTGTTGTAGAATTTCTTTCATCGTATAATGCCAAGGTTATTGGATTTTTTCATATAAACTTCACCATAGTAACGTGTTAAGAAAGTAAAATTCGATGTTGTCAATGACATTATCCTGTAGAAATTTAGTGAAGATATTTCTATGAAATCCACACGAGGCTCAAGCAGCTGTTATCAATGACATTATCCTGTACAAAATTTGTATGATATTCAAATCCACCCAAGGCTTAAAAAGTTTGGCTTACAGTTTAATCTACCCGAAACCAGGACTTAACTCGGCCGTTCTGCTGCCAAAAGACTTAACAGACATTTGCAATGACTCAGCATTAGCCTATCGGATTGAAACGTCTAATTAAGCCTCCCCCACCCTCATGAAACCCATAGTTGTTATTTGGCTCAGACTATACGGATGGGTAGTTTTATATGAAGGGCCTCGGGTAATGAGGAATTATCCATGGACAAGACCCTGTTCGGGAACGCAATGAATCAATATAGAGGCCAGTGTTTAAAAACAACGATTAAAACAACTAAGCAATTTTTTTTCTTGAAAAGGGCCAATTGGGTGAAGATGGAGTTGGACAGTGAACGATACCGTTGACGAATGGGTTGGTTTCATGAGGGCTGGGCGGTCAAACAGAGGCTGCAACTGGGCTAAAACCGGCATTCAACGCTAGTTAGCGTCGCCGGTGAAAAAAAGGCGAAACTAATTAGAAAAGACATGTAACTTTTTCTCAGGAGAATGACAGACAATGGGTAATGTATCTTCTTTATAGTACTATAATTCAACTACTGAGTATCATACCAGTAAGCCATCAATGATTACAGTACATCAGATTTATTTCCTTTTTCCCGTTTTTAAATTCTAGAATTATTTCTAAATGCAGATTCCAACGATATACGGTCGTTGCATAATTATCACATTGCTTAACAGATAAGGACAAAGAGAGGCTCGGTCTCCAAGAGATGCGAGTAGAAAGACTTCACTAAGCAGGTAATCATGAAGATGAGTACAGCGATAAATAACCAATGAAGATTCTGTAGAAAGTGGATACCGTTTGGCGCAGTAACACATTACTTCCGCTAAGTGGACTCCAAACATCTCCATTATCCGCTAAAAGACACACGTCGCCGCCTTCTGACCAATCAGACATCTGTTTACACCCAAGGGTCACGTAAGCACAAGGAAGCCCATACTAAAGTACGAGTCATATCGCAGTCAGTAATGTACAAAGCACCAGTCAGTACATCGTGGCAGACCAACATGGCGCACCGCAGCAAATCATTTGTGGGTCCTACCCATTTTCCAGTGCCGGTTCCGCACTTTTGTTAACACATGGATTCACAACAAAGGAACACCAGTCAGGACTCTAACATATGCAGTTAGAGGTTATTTGCCTTTAAGTTGTTCTGTAAGGTGGAAACTTCAAATTCTGTCATGGGTTTTTCGCTCAAATTTTGAACAATACCAAGGACACTAGTTTGAATTATTTTGAAGAAAAACGTGGTACTGAAATATTTATATGACACCGGTTTTGACAGCAGTTGTAACGCCATGTACGTCTGTAGTATTCTCTCTGGAGTTGTTGCATGTCACATACAATGTTTTATTAATTGCGATCAACTGAGACTGACCTGTTGGCCAGGAATTCATCAATGACAATAGGATGCATCAATCTGCCCTCAGTCCAATCTTTGGGCATTTAAAAACTTGACGAATGAAGTTCCACTGAAGATGGTCAGTAAATATAGTGCAGTTATCGTTTTAATTTTAATCAATAAAAAGCCGTGCAAACGGTAAGACATAATAAAGTATAGCATGTTAAGACGGTCACGTAGCTGAATTTGCTTATATCATTCATTCTTTTTCTTAACATTACGCTTGTAGATATTCTGATTTGTTGGCCTTTAAGCTATTTATTTGACTTAACACATATCTTACAATAAAACTAGAATAAACAGCTTTATTATTCGATGTGCATGCCGTTATCAGGGCAAAAAACGACCTATAAATATCGAAAAGATGTGAGTAAGTTTGTGTTCAATTGAAACTAATTTGAAGAACGATGTTGAACGTAACACGAAAGACTGCATTATTGTGTCCTCGGAAAAGCCTACCCTCTAAGTGTTGACAAGGTTCCAACATCTGTGTCGCTGTCAATCTTTGTTAGCCTAGTATGCTAAATTTAAAACAAAATTGTTTTATCATGACTTTTGCGATAATTCTTACCTGCTCTGGTAATCCATCTTCTGTCCAGATTAGGCATAAATTTATAACACATGCCGTGATCCGTGAACACCGCGGTGAAATTCTCAGGCCCACACGGCTCGTTATTCCAAACACACCTGCGAATAAGCAAAGAACAGGAGGCGTCATTATCCAAAATAATATTGAAAAATATATTCCTTTGGGATTATTCGCGACCATTGGCACTGTTAAGGAAGAAGAGAATATCGCTAAGACAAAGCTGAACATTTGTGTTAAAAAAAAAAACACATTTCTGATTTACACTTATATCAAAATATCAATCTCCATTATTTAGCCCTAAATGTCATTTCTTTAGGCTTTGCTGAAGTAAGAAGACATTTTTTCCGAACTCAAACAGAGTGTTATTCAGAAAAAGAATGTACCAGTGTATTCGAGTTGATTAGGTTAAATTATGTTTTAATCAGCTTTTAAAATCATAATTTACAACCAAAGCATATTTGAGTTCACTGTTGCCCATTTGACCTATTTCTCTTTCATTTCTGATCTTCCTATTTTAGAGTCAATAATGCAGACGTACGTTACACTTCATTTCGTTTTTTTTATTTTTACATTAAATTATTTTTTGTTGTGATATATTTATTGATTTATTATTTTTTGTACTTTATTGTTTAGACTGATTTGGCTGGGCATTGATATGGTATTAAAACAGCATAATACTATTTCAAAAATAAGAAGGTAGAAGGATTAATGGAAGAAGGAGACAGAGGAAACTCGGAGGAAACCACAGTAACAGATATTGGAAAAAATGGACATTACGTGTTGATGAGATCTAGTTTCTGGTGCGCCACCTCCTTGAGGAAGGCCGTAAAGCTTGTATTGGCCACATCCCTGCTCATCACAGTCACGTTCTCCCCTCTCCGATGGCCTAAGGCACTGGTTACATTATAAAAGCCGCTTAGAACTGTATCTGTTAACCTGAAACACGGGAAAATAATCATGGTATTATTACAATTATAGTATTATGTGATAGCGGCAACTTGCTGATAACAATTATCAAGGTGATTATGCTCTATATGATTACAACAACACCAGAAATAATAGTAAAGCCGATAGTTAATCCGAACGTGTTAATGCAGTTGAAATTGACGAAAATAAAACATATTCAATTAATCCGCTAGACTAAAGCAATTAATAGGTTGTTTATGGCCCCAGTGTTAGACATCCTTCATGTACGTTATTGATATGACCGGGAAAAGCGAGGTTTAATGTATAGTTTCTATCATGTTGCGCATGTTCCTTGTTGGTGTCTGACAAATATCTTAAAATAAATCGGTCACCTTTCCTTAAACTCAGTTGACACTAACACGTGTCAGTGACAGGGGTAAGGAACACATTTTGCTATTCTAAAATGCACCTTGAAGTCGAAAGGATGTGAAAAAAGTATGAGGTGGATGATGAGATTACTAAAGGGCAACTTCCGCGTTTGAACTCCTACCCATTGCTAATACTATGTAGGTCGCTAAAAGTTTAGTATTTCGTGGGTTACATGTGTCAGTAGACTGTGCTTCAGGAAAGAACATAACTGACGAACGCGTAATCTTCAAAATTGGCATGGCCATGAATAAGAAATGAAGTTGCAGACTGGCGAAAGAGCAGGTTGACACGGAGTCACATCTTGTTCACGGTGATGTAATTCGACATAGCTGTGGCCTGTATTAGAGTGGCTTCATGAAGAATCTGAACGTCTTAGGGTCCGAACATGTCCACGACATTCGCTTAATATCCGTCAACATCTGCACATAATGTCCACCGACATTCGTGTAAAGCCACGCTATATTTGTATACGAATTTTCCACTTGGTAAACCTACATTGTTAAAATTTTTCAATGTTTATTCACTAAAACTATCAGAATACAAATGTAAACAATACAATATAAGAAAGAAGTTACAGTGCTGGAGCGTGTAATTTGTTACTATATATGTATTTACATGAAAAGTTAGAATAAAACACTAACTGAGGTAAAATTGACAAGAGGCCGTGTTTCATAGGATACGTGAGCATTTCCCAACTATCACACTGTGGTGGCTGCTCTGGTTTTTCTCTCTATGCTGTACGTCTTAATTATATTACTAACATTATATGAATATAAGCATATGTGTTACAATGACTGTGAAGTGGGCATAAAGTCTGGGTGGTCATATTTTATCCCGTTTGAGTTAAATGCATATATGTATAATTAAAGTAAAAAACTAGATAGTCGAATAATGTTAACCTTAATTTGCCTACCATAGACCTTTGCATATGTTCAAAGGGCATTCACTGATCAAACGTATGTTCTGAATGTGATATAAGTGACCAGTTATAACGTGAACGGTCAACGAGTAAAATCAAAAGCTCTAATATCAAATTAATTTGTTCAAAAAAGATTTGTCTTCTTGTATACATGTATAAATCGTGGTTGCAGATCGGTTTATTCGATTCGTTATTTTTTTTTTTACGGTGTTGTATATATTTAAAAAGGAGATTTGATAATCATAATTCAGTTATCTTGCAATAACACAATGCAAGTTCCATATATCTGGAAATCCTAAAGAACAACGTGCCTAAAACAGCTACTTTGTTTTCTTTTACATTTTTCATTGACATCAGGCTAAACCACTCTGCTTAACCATGTAATGTACATGTATTTTATTAAGTACAGTAGCCAGTCCGTCAAAGTTTGGACATTCATCACAGATAAGGAATTCGAAGAATCTCCAAACAACGTTATAATGAAACAATGATTCATAGAAAAACACACATCATCTTACCAGATGGAATGTTTTGAATGTTGTAAAAAAAAAACTTGGGGAGTTGGACCATTTCAAACCGAGAGACAGGGAAAGTGCATTGCCGTCCGAACGAGGCTGTCCTTAATGGAGTTAGCATTGACCGAAAGGTTCTTAATTAATGAAGTTTCCTCCTTTAGCCCTTATATGGCTCTCCATCGTAAAGATAACGGGCTGTGCGCGTTACGTCCTCCGAGAGAAGGTGAACCAAAATAGTGAGGACGGAATCCCAGAGAACGAGAGGCAAATTTGCCACGGCAGCGGCAAATTGGAAAAGATGTGAAAAAGCAACCGTGGCAGGTCGGGGGCTGGCCACCTGGGAGGGAAAGGGATCGATGGAGAGCACTTAGCGGCAGCCAGACCCCAGAACACGCCGGATCCAGTTTACTTTGTCAGCCCTATTGATTTTTCTTGCCGGGACAGGAAGCTCGCTGTGGATGTTTGCCTCATTTACAGAGGTTAGCGTTAAAAGCCCGTGTGTAAAAGGCAAGAAAAGAGGAGAACGGGACGTTGAGCAGGAATAAAGAAACAAGAATGAGAAGACCGCGAAAACGGACCGGAGCTTCATCCAAGACAGGGATTTAACCGAATCGAGTTGTCCGGGCTCCGGAAACGGCTACGGTTTCAGAATACATATCGCTCAATTGTATCCAAACAGACTGTGTATTGGCCAGGACTTGAGAACAGGAAAGCCTTATTCCTGACAGAAGACGTTTTCTTCCACCGAACAAAGGATCTCTTAGGCAAACTTCAATATTTTCTTGCAACGAAACTAAAGTTAGCATCATTTAAGAGCTTTTTTTGTCTTACTTCTTGTTCATAGATTGCGGCACGTATTGAATGTTCCTATTCCGCACTTGTGCACAATAACAATTAAAAAACATACAATACAAGGAACACTGGTCTCAGGTGTTTCTACTCGTTTCTATGATAACAACTTTACTGTGCAGTGATTTAACAATAACTATTAAACCGAAATATAATGTTCATGTGGTCCAGTTCACGAAAACAGGAAGATGACTACATCTGCATGCCTCTATGTAGAATTTCACCGTGTGAAAAGATCTATTTATATTAATTTGATAGGTGTTTTACGTCGTACTCAAGAATATTTCACTTATACCACGGCGGCCAGCATTATGGTGGTAGGAAACCTGTCAAAGCCCGGGGGAAACCCACGACCATGCTCAGGTTGCTGGCAGACCTGAAAAGGATCTACGCTCAAAGTGCTTCATATTATCTGCTCTGACGGTCTTACTAAAAGGTCACGTGACTTTTTCCCAATGGTTTTATGTAACTTTTCTAACACTTGACTTCCGCATATTTTTTTATCAGATTTCTTTTTGTATACGCTTTTTACAAGTACACCAATAATATTTCAGATAAAATCATGCGCACAGTGCACTTGTAGAGCTCCCCAGATACAGCATTGCATGCTCTTTCTGGAAAAGAACTTTTTTTCTTGGCTTTTTGCCAAGTTGCTAAACATTTATGTAAGATAAAAGATACATCTGGTTTGCTAGTTATACATGAAAAATGAATATCAAACGTTCACTCATTGCAGGAAGTAAAATGCGTTTAAAAGCGTATGTGCCGACAAAGCCCTCCCTATAGGCTAGATTCTAAGGCAGGTCTCGGATCCTTAGTTAGCCAGTCCGTCTATTACCGGTGCCGAGCTAATAACTAGCTTTTAATTATTCATGACAATCACTAATGAAGTTTCCCGGGATCAAACCATTGGCTGAGTTTGCTAGTGGCTGGTGTCGCCTTCTTACTCCAGCCCCTCGATTATCACTGTGCCACAAACACTGCCCTAGCCGGTGCAAGGGGTCGAGTATTACAAGGCGTCTACAAGCGGGCGATAGCCAAGATGACAGATGATAACTACCTTAACCGCCCCCCCCCTCCCCTTCTCCTCCACGACTAATGTGTCGAATTGTGGCCAAGAGCCAAGTGGCTTCAAATTAACTGCTAATTAGATACGGAAAATGAAAACATGCAATATTCAATGCACTGGGATAATCAAAAACTTGTTCGTAACTCAGATTCAGATGGCTATCCAAGAGAACACATAGAAAACAGCATTAACAACGGTTTCGTGAACGAAATTCCTTCTGTTTGGTTGAGACACATGTACGTTGGCTCGAAATATTATGTAGTGTTTTAGCGACAGGACAGCGTATTAACGCAAAAGTCTCAGGTTCGAAAACTGCGCCTGTCCTACTTTTGCAAGAAAGTATCTGATCAGTGTGCATTGCAAATGAGTTGCCCCACTGGCGCAACCGACCCACGTAAATTGGCTCAAAAGCTTGTGTAATGCCTGTGTACAGGATATGCGCGCCGGGCACAATGGTTAATGCAAGCAAGGGCCGAAGGCTCCTTGTGTCGTGTCAAACCGAGTTACCGATTTAGTCGTTAATTGCACTTTGTCTCCACATGTAAGCACAGGGTGAGAGCATCAATACTGTATCACAACTGTAACGGTATCACATAATAATCTTTGCCGCTAGTACTGATCAGCATTCACCGGAACTTTACCGTTACTATTCTAAATATTCACAGACCACTTAGTCTGGTAATATTACAAGGCAGGAATTATATAGATTATGTACATATCATGATGACTGAACTAACGTTGGCTAAGAAAACTAGATTTTCAAGAAATACAATTTCAAGATGTAGAAAAGCTATTTGAAATAGGCATGCAGTGCTCTATAGTTTAGAATGTTTACTCTAGGCCTTACAGCCAAGACTAATGACTACGTCATGCTAAATCTGCGTGTCTGTGTAACTAGACACTCTCAATTATATATGATCCGACGTCCATGGATAATAACTTCAACCACATGTCACTGGATCTAGTCAGCTTAACATGTGATTGTAAAGGATCGTATTTTCTGAAATATATATGGACCGCCAATAAGTCTCTTGTCTTTGCCATGTTGATTTATACCAATAATGCGACGATGATTCGAATCAACACTTTCTGGCAACAATAGAAGTTTTTTCCCTTGATTTCTGCTTCTGCATGGACAAAGTTGTTGGATGTGACCCCTGCATGGGCATAGTTGTTGAAATATGACGCCTGCGTGGGAATACGCGCTGGTGATGAAACCGAGATGGGCACGGTTGTTGGATGTGACACCAGAGTGGGCATATTTGTTAGATATGACACTGGAATGGGCATAGCTGTCGGGTGTGACAGTTGCATGTGCATAGCTGTTGAGATGTGACCGGCATGCTTGTCGGCATGTCTCTTCTGGTGCACAGGTCATCATCGCTGCTAACTGTATATTCATGGCACCTGGATAAAAAGGGGACATAATATATGCTTCCCAAGGATCCCCAAGTTAAGGCATGTGTCTAATGTATCCTTCCTGGCTTCTACGAGCTGCTGTCAGATGTAATGATTTATCGTGGCCTATAGAATTCTCCCCATCTGCGCTGTCTTTGTTTCTGCTGACGGTCCTTTTAATTGAACGGCCAAAAGCTGTGAAAATATGTTTACAGTGTCACACCACTTAACGGGCTAACCCGCGAGACGGTGTCAGGATGAGGATGGGTCACAACGCTCAGCAAGAGCCGCCAGGGTTATGAATGATATCACAAGGATTTATTATGATGGATAGGCAGTGGCAGGGGATATCCCGTAACCAGGTTTGGCCGGATAGACAAGGAGGATTGAAGCTTCACGCACGCATGACACAGCCCTCTACCTTTCCCCATCCGCCACCCCACAAAACCGTCAGATGCTGGGTGGTGAGATGTCGTCTTGGTAAGACTTCACCAAAGGTTGACTGCGTACGACATGGAGTCGGCTTTTTATTTACCGCGCCGTTAACCTGGGACCATAATCTGTTCGAGTCCATTACAGAAAGAGGATAGGGGCTAATCTCGCCTTAACGCGATTTCGCACTTTTCGATCTGGCTGGCCGTGTTGATCTGGAAAGCGTCAGACGCCTGACGATGTCAGGGCAGGCAGCGCGTGGACAACCCTGACGGAATCCAGCAACCGTCGACTCACAGCTTAATCCAGTTAGCAGCGATCTTGTATGGTTTCGACGTGGTAATTGACAAACACGTTAGCCCCAGCTAGACCAGATGACCAGTCCTTCCGACTACTGTCATCGCACAATGGAATCAAAGCGCGACTTCGGAAGACACGGGTTAAAGAGCAGGATGGTTGACGTATCGAAAGGTGATGGAGAGAAACAACGCATAACTTAATTTTGCCGGGAAACCAACGGCTTGTAGGTTGAAAGGACTGAATAGGGCATTGCATCAAACTGTACTTTAAAAAGCAACTGATTTAAGCTGGAGTCTCTGGAGCGTATTTTCCTGACTGTCCATGTACTGTTCAACAACGGACAGTTTATTGCTTTTGACAACATGGACTACATTGTGGAGGTCAAACTAAAAAGGGCAGTACTTCACATAAACACATTTAGCTGGTACATCTTTTTCAATAGATTTTGTCAGGGGCCTTATTAGAGTTCGAGAATCGACCGAACATATGCAGCAATGGTAACGCGATTGCTTAATACGTACACGTGTAACGAAGCGTGCGGTTTGGAAACATTACAACAGTGAAGAGAGAATAACAAATGTTAATGGTCTTGCTTCTAATGTAACTGAAGCGGAACGATAAAAGCAATGACTTTGATTACATTACGGCCTAATACGGAATGAACCACTTCATCAATATCGACAACGCCTACCTCTGAAGGCATGCAAGGCACTATAGGGCCCGATTTCACAAAGCCACTTCTGACTCAAGTCAAAATTTCAATTACGATTTTAGGACTTTAGGACTTTTTTTACCTTACAAAAATTAAAATTTTGCCCAGACCATGGCAATAAAGAAAAATCTGTCAACATTTCAACTTCTAGTTCCAAAAATAAGCATTTTGACAAGATTTTAAATTTTGACTTAAGTGGGTGCAGTTTTACAGACAGAACTACACATACAATGTTTACATTATTTCATATCCAAATACGTCAAATCATCTAGGCATTATCGCATAGTGTTACCAGACTGATTATTTAATGACTGCTTGTCAGTGAAAGAAATATTACGTCATATTGGGAATATGAAAACGATTGATGTTTTAGACTTGGTTCAAGACACAGCACACGCAATATATCTTTGTAGAGGGGCTGCTGAAATTGACTGGCATATGTACAGATGTTGAGTCGAACAGGAGATCCCACATTGCGGTGACCATTGTCAGTAACCTGTTATATATGTAAACGGGCTAGACTTGGGATTATAAGTCCCTTGAAATACGAGATAGTCTGGAGTCGAGCTATAAAGTAGCGGGAAGTAATGGGTAACATTAACTCTAATCTACAATCTAGCTCCGTTTCCTTGGTATCGATTGAAGCATGTCCCACCCCAGCCATAAAACCAATTGTCTCTCCTGATCTGGTCGGAAAACGTTTTCATTAGGGCTTAAAGTGCGATCGGGGAGATGTCCGAATTCCTAGAACTGATGGCCTGGAATAGGACTGGGTGGGGCAGAAAACGATGAAGTAGAGAGCTCGGCGCCAGCAGGGGAAGTTTACCTTTATACCGTACAGAAATACAACGAACCAGTGCGTATGCATGACGAGTTGAGTGCTATTAGAACTAACTACTTTTAGATCTTAAAGTCTATTTGCGTTTTCTTTTCTTTTTGAGCTCACTGAAATTTTACATAGATCTGGGTAACGTGCTTGAAGAAAAATCTAATCCTTAGTCCGGTAAAGCTGATATTGTCCGTGCCTTGTAGAAGAATCGCGAGGAAAGGGGCAGGGGGCGGAAGAGAGATGATAGTGCTGGAGAGACTACCATGTCATTATTGAACAGCTAACATGACAAATGCACTATTGGCATCATCATGACTGTTGCATGCGTTGTATCTCTGCCATCAAATGAGCCGCGTGTGTCTTTTTCGAAACACAACACATTTCCCAGCATGGAATTTAGAGGAACAGATCATATCTGACGGAAGTCCAAGAGCAGCCTAGCGGGAGGGCATCGTTTCTAAAAATGCGCTAAGCATGACACGAAGACATTTTTCGCATGAAGACGGCTTTCCTTAAGGAACCCCAGCCGGGTTGATTGTCTCGAAGTCCTACAGAAGGTCAGCACTTCTCGAGCTCACCGTACAGCCTTAACGGGATATTTCTCCATCCATTAGACGTGATCACTCGGGGCAGAAGAGCTAAAAGCCAAGCATAAATTTGGTTTCGTTTTCCTCAATTAAGCCATGGGGAGATCAAACAGCCACGAGTATCTCTCCGTCTTTGAGACACCAGGCAAACCCTTAATAAACAGACAACATTTATATGCTGGTTTTATACTATCTTCCGGGATGTTTTTTCCTGGGTGTTTTATTACCATCTCAAGCCTCTTTGTCCCCGAGCGTCTGTTTCTTGTAAAAGGCTTTTTCGAAACCTTGGATTAAGGAGCTTTAGCCTGCTAGCCAAAACCCACAAGACCTCTACATCTCATTTCATCTAAATCGCTACAGACACTGCCAGGAGAGACGGCAGTAGAACAATGGCTCTCTTACCTTGCCTTCTTAGACCTGTGACATTCCGAGAAACTATTGGATAATGTCTCCAAGTGGATGTATAACAGTCATCGATAAGGCGATTTCAAATTCAATAATCAAAACTGGCATTTGAAACATATCTAATAAGCCATACACACAGCAGGCATCCGATGAATACCGGGGCATGTATGATAGTATGCACACTGTAGTTATACAACTTTCAATCTACGTTACAGATTATTCATTCAGGAGTATTTTTTCCACGGATACGGATCTCCATTATGGACGTTTAGTGTCTTATTGGTAGACAAGAACATAACAGGATTTTTTGGTGTCATAGTTTTGTCACATTGCGTTGTTATATTTGGTATCTACACTTAGATGGGGGGTATATGAAGTGTTTCATTTCCACATATTTATTGTGTATACGGTAATTTGTAAGGTGTTAATTTATAAGGTGGTAATTCTTGTGAGCAATCAGTAATGCAATCAACCTGTCATTATAGGCTTACAGCTAGCGTCCGAATGTTTCTGTCGATTCTCCGATCTATATACAGACCTATACAGATTCAATCAGACTTTTTTTGTTTTGATGTTAGTGTGCATTAAGACAACATGAAAGCACACCTCGTCGGCACATGAAAGTCGCATGATTTAAGCCTTCTCTTTCTGGGAGACTGATACATTAACAAAACCTGATTTTTACTTTCAGAGAGTGGGACTTGGGCGTTGATTGTCTTACGTTAATGTGTGTGTTGTGTGGTTTGGGATTGTTTGGGTGGTTGGGAATGGGAGGAGAGGAAAGGGTGAGGAGCGGAAGTGTGGGGGGAGGGGGGGGGGGTTAATTAGTCAGATAAAACCGGGTGAGGAAGGAGCGGGTAAAGCGGGCTTTCGGCTCGCTAGGGTCCTGCATATTTATTGGTGTCCGTGTGGAAATCCCCCGCCCGGGTAACAGCCCGTTTTAAAGCCCCTCCTGATGACAGCCCAGCTTTAAGATCCAGAGGGATTCCGCCCTAATCCTCTTCTTAAGGATCGAGGAAATAAAGGTCTGATTCAGTGACGTCATGAAGAGCCGTTCTTCTACACGAAGCACTCGATAAGCGATGGTATAGCCTGAACCCTAATCAGCCGCTCTGTGGCTCAGTCCGTAAATCATTTGTCTGAGCATAGTGAATTACGGGTGCATGAAGTGGATAGCATGAAACCGAGTTGACGAATTGATTGATTGTGTGACTGAATGAGCGGTATACATATGGCAAATTCTAAGAAGAAAGGAGATGAATTTTTCCACTTTGTCACGTATCAAACTACATGTATCAATCAAACAAGTAACGGACAACTTCAGTGTTTTTAATTGACTCTTTCAAGAGCTTGTATTTCTTTTTTTATCTGACAATTAAGAATATATTCATTGATACACGTCGGTAGCTAAATGCTAATGTATCATTCTTATGGAGATGTTACATCAGCAGCAACATATGGTAGTAGTACGTGGGTCATGTCTTCTAACAATGGGTATGATGGATAGTCATGCAAGGATCAGACAATGGCTTTACTAAGTAGGCCATGGACCATCATAAATAGGAAGCCCGGTTCCGGATTCTATATATGCTCATTCCAATTGCTATATAAACTCGACTCTTAAGTCTGCAAATTCTGTTATCAGTCCCCGGACGGCTTATCCAGAAGTTACGTGCCTGGTGTGGACAAACGCATTACAGCCTCCCAAGCTCTTTCATTAATGTGACGTCACAGAGCTCGTGTTTGATCACGAGGCGTGTCGTCTCGGATCTGTTTCCCAGCAGACACCAGATAGAGAACGAGCATTTTAGAGTATCGTGCAATGATAAATTTCCCCGTAAAAAGCTCTGCGCAGCCATATTCCCATTTGTTTCTTATGAATAATGTAGTCCAAAGTACGCCTGAAAAGACAAACCGGTTTCCCAAGGGAATGTAAAGGAGTAGATGCAGCAGACACAAGAGTTTGATCTATCAGGTTGATATGAAAACCCCGGTCGCCAGACAGAGTGCACTACACGACTAAACCCTTAACATCAAATTTGCATCAAAAGCAAATTCCAGTGGACTTAATTAAGGTTTGTCGATGCTAATATCAGGGTATTTAAGGTAACAAACTTGTCATCAAGTCCAGCCATCTTACATCGTAAAATTAACTAGTACATTTAGCTAAACACTGGCCTAAAAGGTTAACTCTTGGAATCAGTGTACATAAAATGTCGACATATGGTATTTGCCATTTTGAATTAATTGTTTACCCAGCCGTATGTCGATTGACACAAGATAGCAGATATGAATAATTACCTCACAGACTGACTGACGAATTGATTGTTATATTGCGAGCGTAACTGGTCAGTTGGTTCTTTATGTTGATGAAGTTGTCCAGGGTTGGGATTTAAATTTATTTACTTATTTGCTTATTCATTTATTTAGTACTTGTAATTTGATAATGGTCAACAAATGTTCACATTTACCATGGCGACCACTTTCAAGAGCGGAATCAAACTCAAGTGCCCAACGTTTACAGTTCAAAGCAAAGACTCAGAGTTTGACAGTGAAACGACTTCACGAATGCCATTAACCGCTTGTTGTCAGCAAGCTCTTATTTATTTGATTGGTGTTTTACACCATACTCAAGAACATTTCATTTATACGACGGCAGCATTGGTGATAGGCTCCTGGGTCATTGCGCCGCGCTGGCACGTTAACAACCTCGGCCAAGGAGGACCCAAATTAATAAATTAACAAATAATTAGCGATCGCATTTGTGAGCGGCTTCCGGGCCGGGCTGCGCTAGCACGTTAAAACTAGGCCACGGAGGGTTCCTGTTGTTATTAGAGCCCAGAAACATGGTGTGTTTGGAAATCTAAACTTCCTCTATGATTGTACGGGGTTAGGATAGTACACGCAATTTACCGAGCTACGTTCCGCTCCCTCAGGTGATATATAGTGAACTGAGTGGAATTATCCATCTGCATGTTGGACTGAAATCAGAGTCGACACTGTGATATAATGAAATGAAACAATTTACAAATAGAAAGAACAGGACAGATACAGACAAAGTGATGACGTTTCCGGAAGTGGTTTTCTTGGCTTCTGACAGGTCTGATCCTTTGTAAACTTTGTAACGTGACAGCCGATTGGTCGGTCAGGAAGCCCTGAGCGGAAGTGTTAGCGCCTGATTGCTTGACAATAACAGCGTGAGTGGTGTGAGAGGAGGGAGCAAAGCTGCATTGTCTATGGCATGTACATGAATTAAAAGAGAGGAATGCTTCATGATAATCAAAAACATGCAAATTGAACATGAAAATCACATGATAGGAAAACACAAGGGAAATCAACATGACCCCGGAATTCTTGAGAATTCTTCCTAGACATCTTAGAAAAAAATTGCAGATTCGTGGAAATTCTAAAAACTATGCACACCTAATAGGGATAATATCAGAGACTAGATATACATCCTAGCGGGGCGAAAAGTTAAGATATCGCCAGGACACCTCCGACTTTGACAGGTTCAACCTTTACAACAATGCACTTAGAATAATGTTTATTAATCATTGTGTCGTCCAAGTCATCAATAAATTATTTTGCTATTGATTTGCCTTTGTTAAGGTACAAATGTTTCTCAGAAAAAAAATTAATTGACTCGTCAATTGTCATCTAGATTTGCTTAGTGCTAAAATTCACAGTATGTATTGACTTTATTGCACGCTTTCTTTTGAAATCAACAACCATGACGACGCAGTAATATTTTCTAAAAAAGACATGACAATCCACACCAACCAGCGACGATGAGGTGCGGGAAAATATACCCGTGTGTATCTAAATTAAGAAGTCGTGAGGATGGCGTGCTGTGCTCAGGAGTTAGCCTCCTATGCATATTTTTCTTCCAGGTCACACGCAATGCGTCCAAGGATAAAACTACCTTGGGTTATTTGAGTGTCCGAACGGGCCGAAGGCTAATGGGGTCTGGTTAGAGACAATGCCGTGGGTAATTATTTGATATTGCCCACGGGATCAAGGTGAGAAGATATGGAGACGCCACAGGGTTCGTGACCCTCGCGATTCCCCAAGAGAACTGTTTACCATCAGGATGGGGTAAACGCCAGTCGACTTTAGCCTGATGTTTGAAATACTGACAAAGAAGAACGGAATATTCATTGGCTGTTTCTCACTTTTCACAAGGAGCGGAATTTCCGGGGAATATGCTGCATATTTCGCGAGTTATACATCCTCTAACGTCATGCGAACTAATAACTCAAAATTAAGCCTGTATAAAACATAGTCGGTATATTAATCGGTGAGAAAATTGCCTGATACCCATCCTTGAGAATTAGCTTAATGAGATAATGGCTAGATGTGTTCTGTGATATGATGGACCAATGCTTTATGGCATACGAGGGGGAAGTCAGAGCATTAGATCAGCATGAAAAATACAAATGAATCCATCTTGTTATCTAAGACTGGGAAGTAAAACTCAGTCAGTGAAACATTTAGAGATCTTACAATGGTTACGAGGTAAAAAAAAAACCAACTGCTACTAACACTCAGTTTCAGAAAGATTTTGTACATATCTCTGACGTGCCAAATTCCAACACCAATTTTAGTGTGTCCCGAGTTGTATGAAATGTAAAGCAGTTTTATTGTAGAAATGGTTTTTTTTTTCTGAATACCCTTTTACGTCTATAGTGTCTATGATATCATCATTCTTTCATGTATACTGTGCATCGTGTCTTTTAGCCCACTGACATAAACAAACAGAGTTTTTACATATTGATATATGAAAATCCAAAGTTATCTAAGAGAACAGAAGGTAAATGCACTTAAAGTAGTCGGGCTAGGGCTACAAGGTATGTGTTCTGAGAATAGCAAGCTTTTTGGAATTCCCTTCTTGAATTTAAGGCACGATGACGCCCTGAAGAAAGGTACATGTACATACGAAGGTAAATTATATAAAAATATATAATCGCACGAGATAATCTTTAAGATTCAACACAATTTGCGTCTTTTCGTTCCACTGCAAAAGATTGATAATTCCTTAACAATCCATGCACTGCAAAAAGTACAACATCCGAAGTAATGTTTGACAACTTTTGAGATTAAATTCAGGTTTGGCACGATTCTCGCCAATGCGCTGCTTGACATGCACATTTGGGAACATACATGGGACAATGCAACGTATCGAGTAGGTTGTATAAACTATTCTGGGTGTCACAAAACCTGGATCAAACCATCTTAGTATGTGCAAAAAAAAGGGAAACGGACGTATACAATATTTCAGCATTCGGCAGACATCCGCATGTGGCAGTAGACTTGTTTGTTACTTTGGTGACGTTGGTACTCAAGTTAGAGAATGACTACCTACTTCACTTTCCTCTCAGGAGACTTTGGCTGTTTATTCTGCTTGCGGCACGACAGCCGACACTCTCCAAAAGTCTTGTTCAGTACCATGATGGTGGAGAACGCCCACGTTTCCAGACGAACAGGTCACGCTTGTTTGTTAAAAACAGCTTACTTCCGGGAGAGATTCGTACTTCCGGTTAGCGCCATCTACTTTAGCCGCTGGCATTATATATAAAACGTAACAGTCTCTCGATTTCGATAATGACCGCCTCAGACCTAAAGGTCATATTAAGTCGATTTATTATTATGGATGGTGATGAGATGAGAAGTGATAACTAATTGGTGATATTTTCACACCATAAAGGCAAGAGTGAGATAAAACACGACTCAACGATCGGCCAAACATCGAAATCTCGTTAACGAGTATGATGTTACACGTCTGCAGATAGTGTAATGGCCATTTAGTTAACAAAATGTCTAGAGCCGTACGAGCCATCAGAGTTTCATAGGTTGTCCCGCTTCCAGTGTATTTTAATTATTCTGTTAATTTATAGGTTTTCCTGCACACTTGTGCGTATATAACACTATTTAATTTAACTCACTTATTTTTCTCTATGATGTTTAGTTAAAAGCCTGAAAAATCCCACACGAAATATAACACACGAAACAGAATTATTGTTTGTGTGATGTTTCCTGTGAGTTTCCGCTGAAAATTTCTCGACGTATATTTCATGTCCACCCGGCACCTCAAACCTAAGTGTTTATCCACTTGCACTTCGCTATGCATCAGTCGTGTAAATTTTTACTTGATTTGACGTTTCATTTACTTTCATTTGACGTTGCTATGTGAAGACGGGAATGTGTTTCACTCATCCTTAACATGCAAACCTTTTCTGCCAACTCCGTATCAGGTACACTAATAGCCTCGAGCAGCGCCGCCTGGCGACAGATAGGATGGCTTACCCGCAGTTCTAATCCATTACAGTCTATTGAAGAAGATATGGCCTTCGGGACCTATCCGCTTGCAACACTGCATTCCGAAGATCAAACAAAGCAGAGAAATCAAGCAGACATTGTCTGTGATCCATAAGCCGGAGTTGAAGTCCGGGAAAGGTGGACGTATTGCTGTATTTTATGCATATCCATCCATAACGCCAAGTGTAAATCTGCCTACCCAATCGGGTGAAGGGGAAGGCGGAGGATGGTCGAGTTTTCTGTCACAGCTTTTCGGAGACCACTGGGTGGTTTAAGACTCATTGTCCTTGACTAAACAAAGCACAATTTCGCTTTAAAAGCTTCTTTTTTTCTGGTCATAAACTCCAGCATTGTTGCCAGTCAAATAATGGTACCATCGACAAGACATCATTGAACACCAACGCAGACAGGATCATATAAGTGTATACAAAAATGCATACAAAGGCCTATTAATTACATTGTTTAGGTGAACTATTTTTTGTTTTGTCTCCAGTTCATTTTGATTCGTAAGTATATATCCCCTGAATAGGTTACTCGTTGATTATGGCGAAATTGTCATTCTTGGAACACAAGCCTTCGTTCAGTTGTTCTGAACATCTGCCTGAGTATTAACTACCGGTGAACGTCGACAACAGAGTGTGCCAGATAACACCGAGCTCACGTATTATGTACTTTATCCTTGTAAAGCCAAACTAGACGGTCACAATAGCACCCTAAATACAACAAGTACATCCGTACAACTTTTCCCGACTCTAAAACTGTTGGTTTTATCTCATCGTCCGAAGATGTTCGACATTCACGCTGGTTTGGTGTTTCACCCTGAGTGTGCTTTGGACTTCACTTGACACCAGTGCAGGTGTGAGTTGGCTGCCAAGAACTGGTTTTGAATTGCGCTAACCGGTCGTGGATCAAAATAAATCACCTGACAACGACTGATCCGCGGCAGTGGACCGCTGGTAAACGTAACATACGCCAGGGCGACGACAGTCGCTAGCTCACGGCCCATATTGATTACCCTTTTAATTATACAAATCAGAGCGACCAGACGTTTCTTGGCGCTGGGAGAAAACCTGCTTCTATGATACAGCCCTAAAAAAAGCCATATGTGGGCAGGGAACCTCTTCATCAGGTGATGGTAAGGTGGCAGCTGCTGCTTGTACTCACAACCCACTCCTCAGTAAAAGAAAATTTATATATTTACTGTTGAAATGTGCATGGAATTCACAAGTGAGCCCGTTGTCAACATTTTTTATGGGACCGTGCGTTTGTTTTTATAAAATATGCTGGTAATCTGAGGCGGGATTAAAACTTACGGATGCATAGGGGTGCGGACGGGTGTTAATTTAAGGGGTGGGTAGGTGTTTTTCTTACCTGTATTTATTTTCATTGCATATGGTGACAGCAGGAAAAGTAAGAGCATCCATATACTCCACATCTATGTTAACGTTGCTAGGATACCGCGTGTAAATCAGTACTCGGTCTCTAATCTGATAGCCCGTGGCGGCTAGTGCGCATGCGAATAGAAACAGCCACACGCATCTGCAAATAAAAGAATGAAAACAACACAATCAGATCAATTAATTCCGTTATCACATGCGGTTGAGCTTTCTCTACAAAAAAGATTGCTCAGCATACGACTCAAAGCAAAGTATATTAACTGTTCACAAACCGCTACGCTTTAAATGAAATTTAAAGATGTGCAATAGGTTTCCCCATCATTTCTGTTGTGAGAAGAAAAAAATCAACGGACTAAAAAGTGTAGAAATACCCAGAGAATGGAAAATCAGAAGTCACATTACTGGGATAAAGATCTTACTGGAATGTAATTAACTATTCATTAAAGCTGTATTGTTTGGAGAAGAAAAAACGGAGACATTAGGAATAAATAATGTCAAGTAATAGGTGCTGTATATTGAACCTGTAAAGGTCTGTCATGTTGGAACTCCGTCCTAAAATTAGAGCAGCCACGCCCTCCAACCTCTATAATATACTATTAAGTGATTATATTGCAGTTTGTGTTGACATCTCCCGAGAACACGATATCGTGAATATGTAAGGGATACTTTTTGACTGTTCACAACGTGTTGTGATAATCCCCAAAACACACCAATAACCAGCAGGTTTTTTGTACGGTATGTACGTGAATAAGGTTGGGAAACATTTCGTAATTTACATTTTTGTTAATCAGTCTCATTTCACCTGAATGATTAGATCTCAGTGTTATACATAATTCATTCAGTGTTATTTAATACTCCATATTAAGCATTGACAGCTTTGGTTGACACACTGCGGTCATTTTTATGGCTGGAAGAGGTCGAAGTATCCAAGACAACTCAAGAACAGTAGACCTTGTGTATTAGTTTTGAGGCTGATGTTCGTTTAAAATGTTTCCATTGTCATCATTTGGAGATTAGCGTCTTATAAATTTGGCTCTGCATCAAATGCCCTGACCCAACTCGGTGCTACACGTGTTTTGGTTAGTGTAAGGCGAGGTGTTGTTGAGCATTTTAGATGGAAACGGCTTGAAGCTGGCGTAATGCACAGGACCAGTAGTCTCACAAATGAACGATTGGGCCTCTGTCATGGACGCAGCATTGGAACTGGGAACATTCCTAAGTTGATGCTATCCTTGGATGGAACGCGTGTCACGGTACGAGGCTGTATTAGAACAATATAAACGTGTTGGGTGTACTTAAAGCGCTTTGGAGTCACTAAACCTCGATATCACAACCGACACGTCTTTCTAGTCCAAACTACACCTGGATACGATTTTTGGGGGTTTTTGCTCAGGAATATTTCACTTGTGCTGTACATAGCAGTGATCTTAGAGTTGAAGGTGGGGGGGGGGGGAGGGGGGTCTGAGCTACGAAAAAACACCGCACCTCACTGGCTATAATGGACAGACTTCCTGACGCAACGCCACAACCGTCAGTGCAAAGAAAGAGGAGAAGTTTCTTTCTGCATGGAAGAACTTGTCAAGAAGAAGTAGACTATTTAACTATAGGTCACGTGTATATTTAGACGTCATTATTAATTGAAGCTAATTTAATTAATGAATATTTAAGTATTCGTTATACTGCTTTAAAGTATTAATGATAAGACATCAATGAAAAATAACACGAACTACACGCCCAGTACCTTTGTGCCACAGTTGAAAACAATATCTTGATATAACAGATTCAGATGGACAATACATAAGCAGCGAGTTGACATGTACGCATGTACCACACGGCGCGGTGGTCACATGAACCAGCTCTGTTGAAGCTCCACGTATATGTTGCTTGATGCCCAACTCAAGAACATTTCATTTACATAGGAGCGTTCAAGGATTTTAAGTGGAGTTATCTTGTTTCTATTCGCCTAAGATGCTGACAAGTTTGCCAGTCAGATAACTGATATGACTAGTTACTGATATAAGTAACTAGTTTAACATATACACACAGAATCACACACGACGAGCAAAACGATGCATGTTTGGCTTTTAGAAATCCACCCCTGAAAACATGTCCCGTTTGCTCTTTGCTCATTGCACAAATTGCAAAAGTTTCAATTTGGTTGCACTGGCAAGTCACGTTACTCCTCCTAATTTTCCTCAGATCATCGGGGTAAAAATAATTTCGAGTTACTTGTGTTCCTTTCTGTGTGTTTGTTATCCTGCCTTGATCATGTAACCCTGGTTTTTTTGAAGGACAATAATGCGGAATCAGGGATGAATTCCATCTGTTTCGCTAGATGGAAGCACTGTTCAAACACGCATTGCATGCTTCTCGTTTGGATGCACTATGCAGGCACGCACCATTTCCTTATACAAACAGATATTTAATTATCCTAACCAGGAAACTTGACACACTTTTCACCCGACGTGATGCCCGTCCTCTCCGGCAGAAATTAATCCCTCTGGATACGTACCATAAAGCTACACTGGATCACAATACGAGCTGGACAAACACTTTACACAAATTTTTTGTCCAGTTATTTCCGTTTGGTGATTCACTTCGCTTTAGCCCAGAATAAACACAGCGAATCAACTGGGAGTTTTCATTTCAACGACATCTCTTTCCTCTTCATTTTTTTTATTTCTCAAGCAATAAGATTAACTGTCAAAACAACTAACGAATGTACTGCATAATTATTAATTAGTGTCCCTGTGTAATACCAATAAGCCATCACGAAGACTATTAAACCATAAGATTAAGGATATTACAACATCTAATTTATTACTAGACAAGATTGATCGGCTTCGCTTCGCATGAGCTTTTACATCATTAGCTTCTTAAATTCTACACCATAAAAAATACACGTATCCACTATATGACATTTTGTTTGTTTGTTTATTTTATTATTGTTTTTTTGCATGTTTGTCTGGACAGCTCGGATCCATGTTAATCTAATGCGATGGCTTAATTACCTTCCGAATGTGTCTGACTGGATGATCAGCACTCTGTGCTGGGACACCTATTGAAATCGTTCGGACTTTAATTTTTCTTTCGTTCATTAAAAGTTTTTAGAAAGCTTTAAGAGCTGTAAAAAGAAAAGTTTTTATTGGATTTTGTTGAAATTTGGTGACTTCAGGAACAAGGTTACGAGGCAAAGTTTGATAATTTTCATGTATTCTGGTGTATTTGGCAACGCTGATTCGGACTCTGCTTTCAGATTTTCGGATCTTCGTAACTTTTTGAGATATAATCAAAACTTTTTTCAGTCACGTAATTTCAATGGCCAACACGAAAACTAAGAAAGCTACAGATCTGACACTTTCATTAAATTGTAGCCCAAGACATGTAGTTTCTGGCGCATGCCAAAGGATTTGAGCTACGATCTATAGTTTTCTCGCTAGAAATATTTAAATGACCTCACCCTACTTAAGAAATAGAAATGTAAGCCCGTGCATTTAACATAAACTTTGGAGATAACTGTGTATTAGCGTACATGTGCTGCAGGTAACCTGCCCCATAGATCATCCATCTGTCACTCAAACTGAGAAATGAACAACTATCCCTCCTATTCACAGCTATCAACGCACAATTTTCAATGTTTGCGTGCAAAGCCAGCCCCATTCGCAATGCATCATGGGTAATTCTCAACAATCCCGACGATGTTTTCCCATACCCTCGTGCTATCAGGAATATAAGTTCAAAGACATGGCTAAATATACGAATAATGTCGCCCGCTCTCAAAAGTGAACTTGGCCCAGGCAAACCATATGGACACTAGGGTGGGGTGATTGCACACCATGTGTCGAGCAACCTGAAAGGTACATACTTAACTAGGTGTGATGATCACCAAGGCATAACTCGATCAAGACGCTGTGGTTGATTAATTTTCATCTTTTGGCATGCTTTTCCTCCATGTTGCCTGTGTTTGTAAATACTGTTACATTTTGTAAATGCAGGTTGAACGTGCTGATTTTTTCCAATGTCTATGTACTTTGGCAGTCGATTAAAGCTATTCGTCGTTATATGTGTTAGAATCTGTTTGTAAACAAGTGTTTTCCAAAGCTTAATTTTTCCGATCAGAGCAAATTACTTCAGTGCATTACTTTCATAGTGTTTTCTTATTTGACACTGAACTGGGCCTTAATGTTTGGTCACCGGTCTCGCTGTTAGGAACGTAACAGCTTTAATTAATAAGTAATATCTAAATTTTAATCTCAGCGTAAACAAGTATTTACATTTATACATTTAAACTACATTTATACATAAAAAAATGCACAAATAAAGCATTCATATATAGAGAGAACATGGATACTAATAGTGTTTTAAAGACAAAATGTTATACACCATTTACTATGGAAACCGGATGAACCCAGTATCGTATCATCGCTTCGTGCCATCATTCCATCGCTTCGCATCATCGTGCCATCGCCTGGCGATGAAACAATAGTATGATGGTACTTATCGGGCTCCCAGGACAAACTGCACTTTGTGTATTCTACGTTTAAATTGTTACCCCTGCCTTAAAATAATGTAATAAACAAAATGCCATTATAATGTTTCACTTGATATATTCATTTATTTCTTTGAAGTTATCACTATTTATACACAGCGGCATTGTTTTGACGTGATATTTCATCGGCCCTGTTCTGTATTGGCACACGTCTAGGAAGTTTTTGTATGAACTGCTATTTGAGTACTTGATTTTCATGCCATAACATCCAGAATTTGTTAAACAGATTTCATACAGCTCATCGCTGTGAAATGTTCCAGTTAAATCGAACGGACAAATCCTTGTCACGTGACTAAAACAGAAGTCTGTGGGAAACTGCCAAGCATTTTTCTGATTGTCTAGCTTGTTTTTTCCTCAAACGCCCTAAAGCATATTCAACTCATGTAGGTAATATCTGCCATCGTAACATGTATTCTGAATGAAGCTGTGAAATTATACTGCATTTGGAAGGGTAAGGAACCAAATTGTTTAAGGTAACAAGGGAAATAAGACACTGTTGCGAAGAAGTTAACCCATGCAGGCGACGGAGTGACAAGGGAATTCTGTCAGGATCATGATCCCTGCTTGTATCGCGGGTTCTTCAACATCAATATACTATAGTTCGGTGCGATGTATTTCACCTAGGGCGCTCTGACAGCGGTATAAAGCTTCGCATTGATTGGTAGGTGATTTCAGAATGTAAGACGAACGGTGTTCGTATTCCATTTGTGAAATAATGGTGTATATTTTTGCTTTCACACATGTTTCCAATAGGTTTAATGTCGCCCTCAGCAATATTTCGATTATATCACTGCGATGTTTCCTTCTAACAGGCCAGTCCCTATTGCGACATGTTTATTGTGCTACCTCACTGGAACACAGCGCCAAAGATACCAGGCATGCTGTTCCACGACCAGGCTTAAATCTGGGTCTACCAATTACAAGATGGTTTTAGTATGAGTTGGGGCGATAAACTCAAATAAACTCAAAATGTCAACAGGATCACTCAGACCTAGATCAGAAGTAATTTAAGACATCACAAAGTTATAACTTATATCAAGACCGTAGGAGCGGACTAATTCGGTTGATTTATAGACCATAGGGGCGGACTACTTCGGTTGATTTAATTTAGGTGCTGTAAATGTTTGGTACTAAGACACGTATAATACCCGATTTTGCTTATGTTTATTCAAATTGATAAATTTGATCACATCAGTGATTGGTCATATGCAATTGATTGCCAAGGCTTGTGAATGGATAATTTGAAATAAAAGAAGGATGCTTAGATTCTAGATGACTGAAATAATTTCTATCAATCGCAAATCCCCCACTCCAACTACTGGTTACCATGGCAATGTGAAGGCCTCACATTTCCGGGAGTAGATTCGTTTCAAGACAATGTCGTATTTCAAGGGGCCTTTTTCTGCCTATGTTTGTATGTAAAAAAAGGAATTATTTTCTGGCAACATATATTTCTTCTCAGTCAACTTATGGTGAGCCAAATGAATGTCTGAGAGCCTTCCTGTCCCGTTTTCACAATATAAAGAATAACAAGATTTTAACCGGTATCACGTTAGCGGCAAAGGCGTAAATCAACCGTAAATCGCGGTTGTATCTAAATTCTGCCTGGGAATTAACATCGAATTGTCAGTTTTCTCGGCATAAATGAAGTGTCGCTATTAAGATGATGCATTGGTCATGTAGCCCAGTGTTAATGCTGAATTCATGACAAAGATTTCTGGTTTGCGAAGGATGAGCAAATTTGGAAAAAGGGAGATAACCATCTGACAATTTCTATACCGGGTCAACCGTCAGCTCGATAGGATTAACTCATTTTAGATAGACATCGGACACAATGTTTGACAATCCTGTTTTTTGTTGAACCTGGCAATGTGCTGGAAATCTAAAGAGTTGTCCAAATTTGTCAAGATGCCAAGACATCGTAAAATACAAAGCGAATTTAGTCATCAATAGAAAAAGATATTACAAAAAATAACATTACAAAAATTTCGTATTTTTGTCATTTCTTTATGATGCAAATCCAGAGTGTCTCTTCTGTAAGCACTAGTTGAGTAATGTAATCAAATACAATTTGCATGGGATAAATAGCTTGAGAGATAAGAAGCTGAAGCTGTGCCAAGGGTTTCATTCAGTTAAGCATTGCCTGTCTGTTTTTTTGTTTTTTTGTTGGTTTTTTTTTTGGGCAAAATGAGGAATCCTTAGTTGCCAAAGTTGTTTTAGGTCGCTCCAGTTATGTAATTTTCTTTTTTTCTTAAGCGACAAAACCTCTGCATCGTAATTTTAATT
Organism: Liolophura sinensis; assembly: GCF_032854445.1. NCBI lineage: Eukaryota > Metazoa > Mollusca > Polyplacophora > Chitonida > Chitonidae > Liolophura > Liolophura sinensis. The sequence goes on from NC_088302.1 coordinate 19,208,287, forward strand.
TCCAAGAATGACTTTCTACAAGTAGAAGATGCCTACTTTTTAAACTGAGATCAGTTTATTTTCCAAACAGAAGTCAATATGAAAAGCCATCATTTCTTTGGGACTGAAAGCTGCTCTGTTATACCTTTGAAAAGAAAAGGTATAAACTTTTGCATTTTGTGTTTGGAGCGAAAATTATCTGCTGTGTCATTACAGTCATTTAATGGGATCCACTTAAAAAAAAACAAGGTTTAACATGGATCATATGACACTTTGGCACCAGATGGCGTCCTGATATCAATCATTTAGCCACCTTGTTTTCTAGGCAGATTTATGATACTGGAGAAGGCTCAAAGACATTTCTTACAGACCTTGCCAGGAGCAATAAATGAATTGTCTTTATAATTCACAAGTAACATATTGTTTTAAAGCCATTTTCCATAAAAGTGAAACATTATATTTCATGTCAGACAAAAGTTTTCATTTATAAGCTAACTCTTTTGTTATTACAATTTTTTACGCAGTTCCATCACGTTTGGGCGATACTGGCAAGCCATGGCTGCTAACATAAGCGGAGGTTGATATTACTGACTCTAAACAGAATGTGAGCAAATCTTTGTCTAGACCAAATTTCACGTCAGCGACGACTTTACCACCTAGACGGGCAATAATCCCAGTAAATCGACAACTTTTATTCCTCCAACCTTTTGTAGGCAATAATACGCTGTCAAGTTACGTGTTATGTCTCCCTTCAGACTGCCATTTATCGGGACGTTATTAAGGGATATCTTTGTTGCGTCGCGCTTCTTTTCTCACAGTCCGAATGTTACTAGCTGTGAACCATTGTAAGTAGCGACCGGTAAAAATAAAAGACATTTCATCTATTGGTTTTGTTCTGAGTGCTACAATGAATGTTTGAGACTTTATATCACGCAGAAACCCGTGGTTATGAACCTGTAATATGATAATGTAATAGACGCAGACAATGCGTTTGTAATATGATAATGTACTAGACGCCGACAATAGGCTTGTAATACGGTAACCTAATAGAAGATCACACATTCGAAGAATGTCTGCATAAAAGAGCGGACGGCAAGAACTCCTCAAAGCGAGAAAATTTCAGTTACGGATTCCCACGTGGGAGGAAAGTATTGGGCTTTTTAAAACCTCCACTCGTGTAGGACATGAAAATTGAACAAATGAAACAGCGTCTTTGATGAACAGGGTCAGAAGTGTCCTCATGATTCATACAGCAGGCCAACACCTTCTAGATGGCGTACAGCGCGCATCGGAGTCCCTTAGCGGACACATCAGACTTTACTCGCCAGTTGTTACATCAAGTGCTCCCTGTTCCACCGAACTCATCAATCGGATGGGCACGAAGGGCACGAGGCTATATCCTGTCTAGATCCACTCTCGTTAAAGAAACCAAGACGCTACAGAACCAGGTTATGCTGTCATCCTCAACAATTTCCGGAGCTTATCGAAAGGGGCTTTTGGCAAAGTGTGCTGGTATCGGGTAACGCTTTACACAAAAGCCTCAGCCGGAACCCTCTTTACATAACGAACCGCGGAGGTAGAAACACTAGTACTGCTTATACTCGAAGTCTCATTTTTGATTGGGGCAATTTTAAATCTAAATGAAAAACATTGATGACGTTACTCTATATCATTCAAGCACTAGTTTTGCAGGAGATTTTCTTTACTTAATCTGGACTTGAACAAACGCATTTACTTAAGTAGTGTTTGTCTTGTCAGTATTCATTTCCATTTGAAAGCAGTAGTTCATTACCATGTCACATTGTTTATCATTACGTAAAATCTTTTTGGTTAAACGTAATATGTTTAAAGACTTATTCATTTTTTCATCACAGAGAATCATTCTCTATGTTTATATCCCTTGGGTATAAAACTATGGAAATATTTTACAATGTTCTATATATATCGTTTATCCAACGGCCCTTTCATTGGCATAATCCATTTCTGTTCAGTTAATATACTTAATCTTTTCCATGTGGCCTATTATCATGAATTTAACGTAAACCCAAAGAAAAGTGAATAAGTTTACAATTGACAAACGCAGAAAGAACTGTTGCAACTTTGCTTCTGTAATTTGCTTGCGCAAATATTATCTGAAATTTCGTTCAATCTCTGAAAACGAACAAAGCAGATTATCCAATAGTCTTTGGCGTGTCAGGTTTGTTGTCTTGTCTCAAACAAATCTCTGGCTCAAGCCAAGCACCGTAACGGATAAGGAGAATTAAAACCCACCGAAAGAAAATTGGCAATGCCCAACTCGCTACATCATCAGGCAAGTCTCCCGAAGTCATGTCGGCCTTAAGGAGCTCTGAAAACTTCAATATTAAGAACTGTATTGTTTTATAATCATCCTAACGCATCAAAAATAATCCTAAATGTATATCAGACATCAGTGCTTTTTTCAAGCAAAACATATAGGCACAAAATCCCATATTCATTCTGTTTAAAGCAGTTGTTGGACAATGCAACTCTCTCTAACATGCTTTTCCTCTCACCAGCTAATACACTTATCCCATCAACTATGCATTGAGGATGTTGTTTGCCACTTCGCTCGGTAGAAAGAGAAAGGCGTCATTATTTCCTTATTTTGCTTAATAGGCTTACCATTTTATTTACATATACACCCATCTTCTCAAATTAACAGATATAATGTATAACATCTTATTCCAAATGAGCAATATCATTTGTGTCATTCATCGATAAGATTGGTCAAATATTGTGTGAGCTGGAAGCTGAAGCACACTTGGGCTGAGATAGATCATTCACTTCGTCCTATCTTTATAGTCCATGAACTTGTAAAATCAATATGGCCCGCGACGATGCATTTCTTTATTTTACTAAACTATATACCGACTTCAAATAATAACTTAAATGCACAGCGTCATCAAAGAATTAGGCCACTAGCGTAATCTTTGAGGAGCTCTCTTCTATCCCGCTCTTTGTTTCACTTTTTGTGTGTGAAAGCAATGCTAGTAGTTTGGCTAATGGATCTATTGTAATAGAGTAGTTTCGAGTTCGAACTCTTTTGTAAAATGTGTTGTTGTGAAACCTGATAGGCAACCTTTGTTGGCAATAATTCACCAATTACCTATCTCATTGGAGCAGTATCTCAAGACAGTGTTCATATATCGTCGCGTGATACAGCATACATCTGAATATAAGTTCCCTGTCTATTCAGTGAACATTCAGCGCGCATTCTGTACTTGTAATGGCAGTACAAATATACAACATAATGTAATCTCAATACAACATCTTGCTGGTTTGCTTCCTTGGCGAGACAAGATGCCTGATCATTCAGAAGCTGAATGTCCTCAATGCCTTAGGGAGTGGACCAGCGTGAGCGCCAATATCATTATCATGGAAAATACCGACTAAAAACTTTCAACAAACAGACAAACCATTCGTCTTCGCTTCGGATCCGATTTAACTTTCGAGTCATGTTTAACTGTCATAGTGCAATTCTGTCCCTTCTTTGAGCGATCTTCCCCAAGTGAATTGCCAAGTCCAAAACGATTAAACACAAGGAGATATGAAGTGTAACTCGATTCCTCGGCCGTCCTTGGTTAGGGTGGATTGTCTTCCGGCTGTTTACCAAGAACTTATCATGTAGGCCTAGATGCTTAAATCCAGACACAACACCTCAGATGAAGAAAAAAAACCTCGAGGGCAAACGTAGGCGCATGTATATCTGATGGGCAGATTGATTGGGATCAGTCGAGATCACAGCGAATTTACATGGGGTATTTTGTATCGATGTGTTTTCATGTGTCCCGTGCAAAAGAAAGTTATTATCGCCAACAGCCGTAGAAGAAGAGATAATTTGCTGTCATTCAATTAGAACGATTTCATAAAATTGTTTAATAGAGAAAATACGATTTGATCTGTGTAAAGCTGTGGTCTTGTATGGAGCGTGCTTGTTCCGCCAGCCGACAAGGAAGCTGGGGGTCCCGCGGGAGAATACCGAGTTTACCCATCCGATGATGGATGCGCAGGTTCACTCAAGAAAGACGTTGCAGTTTGCTTCAAATCGATTTTTTCTAAGTCATTAAGTCCGTGAAATTTTCGGGTGATTTCCCAGCGGGTTTAAACTTGACACGATGGGAGCATCGCTGGCCATCGGTATTCATCGCTATCGATTGTTGACGCCTGTTCTCTTTGTAAGACATGCTTTCATTGGTCGGTATTTTCAGTGCTGAAAGACAATGACATTGATTGGGTGATAGGCTGAGGCAGCGCCAGACCTACTTGCAGTGGCGCAAATGAAAGCCGTTCGAAAAGGTGAAAGTGAGACGTTAAAGAAGGTTATAATGTCATATATTCAGGGAGAGGGGAAATATTACACCAGCCTACGATGTAATCGCTTCGTGTTGGCTCTGCAATTCTTGGGTCGATTGGCTGAACGCTGGATTGCTCGCCTCTCCGGCTGCCGCGGGCCGAGTGAAGCCCTGCCGATGAGATATAAGATGGCACGCTCGCCCTCTGTCAAATCAAGCCGACCGAATCCGACAAGAAATATTTCCGAAAGTCCTGTCCGACGGTCATCCGGCCAATCGCTCAACAAAGTGGCTGTTTGTGGGAATAGTTCCAGCCGTCCATCATCCGTCAGAGCAAGGCTACATCTCTACTGCAAACGTCCGACACGCTGCCTGCAAACCCGTTTTATAGGCGTAGACAGTAAGAAAGGCTCGTGAAGAGTTCAAGACAGGTTCAACGCCCAGCTGACATACACAGTCCTAGAAAGTGACGGGTCACTACGCTGCCTCATCAACGTAATGAAAGAAAATGGGTGAAAATCACATGAACTTGAACCCCCAACGGCATTCAAACTGTCTAGTGCTTTGATCCGAGGGCTACAGACGGGTTGACGAGATAATGACGAGTAAAGAATAAGTAGATCATATTTTCGTTACGAGTAATTACACCATGAGAAGGACGGGGCCTATTTTCTTGTAATAGTTTCCCACACTCATTCCCACCTTTCATTAATGTCTACTTCATCGCTATACCGCTTCCCTTCTCGCGTCAAATATTGCTTATTGTCTTGTTGTTAAACAGCAAAATGTACGCCGAAAGCTATTGCGTAATCCTTGTAATATTCGGAGGAAAATTGCCGTCCTTACCTGCATCATTAAGGAATAGTAAAATATTGTCTGATTGTACAGTGGGAGCACTCCTCTTTACCCAACATGATCTTAAGCTATCAGATAAGATTGACGAGGACCAGATTAATCAGACATGAGCGTAAAGATGATTTTATTTGCAATGATTGGCTGAACGAACTGCCTGATCACAGGAAACGAATTTGACAATAACGTTGACCTCTGACCTCACGCAATCCCTCCGCGTCAGACAGCCTGCTATGAACAGTTTAGCTATCCAAACATTACTGGCCCTTTGTGTTACTGTGCCCGATAGCGTACACGTTCGGCTTGGACGAACCAGACCGAATTGTCTAATCAAGCGACTAACAGGAATACGGTTGGCATGGAAACTTGTATCACGTTTTAGTTTAGGAGTTTTTCCAGGATGTCTTTGGGCTAAATCATCCCCACTCATGCCTGAAGAATGACTTCGTAAATATTTGCTAACCGCTTCATTAACTCTGATTTAGTTATGTTGCTTTGTAATGGGATTGGATATTTAAGGAGATGTCATGATGTAACTGAACGTCAGCATTCTGCGTGAAGAAGCTTTAACTGCAGTCCATGGAATCTCACACGACACATTGCAATAAGACATGAACTTGAGCAGAAACCTCACTTCTTGGTCTATCTCACGTAATATTTAATTATTTGATTGGTGTTTTACGCTGCACTCAAGAATATTTCACTTATATGACGGCGGCCAGCATTATGGTGGGAGTAAAGCGGGCAAAATCCGGTGGAAACCCACGACAATCCGCAGTCTGCTGGAAGACCTTCCCACGTACGACCGGAGAGGAAGCCAGCATAAGCTGGACTTGAACTCACAGCGACCGCATTGCTGAGAGGCTTCTGGGTCATAACGACGCGCTAGCGCGCTAAGCAACTGAGCCACAGAGGCGCCCTCGCGATATGTTTGGAATAAGACAAGAACTTTGAAAAAAATAGTTCGCTTCTTGGTCTGTAAAGAAAATTTGTGAGCTTAATTGTTTCACACTTAATGAGTATAGCTTGCAATTCAAAAATTGTGTTACACGTGATATCTTCGAAAAAAAATGCACGTCCACAGTTCAAATATCGATAAAGAGAAAATGAACGGAAGCTTCAGTACAAGAATGTCATGCTTTGGCAGCTATAATTTTGAAGTGAGTATATATGTCAAACTAACAGCTAATAAGCATGGTAATTAGACTTTATAGGAGCGTGTGGGACCAAAATAGATTTCTCTCCATCATTTAGCCTAGCACGAAAATGGCCAAGTATCCAGATAACTGGTTTATCGGTTGATTTACTCAGTGAATGATTGAGTTCGTTATCAGTTAGTTAATTAAGCTAATTATATACAATCAACTGATGGTTCGATTGAAAGACTGATGGATGGATTGATTGATTGATTGATTGATAATATCAAGACCTCATACCAGAACATTTCTCGTCTAACAAATCAGACAAAGACAACAGACCCTGCATGACCTATACTAGCTGGACATTTCATCAGACACCTGTAATTTTACCAGCGTCTGTTAGATGCTGAGACCTTCTTCGAGCAAAGAAATGCCCGAAGGTACCCAGACTGAGCCTATAGACGTGTATAAACACTATCTTGATCGTGTTGAATCGAAATTCAAAGCGATACGTGGGATGAATTCAATACCGTTTGGCAGAAGAGAAATTAGTTCTTGCTACGATTTAAAGGTTGGTGGATGGTTTAGGGTGGATGTAAAGCCGAGGTATATACACACTGACATGACAACCACTATCAGTTTTCTAGACTTGTCGCTGCGGGCAGTCGGGTCGTTTGATGTTATCTTAATAGGTGATGACAAGATGCCACCGGAAGCAGGCGTCGACACTCTTGCGTCTTGAAGGAGAAATCGACGCGTGCTTCCGGCCAATGTGGTATCGAAGCATCTCTTTCGGATAATGGTCGTGTGTAAGCTTTAATGCGCATGCGCCTAGCCCCAAGCTGTATCGTGGTTGAGAAGTTTTAAGACGACCAAGATGCCGTTCACGTGGAAAAAATCAAGTTACGCGTTATTTTTGTTCTCGTTTGTTCGTCAGACTTCAAAGAATTGTCATTCGTTCCCACTGACATGGTAGCCACGGCATAGCGTGCCACTGGGAATGATAGGGGGGCCTAATAGGAGGGTAATGCCAGGAATACATGGCAATCGACAAAACTTCACACTTCATTACAGTCACAAATCGATCGCGCGACATCACAGCCATAATGGCTCACCAAAATGACTGTCCGTACAATGAGATTTAATGAGATTTGTCCCTAAGCCAGCAATTCCCATCACGAAACCCCCTGTGAAATTGAACTTTTTAAAACAGGGAGCCGGTCGTTTCGGTTTTCCTTTCGCTATAAATCCCGCTCTTTGCCCGCCAGTGACATTCGGTTGTCGTGCGTAATTATTACATTTTACCGAGGGTTTGTATCTCTCCCTCGCCGAGCAAATCATCGTCTGAGATACAACGGCTGAAGCTCGTGGATGAGGGTTGTGGGGGTAGATATGGTCTCCGGGTGCCATATAAGGCCAAACCTATTGTAAAGCCGGCATACCAGCCTAGACAGGACGTGCTTACATCAGTTCTCAACATCGGGGGGTGCTTACATCAGATATTTTCGCACGTACATTTTATGTCACACGATTATAATAATATAGCACTACAGCGGCTTCGAAGATGTATATGTTATCTGTATCAATCACTATCCACATTTCAGTTCCTTAGACGGAGAGAATTAAGCTTTATACATGCACCGATGTATACGGCCTGAATTTGAACAAGCTGAACTGTATTAACTTGGGAAAAGGCCTCCCTGGCCGAGGGGATTAGCACGCCAGCACGGAACAATGTCCCAGAAGCCATCCACCAATGCTGTCGCTACGAGTTCAAGTCCAGCTCATGCTGGCTTCCTCTACGGCCGTACGTGGGAAGATCTGCCAGCAACCCGCAAATGGTCATATGTTTCCCCAAGGCTCTGCCCTGTTTCCTCTCACCATGATGTTGGCCGCAGTCGTATAAGTAAAATATTCTTAAGTACGGCGTAAAGCACAAATAAATAAATAAATAAATATAAACTTGGATTCAAGACAATTCCTGAGCTTGGATTTGACATTGCAATTGTTCCAGTATAACTAAAGAAGATTTGAGGGACGTCAAAAAACTAATTAAGGTTCATACACGGTTTTCAAATTTGCCGCCAAATTTGCCACACCCAAACCTTGCACTAAAAAAGAACAACTGTTACCAGGTATACATATTTGAACCATTTCGTATAATGCGTCTATCTTGTACACGGAATCTAAATCATTGTTCAGTTTCCTACCAGGGGAGCGACAAGTTCATTAAGTTATGATAATATGCAAGGTTATCGATAGGCTCGAGATAACAAAGCCGCTTCCATCATTAATAAACTCAGAAACAAGATATTAGGTCGCAAGTGTTATATCTGACGTTAATCTACTGTGTTAGCCGTAGTGAAGTAGTGAGGCAAGAACAGACATGGTGGCAATAAAGTCCGAATTTACAGCCACTTAGCGTGTTAAAAAAAAAGAACGAGTTTTGCACAGCTTAGTAGCGCTCAGTACCATGGTGCCTCGTGCAGTGAAGTGCCACCATCTGTTACCTGTGAACATGTTTGGAGATGCTAAACACTTATCTGACAACACGCCGCATGAGAGTTGGCTATACTACGATTGGACTAAAGTCTGTCACCTGTAATTCACCGGTGAACAACAGCTTGGAGAGCCCAAGCCTGTTGTGAGACAAGGTATGAGGCCCACGTGCACACAGTACGAGTCAAAAGACACCAGTACCTTCACATCATACATATAAGGCATCCATAACGTACGCACCTGTCATCAAAGGCTTGCTTTGTTATATCTATCCGGGGATTTAACAGAGAATAAAGCCTATTAATAACAGCTGTGAGAATACGCGGACAACAAGTGTGGTACGGGCGAAGAGCCGGAAGGTTTCGTTTCTGGCCAGGAAATGTTGTATATTCGTATTACCATCATATAACCTTTAATATCAAGCAGGGTAACATATGTACTCATAGATACGGTGCACAAGAGTTTGAAGCTTAACGGGGATAAATTATTTACACAAAACATGATATGTCTGCATGATCTGATGTTATTTTAATGCTGGCAGCGACGTAGTTATTTACGAAACTATATATACAGGTACTCTAAGACAAAGTGATAGCAATTCAGCTCTGTAACACATGGATTGCCAGGTATCAAGCAGTGTACAAAAAAAACAAAATAGCTTTTGTTCAGATTGTCTTGACTCGCCTAAGTTAAAAAGTTAAAGTATTTCAAATATTTTGCTGCAAGTATGAAGATCATTTTTATTTACTGGATTACAACTCCCGAGAGAAGGATTAGGCCTATGTCTAAGATCGTCTACAGTATTTTGTTATTTTGAACACCAGATGGCACGTGCGGTGAAGCTAAATGTCAACAGTGGCACTTTGACTCCTCACAGAAGAGTTTTCAATGAGTACGGAAATATAACACAGCGATAATTTTGCCTGAAAATAAGCTTTATTGTATGTATGTAATCATTTATACACACACACATATATAAAATGTAGCTAGTCTTAGTCAAACTTATGTGCATGATGAAATTATAGTTATTATACAAGCTGCGCTAATTTTGCCAGCATGGCTGTGGCATAAACGAATGTACGTATGTATGCAACATACACGTAGCAACGGTTGCTTAAGACTTATATTTCACAAAACACAAACACAAATATAATATCTGAAACAAAATAGATACAGAAATATGTGATCTGTAAACAAAAGAGCATTTGATAGAGACAAAAGTTTTGAAAATTGAACTAAAATAATTTGAATTTTCGAAAAAATACATTTAATTACATGTTGTTATAGAATCTTAAATACATAAATATATTAAGCCATTATTTATATAATGGAACTATTAACATACTACTTTATTTTATTTGTTTTAAAATTTCAGGACCAATGTTGTTACAACATTTACAAACAGACCTACAATTTTGAAATTGAGGGCAAACTTAGAAGCACACAGTAAATAACGACATTTTCAAAATTTGACGAAACGTAGAAAATTGTTGAATAAACAGTAATGGAGGCCTGGGTATTCTGGCCAGTGTTAGAATTAAGATGCCACGAAAATCGTGCTGCAACATGCTCTAGCCTCTCTAACGCCTCTAGGCGAAAACGAAACGTGATCGTGACAAAGTGCACTAACTATGAGTCGGTTAATTAGGTTTGTGCAGGTGAGGAGACAGGTATATCTCTCACCTGGTTATTCTGTTAATGACGACATCATCATTACAGTGTGCCTAATAACGTTTCTATCAGGAACAGGTGTATAGGCTGTCAACATATATGCATGTAAACAAGCGAACCTCGTGGTTTATTTATTTAATTCTGTTGTTGTTTTTACGTTGTACTCCAAACTCTTAATTTTTAATAAATTTTGCTATCAACGGTGGTCAGTTATTGTGGATGAGTGATAGCTGCATGGACGAGAATGGAACCTTCGTTTCTGACAAACCACTAGGCGTAAATGTATTAATAACGGTGTTACTGGGCTAGTGTTGTCCTACCCGCATATTGAGCTGTAATAGTCACTGTCAAGTTATAAAACTATTGGTAAAGATTCCCTATACATAGTATATTATGACAATCCTGTCTAACCTATAATATATATATTTACATATTTTTATTTGATTAATTGAGGATTTTTGTTTGTTAAAATATATGACTGGGGTCAGACATATGTTGCAATAGAAGACTGATTTTCCTATATTCTTGCAGTACAGAAAACGATAACCAGCTTAATTTTTTTATACTTGTATTTGTATTAAAACAACTTATTAAACCAGCAGATGTATTTAATTGTAAAATTTCATAGATAGATACCTGTATATAATCATGTAACATATCACAGTAAAATTATATAATTATGTTTAAAATAAAAACTACTTACACTTAATGGATATTACAGCGCTCTAAATGTATAAAAAAATATTTTTTAAAGATGGTTTAAAAAATGTGGAAATGTAAAAAAAAAAAGACACATTATTTTAACTTCTGAAAATTTTAAAATACGATTTAATTTGTCCATCATTTCACTAAAATTTACCTTATAACTACAAAATATAAAATGATAATATGGTCTATTTTACTATTCACTTTCACGTGATTTTACATTTTTGAACTTTAGTAAAGTGCGAGTTATATACTAAGTGACATGGTTGTTGTTTTTGTATCCAATAACAAGGAGTCACATATGCTGCGCAAGATTTGTTGAGCATCCGTTTTTGAAAAGCATAAACACATTAAGAAGTACATTAAGTTCAAGACAGAATAAAAAATACTTACGTTGTTCTACATAATCCAAAACCAGAAAGTCTATTTATTTATTTATTTATTTGATTGATGTATTACGCCATACTCAAGAATAATACTTATACTATGGCGATCAACATTATGGTGGGAAGAAACCCACGACCATCCGCAAGGCCAGCAACTCTATTTGAAAACAATATTTTGATTCGTACTGCAGGCTTATTTATATATTTGTTTATTAACATTTCTTCTTTCATGATTCTTATGTTACTCTGTATAGGCATTAGTTATTAAATTATCCAAACCTTTATATGTATTAATGTATTATCGGCATAAATCTTGTAGAAAATGAAACAGGGTTTGATAATGGAAGTCGAAATATGTCTCTGACATGAATGTACTCATAGCCTAGTTCAACGGTAAAGAAATGTAAGATTAATTAATGTAAGACCGATTAATTACAAAGCACATGAGAAATTTGCGATTGAAAAATTCAAGCCTGATCTTCTGTTTGAAATGATTTTAGTGTCACAGTGTTTTGATTTCTTGACACAAGCAGCCTAAATGCATTCTGGTTACAGCTGGTAGACCTTGCGTTTTCTTTTATAATATAGCATCGGTGTCGATGTACGGAATAGAAAGACAGTAAAGTATTATATACCATTGAAATGCAAATGCTGTGAGTCATGTTTTCTGTGGCTAGTTCAATACATGTGCATCGCTGACATCAGATTTGACATAAACGCACAGAGATGCGTATTGCTGCCAATATTTTATCTTGTTTTATGATCTAAACAATTGAAAATGCACTCTTAACAAACATACTCTGTCGCGATGTAAGTTTTAGTTTAACAATTTATTGCGAGTAATATACATAGTTTCTATGATATAGGCCTATAGGGCCTGCTCAATGCAGAATATGTGTCGTATACATGCACAGTGATTCCCCAAAATGCAGGTCTTCCTCGCCCCGTCATTTAAATAAAAATGGAACGACCTGTGTTCATTTTATACTTTAGTTTTCATCTTTCATGGATTTTTGAGCTAAAGTCATCATGTAATAACCGTCTCTGGCTATATACACCGAGTATTCTCTAATTCCCTAAACCTTCCTGGTACAACACCCGAAATGTATAACTTTGATATATAAGGAGAGCTGTTCACATTATACAATTTTGCGGCCACTGCGTCGATCATCGGACTGATGTTGTCATATCTCGGCACGTTAATGCAACTGTGGTCACCAAACTCTCCCCGAACAATCCCCATAATTGTTGATCAACTGTTAAATGTCACAGCCCCTGTGCATCAGAAGTAAGGCGTACTGTGATATTTTGAGGTTGTGTTATACGCTGTGGAACCAAGAGCCGAATTACTAACAGCATAATATGCCAAATTCCACGTCCCGCAGCAACTCAGACTCCGCGATATGGACGCAGGCAGATTTTGTCTCTTGCGCCCTGACATTCAACGCACACGTGTATGGAGACTGTGTAGGAACCGCGATACGGATCAGCGCTGTACGGGTCCGACATGAGAGACCAACTAGCTCCCTATATCAATACACACTTTATTCACTTCACTGATAACAACCGTCAGCACTGTCGTTTAAGACACTAATTTATCCCACCATTATTAACACGTGTAAATGCATTGTTGTCAAAAGTTTCTAATTTCAGATATTGGGGTTTGAATAATAGCACCCGCAAATGAAACAGACTGTAATCTATGCATCAAGAAAACGTTTTGAATTCTGACTAAGCCCTTTTTGACCGTTGCAAAACCAGATATTTATCGTTGTGGTGAATATGTGGAGAATATATTTCATTTATCTGTTTTACTGATTGCCACTTGATTAATAAATTTTAATCAGACAATTCCCAGTTTGGTCATAGCGTAGTTTAACCATACGAATATGCACAAGGTAGATGCACCATGCATGTATGTATGAAATTGTGGAAATGCTTTTCTTTCTTTCTTGTATTTAATTGTTACCCTCATTAGCTGAAGGCTATAGCAGTACTAAGTGGCACATGTAACACGTCATCATAATAGGTAATACCTGCGATAGACAGATTTACGCTTGTCTGTCAAATTATTTCAGACTTCACCTTTGAGGAAGACATGCATTTTTCTGATGTATATCCGGTTAGTTTGATTTATATCCGAGATTATTGGCCATTCGTTCACATTCAAAGGAAAAATGTCTCATATGTAAATTTGACATGGTTATAACATTTATGCGTCAGCTTTTCTGATGGCAATTATATTAGGAAAGAAACCTATGAATGATTTTATGACATACTTATACTTTAGCCAGTAAGGAATTTTTCAAATTAATTCTGGAATACAGACTAAAAAGTTTAATTGTTATGTTAGAATGCAAAGCCTAAAATTTACTGCATTCACGAAATGCTATCTAGGGATCAAAACTTACCTTCTTAATCCACCAACACTAGGATCAATGATGAGACGTAATCTATGAAATCCACTGTCCTTAGCGCTTTGAACAATGCGGTTAGACGGAGGGTTGTTATCGGGCTTTTTTCGGCCACGCTGTTTCGTGTCAATCGTTTCGTAAACTCTGTCCTCTTTGTCCCGAACTCGGGAACACACAGATGAACGGAGAGCTTCGATTTCGGCTCGAAGTTTTTCCAAGGAATCAAACACCTCAGAATTGGAGTAAATGGTGCCACGGTCAATGGCGGAGTCCGTCAGGGGAACGAGACTTTCGGCGTACAGCCCTAATGGCTCTTTCCTTACCGGTGAATACACGCGGTTCTGCATTGTATCCTCCACATAGGTGTTCCTTGGCAGCAAACCTTCTAGCTCAGCTTGGTGTGGTGGACTCCGGCGAAACTTTGTGTTATTCTCTTCATCTCTTTGAACTTTATCCATCATTTTCACAATATACGACCAATTCAACACAGACACAAGGTAGGGTCTGTATTTCCCAAGAAACAGAAACAAAGAAAAAACACTTCCTCGAAAAGTAAGTTTGGAAGACACATACGCAGTAAAATATACCGGAGAAAACCCTCGTAAAATCCTGCTAATGAAGAATGAAACTTCCGTCGGCGTTATCTGCAAAATATTCCGTAAATGTAGCTATATATGTATAGCTGATCTCAGCTCGTTAGTCCAGGTATCTTCCCTCCTGTAAGGCTATCCATTCTTTCCACCAGACGTATGGTAAACCTTCAGCCCACTTCTTCTCAGTTCAATTATTTTAGACAGCAGTGCATTAGCGACATTTTCTTTTGTAAGTTGCTGATGTAAAACTCCCTTCCTTAAACGGCTGTACCAAATTACAAGTTAATGTCGTTGTGATCAGAGCGGACGAGCAGTGGCTGACGGCAGGGATTAGCAGTCGACTCCACACCAAGGCTCTCCTCCGACGAGCGAACCGTTACACAGTGTTGCCAGCCACGCTGACTATTTTGTTATTGGCAGGACCGCTACATCGAGTCTGATCACTACCGCACGCTGAGAAAACCGATGCGGCATCGAGTGGCGGAGGATCGTTTTCTCCACAGTGACGTCGCACCAATAGTCAGCACACAGCACACAGGTAAAAGTTAATTTTTGCCGGCCTGGGCCTCGCTTCTTGCTGTGAAAGGGAAGTCGATGACAGGCCTTGAGAGAGCTGTATTTTTGCCGGTTACCGACTCATTACGGACTTAATTGATGCTACACGAGAGGAGAGTGGCTGACTGATTGTTTACAGTGGTCTACAGTTCCCGACTTACACGCATTGTTCGCGCCGGTGGAATCGCAATTGCGGCACGATGCCACTCGAGTCAGATGAAACTATTAGCCGAGGAACTCATTGATATGAATAACCCTTATCTTATTTCTCTTTATTAATGAGAAAATAGCATCTACCGTTGCCGAGAATCTGCTCGTGCCTCTGACTAGGCCGTCACCGACTTCATTTGCGGCCTCCTTCTCTAACAGTGCTTAGGGGCCTCCTCAGTCTGGAATTTCAGAGCTTCCTAAGGGTTGCTTAGCAGCGCGACATGGCGTTCAAAATGGAAAGCTTTTCACGTTGGAATGGGTGCTCGACGAACGTGTCTCTGTCGCAGTCCAGTCTCATCGACTGGACTGGTGAAGATACACTTAGTCCTACTTAAAGCTAGCTCGTCCTTGTCTAATCTTCAACGTCTCAGCGATTGCCGAGGTAATGGTTGTCGCCCGCTTGCTGATTCCACACGACCTGAGCGCCAGCGAATCTCATTAGCTCGGGCTGTTTAAAGGGAGGACATTATCCCGGGCTCACGGTCAACTTAAAAGTTAAGGAACCCAGCCCCTGGGCGGGTAAACGCGTCCTAAGAAATAATACCCTGTAATAGAACATCTTTATCAGCAAGGGAAATCTATAGAGGCGGTAGGGTGAATTGGCGGGAAGACTGTTCTTCCAGTCCATTCTATATGATTGTGACATTGTCGAATGCAGGGACAGACTTGATACAAATATGACATGTGACAAGAAATAAATGACACAAGTAAATAGATAAAAAACGGAAATGATAACCCATTAGAATAAAGCAATCTAATAGAGCCAAGGACGCCGCGATGCGAGGCAATAACAGACGACTGTAAACGTCACGAACGTCATAAAATGTTACATTTAATTGACGTCTTTGACGGGTATTTAATGTTGAGGCAAATGAATGCAGCTGAGTAGTAAACTGTGTCGCGCATCTTGTTTTGAAATTAAAGTATAATCTGTGAGGCCTCCGTGGCCGTGGTGGTTAGCACGCCAGCGGGGCGCAGTGACCAAGGAGCCTCCGATCAGCGACCGCCGCTGCGAGTTCAAGTCCAGCTCATGCTGGCTTCCTCTACGGCCGTACGTGGGAAGGTATACCAGCCTCCTGTGGATGGTCGTGGGTTTGCCCGAGCCTCCCACCACAATGCCGAACGAATTGGAAGCTATTTGCCAGCTATCACACTGTCGTCGCTGCGCTGGTTTTACTCTTTATGCTGTACGTTTTTAATTATATTGAGGGAACAGAATATATATTTTGACGTAGTTCTAAATTACGTGTGGTCTTATGTAAGATTTATTAGTAAGTATACATCTGAAGTGAAGCCTTGGGCAAGCCTTGGTGTGTACATGTATGTTCCTGTACAGAGGGGAACTCTGTGTACTCTATACACCTTTCCCCAGGGACGCATCCTCACTTCACCGTAAAGCGTAGTGGAACGAAAAACTGTAACTGCAAGTGACTACCTTATCTCTCCAGGGAATTAACAGTCACTTGTCCCCGGACGTACCGAGGAAGCACCTGATGTGACAGGTCCAGCACTAAAGGACGGTGCCCATCGATCTACCCACATGCGGTGACACGGCCCAGCCTGTTACTATAAACCCTACACTCCTATTCACGCTGAAAATGTATGCTTTATTTAAACTCGGCAGGCGGTGTATGTTCGTGATAAACATAGCTTGCTGTGGACTTGCTGAGTGCACAATATGAGCCCTTCATAAACATCATCGTTGAGACTGAAAAGGTTGAAGTTAATGTCAATAGCTTTCTACTACCTGTTTAATACAGCCATAGAGGGATTGCTTTGACCAGGTAATGATAATGATGGAATTATAACCCGCAGTCATCTGGAACCGTGCTTACAGCCTCAGGGCCTCGCCACTTGACAATGCTCTGCGAATTGCACTCACCTCAACGTCTCAATAGTGACTAATGAAATAACATTCTCATTGATTTGTCTGGAAACGAGAATTAAAGTGTAATCGATTCGTGTCTTTGTTGTTTACCTGCAGGTCGATAATTGTAATGAGAACAGGGTGGGGTCATTTAATCAGCCCGTCTTGGCGGTGGACTACCTGCGTAAGGCGGTCGATGAATCTTTTCCTGATAGGAACCAAATGGGAGTTTTAGAACCAATGTGCTTCACAATCTGCAATTGCACACGTGCTCTGCTATCGTATAATTTAAACAAAGCCAGGTGACTCAATCATGAATCTTTAAGTAACGGAGTATAATTCACTTATGATTTTGTTGATTGACTGGCTGTTTAAGACAATATTCAAGAAGTTTTTACTTATACGTGGTCGGTCTGTTTCTGTGGGCGGAGGAAAGAAACCGGAGAACCCAGGGAAAACTACCGACCTTTGATAAGTGACTGACAAGCTTTCTCATGAGTGACTTAAGGTTTGCGTGTTGATATCATGGACGACAAGTGGTCTTCAACGAACGTGAAACTGAATAAACGGTCCTATCTACAACGTCAACCTTTTATTTAGTGGTGAAAGCACTAGTAACTCTAGATTATGAAAAAGAATGAACGGGCCTTGTATTCGAATCTCACTCTACCATACACTAAACCAAGGTGCACTCAGGAGTTACAAGTCTTCACCCTTCGCCACTAACTCTCAAAATAATAAAACATAATCGACAATATCGTGACGTAACATCTGTCGTTTAATTTCTCGATAGTCCATACGAACAGTGAACGCAACATAATGCACAATTCCTTATTGATTGGCAGTAACTGAACGCACACCTCGTGTGTCACGTCGAAATCACGCAACTTACCCACTCAGCTACATTTAGCTCCATAAACCACTGGTGAATAAATATGGACAGATTGTCTAGAACTTCTATTGCTTTGCCTCATAACTGTGTTTTATCCGGCTTGACCATTGGCTAGGGGCTAATGTGCACTGAGTTCATTAAAACAGTTGGGTTGGACATACAGAGTTGAGATCAAAGAGCAACTGAGATATATATTTGTGACTAATGTTGACTTGTAAATAAGAACAGCACATGATCTGAATACTGATTAAATGATCTGAATACTGATTAAATGATCTGAATACTGATTAAATGCACATGCATGAAAAATTCTGTGCGCCTTTGTAGTATCACAAAAAACTCTCGACTGTCTCCCTTTGCACGACTCCGTCATACCGTAAATGTGCCCGATTTCCTCCCACCATGCATAATGCTGGCCGCAGTCGTATAATTGAAATATTCTTAAGTACGGTGTAAAACACCTATCAAGTAAAGCACCGCAAATGTGGCTTTTGTAAAGGACTGTTTGTATGTATATATTATAATTAAAGACGGACAGCATAGGGAGTAATCCCAGAGCAGCGATGACAGTGTGACAGTAAAATATCATAGCGAAAATATCAAAACTGATACTTTCCTAACAGATACAACACTTTGCAGCAGTAAGGGCTCATATACATAGAAATGCCAATTTTTGCGCCATAAAGTTCTCTTCCCGAGATCGTTTTTAACACACGTCCCTTAATGGGTCACTCTGGTCGTATATGGGAAGGTCTCCCAGCAACATGCGGATGGTCGCCATCGCAGAGGTGAAATGTTCATGGGTACGGCCTAAAACACTAATCAAACAAATAAATAGATTCAACGACAGAGACCACAACGGGATTCGAACTCGTTCTAAGCGAAATATTAGGTGGGTAGTTTTACAGTCTTGTCCAGAATGTTCTTATCTATGTCCTTGTATCCCACTTCTTTATCTCAGATTGTTTACGTCTTCTGTGTATTGCCCTTTACGGGTGGTAAGTCCTATAGGACCATTGGCATACAAGCCTGTCGGCATCGTTAACTATAACTGACTGGAAATTGCATTGGAAATACGCTGTAAACAAGAAAGAACGACTGGCTGTCTGTTCTGGAGACGTGTACAATCAATAGCGAGAACAATGGCCACAACGGTCTTTTGCGCAGGGCTATCCTTGCTCTAAGACTTTGGAAATCAACGTTGTAGCAGGCGATAGGAAACGAAGAATAAAATACGCGCTACTCTGGGATTTTGTCTAAGCCTGGTGTCTTCAACCATGTTCGCCTCAAGTGACGTGACAGCCAATTGCCCAGGGCTGGCCTATTGTACCCTAGTTACTCGGATGTGAAAGTCTTCAGAAGTGGGTATCCAGTCGACGACGCTTTTTCGAATGTCATCACGCGAAGAGAACGATCGAAAAGGCTCTCCCAGTGCAAGACGGAGAGACTTGGCTAAAGCATTTAAACTCGGACCACCTCCTTGTCAGGGGTGCCCGTCAAGTGACAGCTATTAACCAATGAGATCTCGTCGTTTAAACCCTTGGATCCACTTTAGGACGGCTCTTAGAAAATGATTGTCATGGTGAAAAGTGTTTACATCATTGCAGGAAATGCCATTTGCCAGCTACTCTACGCTAAAATGTGTTTCAGGGTTTTTTCATTTCAACGCTTTTTTGTGTAATATTTCGATCTGGAAATCTGTGCATGGCCTTGATGAAAGGGTAACACTTCCAAAATAATGTAGAATATTTCAAAGTCTTGCGGTGACGTGTTTCCGCAGTGTATTGTGATATATTTCATCTGACAGAATAAGAGATTTTAGAAAGTCATACATTTCTCCTATTAATCTGTTATGAAGCTACGTAAATCAAGGCGATTTTCCAAGTCAGTATTAGCCACATGCATGCCCACAGCAGGCGTTTAGCCCTGTGACATATTAGACTATAACACACATTTTGTGTAGGCCTACACCATGTCCAAGTATTAAATATTGAACTATTGGAGGGTGCGACAACAGTTATAAGGCCATATTAGAATTGACAAGTGTGAGTGTGTCTCTCACCCCATCCACACAACCCCCGGATCATGCCATCATTAACATCGTTCTGTAATGGCATCAAGGGTTGGACGTAAAACATGGGATAATAACGCCCGCGTGGGAAGCCTCCATAAAGCTTCCATTACCTTTTATGTGGCTTAATGGGCGTTTGTGGGACCCTAGGTTTCCCTGAACGAAAATTACATTAAGATATCGGCCGAGGAATGAGGCTGCAAACTCCACCGGTGCACCATGTGTCAGTTGTATCAGGCTTCTGTAACTAGCTTTATCGTTGTATAAAACATGATTTGCCCGCTTAAATAATACCTCATCCAGGTGATGTGAGCGTGGATTTGTATTGCCTATGTTTGCAAAATCTGACCATCAGTGTGGCCATGGGTTGCCTGTCTTAGGTTTATATTGCTTGGCTGGTAATGCTTGGCAACGGCCCTCAATGCAGCGATGAATTTGGTCTTCCGAGTGTGTGTAACATCTTTCTGTTTTCGACGTCTTCAGCATAGTATTCTTGTATAGCGACACTGTAAAAATGTCCACGTTGTGCTCCCTGCTTCCTTAGTATATCCATTTTAACGTTACTTTAGTTAAATCGCTGTACCATCTTCTTGTAACATTTGGCCTATCCCATTCTGCCGGTTGCCAAGCGAGATAATACCAAAGTCAGTTTTAAGTTCTTGTGTATGACCCTACTCAGTATTGAACCCGAATCTCCGTGGCCTCTACAATGAGGTTATCGGCATTGAGACTGTCCTGTTACTGTGAGAGATGATGGCTCAACATTACCAGCCTGTACAGCCAGGTCCCAAGCTATATCAGCTGTGCTTTTACACTGCAATACTTGTGACCTACCTCTGTTTTACTAGCACAACCAAACAGAAACAGTTATGCATAGTACAGGAATTAAGGAACAGAAGAGGTCAGCGCTGCTACAGATTTATTTCCGGGGTGTACTGTTCTCCATTAAGATTAGATGTGACATAAAACCGAAACATTCGAACCAGGTTATTATCTTCAGATAATGGTGCTTAAGTTCACTGAGCATCATTTTGATATCTGCCACTTCATCCACACTGGCAAATTCGACAACATATTATGGCGTATTCCCGACACACACACTTCTGCATATTTGGTTTATTTTGGTGCAATATATCCAGTCATTTAGATCTGTTGTGTATTTCGTTTAACTCTGACATTCAGAACGATTGTGCATTCGATACAATAGTGTTGCTCAAAACTTTGGTGTATTTGTTGTGATCCTCTTATTCAGGTGTTTTTCTAGTCATTCATCCTTGTGATGTATTTGGCGCAATCCTAATACACATAACTGTTGTGCATTTGGGTGTAATCTTTTCACTCAGAACTGTGGTGTATTTGGCACAATCCTCATACACATAACTGTTGCGAATTTGGTGTAATATTGTCACTCAAAACTGTGGCGTATTTGGTGAAATCTTGTCAATGAGAAATGTTGTGGGTTCGAAGCTATCCTGTCATTCAGAGCTGTGGTGTATTTGGTGTAATCTTGTCACTCAAAACTGTGGCGTATTTGGTGAAATCTTGTCAATGAGAAATGTTGTGGGTTCGAAGCTATCATGTCCTTCAGAGCTGTGGTGTATTTGGTGTAATCCAGCCACTCAGAGCTGTGGTGTATTTGGTGTAATTCTGTCACTCAAAGCTGTGGTGCATTTGGTGTAATCCTGTCACTCAGAACCGTGATGTATTTGGTGTTATCGTGTTACATATTTAGTTAATCGCGTCATTCAGTACGGTGGTGTGTTTGATATCCTCTTGTAGCTCAGAGTTACAAGAAAGTGGTATATTTAATGTAATCTTGTCACTCAGATCTGTGCTGTATTTCGGGTAATCCTTCTCATCCATGCTTTTCGCCTCACCCATGATGTATAGACAATTCTCGCCATGTTGAAATGAAAACGAGGCTTGTTGCCTATACTTACAAAATGGCAGTCAGTGGGAAGTGTAAACACTCGCTCAAGGACTAGAAGGACAAATGTGTAACAGCTACTACATCCTGCACAAAGTCCATGTCATCATGTATCCAAATCTCTTATTTGAGTTAGTAAAGCACACATTGTCCGTACTAAGCTCAGGTTAGAATCTCAGGTGTTTACACCAGCCGTTATCTACCATTCTGTTAATCTGCACACCTAGCCTCGTGTTCGGTTTAACCGTAAATGAACATCCATTTGGTGTAATCCTATCACCAAGGACTGTGGGAACTCTATTTACTTAAATATTTACCAAAGAACAGTAATTCCGACCATCCTAATGACCGAAGTCCAACTTGTGGTTAATCATGGCGTCTCTCTCTCTCTCTCTCCCTCTCTCTCTCTCTCTCTCTCTCTCTTCTCTCTCTCCTCTCTCTCTCTCTCCTCTCTCTCTCCCTCTCTCTCTCTCTCACTCCCCTCTCTCTCTCTCTCCCTCCTCTCTCCCTCTCTCCCTCTCTCTCTTCTCTCTCTCTCTCTCTCATCTCTCCCCCCTCATCTCTCTCTCTCTCTCTCTCTCTCTCTCTCTCTCCATCTCTCTCTCTCTCTCTCTCTCTCATCTCTCTCTCTCTCTCTCTCTTCTCTTTCTCCCCCAGGACATTACTTGGTTTACCTGCCTCCCATGGGAAGCGTACATCTGGCCAGTGTTTGTGATCTCCATCCTTGTATTGACAGCGAACTCACCCTCTTAAACCAACAGTCCGCAGGAAAACTTATAAAATATTAAAGTCACCTGTCAGACCTTAAAAAACACATGCCATAACTTCATTGTCAACCGCTCCAGAAACTGACGCGTACTTTTCTGCTCCGATCACAGTTCAACTTTATCTTATGGCTGTCACTTTTCCGGAAAAGGCAAAAAACGCACCGCCTTGAAATGGAGATTGTGAGAATCGTACTTATATGAAGAGGTACATAAATGCATACAGAGAATTTAAGACAGCATAGGGGCTCTAATGTGCTACAGCTTAATGTCTTTTGTTCATTATGTATAAACAGCACAGCTGGGCGGCGACCACATGTCAACGATGAAATCAATTTACCTTCATTCTAGCTGTTCACGTAAATGCTTAGATAGTAGCAACCTATTTCTTCCCACCACCATGACTGCTCGGTATTAGTGAATTATTCTGGAGTTCGGCGTAACACACCATTCAAATAATTATGTACTCAATAGATAAATAAAAATAGAAGCAACTTGTACGCATCCCTAGCATCATGGTTTAAAACAAAATGACGTAAAAAATATTCAATGATGTTTATTATTACAATTTATTAAACGTCACTAGTCTGGAATTACTCAAAAAAGCTGTGCTGTCCATCATTAAAATAATATTCAGCATTTTTTGGTGTTTTGTTCACTTTATTTCTTCTTTTTATTGCCCCTTTAGTGCTTCCTAGAGTGAGGGAATGACATGAGAGTTTTCATTTGCATAACCAGTATGTGCGACAAAAAACATTCAGTAATATAAAATCATGCTGTACAAAGTGTTCTTGTCGTATTTCTCTCTAACGTAATGAACACTCTACGTACCCGCAGTTACTCGAAGATAACCAGTATACTTTCTCGGAAGAACCAAACAAGACATTCATGGGAAACCGGCCATACTTCCGTTGTTCTCCCAAAGCCAAGAAAAGAAAAACATCAGTTTTATGCGCTCATCGCCTGAACCAATAACAGCATATCGCGAGATATAATGAGCTAAACCTACCGTCATTGACCATCATCCAATTTCCTTCCACCCACCATACTCTTATCTCTGGTTTGTAGTGACGGCATTAAACGAAAATCATCAAAACAGATAAATAAATAAATAAAAATACTGGCTATAATATTAGAAACATGCATTTCTAATACCGGCAAAGCCTCACCAAGTACATACATGTGGGTGCTGCCTATAGTGTTAATACAGATAGCCTTGCCCAACGGAGAATGGAAAGCGCAGACCACTGGCTGGTGTACGACGTCGAGTATTATCTCATCAAACCACACTGCTCCAACTCTAGTGACAGCAAAGTCAGTTAAGTGACAGTTATAGTCCTAATTCCGGCGTTGCAATTAGAGCGGTTGTCCACTCTTGCCTTTAAGTGGCATGAGGCCTGCGTGAGGCTATCTCGAAGTGCAATTGCCAACGAATAATAGCTATGATGATATCCCATATAACATAAGAAGATAAAGTAAATATGTGAGTTTTGCCGCTGATGCAATTTTTTGACCATACGTCATCCTCCATAAAATACACACCTTCCTTGATTCAGATCCAGCTTTATTCCTCTTCACAAGACTATGAGTAACATTAACAAAGATTACGGAACGTCAACATCATTGACATGTTCAAGTTTCCAACGCTTGCATATTCGGATTCCCAATATACTCCCAGTTCTCTAAGTGGTCACAAGCAGTTCAATAGCAGTAATCGGAAGCAAAATCAACAGACTAGGTAAATAGTCACATGACCAGTTCCAGAGAATTCGAGCAGTAAATGATGTAAAAACAAAATGGCGGGCAAAGAGAAGCAGTGGTGAGTAGGTTTCATGAGCACCATAGCCATTTTCAGTGAGTTAGTCGACATAAGTAACTCATTCTCGCTTCAGTTGAAATCGCCTGTATGCCTTTCATGGAGATGCCATCCAACGCCTAGTGGTATTACACCACTTAGACACTGGTTGACCATATTCAATGTTTTCGTTGTAGTAACAAGTATGAGTCTATTAACTAAGAGTCAGTAGAATTCTACCGAGTTTTTGCAATGACGACACGCCACCAAACCACAGAAAGTGTGATTTCACAGAAGATCCACTGAAACTATAGCTGTCAACAGCTGTCGAGAAGTGGAGATTTGAAAGATAACCCTCTTGACCACCCCGCCATGACCTTTGCCCCTCCACCTTCGCTTTGGAGTTAGCTGAATGTTTCAAATGGAGCAAAAATTATCTTGTTGTGTTTACTGAAAAATGATGTAGCCTCTTTTACAAAAATGCTCTGTACATGGACCCTGTGGTTTGAACAACGGTCAAGTTACTTTTAACACCAGTTTTGAGCAGGTAGATAGAAGTATGCACCTTAGCATGACAACAACTAAGGTTTTATGCATTTCTACACGCAGTTGTCGTGACGGTTTGACCTCGCCATGGAAGGATAACTTGAATACCTCAATTTCAATAAAACGTTTTTATAAGAGCCATGAATAACATTCGAATTTTCCTCAATAGCCGTGGAAATGAAGAGCTGCATACAAAGAAGAGCTTCGAATTAGTTGGTGTCAAACCAGCGTGGATGGTTAACTGTTCGCTGGAAACCTCTGCTCCACGCGATAGCCAAGTCGAATAGGTTACTCGCCCGTCCCCTGGGACGTCCTCATGTGCCATTCGGCTGCATTATATTTCATGAGTTGTCTGTGCAACCATTGATCTGTCCATCAAGTCAGGTCTACTGGGATGCTCTTAAAACAACACGTCTCTCCTAGGACAAGCCTCGGTCTAATGCAAAGAGTAGTTATTGAACAAGGCAAATATGCAACTGTCTGCTACCATTACAGGCGATACGGCCATTTCATGGCATTTGAGCTGGATTGTCGTAAGTTGACCCGGAACAGTTAACTGTGTATGCCGGAGCTGGAAGTTCCTTCCTATTGCCGGTTGTGCATTATGTTTAATGCTGGTTTTACAGCCATTCAGCGCCAGCGTATATATGGCAATGACGGCACGCTTTGCAGCTATGGAGCATTTTTATTACCAACCAGAATTGGCTTGGTCAAAGAGGAATGGTTTTATGGAATGTGGTCTAAGTATTTGAGTTAATCTGGTATAAATTTGGTTTGTTTTCATTTGTAACAGGGTATTATTGATCAAGTGAATAAACCATTGCATATATTTGTCAGGTAAATTCATGTTCAGCCGTTGATTATGTCAGTGTCATCCATGTATGATGCATGCATATCAGTGCACAACTCTTGCTTTGTTCTCTTTGTACACGCATCGTTGCTTTATTAACCAAGGACCCTTTGCGTTGGCGACAGGAAACCAGCAAACAACGCATAGAAAGAGAAAAGTATGGGCAATTTGGATCATGACACGTTTTTGTTCTGCTGATTTGACAATTTGACAAGGTTTTAATGTCCTGAAGACTAGAATCTTCTGAAAAAAAAACGTTTCGCTTAAGAACTGCTGTTATAACAGTCGGGTTCAACGAAGAACCCTTCTTAGGAAAAGGAAATAAGACCAGAACTGTGTAGTCTATTTATTACTACATTTGCGACGACGTTTTTGGGACTAACTGGTTATTAAGCACTTGTTTGTTACAAGAGAACGATGGTCAATTTTATTTTTTGTTTATTTATTTATTCGATTGGAGTTGTACGCCGAACTAAAAAGATTATTTCAGTTATACGACGGCGGCTAACAATATGTGAGAGGAATTCGGCAGAAACCTGTGGAAGCCCCATGACCATCCGCAGGTTACTGCAAGACCAACAATGATCAATTCAGCTTGATTCTCGTCGCAATTACACGGGTATGGGTACCCCATTATGCACGTGCTGAAATATTTCTCCGCATGTCCACAATGTTGATTTCAAAAGCACAACCTAATGTTACAAAGGAAGAACTCTCTGATTCAGCAACGCTCAAGGCTTTATCACATAATTTTATTGTCACATTCATTTCCGGATGGCAAACCTAGAGTGATTTACGGTTTATGGGGGCAGTTGTGGGCGGACAGTGTCTTTCCTGTACTTGCTGCATGGAAAACGGTCAGCGAGGAAGAGACAAAGTCTCCTAACCTCATGGAGGCAGAGCTCACAGTAAATTGCAAGAAGCGGGCAGTATCTGTGATGGGGCTGATACCAATGAATAGCGGGTCATCAGACTGTCATAATCATGATGACAGCCGAGCCGGCAATATGACAGCTATTTCTCAAGGAAAACATTCAATTAGATGCCTCAGCCAATTCATTCTCTCAGAGGCAGATGCCCATTTAACAGCAGTAGCCAGCCGGCCTGGGAATTCTCGTTGGTACAATAGCGTTGGAGTGAGCAATAAGTGTTCGTGGTTTTGAATAAAAATGTCATATCTGTTACAAACAATTAGACTATCGATCGCTAAGCATTATGAGCTCGACTCTTGATTCAGTCCTATGTATGGCTACAAGTATTATTGTAACAGATACTACATGTCAAATGGTCAATGACAACTTGCAATTGTACGAGGATTTATCAACACAAGATCGCTGGCTGATTCGATTTGTTCGTTGTCCTAAGTAACATAGCCGGCCATAAGAAAAAATATACACAGTACATGTCAGGGTTCACGGACTTAATTAGATTCCTGGTAGAGATTATAATATGATTGATAATTTGCCTGGATTTACACAAATAGTTGCATAGGCGACAATACAAAAGAGCAAATCCCTTTTCGGAATGTCAAGTGTCCCAGAGCTAGCAGAGGGAAAATCCTCCGCTGTATGCATATACCCTGAAAAGGCATGTGCTGAACAATGGTCTATTCAGCTTGGACCGGGATCCCCCAAAGGCGCGGGCAAAGGGTTTCCCATTCTGTAAGAATACGAGTGAGTGAATGAGTGGGTGCTTAGGGTTTTAACGTCGTGCTTAGGCAATTTGTCAGTCATAGAATCCCGTAGATTTCATGTAATGTGCCTCCCTTCTTGCAGGGCAGATTTCCACCGCTCTTTTATCTAGTGCTGCTATTATACTGATAGCTGTCAACCAGCCCTTAACGCTGAACGCCAAACAAGGAAACTACAACTTTCTCTTTTAAGGACTTATTTGTGACTCGGCCCCCAGGATCGACCCCTGGATCAAACACCGCACCAAGTGGACGCTCTAGCAAGAATACGATTGAAAGCCCTTTTGCTATCTCTGAGCTGAAAGGTTTCTGTGGATGTCCACAATGTGGATTTCAAACGTACATACTAAGGTTGCACCTGAAAATTCAGTTTGTATTGAATGTGTTGAAGTAAGTTTGTCGTTGGATTAATAATAATACAGTCCTCTTAAAAGAAAAGATAACATTAGAAGTCTAACATGGCGTTCACCATTGTTTCGATATTTAGACATAATAGAATGTTATCCACATGATTCTATAACGTTTACTAAGCACGTCATAACAAACTGATCTGTTTCCACCCTCCTTCCGAGGTAACTAAGGTTACGTTATTTGTTGTCTTTTCTTGTCCCACTAATTGTCTTATACTTCGATGGTATGGAGCGGGCATCAAAATATATCGCTAGCATGCAACGGATGGTTGTGGGTTTCAAGCGGGCTCCGTGTACCATCATAGTTTTGGCCACCGTAGCGCAAATGAAATATTGCTGATTACGGCGTGAAACACCAATCAAACAAATAAATAAAATAAAATCACCATTATTTCCTGAACTGTGGATTATTTAGTATATATGTATTCATGGCTATGTTATGAACCTTTGGTCTAGTATCTACCTGACGACGGCCTATTCCGTTTTCTATTCTTCCGTTTTCAATATCTTCTAGAATCTATAAGAAGGTATACAAGGTTTATCAAGTGATACTGATCGTTTTAGAATATGTTACATGGGAATTCGCAGGAAGGTAATTAGGAATCCTGAACAAAGGAATAGTGATGTAAGAATTCCAAATGTGAAAACTGGTGCTGATCTGCACACAACGGAGAATGTGGGTGAGCAGCAATAAGATCATAGCAAGAGGCTGATTAGTGTTCTCTGTCCAAGAGATGGAGCAGGAAACTACTAGGCGGCCAGACTGTAACGTGCAGAGGTAAACCAATGCGACAGTGGTCAGCGATATACCCAGGGAGTGGATAGCTAACTATGGTCAGAGAGTGAGGAAGGCAGCACGACTTTACCGGAAAGACAATCAGTCTCTATAAACCACTGGGGAACGGAGGATTTCGTGAAGGTACTCGATTAGCCATTCTGGCCACATAAAAATTCAATGACCTTAGCCCAGTCAGCATTGTATAAATTTATGTCTCATGGGAAACTTCTTTTGGTATACTGACAATCTTTGTATTTACATCGTCAATACGGAACGTTTAAGTTTGACATGTAGGAGATAAGAACTTAAAAATGTCCCTATCAGACCACTGATACTTTATTGCTCGGACAGTTTGATGGAAAATTTATGGCCGATTTTTCAAAGTTTTTACTTAAGATGAAGATTTAAAGGTCAATATAACATGTAGTTTATGGCTGGAAAAGATGAAATTGGAAGGGCTTCGTCTTAGCGAAACATGTCCCTGACGTGACGAACTCCTAAGGTTCAAAGACTGCGCTTAAATGAGATTTTATATTTTGAATTAAGTCAAAATGATTTTAGTGGGGTCAGCGTCCTCGTTATTGCGTGATGCAGTGTGCGGAAACAGTTTTCCAGTTAAGATATAATAGAGTCTATGTACCACAAATTGATAGATCAGGCTGAGCGTATATGTGACTGCTCTGGCATAACCAGTCCCCAGTGAATGAGTGAGAGCTTTTGTCACATACAAAGATTCAATCTTTCTTATTTCAAATCAACTAGTAGGTTTGTTCATTAATCAAACTTTCAACAAAGGGGGAGTGGAAAGGCCACGGGGTGCAACGTGTATAGTAAGAGTAATCAGATCCAGAGATAAAGTTAACAAAGATTCTATTTTAGTGGGAGAGGGAGTTATTATATGGTGTAACTGACTGGTTATTTAGACAAGACTCACCATTGAATATCTGTAACTTCTGAAAGGTAACATATCAATCTGATTAAAATTTCATAACGAGATCATTTGTCAGGAAGGTTTGTATTTGCTGAATTAAAATACTATAATGGCACGACCATTTATGTCAATCATATGTCACGTCTTCGTTGCGAATAACAGAAAAAATGCTGTTCTTTCCCAAGAAACCTAATTTAATATTCTTTAACCGTGATGCGCATGTTCACTTTTCGGCCCACGGTGTATTTTTCTGCCTTTCTGAGTTCATAG
Organism: Liolophura sinensis; assembly: GCF_032854445.1. NCBI lineage: Eukaryota > Metazoa > Mollusca > Polyplacophora > Chitonida > Chitonidae > Liolophura > Liolophura sinensis. Next base: position 19,238,394 of record NC_088302.1, read on the forward strand.
CCTCGCTAACGACAGGTTGATTCCCGCTGTCACATCGTGTCTCATTACCGTGTCTCCTCATGTACCCCGCAGGCAGCTGGCTTCTGGGGCACAAGTTCCCCGTCCCTCCATTAGCGTCAAATTCTTCTGAGAGTGGGGTAATTTCTTGTGGCACGACTAGGTTGCCGCCCAGGGCAGAACCCTTGTGACTTCATACTGTTCTTCCCCATTCCCTCGTGCGATGCATGCACTCTCTATTCTTTCCATGGACCTGTGGGCTAAAATTGTTAGGGTCCAGTTTGTTCAACTTCAGTTCAGATCACTATTTTCTTGACTGATGAGGTCGCGTGTTCAAACCCAGCAACTCAAAACAACGTGCATAGTTAACGGAATTGTAAGATTAATATCATTGAAATCTGCAAACATGCACGCTCTAGATTAATGTACAACAGTGTTACGTCAAACTCCACCGACTCCCAGTAACAACATAAAGATAACTTATCCTTAAAGATGGCACCATTTTATGCTCGCGCTGATAATATGTTCTGTGGAACTACATGCATGGAACATAGACTCACACAACAACTGACACAGATACGCACACGGCAACTGGCACACACAGGGTTAAGACAACTAGTTCAATATGGGACAAGGCAACTGGCACACAGAGGGACAAGACAACTGGCACAGAGAGGGATAAGAAAACTGGCTCACACAGAGACAAGACAACTGGCACATAGAAGCACACGACAACTAGGGACAAGACAGCAGACACAGAGAAGGACAAGAGAGCAGACACAGAGAGGGAAACGGCAATAGACAATTGAAGGTACAAGAGAACAGACACAGAACGGGAAACGACAACAGACACTTGAAGGGACAAGAGAGCAGACACAGAGAAGGACAAGAGAGCACTAACAGAGAAGGACAAGAGAGCAGGCACAGGGAAGTACAAGAGAGCAGGCACAGGGAAGGACAAGAGAGCAGACACAGAGATGGAAACGACAACAGACACTGGAAGGGACAAGAGAGCAGACACAGAAAAGGACAAGGGGGCAGACACAGAGCTGGAAACGACGCACACGATAACTGGCACACACAGGGATAAGACAACTGGCACAATGTGGGACAAGACAACCGGCACAGAGAAGGACAAGACACCTGACACGCCGAGGGACAAGACACCTGGCACATAGACGCACACAACAACTGGCACACACACGGACAAGACAACTGGCACACAGACAGACGAGACAACGAGCACACAGAGGGACAAGGCAACTGGCACACAGAGGGACAAGACAACTGGCACACAGAGGGACAAGCCAACTGGCACACAGAAGGACAAGACGACACAAACAAGACAGCGGGCACACAGGTATAAGTCATACGGATCAGAAAACAGGCACAAAGAGTGACAAGTTAAAAGACACGTACTGACAACAGACTAAGAGGGACAAGAATTACCAACAAGAGGGGTGGGGGTGCACAAGAGAACAGACACAAGGGGACACAAGAGAAGACACATGGAGACACGAGAACAGACACAGGGGGTACAAGAGAACGAACACAGAGGCCAAAGGAGAACAGGCACAGAATAACACAAGAGATCAGACCCAGGGGGACACAACAGACCAGACATAAGGGGACACTAGAGAACAGACACGTGGGAACAAAAGAGAAGCACAATGGAAAAAAAGCAACAGACACAGAATGGGAAAAAGCTCAGAATCAGGTACACAGGACAAGCCAACATTCACATAGATGAATAGACACAGATAACAGGCATACAGTGACAAAACAACAGACACAGAGGGGGAGAACATAACAGTTAGATTGGGCCAGCCAACATTCACAGACAGGAACAAGACAACAGATGCAGAGGGGAAACGTCAACAGACACTGGAAGGGACAAGAAAGTAGACACAGAGAGGGGAACGACAACAGACACTGGAAGGGACAAGAGAGCAGACACAGAGAAGGACAAGAGAGCAGACACAGAGAGGGAAACGACAACAGACACTTGAAAGGACGAAGAGCAGACACAGAGAAGGACAAGACAGCAGACACAGAGAGGGAAACGTCAACAGACACTGAAAGGGACAAGAGAGCAGACACAGAGAAGGTTAAAGAGAGCAGACACAGAGAGGGAAACGACAACAGACACTTGACAAGAGGGACAAGAGGGCAGACACAGAGCGGGAAACGACAACAGACACTTGAAAGGACAAGAGAGCACTAACAGAGAAGGACAAGAGAGCACTAACAGAAAAGTACAAGAGAGCAGGCACAGGGAAGTACAAGAGAGCAGACACAGGGAGGGAAACGACGACACGGGAAGTGCAAGAGAGCAGACACAGAGAAGGACAAGAGAGCAGACACAGATAGGGACACGACAACAGACACTTGAAGGGGCAAGAGAGCAGGCACAGAGAAGGACAAAAGAGCAGACAGGGAGGGAAACGACGACACGGGAAGTGCAAGAGAGCAGACACAGAGAAGGACAAGAGAGCAGACACAGATAGGGACACGACAACAGACACTTGACGGGACAAGAGAGCAGACACAGGGAAGGACAAGAGAGCAGACACAGAGATGGAAACGACAACGGACACTGGAAGGGACAAGAGGGCAGACACAGAGAGGGAAACGACAACAGACACTTGACGGAACAAGAGAACAGACACAGAGAAGGACAAGAGAGCAGACACAGAGAGGGAAACGACAACAGACAATTGAAGGGACAAGAGAGCAGACACAGAGCGGGAAACGACAACAGACACTTGAAAGGACAAGAGAGCAGACACAGAGAAGGACAAGAGAGCACTAATAGAGAAGTACAAGAGAGCAGGCACAGGGAAGGACAAGAGAGCAGACACAGAGATGGAAACGACAACAGACACTTGAAGGGGCAAGAGAGCAGGCACAGAGAAGGACAAGAGAGCAGACACAGGGAGGGAAACGACGACACGGGAAGTGCAAGAGAGCAGACACAGAGAAGGACAAGAGAGCAGACACAGATAGTGACACGACAACAGACACTTGACGGGACAAGAGAGCAGATACAGAGAAGGACAAGAGAGCAGACACAGATAGGGAAACGTCAACAGACACTTGACGGGACAAGAGAGCAGACACAGAGAAGGACAAGAGAGCAGACACAGAGAAAGAAACGTCAACAGACACTGGAGGGGACAAGAGGGCAGACACAGAGAAAGACAAGAGAGCAAACACAGAGAAGAACAAGAGAGCAGACAGAGAAGGAAACGACCACCGACTCACAGAGGAACAAGACAAAAGACACAAAAATTTATGAGAAAATAGTCACATGGACACAGAGGCGCCAGCATCGAAAAGTATGCAGCCCCCACTTAAAATAACGAGACAATGGACGCACATTCAGACAAGTATACAGGCATATTTGTTGTGGAGATATATTTTTTTACAAATGTATTCAGATGTACAGCCACATGTAAAATATAACCACTCACCTCAAAGGACAAGGAAGAAACAGTGGGCTATATGAATACGTAATCAAGCAAGAGGAGGACAGAGAGAGACAACAGACAGACTAGCAGACAGAGAGCCGGGTGAGTAGAGACAACTATGTGATCAGACGGATACAGCCTGGCCGATTAAAAAAAACAACGCAGCTTTTTGCTAAAAAAAAACGGAGGTAAAAGAGTGGAGTACAAACAACACATGTTCGTATAGGTTTGTGGTCTATCTTGGAGGCGTATCCAGTACCCATTTTTCCATGTAGGGACTTGCCTGCTATACAATGACGGTTCATGCTGAATGCGGCGTCGCGTAGTCAGCGTGATGTGACCGCCTGTCGGCCCCGATGTACATCTCCTGTTATGACTGCGGTTTAATTGGCTAATTGATTGGAATAATAGTGGTATGCACGCCATATGATGGATAATGCAATGCGTGTTATCAGCCGCTCTGTCACACAGCCCAGGGAATTATATGCTGGCTGAGTGACGGGCCTAATTGACATCCAGAAATATGTGACATTCAGAGTCAATTTTAGTAGGGAACCTAATACAAAAAAAACCCCAAAGCCCATAAAAAAATCCCAGAAATGTAAAGAGAAAAAAAAAACAAAGAAAAACTATACAGTGTTACAACGTCTGATTACTGTTTAAGTTGTGATCGCCTGTACAAGTGACACGTTTGTTTACTCTATCGTATTTTCAAGTTGCAACGTGATCATAACTTACTGTAAATAAAACTGGCCCCCAGAGCACTGGTGCTTTAATTAATTAACTTCTGCGATAATATCTTCAGTTCATAGAAAAAAAGATGATTGGTCTGTTTTCTATTGTTATTATCACTGATTTAATTATGTTCCGCAATTTTTGTTATTCCTCTCTATAAATACAGAAATAAAAGACTGGAGAAACTCGATTAGGTTTATGACTTGTGGGTTGTGGAGGTGCATTTAAGCACATCAACAACTAAACTGATTTCTTAATTTAATAACTGACCAAGATGAAAAATGTGTCTGAGTTGACCAGTCTTGCTGGGATGGTCGTTCTTACCCATTGCATTGGATAAAACATTTGATTAAACTTTCCGGACAGAATTCTTGGGTCGCTCGACCAGCGGGAAGAGCACGGCAAAATAGCAGTGTTTAAACACTACAGTGCACCCTGGGCACATGATATCCCGAAGAGGGTACCCCGCTAAGAGCTTAGAAAATTAACTTTCCCAGCAAGATGAGCGATTTAAAAAGCCATAGATCTTCGCCTACGTCAGCGTTTCCCATCGATTCTAGCCAGTCTTATATATAGGCCAAGGAGCCCTGAAGCATTTGCAGATATTTGTCCTAATGCACAATCGGAAATGCTGTCCCAGTCAATAGGAATACACCACATAAAGTATGAATATTTTAGCAGAACACTCACTTCCAATTTACGCAGCCTTCCAACATCAGATTGAAACCCTTCGCCGAATCGCATATGATATAACACTCCCTTTTATTTTACAGAATTAGAAGCAGACGAGGACCTTTGCTAACACTCTGCCTTTCAAATAGCATTAGCCTTGGAAAAAGAAAGCCAGATCGCAAGGGAAATGAATATTTTATTCCAGTGACAATTTCGCTATGTGGGAAGCCTATTAGAACAAAGAAAAAGCGTTCTGGACACACGAATATTTCGTAGCATCGCCCAAAACCCTTCCGAGTCTACACTGTCTTGAGACCTTCAGACAGAATTTCATAACAAAAACGTAAATCCTTTGATGAAAACTTGGATGATATGATGCGCTTTGATGGCAAAGAAAAAAAACGTGGATAAGGACGAAAATTGAGAAACTTTCCGTCCTGCAGGGCACGCCTGCAGTAAGATCTGTTGAAGGATAGTTTTGGAACAGTATCATTTCCGTCCTGGGTTAGCGTCACAAGATAAGGTGAACGTGTTTCCAAGCATAGGCGTGTTTTAAGTGACTGCCGGAGACGCGTAACACGGAAATAAATTTCGATTGATTGATTGATTGGTGTTTTACGCCGTACTCAAGAATATTTCACTCATACGACGGCGGCCAGCATTATGGTGGGCGGAAACCGGGCAGAGCCCGGGGGAAACCCACGACCATCCGCAGGTTGCTGGAAGACCTTCCCACATACGGCCGGAGAGGAAGCCAGCATGAGCTGGACTTGAACTCACATCGACCGCATTGGTGAGAGACTCCTGGGTCATTACGCTGCGCTAGCGCGCTAACCAACTGAGCCACGGAGGCCCCAAATAAATTTCGAGTTAGTGATTCAAGCAGAACATACATGCAACTATTTATTTTTACTTTTTGATTAGAATTTTACGCCATACTCGATGTTATTTCACTTACACGACGGCGGTTAGCATTATGGTGGAAGTAAACCGACCAGAGCCTGGGAGAAACCCACGACCATCCGCAGGTTGCTGACTTTCCCAAGTATGGCTGGAGAGGAAGCCAACATGAGCTGGACTTGAACTCACAGCGACCGCATTGCTGAGAGGCTCCTGAGTTATAGAGATGTGCTTGTGCGCTAAGCGCCCGACTACGATGCCATACGCGGTTTAATATCCATCAGAAATAAACATGTACACGTTTAATAATTTACACGTAGATTCAAATGTTTACGAAGTTGACATTTAGGTGGAGATGCTTTTACACATCTTTATTACTATCATTGACTACGAACGACTATGAGTGTGAAACAGTATATTATGGATAAGTTTGTTTGCTTTGTCGAGATGTCATTTTGTCATGAATACATCACCAGGCTGCCTTCATGAAGCAGGCAGGACCCATTGAAAAGTACATCTTTAACTGCTGTTTCAGTTTAACAGCTACCGATTCCGCTATATATGGTATTCACAGCACACCGCACACACGGGACCGACAAGTACTTAACGTTCCCGATTACGTTGAGCGTTCAATTAATTATTAAAACCCTTAGGTGTGAGTGGTGCTCTGGGCCCAGTTTAACAAAGTGGCGTACGACATTTTTTTTATCGTACATTTGTCTTACGATATTTTGTACGTCATTATTACCGTACCATTGTCTTATATGTGCGATTATCGTACATATACAGTATCTTTGTGAGACTGGGCCCTGGATGCTTTAAGTCAGGAGGATCCTGAAGTGCGGTTACCATCCTGTTCTAACCGGTTTCCTCCACTCATAAACGTAACCTTCTTCATACAAGTGAGGCTTCTGTCTTTGGCATGGCCAGTCTCTGGATTAAACTCAAATCACCTATTTCTGAGGACATGTAGCATTGTTGCAGTAATGCTATAACCCCATTTTCATTATGAAATGTGGTAAATACACTTGCGGCCAAATTTAGTCACAGGCCGCAAAGCCGTGACAAGAGTCACTATTCACATATTGTTGTGTCTAAAGTAAATAATAACCGCTTCCTTCGAGGCACTGTTGGTAATATACGAAATACTGTCATACTGTGTTCTAGAACCAGAATATCGTTTGCATCGTATACAAGCAGCTGTTCTGTGCTATCTCTTCTTAAGTATTGCACCTATTCGTAGCTTCTGCTAAATAAGCAGCTCGCTAATCAGCCCTTCTCTGTGTCTTTGTCGGTCCATCGGTCACATTTTTGACACACTGTCTTTTTAATTAACATCCTATTCATTTAGAGGCTGGTACTAGTACAAGGCATAGACTTTTCGAGTGAAATGCAGATATTGTGAATTTTTTTAATGGTGATTTTTTTTAGGAATGGGGCCCTTTCGACGATCCTTCCGGATCGATACACAATACTTTTGAAGGGTCCGCGGTCAACACTGCTTTTTGTGCCTCCTAAAATTAGAAAATATTATTGCCGACAAGAGTTACCTCGCTTGCATTTTGTTACTAACGAGCTGCTTACCCTATAGTTAAGACGTCTTTCGTATCCCAGAAATCCTGAAAATCTGAAAAACAAATTAATGACAGGATCCCACATTAACATTGTTTGTTGAAAAATAAATATTCCGTGATTTTTAACAAGACGTTCAAGAATTGATCTTAACAATATTTCCGCTATATCATGATGGGCTTTCCTTGTATCGGGTCAGTTTTAATGGCGACGTAGTTGTGATGCAGCCTCACTGAAACACCAGAGCAGACCAACTATTCCGCTATCTCCAGTAAACACTGAGCGTCAAGGGAGGTATTGCCAGTTGATGAATTTAGCTATGATTTTGACGACTTACTGAGGACCTGCCTCGCACATGATTATGGCTCCTGACTTGAGAGAAGGACGCTCTAAACACTTAGCCACCTCACTGTGACCATGAACATTTGCGTGAAGATTACCAGAGAAGTTCATAGGATTACATCGAGTGCCTGCCTAAGCAAGTTTGATCAGTAAATCCTACATATTTGTCAAAGTCACCTGAGACAAAAATCGATGCTGTTACCTGAGGAAAATTGCAATCACCGGTACAGGTATGCTGATGGACTTACCGGGGTGACGTCATGGCTGATTTAACCGGACCAAACCAGAACTAAATCTCTAAATTACCCTGCTCGCTTTCATACACAAATCACATCGATTTTTCAATATATTTCCCATGTAGACTGATCCACTAAGCTGCATCCAGAGTTTAACTCACCTGCAATTAGCGTGTGAAGAGAACGGCGCACGGTTTCTATCCGCTATTACTTTATGTCAATACAAAGGGAATTACCGACGCTCCGTTATTCAAAATTGGACGACAATTCGATCGTACGGTGCTATGCAAAGGCCTCGTTCGCTTTACGAGTGTATGAAAACACAGACTTAATTACGCCCATACACAACTCGCCTCGTCATAATCGCTGATAATATTTGGTTAATGACATTCTTATTTAAACAGGTAAGGGGCTCCAGCAGACTACAAATAAACTCGGTAGAAGGTCTGAATCGATAATGGCGGTAAAATGAAGCCTGATACAGGGACAGGAACACGTTCATATTTAATCAATTAACTAACAAAAATAAACATAAGTTTTAGGGAAATTACTCAGGGAGAATTCATTTGTGACATAATACTAAAAGAGAACGATATTTGTATGCAAGTATTAATATATCTAGGCTAATGAAACGGCCATCTACATTTTTGCGAAAATTATTAAGCATTACATATTCATGAACTATAAATGCAGATTGATTACATAATTAAATTTACATGTACCTGTAAATTAATGCAGGACAACCTGTATGAAAATATTCAATACAAGCGTGAGAGATTTATTCATTCATTTATGCAAACTAAGACCAACAGTTTCCGTAACAACAGATTCTAAATATAAATTAAAATACAATAGAAATGATAAATGCGCACGCAAAATAGCTGTAAATACACGTGTTAACGGGAAAACACATAAAGTAGGGTGTAACATTTATCTACTGTTTCATGAGGTAATTGTTTTTGCTTTACTGACTATATTATACAGATAGTGCATATTGTGGGCAGAGATGTGAGGAATTGTTGGTTCGAGAGAAGTTATATTCTACAAGGGCGAAGTTCCATCACACAGCATGCACAATATGTTTTATTATGCCTTAAAAACAGTGTACCTTTTCGGGTTGTTTTCAAATCGCCGAATTATAACGTTTGGTTTGCAGATGACCACAACCGCTTCGTTGAACCATCAGCAGGTCTGGAAACCAAGTAAATGTATTAAAGCAAAAGTAGAAGGACAAATAAAAAGCTCGCATGCATTCTCATTAAAACGATTCATCAATCAGGTGATCCCATATCAATCAACTAGCTCTTTGTGTCAGATCTGACGAACGACCATGTAAAAAAGCGATACTCATAAACTAGGTGATGCATCAATTGGTTAGCTTCTGGAAGAAAATAACGAGACCGCTGTCTAAGAACTAATCGACCAATCAATGCAAAGTTCGGTTATCTTTCTACAGCAGAGATAGTGTTAAATTCAACTGATGTAATACAGGATCCAAAACATGAATGATTATGGCTTAACCGCACATCAGCAGTATTACAGCCATGCCGTGGTGATGTATCCAAAGAATATCAAAGAAGTATAAGAAAAGTTTTACACACGTCTGGTGTTGTCAAATAGCTTGAGGACAGATTTCCGTGGATAAAGAATCTGGTATGGCCCCAGTCGGCCCCAGTGCAAGGTACTGTGCACACCAAGAAGCGAAACTGACTATAGCTGTGAGTGACAGCTGCTGACACTCGTAAGGCTACTTCTTTTTTCATTTCTGTTTTATTCTTCTTTTCCTGTTATATGTTTACCATATGACGTCTAAAGCTCCAAACATACAGTTAAGCGATGAAAAGGTCATAAAATCGAAAAATGGTAGCCTGTTCCAGTCACAATGAAATATCTTTTTTTGCAATAGACACTGTATAGTGGGGAAAATCACTGCACCACAATTAAATAAATGTATAGCAAATCTAACTTTCAGCATTATACTTCCCACCAGGCATGACATGTTAATGTTAATGATAGTTAAAGGACCTCGTGCTCTCAAGATAGGCGTATGATTTCGCTTTCCGCGATGATCGTTAAAGGAGATGATGAACAAGTCATGACCGATTTACCTCTACAACTGGCAACAAATAACCCTCACCGCTTCTGGTCCAACTTGTTCACTCTTGTCTTGACGTTTTGTGGGGCAAACAATGGTCAGTCCTACACTAACCACACCGCGTTAGCGCTGAAGCGCAAGGGGGGCTATACATACAAATACTGTCATTCTGATTCTACCAAGCAAATTGTCTCCCTTGAATAAGATCATTTTTCACCCATAATAACAGCACTATGTTGCTACTAGTCCACCAAGACGAGTACCGTGCCACGATTACTTTGGTTAATACGTAAATTATAAGATGTTAAAAGGGTCACAGTGAACATAGCACATAAATTTGTCTTCCATCAGTTAATATTCTATGACATACAGTAACAATACGAACACAAAACGTATGGACACGTCAATACCCTAGTTTTGATTCCTTCGAGCTTGTAGCAACAAAAGAGAAAAAGTAATAGATTAAAAATATATTCATCACTAAACAATGTGCACGTCGTTCCTCTGTCAAAAAAAAAATAATCAAGCTATCCGCTGTCAGAAAGCATTCGCCGTTCTCACGTCTATATAAGCCAATCATGTATGTTTGATGGGTTCGATTTCAAACCTTCCGATTTTGAGTATATAAACTGGCCTATATGTATTTGCGAATATTTATGTTTTTACTCTATTGATATTAGCGTCACAAAATAATGGATTACAGAAATTATGAATATTATTGTAAACTGTCCACAGTTTATAGATAGGATGTGTCTTTAGTTGTTAATGATTGGACGGAGCCAACAGTATCATCGTGTACGAGAGTTTCCACAGAGAAACCAAATCGACAAGTAACCTGAACGCAAAGAGAGGTATTGCTAAGATGGATTTGGAGATGACCTTGATCAAAAAGCTGAAAACGGACGAGATAACAGGACTGGTCTTTCTTAGGTTTATTAACTTAGTTAGGGTGGAAGAATTTCTTACCAATACCGGCAGCTGGCAGTATTCAATGCGTGAATGCACAAAACCATAATGTTAATATCTGTACAGTATCGCGGGACACCTAAAAGGTATAAAGAGATGGTTTCCACGAAATTACAGGAATTTCGTGAAAAAACAGATTGAGGAAACCCCTGCCCTACTGAGTTCTGTGCAATTCCCTTAATTATACAGATCGTCATCGTATGATGGCTATGTCTTCTACTGAATTTGGCTTGTCAAATAAAAATTCTGGATATAACATATCGGGCTAGGTAATTCTTTTTTGACCATGGTCATTTTCTGTCTCGTAAGTCATTCTAGTTTTTGAAACTGATTTTGTTGTTAGGTATCTGCGGATATCGGTCACTAATGAGATCAATGTATTTATTACTCTTAGTATTTGGTCATATCTATTGAAAAAACCCTCCAACTTTCGAAAGTAAATACTTATCACAACGTATACCTGTGTAAGAATTTGTGTCATTATGGTGTTATAGAGGTACTTCTGGCTTCATGCCTAAATCTATCATTCCGACGAGAACGCAACTTTATAATTTGTTCATTCCCCTTACACTGAAAAAAATTAATCCTGTTAGTGTAATAGAATGGTTATGTTGAATAAATAGAATGCGTGTGTTATATTTAACAGAATAATCTGATGCATGAACAGAACACATTCTAGCATCACTCAGATAACGGACTTTCTGTTCAATTTAATAGATTAATTTTTTTTAGTGTAATTTTCCAACCGTCAGATAACCGTCCTATTCCACGACTAGAAACGCCACCATCATTGTCCTATTCTATCCCATATTTGCCCCAACCTGATGTTCGACTTATTCCAGTGTTCGCTATACCTAGTTAGCTAGCAGCTGCGTCGTGCTGTATTTATAGCTCTGCCTAGCTCGGCTTACTGCAGCTTAGCAGACAAGGCCTGGTTAGTTAGAGTGACCTAGGCTGAAAGTTGTGTAGGCAGACAGACGGCAGCTAGCATCTCGGTTCGCGATCAAGGGCTGTAGTGTTCGCATCACAGGGCAGGTACAGGAGGCAACGATGTCCGCGAACAGTCATCAGCCACCAGGCATGGCCTCCTGGATGGACAGACTGTCCAGAGCCGAACGGATACCGTTCCCAGATCTCAGCACTGTCTCCAGTCCGCCGGTGAAATGTCTGATAGCACACTACGCCCAGCTAACAGGCTGCCGAGAAGAGTCGCTATTCGTTCCTATGCTAACCTGTTGTGCACGTGAGTCTGACCTAGTTAGCTAGAGAACCGATCGATAATGGCGTGGTCACATGTAGTGTCCAACCAACCGCCAGAGGGAGCACTCATCGGTCGCGCGCAGACGACCTGGCAAGATTTGCTAAATTAACAGACATGAATAATATTTATGTATATTTTCATATTAGCATAAAATATGTCTACTGAGACATATGTCGTTTAGCTTCGCTGCTGCTCTTGACCAGGTACTTGTGTTGATAATCAGGCATTGAATTTGTCATTACCTTTGTGTCTGCTGACAATGTTTTTTCTTTTCCTAAATCGTTTATTGATTACCCTTGTTCACGGAAGTCTTATCCATGAAACAGCCAGTATGAAAATTAAGCCTTAGGCTTAATACAATACATATACAATACATATACACATATACAGCTGAACATGTTGAACATTTTGCTGATATATATCCAACTTATATAGCTTGTATATCCAACTTATATAGCTTATATATCCAACTGAATGCATGTGACATAGGCTTATGTATGGGGCATAGAGGTTAAGACAGATTTTATAGATCGGATAAGTGGGATTATACCGACCCGGTTTACTATAGGGCCTAAGGAGACAACAGAGCACATAAAACCGTATAGCTCTCAATGGATTTGTAACCAGATGAATTGTTGCAATATATTAATTCTATCAGTATTGACAAGTAAACACTTTTTAGAAACCTCAGCCAGAAGGCTACCATCGCAGAATTTCTTACTGATAAAGCTGATACTGATGACAGCAACATAAAATTTAACCTGGCGCAGTTGAAGTACTGGTTAGTTGCAACTGTCAGGTATTTGACCAGTGAATTCACATGTTCGAATCCAACTCGGCTGCGACTTTGAGTAAGGACGTTTGTCACGTATCATGTGTATAGGGCAGTGGTTCATTTCGATTTCCTCCACCCACCCATAAAGCTGCGACATTATGAAAACATTTAATATCGATTTGCACTCAGATGCATCGTTATGTACCTGTCTTGTAATACGATGTCAAAACATTGGCTTGTCGTAACTGAAAATCTAATTAGACAATATTATACCTCGCCTCAGTTTCCTAAGTTAACATCGTTTGCCTGTTGTTTGTCCTTTTTGGTGTATATTGATTGTCCTGGTTACATACAATGACCTCGTTAATTCCGTGTCATAAGTAATATTTGAAAATGGAAACATTTTGTTGAAGGCTATAACAAGTTTCCAAGGGGTTGTGCTTAATACAGCCTTGCAGTTTAGATTAACAACCTGGAATTGTACCTAGACGTACAGATTTTTGTACATGCAACCATTGAATATTTTGCTGTCAAGCATCTAATCCGTTTTTTTCTGTGAATTTGCAGATATGATGGGCGTGAACACAACCATAAAAGTACACGAACATTGGTGTGAACCTGCCATTATTTGGACAATTTTGTGCGCTCGACGGGGAACCGGAAAGACAGCCATTTTGAAACAACTTATTCGACCAATCCTGAAGCTGCAGTGTGAGCACGAGCGCCAATGGCATTTGACACGCCCATCAGCCAATCAGGGAGGGACTAGCGGTAGCCCTTCACCACCCAAGCTCCTGGCCGGTCCGACGTCCATTACAGAATTGTACCATATATTGGAGAAAAATGGCGGTCAGATGCTGACGCTAGAAGAAAACTTAGAAGGCCTCCATAAGCGACTCCTTACAAATACTGACTGTACTGCTTTAGAAGGCGAAGAGCTACATAATCTCTATGACGCCATGCCGAAATTTTCCTCCAAAGATGGCGAGGTTAGCATTATGACAACAACGTGCTACAACCACACAGCCATGACGACGCCTCAGTACTTGATGGAGTTGTTTTATAATCCAAGGTTGTTGTTGTACGACCGTTATCTGATCGCCTGTCCCAGTGATTTGGCCGGTCAATCTAAACCCCAGGCTTCTATCACTTTTTTGCCTAGTCCCAGTCCACCGACCATAAAAGCGATTTTCCAGACGTTGTACATGTTTCATCGACAGCCAAGAGAGTACGTCTTCAGTCCTGAAGCGTTAGTGGAGCTCAACCATTTTAAAGAAAAAGAACTTGCGAGCATAAAATCACAATTTGACAACGCCGATGCTGCCCAATGTGTTATTGACAAAAGTCTCGGTCAGGCAGTTCGAATTGCTGGCATACTCAAGGCTTTAACAACCGCCTGTGTTTTCGCCACTCAAGCCACCGGTCTACAGTTCCTCAAATGGGACATGACCGTCGATAAAGACGCATTTTTGATGGCCATTCGCATTCAGAAATACTTTTTGGAGCAGAAATTGGTTTTGTTACATAACGTGTCCATGTTGGTGGACGCTTCTAGTCCATGTCTTCCGTCGACGTCCTTTCAAGTACAGTCAACATCGCAGTCGCCATTAACCGAATCGCCAATGACGTCATTTCCGGAAATTAGATCTCCAACACTACCCGACTGTCACGAGTCGTTTGTACCGGACTTTATGTCAATGAGTCCCCCTCAGTTTGTTGTCAATTTCACCAATAAAATCCGTCGTCTGCTGGAATACGCTGACGATGGGAATGGGATCCCAGCCTCTGTGGCAGCGCAATATTCCATCCCTCCCATAGTGCACATACCCGGAAGCTCCAACAGGAAGCCATCTTGGGTCGCCGAACTGTTCTTCAAAAAAGTTGCAGACCTGGGCATCGGTCGCCTTTGCTACATAAAACACCACGCAAACCGCAAGTATTATCTGCGTTTTCGTAGAAAGAGACCAGAAGAACTAACTGACGCTGACAGAAAATTGCTCGCTAGCGTACGAGTCAATATGGACCTTTACTGTAGAATCGGTAGCGATAGCTTGCCCTCGGAAGTGGTGCTGTCCCATGCTGATGACGAGTTATCTCCCTTCCTTAGCACCATACCTTTCACGGAGACTGCCTCCACATCATACGCCGAGCAGGCGGTTTATCCGGACAGGTATATCCAGACCCAGGGACAACAGGCTGTCTTGGGAGTGAAGAGAGAACGAGAGTCCGACGCGGAAGAAGACAATCCCCATAGCTCTGGAACTTGAAACACAGAATATTGCAAACGAGGTACATTCAGGAAGAGTACTAAATACCGAAGGATGTTGAGACCCATGATAATTAAGTCTACTCCAATTTCGTTGATGAACACTGCTCTGACGCTCGGGTTTGAATAGATCAGACCTTTAGTAGTAATTGCCTTTTACAAAAACGTACCAGACATAAAGGCTATACCAAGAGTTAGGTTCACGTGATTTATATCTGGACAAGGTGTAAGAATCTACCAAAATGAGATTTACTTCGTGTCTGACTTAATTTTATCTTGGGTTAGAAGCCTTTCCCCATGTAAACTAAGCAGAAAATATGCTTAGTTTATGCTTTGCATATTTAGGCTTCCTATACATGTGTATGTGTCCCTATGCACAAACACAGGCCGATCGGGCAAATTGCAATACTTAAATTATATTTGTGTCGTTTTTAGTGTAATAAAATAAGGTGTTTTTATAGCTTATATACGTAAGTTCTAACTAAATGATGTGGCGGCGCATTAGTGACGACGAATGAATCCAAAGAGTGCATGTAATGTGCCTCCTTGTTGCAGAACGGATTTCCACCGCTCTTTTATCTAGTGCTGCTTCACTGAGACGCCTTACCGAAGGCAAGTAAGATGTTGTACTATCCCCTTCATGCTGAACGCTAAGCGAGGAAATTACAACTTCCTCTTTTAAGGCCTTAGGTGTGACTCGGCCTAGGATTGACCCTGGATCTACCGCTCCCAAAGCGCCGGATGATATGATCCTTGTTAGTGGTTAAAGCGCTTTCTCTGGGAGACTCCCAGATACTTGACCAAGGAGTTCTCATGTTCGAATTCAGCTCTCTCTGTTTCTGATGCGGCTTTCTGTCAAGTGGTTTATCAGGTGTCTATGGGTGGGTGGTTTGTTCTGTGCATTGAAGTATGGATATATAAGTGAAAGCTTATTGAGCACAGTGTTAATCACAAATAAAGTAAATAAATAAAATCCTTGTTATCCTTACAGGTAATATAAGTCAAAATTGAGCTTAGCATTAATCCTCAATAAAATAAATAAATAGCACCCTTGATATTCATTCAGAGGCCAGTTGATCGAAAGTGAATTAAAGTTAAGCCAGGCTTAAATTTAATACCAGCTTCATCCTAATATAAATTAAATGACACTTTAGTGTGGACTAAAGTTTATACCGGGCTTAAGTCTGAAAACACTTGTGAACAACTGGGATACATGATGTAGATTCCAGGTAAGTCGATATGTTAGAAACAGGCCAGTCGTAACGTATTATACACAATGGCTATGTATTTATTTGGCATTAAACACTTGTCATAACAATTGTACATGTATACACAACATCAGCCAGGCTTATGGTGGAAGAAAACTGTAGTGCTTTGTGATATCTCACAAACCTTAATCCGGAGCCAAATAAGCGAGAGTTTAATTCGAACATGTGACCCAGGGGTCTCCAGGCTTTAACTTGAACAAGCGAATGCTTCAGACCAATGATCAGGCGGGAGTGCATGTATTTCATATAGTCCTCCGACATGTTGTTAGGTGGCAGAGATTGCTTTTCCGGGTTCTGCACGCTCCATGAACAAAAACAATGTCGTTTGAGAATAAAGGCAATGTATATATATATATATATATATATATATATATATATATATATATATATATATATATATATATATATATAGGTTTCGTCTTTGAACTATCACCGGCCCGGATAGCACAGTTATTAGAGCGTCAAGTCACACCTAAGACTTTAAAAGAGGAAGTTGTGACTTCCTCGCTTGGCGTTCGGCATGGAAGGGATAGTGCAACGACTGGTTGACCCGTATCAGTATTATGGCTCGGGCGGCGAGCCTTACTTGCCTTCGGTAAGTTGTGTCAGTGAAGCAGCACTAGATAAAAGAGCGGTGGAAATCCGTCCTGTGGTACATTACATACACCCTAAGTATTCCTTCGTCGTCATATGACTGAAAAATTGTTGAGCACGACGTTAAACCCCAGTCACTCACTCACTCTTTGAACTATAAGTGTAACAATATTCTCTGGTAATCTTATACAATGTTATAATGATGAAATTCTGTTATATTAGTCCCAGAATGGGTCAAGCAATGGTTTGCGGTCTGGTGAAATATTTGGTTTTGAGCTTTTACTCATGTTTATGTCTCTTATGGCCGTTGAGCATACAGGACATGATTCGAAATTTTTGTAACTTTTGATGAAACATCGTTGACTACATTTTGTGAACTTTTGATTAAGTTGAAACATTTGCAACGGATACATAACAGGCTAATCAGTCAGTTGATTTATGAATTTCATGGAATTGTGCCCGTTGCATTTTCCCGTTAATAGACATCATTGTCATTTAAATACATAGGGAAGAAGGCAAAGCCTAAATCCTTCATTTATGTGGTGTCTAAAGTTATCTGTTATTTGATGGAAATTTACCATGTCAGCTATACAAGCGTTTCAGCAGCATGAAGAGCTGATGTCTGTAGGTGTGGTAAGAGTGAAATGGTCGTACAGTATTTGCATGTATGAGGTGCAGGTCGTTAACCATGCTGGTACAGCCCTACTATACAAATGGGGGTTCTTAGGATGTGTCCAGTAAAATTGTGAAGGGAGGTAACTCTCAAATCAAAGGAGACAAAAACAGTGGTAACTTCCCTTCCTCTACCCTGGCATATCCCAGGCTGTGATGGCAGTAACGCGTGCATAGATCTCTCGTATAAATTTTCCCTTTGTCTCTACCCATTATGCATCCCATAACTTGAATATCTGAAAGCATTGCTAACGTAAAGAGAAAGGACTGAAAACAATTTATTATTTGAGGATTGTTGTACAGAGTATTCAAGAATATTTGAATTGCAGGGCAGCACTTACCTGTATTTATCGTTGTGAGAATGTGTGCAGACCTTACACGAAACTGCCGCGCATCGTCATAGATCATACAAACCCATGGCACAAGGTTTTAAGCAAGCAAGCGCGAGCTGGATTCAATCATGTTGGTATAGGACTCGACCAGGGTTTTGGACGAAGGCAGCCTACCCATTCCAATCAACAAAAGTCCTATATTCCTGATCAAACAAAAGTAAGATGTGTCATAAATTTGACATTTAAGCTCTCAGTATAGTAAAAACAGGTACGCTTTCACTGTGTAAATGCTGTAAATCTTCAACTTTTTCAACCACTAAAGCACTTTTTTACCTGAAATTTATGCATACAATTATTGACGATAAAATGCTTTGTGTGTGTCACCTAAGATGCAAGATTCATAAAACTGTGCAAATTATTTCTCTACAACCCATAATTCCTTCAGAATGTTTCTAAGCGTTGGTTGCAGGGGCGGTTGAAAAGGTTGCAGATTAAGGGTAAATCAGGTTGCAATTACAGAGCAGGCTAAAATGCACACAGTGTGACAGCCGGGATACGTCATAAAATGGCCCCGGGTTATTAACTGCCATGAAAACGTGCTCATTCTTAAAACAATCATACAGATGGAAATGGATAAAATAAAGAAAGTTCTATACGCCTTCTATAACAAGTTAAAAGTTAAATAAATACAAAATGTTTTGTGGTTGAGTTTGATTTATCATAGCATTCCACGAATTTATAATTAGGCATATGGGCCTGCGTATGCTGAAAACTTTGGCCACTCGTACATTGCCTATACATAAATGAAAATAAGCACGAAAATCTGTGGATTGAAGACATCCTTTAAAGGCTAAACCTCTAGAAAATCGAGCTAATCTGGGTTACAAAAAGCACATGTCCAGCGTTAAATGCCTATGCTTTTATCATTTATGATTATAGCTATTTTTTGAAAGAACCAAAGCCATGAATTATATTCCTGACATTTATAAGGAATTTTTATCTAGGAAACATCACGTCATTTCCCATAGCAGATTGGTACAAGGGTTTTTATGGCAACGTTTAATAAAGCAAATTGCACTGAGCAAATTCCCGTGTCTCACAAATGCCGTCCTCAAGAAAGCGTCTGTAGTTGATGCTATTAAGGGGTATTATCAGAGGTACAGTTGTCGTTATTATTGATGTATCCAATCCATTGCGTGTTAGTCGAGTCTGTGTTTAAACACAGGCTGTTATAGTCTAGCTGGACCAACCTAGACTGTTATCGTGATAGCTGGACGATATAATCCCCTTTATGGAGCTGAGACGAGAAACAGGTCCGTTTTCTTGGCGCCCAAAAGCTGGCCTTCTTTAACACGACAGTCGCTGACCCAAACACGCGAGGCGTTAAAGTCAGACTGAGTCTAATTTGGCCTAATGGATGCCACAAGCTGGATACCCGGAGGTTACGTATGGTTAATGCTATAGCAGGAACTTGTCAAAGAAATCAAGATTAAGGCATGAATTTCTCCTGCTCTTTCTCAATTAGATGGTATTTCCCTCCTGATGGAATCACCAAACTCTCCGCGATAAGCCACCGAGGAGATTTTTGCTCTCGGCTTCTTTTTTTCCCCTCTATCAGTCCTGGAGAAAAGAGCGCTAATTCACTTAACACTCCATGTTTCAACGAATTTCGTTTGCTTTATCGCGTTTAATTGTGAAACAAGAGTGGCGAGGGTGGCACATCGGTTGCTGTGTGACATACCTGTACTTAGATTAACTTTCTCTCTGTGTATTCACTGGAATATCCAGTATTCATCACCCAAGAAGATATCGTTTTATCGTGTTAACTGTGTCGGTGTCACAGATCGAATCTGGTCGCTACGAATAAGTTCAGTTACCGGTACACACAAACATGATTGACCAAGGTGAAATGTTTTGTTTTGGGGTATTGTTTTAATAGCACCCGTTTCAGTGAACGAGATGAATGTACGTGTATTTGGACTTCATGGCATAACTGTGGTGTTTTCCACATCCACAGTGCCTTCCGCATTATAAAAAGAGAAGTAGGCCTATCACAACGCACCAGTTTTACCAAATCCAACATGTGCCTGTTGTAGCGTGTTGTCTTTTGGACTGTCATTGTCATTTGATCAGTGATGCCTACTGGACAATCATGTTGACCTTTACCATTGCTATGTAGGTATACCGGACTAGAATACAACGGGCCGATCAAATTGCGTGCAATGAGCTTTAAATTCGGTCACCCAGCGAAAGCAATAAAACAAACTCTTAGTGAAAATAAACGAATCGACCCCTATCCTTTCCTTTGAAATGAGTTCCTGATATTTCTTCTGTAATGAGTAAATATTTCTGGATTTTTTATTGAAGTACAAACGTTCCGTTTTTTCTGTTTCCGGTTCACTCAACCTTGTATTTTTATGTTTAAATGCCACTGTTATTTCATGTATATCACCATCAGTTTTCTTTTACTGAGGGTCTATGTGAAGAAAGGATCTTATTATTTTGCAACACCTACAAAATGGAGATTTATTTATAGTGAAAAAGCGATCAAGCAACGAGGTATATGTACGAGAGCTGAAGTAGTCGCTTCAAGTTAGTCATACATGTATTTTGACGGGTCAGCTGCTTTTTACATAGTGAATGAATGAATAATTGTGGCATAACGCCACATCGTCATTATTGGGCCATATTGCGGTGATCTGACATAGTAAGGTACCTATTAATGGATAATGTGGTCGTGAGCACGGGAGTGAATAAAGTATGTGTTGGAGTTGGAATTGATGGGAATCGATGGGTACTGTCACTTTTCAAAATGAAATGCAGTTTTCCCCTGTATGTATTGAAGCAAATTTAATCACTGAAAATATCACATTATCATCATAAATAGAACATGCAGCAACAGGTATTGGTAGCCTTTGTTGTGTATATCAATTTCAGTGAGTCAGATCTATTTCTGCTCCATGGCTCACATCAGAGGCGGATTCCTCAAAGCCACCTCTGACATAAGTTTAAACCTCTTTTCAATGCTTAATTAGCTCAGGGAGCGGGAATTTGAACACTTTTGTATTCAGCTAATACTGATGAGGCGGACAAAAATAAAGCCAAGAAGTATGGTTTATGATCATATTCCATTTTGGCTTACGTCAGAAATGGCTTCGTGGAATCGACCCCAGATTCATAACAGCTTTCTGACTAGAAAGCATATATACATTTTGACGACTGAAACATTAATTTTATATAATGAAACAGATGTGGCAATGAACCTGGAACGCAAGCTTATATCATGAAGAGCACGTATACGTCATGGGTCAAACTAAAATGTTAAATTCGTATCCATTTGTCGTTTTTATTTTTATTTATTTATTTTTTTTGATTGGTGCTTTACGCCGTACTCAAGAATATTTCACTTATACGACGGCGGCCAGCATTATGGTGGGCGGAAACCGGGCACAGCCCGGGGGAAACCCACGACCATCCGCAGGTTGCTGTCACACCTTCCCACATACGGCCAGAGAGGAATCCAGCATGAGCTGGACTTGAACTCACATCGACCGCATTGGTGAGAGACTCCTGGGTCATTACGCTGTGCTAGCGCGCTAACCAACTGAGCCACGGAGGCCCCTGTCGTTTTTAATAACCAGCGCAATTGTGTGTGGCAGAAATCTAGAAAGTTACAACCAACTCAAATCTCTTCATAAATGTAAAATGTAGGCCTGCACTGCACATCGCTGGCTTATTCATTTATGGCGTCTCTTCCCAGGAGACCCCAAGCATAGTCCAGTCATTTCTTCTACAGCGCTGCCCCACCTGGTCCTCCTACATAACTCACCGTCGTACGAAGAAAATAATCTTTGAGTGCTTCGGAACACAGCAGTGGAATAATTATAAACAAATAAATATATCCCGCTGTATTTTCCCAGCTTTGTCCACACTGCCATGCTACGAAGGAAA
The DNA here is from genome assembly GCF_032854445.1 of Liolophura sinensis. NCBI lineage: Eukaryota > Metazoa > Mollusca > Polyplacophora > Chitonida > Chitonidae > Liolophura > Liolophura sinensis. The sequence continues at coordinate 19,260,498 of NC_088302.1, forward strand.
TATTCCTGGAGCTTGGTATAAAAGAACCACACAAATAAATTAAGAAAGAAAGAAATACACTCCTGATTATTTCCAGAAGTTACCTGCACCTGTACGTATGGAGAATGTTTACATTTACTGTGTATTAAACGTGTTTGGTTATGTTCTGTTATTCTGTTGTATTTACTTCAATGAGCCGTGTTAGTGTAAAACCCTAGAGCAAAATAATAATATGCATGTTTTCTTTAAAATTTGAATCACATTTTTTTTTCTCATTGATATATTCAGATCTGGTAAACCTGTGGTAATTCCATCATGTAAGCACATGAAGCTCTATTTTATGCCGAGATGTCAGTAATATTTGGACTGTTTTATCTATGTACAGGCTACCTTGTAAAAGGTCACGCCGAAGACTTGGAAGGAAAACGGTTAAATCCCAAGTAAAACGTCCAGATAGGAAGAAACTGCCTTATGACGTTGATTAAGAAATATGAACTGTAAGCAAATCTCGTGTTCTCATAGCTCAGGCCTTGCCGAGTTGTAGCTAACCTGTAATTACCATCATCAGAATATGGGAAAAGGTAATCGATACCGAGCTCAGGTGTGCGCAAAAAAGATTTTCCAATAAACACAACGGTTGCCTTAACATTTTTAGGGTATACGATCCATTGCTCCTGGCAGTTTTCTAGCACTGGCATATCGGTTATGACGGACTGCGGACTTATTACAAAATTATAACCAGATGATATTACCGCCTGGCCCGCAGTATTGTGATCTCGTGTTACAGATCGAGTGGCTAGAATTAACCGTCTGAAATTTAATCACTCTGAGCTTGTCTCTCTCTGTGATTCAACACAGCGATGATTTCAACTCGAAAGATACCCCAAGTGATTTGATACATTTTCCAGTGGGCCTGTTGTCGAAAACGGAAATAAAAGAAGAACATAGCGTGAAATTGCTGGAAGAAGAGCTACGAAATGTAACCTCGTACCCTTGCTAAGTGTTTGAGCTGTAGGTAAAGAAATAAAAACGTTTGCTCCCCTGTTCTCACATTGTTCGTATTTTGAGTCTTGGGCATAAAAAGCGGTCATCGACGCCCGCGAGGATTCGTAACTTTCACTTATGTTGTGTGCTTATCCCTACTTTACATGTGGGAAAGGTCACCAACAACTTGCCAAATGTCGGTGGTTTCCCACGGGCACCAGGGTTTCCCCAACCTAAATATGGCCTAACTTGTGGAACAAAATGCGCAAGCCTTGTGATTTACTGGTCTGGATATGGTCCTGTTACGACAGGTAATCTATGACGTGTGACTGTTTTCAACTTCGTGGGTACCAGGAGGCTTAATTAAGGTTCTCTGTTTATAACATAAATAAATTCTGTGTATAACGTAAATAAATTCGTTTTTTCAATAGAACATCTTAAAGACATTGCAAAACTTAGGGTTCAAATCTGTGGCAAATCTGAAATGTACTAAGGGCCTCGCTGGGCGAGATGGTTAAACCACCAGGCCATTGACAAATGAGCCGCATGTTCGAATCCACCTCCGGCTGATTTGCTGCGGTTTCAAGTCAGGGAGTTATATAATCCGCTATAAACTTGAACATTCCTTGAGTATGTTGTTAAACATAAATCAAATATATAAATAAAAGTAAAGTTAGCTTTCTATTTTATTTATTTGATTGGTGTTTTACGCCGTACTCAAAAAAATTTCACTTGTACAAAGGCGGCCAGCATTATGGTGGGTGGAAACCGGGCACAGCTAGGGGGAAACCCACGACCATCCGCAGGTTGCTGCCAGACCTTCCCACATACGGCCGAAGAGCAAGCCAGCATGAGCTGGACTTGAACTCACAGCGACCGCATTGGTGAGAAGCTCCTGGGTATTACGCTGCGCTGAACTCACAGCGACCGCATTGGTGAGAGGCTCCTGGGTATTACGCTGCGCTAGCGCGCTAACCAACTGACCCACGGAGGCCCGAGTTAGCTTTTTAATTCGCTTTGTAAGGGTGCTCATTTTATGTGGTTTGTCACCTCTGACTCAAGACGACACACTCAAGAATTGCTCAGTACGTTTATAGCCGATTGTATACCTTCCTAACTCGAAACCATAGCGATACAGCGAGAGCTGGATTCGAAAACACATCCTCACTGGTCAATAACTAGCAATTTCATCGTGTAAGAGGTTTAACGATCTCAACCTTCGAGGCCGCTAGTATATTTCAAATTTGCCACAGATTTGAACACTAACTTTTATAACATCAGTAAGATGTTTTATGGAGAAAACGAACTTATTTATGTTATGTCGGTACGCCGAGAACCTTAATTAATCCTCCAGGTATCCACGAAGCCGCAAATAGTCATACGTCATAGACACTGCCGTAACAGGAACATATCCAGACCAGTAAATCACAAGGCTTGCGCATTTTGTTTCATATTTAGGCAAAAAAAAAGACTCATTATAATATAAGGGAGAGAGGCTTGGTCTAGTGGTTAAAGGCGCTTTCCTTTCTATCGCGTACATGGGAAGGTCTGCGACAACCTGTGGATGGTCTTTGGTTTCGCCGGGCTCTGCCAGGTTTCCTCCCACCATTATGCTGGCTGCCGTAGCACAAGGGAAATATTCTGGAGTTAGCGTAGAACACCAATCAAATAAATAAAATAAATCCTTACTATCGTTGGTCCACACGAGGTGCGGGTTCAAAGCAAGCCCTGGACAAGCATTTTTTAGAGAACCCCTACCGGTCTACCGACGACGCAGCTCCCACCGGCCTACCCACGACGCAGCCCCCACTGGTCTGAAGACGACACAGCCCTCACCGTCCTACCAACGAATTTCCAACAGGTCTATCAGTTCGTTATTTGGAAACGTTGCAATCTTTAGCCAAGGAAAGCAACGTTTCCACTCCTATGGAATGTCTAGCTAGAGGGAACGGGTACGGTAAGGCGGAGAATCGGACCCAGAGAGGTACGATAAGAAAAAGCAAATTTCAAAATCCTATTACAGTTCTGTAAATTTCCGAATCAGAAGTATAAAACTTGGTCGAAGCACACATAAAAGTTATACGGCTATAAGAGAGATGGTTGCTTAGTAATAACCCACCAAATATGCACTCTCCATCAAAAACGCCAATTTTCCGTTCAAACGAGGAAATGTGTCTTTAATTTACAATATAAAGATAATATTTTTGCTGAATCTTTGATGTGTGTATTTCTACGTGCTGTCAAAGTTTCGTTCTGGTTAATGTATGTCTTCATATGTAAAAAATAAACTTTATAATGTGATCAGATTCGTCATATTTTTGCAAGTTTAAAATTCGTTTTTCGGCCATAAACGGTCAGGCATCCTTAATTGTACAGTGAACTAACGAAGTCACTATGGATCGCTGGGTGCATTTCGGAAAAGAGTTTGAATCTTGGTTGATCTGTTTTTGTTTTTTTTTCTTTTTTGTTTTTGTTTTTCTCTCTCTTTTTTTTTTTTTTTTTTGGTAACATACTTTTTGTGTGAGATAAGATATAGGCTGCTATGCATTAAATAAGTGTTATTTTGGATTTATTTATTTATTTGATTGGTGTTTTACTCAAAAACATTTCACTTATACGACGGCGACCAGCATTATGTTGGGTGGAAACCGGGCAGCGCCCGGGGGAAACCCACGACCATGAGCAGGTTGCTGGCAAACCTTCCCACGTACGGGTGTTATTATACATTAGAACGGATACTTGTTAAGTTACGGTATTGCATAACGTGTGTCAGCTGAAGCGATGTCATACGTGAATCCTTGGTGAGACCACATGTGGTCTTCTAGCTATCATTAACGTTATACGTAGCGGTAGTATAAGGCTGAACCTTTGTTATATATGTATTTAACTGATTGGTACATAACTACGTGTTCATAAATGTTGCAGAAAGTTTGTGGTGCAGTGATTTTCTCCAGTCTACAGTATCCGATACAAAAAAAAGATATTTCAGTGCGACTAGAGCAGTCTACCATTTTTAGATTTTATGACCTATACTTTGCTTCAGTGTATGTTTGGAGCTTTATAAAACGCATGCTTGCCATACAAGAAAAAAGAGTAAAACAAAACTGAAAAAGAAGTAGCCTCACGAGTGTGTCAGAAGCTGTCACTCACAGCTATAGTCGGTTTCGCTCCTTCAGGTGCACACTTTCTTGTACTGTGGCCAATTCCCGCCTTACCATACCAGGTCTTTTGCACAACTTGTAGAGCGTTGGTCATTAGATTTCGGAATTTCAGACCATTTGCGAAGAATAAACTGTAATGAAGATCAGCGCATATTTCTGTCATTTTTCTTAATTCTGCTTAATCCATGGTGCTAGAGAGCGTAACTTGAAACCACTAAACATTTACATGAACAGCTGGAAGAAAACCCTACTGAGGGAAGCTGACACGAGGCAGGATTTCACACCTTTAATACATTATAGTAATCTTTATATACCAGACTATAACTTATGTGCGTTTGTAGTAATGTAACAACTATCGATTTTTGTTTTCAAGAATCACGCAGTGCTATTTCAAACAAATAATAAAAACTTACATCGCAATTAGCATCAGTGAATGCTCTTCCGTGCCTGCATTACTTCCATAGTTGAAAATACTACGTACTTTGGTTGATCCTTCGTGATGGTGATACATGAAGCTTTAGTGCAACAGCGTTAGAGCTTTCAGCCAATGGGATTCCAGCACGATTGTACTCTATATAGGTTACTACATGGGTATACACTTGGTATGTAAGATCATGGACAGTGACTTGGTCTATGATCAGTTTTATGCGGGAAAGTAAATCTGAATTGATTGAAGCTTACATATAATCTATGGATAAGTAGATAGTACATTATACAATTTATGTAGCATTGACATAACCAGGCCTCGAAATATCCAAAATGTTCGTGATCAGAATGCCACAAATTAGTCCAACCAGTTCACCTCAGTACAAGCTCTGTTTTGCTGTTCATATTTGTGACTAAGAGAACCGATGACGCTACTCTGCCTGTGCTCACACTGGCAACATTTGGTGTATTTGAAATGAAGACGAAGAGCGAAACTGTTAGAAAATAAATTTTCCGATTCATCAGAAACGAATAGAACCTTCATTATATAACATTCTTATGATATGTTAGACAAAGGATTGGTGCTTTTTGTACGTAATTTGTACCCTCCAGAGAATTATTGACTGAAATCGTCACACGCCTAACAAATGCTATACAAGACTGGTTACATGTATGTACTCGACCTTTTGATATATATGTTGCTGTCCACGTAAGCATAATTAACAATTTGAAAACAGGAAAACTATGCTTCTTGTCGTGAAGGCGGCACAACAGGAAACCATTTTAGTTTTTTGTACACGCCTTTTTTCTTACAAGTAAATACACGCTATGTGCTTTGGGCGTTTTATTCTTCTGTGAGGACGTTTTAAATTCTTAAGAATCCAAATACGCCCATATTTTTTTTTTAATTTCAGAGCAGTTCTTTTTCAAAAACAGTCGTTTTTTCTCGCAAAGCCTTTGTTCTGGGAGTTGATAAAGTTTGCTGGTAAATCTTCTGTAAAACAAAGCGAACTTTCGTGGTATTTGCCCGTTTTTGGATGTGTTGTATCCTTGTGATGGGAAGGTACAATTAATATCTTTTTTTTTTAGACACAATTGATGTTTTCCTTGTTTCAAATAGTTCCTTCAGATTACTTGTATTTATGGAAGGCGTAAACGAACAATGATGGGCCGCTCCCCTTTTGTATGTATCCGGTACAATTTTACGCTGTTTATTAGGCCATAAATAAGCTAAGATTGTGTAGTGCAAAGATCTTGTAATGGCCATTTTGAGAGTCCTTTATCGGTTGATACGAATGTCGTACTTTCTTCCTGGAACCAATCCAAGAGTACACCACTGGAATCGTATAAACTCAAAACTAAGATGCCTAAAAGATCACTAGAATTATTATTTGTGGCGACACCTGGATGTATATGTACTACACACACATGTCTTAAATCAATAGGCATCAAAGAATTGAATATCAGTATAACTGGCGTTGAAATATTTTATTAGCAAAAATGTCCCATGAAATATACAGGTTAAAGCATGTCATTTAAACGTTGAGGCAAACGCTATAAGTTTCACTGATAAAAACATACACAACATCGCAGTAATTTGTATTTCTTTACATTTTTATAAATGGTGAAGAAATTGTTGGACCATTACGGATATTACATATCCACAGAGTGCGCCAAACGATTTCAAAAATCATATGGGTTTGAAAAGCAAAGTTGAACTTTACACGTCTGTTATTATACCTTGAACTTTAATAATGACCACCTGACACAAACGTAGACTAATATATGGCAATCTTTAATAGTCAGTCTGTTTAAGCAATTAACTATTACTACCTGAAAGTTGTTAGTATTTAAGATTTCTGTCTGAAGTAAAATGCTTTCTAGACAAGCGCCATCCATGAAATCATAGAAACAAACACTAAGACATCAGCCCATCGTTGAAAAAATATAACATACGCACCAACACGATACACGTTTAACGTGGATTCCATTGTTAGGTAGCCATTCAAACATCCCGAATATCTAAATCCGACAGTTCACGGAATATTCAGGAGAGATTAGTCCGCGCTGAAATATAGGTCTTTGTTAATAGCCAACACCTAACACAGACTTAAAGCCAGGCGTCACGAAAAAATGTTTCTTGGATAGGATATATACCTGTAAGCCTCTTAGATTGAATATTTTGAATAGAAAAGCAATAAACAGATATATACAGTGTATAGATGTGTACCATACACAAAGCCTATATATACACAATATGGCGCTCACCATCTTAAAATGAACACACTGAAAATATACACAGTTCAGCTGAATGAAACCATCGAACCAGAAATAACTTGGTATATAGTTTAGGTTTTACATTCAGTTTTACCTATTTACATCGTAGCTGTGCTATATACATTCGGAAACTCGTTAGTCAATACCAAGACAGTTGCCCCTGTTCCAACTGGGACAACATGTATGACAGATCCAGGTCACGTCACAGTTCATGTTCTTCGTAGTCAATGTAGACCTCATAATGGCGGGAATGATTTATATTGGGCTTTCTTTTTCGCTGTTCATGGGTTGTCTTTCCAACATAAAGGCCAACAGTCATGATGTTGTAATATATAGTGTCGATATGGATTTACAGCTTTTTCAGACATCGTATGCACAATTATCTGCCCTTAGTTTGGGGTGCGTTTTCAGACAACGTCGGTAATTGTGGTTTAGATACACAAGCGATCGCATACAGTATATACATGTATATACACCAACATGGCTTCTAATAATCAGTATACGTCCATTCACAGAAGCAGCTGTTCGACTGATGGACAGGAGAGTCACGATCTTTAAGCTTGATCACTGAATGACAATCTTCCTTAGTCTTTATGGCAGCGTGCAGATGAAATCGAGCATTCCATTGGCTTGTTCTTTACTAAAAGAACCACCACCTCCACCACCTTCCCTTCTTCGTGATAACAACACAATGACATAGCCAACCCGCGCATAACGAATAAGGCGATACACACAACGAAGTTGTATAGCATACTGACAATTCAGTCTAATTTTTGCCTGTATAGAGTGACACCCTACAGTGTGAAAAAACATACTAACACCGGTCAGACCAGATCAACTTTTTTCGCCGATGGCTGAAACATAGGATCACGGGCCTGCGTGGTTAGTCCACAATTGTATTTCGTCAAACACTATGAAACATTTTGTCTGTGATTCCCTTGATGGGAAACTTTGAAAGGCAATATATACATACGTCTTGTTCGGGGTTCATTGTTAATCTTATAAGACGCACTTCTGTAACCGACACTCTCTGTACACTTTAAAGTAAAGGAGGGTTTTGGGCACAAGCAGTTTCTATAATGTTTTTCATTGGTTTCAAACCTGGTTCAAGGCAAAACCCTCATGATCTTCGGAATTTTCATTGATATTTTGGCACACTTTATACTGCTGGCCTCGTTCGTTTTTCTGGTGTGTATTAATATGGCCTTCAAATCTGCCTTGACTTGTTATCAAAACACCGCTCATACCATTAATCAGTTTCTTCTTGTTTTACTACAGATATTCCATTTGTCATTTCGTGAGCAAACTCTGGGAACGCAACACAACGCGGTCACAATAACGTCTAGATATTAACAGTATTAGTATCCCGCAGGCAGAACAAGCAGTCTTAGTGCCAGAGTCACTGTTGGTGGACCTTGGTTTTTGTCACCATCACTCTGTCCTGGAGTTCTCTGAGGAGAAATTCTGCCTCGTTGATTCCCGACGGTACGTAATTGCCGTTGTTTCCATTATCATAGGCCGTCAGTTTTGCAGCGAGCACATTAATAACTCTCTGCCGCACTCCACACCGTACAGTTCGCATCACGGCCGGTTTGGGCACAAGGCTTTAAGGACGACGGGAGCCCCAACACAACGGCTAAATGATTCATTTTTCATCTCATATAATAACGCCGTGGATGAACACGGCTGATATCACCCCCATTGGGCATCTCTGGGCACGCCACAGATAGGCGATACATATCCAATAATATCCCGGATAGTGGAAATCACCATCTGGAAAATTCACTGCCAGCTCTCGGCCACATCGCGTTGTCCGGTGCACCCTCCGCCCAAGTCCAACCTTCAGGATGCCAGGGGTAACTCGCTGCTTTGGGGCGGAGGGCGAGGCCGAGGACGACACAGACAAAAGTTTAACGCCTTTGTCAGGAAATCCAACAACTCGAAAATGGTAAGAATACTGGCTCCTAGGTACAACGCCATTGTCCCTCCAACGTCACCTAAAGCAATAGAAAGAATTTGCAATGTTATAAGTCAGCAGTTAAGACAGCTTTTCATTGGCAGATCAGGTGGTTAGCAGACAACAAAGGAGGAAACATTTTTGTAGCTGTCAAACATACCGGGTAAAGCAGGGAATGTTGACAACTGTACAATGCTTCATTTTGACTTATTTTGTTTTAGGGTCACAAAGCAATACTTAATAAAATTTCCAAAATGTCGAATAGTTTACGCCCAAAGAAGTATAATTTGGGATATTTTTAAAGTCACATTTTCAAGTCATTTTCCAATTTTAGCTTTTGAGGTTAAATTTAAAAGTTTAAATCAAAAGTGTAAAATATTCTACCTCCATGACATTTGTACCAGGTATACCCTATCAGCGTTATGAGCTTATATTTTTGTAATAAATTCACCTGCATTCACCTAACGTCGCAGTTCTAATAAAGTAACACTACCGACAAAAAAAAAACAATCCCTTATACCTCTGAATCACTAAAACAATGATTTTGAGTGTAATTTATTTGTATGGAAGTCAGATAAGAGCATAAAATAAAGGTGTAATCCGGCATTTTCAGTTTTCTGTAAAATAAAGCAATCTATGTGAAATAAAATTTTCATGAAAGTACTAATTAAAGCTTAGTCCCATAATCAGAGAACTATGACTTGAACAATGGTAACAGCATATGTTAGCTGATGTCCAGTTTTCAAAATTTTAGGGCGAACGTGGAGAAATTAGATAATTCAACTTAATCGTAACACAATAATAATATATACTGAAAAGCGTCAACAATGTCATTTATTTTACGTCTCTCCAGCACTTTTCTAAAAGCTTTTTGATTAGTGCCTCTATTAAGTCTGGGCAATTATACTTAAGTGCGGCTATTACATTGATTTCGGCTCAGAAAAATACATTTGCTAATTTAATATGGAAAGGTTTCCATGATATTTATTGCAAAGGCTTAAAATATCTCGAAACGCCCATGATGAACTGAAACAACCTTGCGAAAACTTGCAGCACAACAAAAGAAGTTATGTCTTAGCCTGTTGAAGCCGAAGTAGGGCTTGCTCATTTTATTAACACGTGTAAATTATTAATTGAGCTTTCGGAAAGCTCTCTGTGAGTCCAAAGTTAGAACACATAACACCAGTCAAAAATGATGGAAAGCTTTCCTATGATAGATGAGCCCCTCTTGTTATTTTTAATAAATAATCGCAAGTTTCCCCATGAGTCCAAACCAGAGAAAAAGTGGATTTTTTCGAACGCGTTTTTAAAGGTACCGCTTTTTCTATTTCCATGGGTACACAAAAGGAAGATCAGATGTCAGTGGAAATATTAAGTGACACTGCAGAGATTTTTCCTTTTCCTTAAAACGAACAACCAAGATCAAAATACTAAGACTGAATAGAAGATGCATGTACCATTATTTATTTATTCTATTAGTATTTTACACTAGTGTCGAGAAAATTCTATCCTCCCGAAAATAAGAATATTTTATGGAGACTTTGTAATAATAATAATAATAATAATGTTGATGTAATACTTAATAGAGCAACCGTTACAAGCCCGATGGACTCAGATTATCTGTTATAGTATTTTACCATCGCAAAAATGCGGATGTGTCTATGATTTAAACCTTATTTTTTGAAATAATAATAATGATGTCCAGGTTTCACCCCGTAAAAGTAAAAGGCTTCAGGACCTTTCGACCAACATCAATCATGTGGTAAAAGATCCCAGCAGGTGGGTAAAAAGTGACGCCTGTTAGATTTACGTGGTGATCCCTCGACATCATTATTATTATTATTGAGTCCACCTACGACTGTGAGTCTTAAGCAGAATGTAATTATTCTTACTCTTGTCATAACTATTCTTTAATATTTTGTAACGACAGTGATGTGAAAGATGAGAGAAGGCCTCTGGTCCCGTTTAAGAGATAGGGGCCCGTCTGTGTCATAATTTATAAATAAGGTGACTGGAAAGTAGCCCACAGTTTCAATTTTCATCTTTGACGTTTTATTCACGGGTGGAAAATTAATTTTATATGTTGTCATTTCTGGCCAAACGCAAAACATGAAGGTCAGAATAACAGCCTAATGTATTTTCAGAGAGGATTTCTAACTTGGTTTCTGTAAAATGGAGTTCAGTTAAATTTTGTGTTTTCTTTGCCTTTAAAATCAAAAATCTTAACACCTAACTTAGTTGCAGTGGTATTACTTTTAATTCATTTTCGCTTTCCAAAGAAGACTTATGGGTGTTCAAGTACAATGGTTGTGTTTCCTGAACGTTTCGCGAACAGATGATAAAGATATATAGCTTATATTGGATACAATTTATTCATTTATTTATTTTTAATGGTGTTTTACGCCGTACTCAAGAATATTTCACTTATACGACGGTGGTCAGCATTATGGTGGGAGAAAACCGGGCAAAGCCCGGAAAAAACTTACGACCATCCTCAAGTTGCTGACAAACCTTTCCGTGTGTACAACCGGAGAGGAAGCCAGCATGTGCAACCGTATTAATGAGTCTCCTAGGTTATTGCGCATCGCTGGCCATCTCGGTCACGTATTGGATACGAGCGTCATGTAATTTTTCTCATAAATGTATATATAACAACCATAATTAGCTATATATTGTATATACCATTGCAAGGCTTTTTACACTTAAAGCAATGTAGAAATTTTCTGCTTAATAGATTCAAATTTATAGCATGTGTCTGTTATTCCCTCAACCAGTTTGATCCTAAATTGATGGTTCTGTTCAGTGTTTTGTCAAACAGTATTATACATATACCAGAGTGTTATACACTTACAAGCCAAGTCTATGAGTCCGTATGGTGAATGTTGGGACATTAGAGTTTCCGACAGATCCTGGTAATATACTTCTAGCTGCAAAAAATTATTTCTGCAAACAGAAAAAAAAAACGTTTAGCCAAAAAATATGGGACAAGAAGAGTTGCTTACAAAATCTTCAATATACATTTTACCTATGATTTAATCCGCCTGAATGAGCTGACTGCAAAAGTCACCAAATATATATATTTTAGCTGAGATTTAATCTGTTGACGTCTGGTGGTTATAAAATCCCCTAAGTATTCATTTATTTACGCCATAGTCAAGAATGTTTCACTTATACCACGGCGGCCAGCATTATGATGAGAGGAAACCAGAGAGGAGGCCAACATTATGATGAGAGGAAAACAGAGAGGAGGCCAGCATGAGCTGGGTTTGGGCTCACAGCGAACGCATATTGGCTCCATGTATAAACAAAGAGTCATAAAATTGAGGATCTAAAACAGCATGATTTCAAATCAGTTAAATGCGCTTGTCTTGTGAAAAAATCAGTTTAATATTATACTTCATATAATTTATGTAAATTACAGAATTTAAACTTTTAAACTGAAACGAAACGAGTTATATCCCGGGTTAAATCCTATTTTCCGAAACGTTTTGTGAATACACTCCTGTCCTGTGCTAATAATGCAAACTATTCAGTACTAATTAGTACAAAAAACTTCAAGCAAAGATTACCAATGCAGAACTGATAATTTGGGTGTTTGTAACTAATTAAAGCTCGAAGTTTGCCATTCTGCTCAAATAATTTTAACAACGAAAAGAGATTATAAAACATTTTTGCGATAATTAAGATTTAAATGCGCGAAAATTCCACATTCCTTTAAACACAAAAAGGCGTAAAATATTTTTTTCCACGATAATCGATTGCAATTACAGGGCCATACACAAAATTTAATTATTCAAATATTTGAATCGCTGAATTAATTAATTGAATCTCATCGAGTACTATGTTCCCTACTGTAGAGTATTGTGTGAATCTAATGTAAGGTTCAGTGGCCGGCCTGTTTACACTAGGTTCAAATCGATGTGCTAAAGCCAACATCTGTGACAGTGAATTTCCATTCTGACTCAAACGACACATGAATAAACACTGGCAGACAAAAACGGATTAAAACGGACGTTTTCGGCTAGGGTCATACAGAAAATGCAAAACCAGAGTTTACACATTTAGGTGTGTTTACTATAGCTAACGCCAGGCGAGGAGGATAGCTCCAAAATATTGAAACATTTCTGTAAACATAGTATATTTTGATAAAAATAGTTAAAACATAGTTTACGCCGATTTAACGCGGGTTTTAGCCACAGGTATATAGCTCCCAGATGGAAAATCATGGTACTGGACTGGAACTGCAGAATTTGACTTCGATCTTGTAATTTATTGTTTCTATATCGATTGCTAATAAATGGCAGCTGGCAACACTTTAGGGGATGTTGTCCGACGAGGGAAAGGTAAAGACTGTGGAAAAACCTCAGCGTCATATTAAAGAATCCTGCCAAGAATAAAGACATTCGGTACACTGGGCGTCGATCAATGGCGGAATTATTCGGCCTCTTAATTAGTCCCTCCCGAAGGCAATCGATACTTGTTAAATACATTGCGAAGAAAATTAGACCCGTCCCATATGGCTGCATTCGCCAGCAGTTCCCTCCAATATGATATCAAATATAATAAAATATTGGGAAGTGTGTTAATAAACTCTCTAGAAAAGAAAGCTCTGGTTAAACTACATAGTAATAGCTGCCGAAGATGCTCTGAGTATCCCTAGTCTTTCAAGCTCCTTTAACCCTACGTTGTGAAAGCGATGAAAACTGCTGTCTCATTTTCTCTCTACTATTTAATTAACTATTGCAGAAAGCTCTCCCCGTGGACAAAGATGCACAATATGATTGTCCATGGCTCAAAGAATCCCTTTATAAACAGCCAATCCCAAGCATATTCTTTTATATCGCCTCGGCAAAGAGATTCGCGGGATATTCGGTATGATTACTCTCCTTAATTAAAAGAACCTATAAAGCCCAGGTTTCCTGGGTCAGAACCATGGATATCAAAACCGTTGTCAGAGGTAGAGGATGTGTTTAAGAGTGGAGCTTTTTTACAGTGTAGGAGTGCAAATCTCCATGTACACACTTCAGTCGAGCGTGTCTCCGTCTTATCCGTGTTGGATAAAATATTTTTTCATTATATTACACCATTTAAAATATTGAAGACAATGCGACTTATATCTAGCAGATATATTTACATTTGTCATATTATTTTGGCCTTTATCTCCGTCATTTCTAAGTGAAAAATTCTTGAGCAGGGCAATCAAAAATTAATTATAATGAAATCCTTTCGAATTCACTTTAATTTAAAAAATCATTTTTTTTTAAATTCTACGGTCTTTTTGTTAATGTTGCAAGTTACTAAACAGCTAAACAATCCATCGACATCTGGCGATATTGTGTTATTTATAATTTCCTCTCAAATGACAGTAAGATTCGAAATTTGATATTTTCACAATACAACATATTTTTGTATTAAAAGACATTTTACATTAAGATAATGAAATGTTTATGTTTTTTTTTTCATTTTTTTTCTTTAGTTTATTACTGTTATTTTCATCCTTTTATCATACAAGATAAATGTATGTGAAAAAAATTATGACAGGAGTATTCACAAATATCATGGTTTATTTATTTATTTATAACATGTTCAAGAGCAGGAGCCCTAACTATGTAGATTAATAAACAAGACTCCAGTTCTGTTATTGTGAAATTATAAATTTGACTTACAGGAAGAAATCGCCGTCCAGCTTATTCATGTCCAGGTATTCCTTTAGTTCGGTCTGATACTGTTTAATCAAAATGAGGTTGTTCGCCAACGTTACACTTAAAAATTCAGCTTCTTTCTGCATGGTTGTTTTGTTCAGCTTATCATTCAGGTCAGACACATTTTTCAGCCCAAAATCTGCGAACCGAGTAGAAATAGGCTGAATTTTCACCATAAGGGACTGAAGGTGGGCCAAAGCATCCTGGGAGGCGCCTTTGATCTTTTCTAATGATTCCTGTTGGATGAAAAATAATAAATTAGTAAAAACATAAATTTACCTAAAATATTATAACGTGTAGAACGAATAAATGAATCATTATATAGGCAAATGAATAAGTATGCCCTGATGCCATAATTTGGCAGTATTATATCCATATTGCGGCTATGAATGACTGTGATCTTATAATCAACAATACTTCAGATATATCGCCTTATGCATATATACCAGTCAAAAGAATACATGATACTTAAGTATGAATAGCTAACGATCACATTCTTTTAACGTGACTGTATGTTAAAAGTAATGACAGCACAGCATTTTGAGTAATTCTAGAGCAGTGATGTTCTTACTTTAAAAGTGACGTTCTTTACTTGATTCTGCTTAAGTCATGGTGCTATGGGCGTGTATACTGCTGCTATTTATGTATTTACATGAACAGTTTGAATAAAACCCTATCTGAGGTAATCTGACAAGAGGTCGTGTTTCACCGGTTACGAGTGACCATTTACCAGCTATCCCACTGTCGTCATTGCTCTGGTTTTACTCTCTATGCTGTACATCTGTAACTACATTATAGACAAATAACCACACCTTCACGTTTTGACCGTAGGCCTAGTATTTGACAGATATCAAACTAATGATTGGGTACGATTTATGCTGTATTCATCTCACGTCTCATTTCAAACTGCAAAGATAAAGCTAGCAACCAAGACCTGAAATGTTCCAAGTAACATACATCATTTCTTTAAGAGATGAAGGTGTGTGACATCAATTCACATACAATGCTCAGTACACGCGGTTGGATTTGTCAAGACCTATTTTCGTATGTGAACAGCGGCATGAAGCTAAGGCTTAATTACAGCTCACATATATAACCATTATATGGCTTTGCTGAAATATGTAAATAAGAACTACGGTTCACACATCGTTGAAATATGTAAATCAGCACTACAGTTCACACATCTTTAAAATATGTAAATCGACTTAATAGGTAACAGGAGCTTTTCGGGTATAAAAATGATTTTACTAAAGGTATTATTATACGTTCGCCTATATTTGAACACTGATGACAAAGATAAACGGGATACATTAGAGCCAAAATGTATTTTAACCGCACTGTAGGAGAAGAATTTCATGCCAGTGCTGATAAAATACATCATATTATATTCCATGAAATATATTACTCTCCCAGGTGATCACAATTGTTTTTCTTTTAATTGAAAACATATTCCACTTCGTTGTAAAGATACAATCACAATATCATCTCCGAACGGTAATAGTGACAATTATCTTGAAATTTATTCTTGGCTCTGGGTTCGTATATCTCACATCTCCCTCCATACACTTTTAATTAAAATTCTCCTGGCATCATCACAATAACTCACGGTATAAAGTGTTTTATTTAAAACACACCTGTTTGCTAAATGACTTGGGTATCTTAATAGTTTTTCGATTTGTCCCTCGCTGCATGCAGTTTACCCCGGGGGTAACTATATATACTAATGTTTAAAGCATTCCAGTAATTTGTTCGGGCAATCGATTCTAAGCTCAACATCTGTTACGCGTAGAAGAGCTATAAAAAAACTCTATGAAGTGGGTCGGGCATTAATACGACTGTAACCTAGCGAAACTAAAGCCATTTTTGAACATCAAAGTGTTGCTACGGTCGTTTTAAACCCTGCTGGCGAATGTACGATAATTTTGAAGACTGTTTTATTCCTGCCAACTCTAAGGTTGTTCCTATACTGATCTGATGTAAGTTAGAAGGCGAATGTACAGGCGTTTGTGCGCAGTATTGTCGGTCTGCTAACCATGCGGTATGGGAATATATAAATACTAACATACTAAATCTTCACAAGTGTTTTCTCTGATGGCCTATTCCAGACGGATTATCCGGAGCTGAAACTAAGCTTTAACGGGACGTATAAGGTAGAAAGACAAAACTGAGAACGCCTTACACGTTTTATGTAAAGACAATTCAGTCGTTATTTGAATTTTTACCTCCAAAATTTCAAGAATTAGAATCAAATTTTCAAATGCTGCGTTTCGTCAAAAATGGGTAAAATGAATCAATCGGCCCTAGATTTCTTTGAAGAATGGTTGGCTTATATGGCTTTGAGAATAATCGATCATAAACCAATAAATCGCTGAGATATGAGTTTTGATAAACTGTCAGCGTTTTGGGAGAAAAAACATGAAGAAACATGAAATAAGGACAACCTGATGTATCGGCATGTGAGAAAAATAATCCGTGTGTTTAACGCTGCTCCAGTTCAAAGAACACCGCATGCACCGAGCGAGACACACCGCGGCCATTTCATTCCATTTCGAGAGAAACTGGCAGAAGACTTTCGATTAATTCTGTCAAGAAGCGGTGAAGCGCCAAGACAAAGTTCTTTAATTAGTTATCACAGGGATGAAGGTAATAGACCCCGTAACCTTAAGGACTTAAATCAATCCCTTTTGATAATTTCTTGGAGCCGTTTTGGGCAGATATGAAAGAGGCTTATTTCAGGCCAGACCAGGGGTAATTGGCCCTGGCTTATAAAACGTCGATCACCTTACATATGTAATGAGACACGATGTTTCAATTTCGGTCCATCATCAAAACTGTCACTATGACTGATAGCTGGGTGTATGACATCCATATAGGGCCGGTGTCAGCGGGCCGATATAGGCTCGCGCGTACCAGACTGAATGTCCTATCAACGGCTATGGCCACGCAGAGCATTGTTAGGAAGAATCGTTAGAAACGTCGAACCAGAGATGTGGCCTGGATTTAACGACAGAAAGATTATAACAATCAAAAGAAATTGCAAGTCTCATGTTCACAGCATCAACAGTATCATCGTTATTCAAAATTGCACTTTCTGGGTATAGCACAGATTCTAATGTGGAAAATCGGTTGAGAACACTGTGGGTTTTGAACCAGTTGCCTAGAATATGTGCTATACCCAGAAAGTGTAATCCCAACTAACGACAATTCTGTAACTTAAAATGTCACTGCCTGCAAATGACATCCACCACTCTGGTATATAGGGTAGGTTTAATTCGGCTGGGCGCCAAAAGTAAACAAGTTACACGCTCGTATAAGAAGAACAAAAAGTTGAGTGCATGATAAGGCCATTTCCGAAGGGTCAGTGTTCTGAAAAGCTTTCTCTGGCGTAGGAAAGTACACAATCCAGTCCTGTATTTTTATATGTACTATACCAGAACAGAGCGACCTCCCATGATGGTATGGTATTTGATTCGATGTTTTAGTGCCTGTGATAATAGGCACGGGGGAATACCACAAGAGACAAATGACGATTCTCTGAATCGTCCAGTTAGTGTTCTGCCAGTCATTTGGTTGACGCTTATAAAGTCTAGGATTCGTGGTTGCACTGGAGTTATTTGGCTATGGCTTGTTAAGGGACCGTCCTCAAAATCGTTTGCATTTGGTTATTTTTTTTTCTCTAAACCGAACTCGATTTACACCCTTCGTTTTCCCATTCGGTATAAACGATTTCAGGGAATCAAACGAATACCCGTATCGGTCTGCTTAGTGATACAGGTAAGTTTAAATATCTTTGTGTACACCGGCGATCGGTATACAGGCTTTCAACTAGAGTCTACACAAGAAACAAATGCAAAGAAACAACAACAACAGTGATTTCACCTTTCCAAATGAATGCTCAGGTTTCGCACTTACTTATTTTCACGATATTCCCAAGACTATCGATACCCAATATATAGGGCTAAATGTGTGGTCGGACATATATGCCAGAAACTCATCCGTATAGGCCTAGGCTACACCGTACAAGTGCACGTGTTCGGAGTCATACCAGGTACTGCATGTTCTGTATCAGCCGATGTCGAGTGCTGACAACTACATTTTGCGATGGGTGTTTGCCCCCATGTGCTTGGGATTTGCTTCTCGTTGATTAAAAGTCTCAATTGTCATATATAACCAGGTTTCAACATCTACTCACACTGAGTCTTGGTGAAACCAAATGTGAATATTTCTTTATTTCATAGTAGGCAATCTTGCATACACAAACATAAGTAGGTCTGCCAGCCGGCGTACAAATGGTTACGGAAAGCTGCTTAAAAATCTCCACAGGCTTCATACAAGCTGTCAACTTCAGTTTTTGGCAAAATACTCAAATAATGTTTTAATCATGCGTTTTGTTTAGTGTTTGTTATCTGCTTATAATATCTAAAGTAAATACATGTACCAGTTGTCATTCAGTCCGATATAATCCCTATACACTGTGTGGTTTGTGTCACTAACGTTCAACTGAAAAGTTTGTCCAAAAGATAGTCTACTTCAATCCAAGCCTGAGTTGAGGCTAATCCAAGGGATGGGAGACGAGGTAACGTACTTACTGGAATGGACTTTACGTCATACTGCATCATTCGTATCTTTAAGCATATAGGATAATTTATTTATTTATTTGATTGGTGTTTTACGCAGTTTTCTATTAGAAACTATCTTTTTCTGACTTCTGTTAGAAACTGTCTTTCTTGACATCTATTTGTTTTGTAAAGTAGTTTGTTAGGTTAAATAATATTCAGCAAATTGGTGCTCACCCGATGAGCCTTCTCACCCTTTCCGTTTTTGAGAATGAGCTGTCAGACTGATGTCATTATCTCGCCAAAGCAGACACGTGACCAGTAAAGGGAAGCCTCTTCCGTGTTCGGGCACAATTGTTTTACCCTTGCAGGCGTTTTTCAAAAGCTTTATTCACACGAAAGGCAGCATTATTCATTGGTGAAGCGGCAATTCTCTGAGTTTCAGTCGGTGTTAACCAACACGAAGCAAACGATTTATGGGGACGGTCCCTTAACAAGGGTTATTTTGTCCATCAATTTGTTTCTTTCGCACTGTAATACTCTTTTACTCAAGACGTTAGGCTCATGTCATGAGAAATAGCATCGCGGGTTCGAATCCGAATGAAATTCAAATACAAATGAAATATGGAGAAACATGAAATCTCCATCATCCAACATAGTTCGATGGATGTGGACGTATTACATAACCTTTGACTGTCATAGAATATTAAATGATCCTGGTGAAATAAATAAGCTAAAATCTCGTGTTTTCTAAACAAATCACTTACCTCTGCTTCTTTTAAAGACGTTTTGATGGTTTCACTGTTAAGCCTTTCTGCCATGGCCGTTTTGTAGAACTCCTTTCTGTTGTAGCCCTCCTTCATGCCTGTAACAGTAGCTCCCACCTGGTGTAACCATTTTTGCAACACCCCTAGTGACGTCCGAAGCTGCTGGGACGATTTTTTCACAACGTCAGACGCCACAGAAAACTCCGTCCCTAAAGCATTGAGCTGACTAGACAGCTCTTTGACCTTCGACCTATGGTCTACGTACACTTTGAAGAACTCGTCAAGATTATTTGCCAAATCCGGCACGCTTCGGTTTTTCAGCTGTTGAATAGCTCTAAAGAAGTCGTTCAACTTTCGCTTCACGTGGGTGAACTGGAAGTCCGATTTTTGTGTAGCATTTTTCACGAATTTGTATTGCTCCCATAAAGTGTCTTTGATATAGTGCGTAAAATTCAACAATACCTTTGTCGTAACGTCGTAATACACTTTCGAGTCTTTAAACTCTTTGTACTCTTGACCGTATCCATCCAATATTTCTGCCCTGAAACTGTTGACGCCTTTTATGATTTCAGACGTTACAGGAACAGACATGGACGTCTTCAGGGTAAGTCGCTCCAGAATAGGTAAAATCTCCCCTAGTTTTGCCCGTATCACTTCCGGTGATAATGTATGTAAATTATCCGCCATCGGTTCGTACTTGATGATCTGCTCCAAAGGAGGCTCCAGGTGGTTTGCAAAAGCCAGGAAAGACACGTGACTGGATTTGTCGAACTGCGTGAATGTGTCTTGGACTGTGTTATTCAAGGCCTGAAGAGCGTCTCTCATTTTCGTCAGGTCTTGGTCAAATCCATTATCGTAGCTGTCCATGTCCTGTGAAAACAACAACAACAATATGAGTAACAAAGATAAAACGAAAGATGAAATCCATTTGTGCTCATCTACAGAAGAACTATATTTGTATGGATAGCAAAGGGATTAAGTTCCGGAAATGCTGCTGTCAATTGATTTGATTTTTATATGATTTGTGTTCAAGAATATTTAACGACCGCTCCTGTCAAATGAATCAGTATTGTTATTTTTTGTAAAAAAAATATGATATCATTCATGGAGCAATGTGTTTTCTTACAGAAACAGGAGATGTGATAGACGATATGATTTTTCAAATAGTTAACTGACATCGATGCATAGTCACACTACTAATGAGAATTAGTTACATGAGTTACATTAACTTTCCAGCATCGGTTGTACCTCAAAGGAAATGTGTGACATAATGCATAATCTTTGAGTATATATATAAATACGAAGCATGTGCAAAAATCTAGTCATTGTAAAGTCATATTAAGTTAAAATATTCAAGAGCAACTGTCAAGTGTCTTTTATTTTATTTATTTATTGATTTATTTATTTCATTGGTGTTTTACGTCGTACTCACGAATATTTCACTTATACGACGATGGTCAGCATTATGATGGAAGGAAACAAGGAAGAGACTGAGGGAAACCCACGACCATCCGGCAGGTTGCTGGAAGACCTTCCTACGTACAGCCGGAGAGGAAGCCAGCATTTTGCTGGACGAGCCACCGCGACCCCATTGGTGAGAGGCTCCTTACGCCGCACCGCGCTGCTAACCGCCTCGGCCACGAAGGCCCCTCTCAAGTGTCCTTTAGTGTGAGACCAGATGGCTACTAATCAACACGGTCTTCCTATGCGTCTTTTAAAGCCTTACCTTTTTCAGCTTATTCATGTAGTGTAAATTAGAATGAAGCCCATCGGACAGA
Source organism: Liolophura sinensis (assembly GCF_032854445.1). Lineage (NCBI taxonomy): Eukaryota > Metazoa > Mollusca > Polyplacophora > Chitonida > Chitonidae > Liolophura > Liolophura sinensis. The sequence continues at coordinate 19,282,085 of NC_088302.1, forward strand.
TTCGTGAGAATGAAGATGTCATAGTGGTAAATTTCTTCGTCGAGTCTCTGGTATTTGTCACGGGCTGTCCGAAATTCGCGCTGCAGGGCGCTGTGGTCGTGGAGCATGCGCACTTCACTTTCTGCTGAGTAAGCCGACATCATGGCGTGGGAGAGTTGGATGTCGTACTCGGTGCGATCACATGGAGGCAAACACGAACAGTTCTGAGATACTCTTCGGGCACCTGGTAAAGCAAAACTAAAAACTCTCATGGAAAGCAAAATGAACAAAAATGTACCTTTACATTAATGGAGAAGAAAACATACAAAGGATGCCAAAATCAGATGAAAGAGCGTTAAAACGACGACATTTTACTTTGGATTATCCTATAAGTGAAACTATAAGTGAAACATTCTTGAGCTTGGTGTAAAACTCCTACCAAATGGATAAAATAAAAATAATAAAAAAATAGGATTCAAACGCTTCCAAAATTCAAGTGTTTCAATAAACTGACTTTATAATACAAGCGAGGTCTTTAATACACCTTTTAATGTCAGATTGGAATTACCGGTATTCAACCAGACACTAACTAAAATGTCATAAACTTTAAATGATGTAAAAATGTAAACAGACATTAAGCAGAACGAATATTGGACCAAACCTTTCCTCTCACAAAACCACAATTTTTCATTCATTCCTTCATTCTTTCATTTATTTATTCATTTATTTATCCGTTTATACTTTCATTCATTTTTTCATTAGTTTATTCTTTCATTAATTCATCGTGCTGTATCACCTTATCTTACCAGGCCCTTTCTGACGGTTTAACAAAATCTAACACTTTAATGATATACGAGGCAGCAATGAAAAACCTTGTTTTTAATATAACTTGAAACCTCGTGATAATGTTCAGGAAAAAGCACAACATTTGAAGGGCTAAAAGTTTGTCTTAATGGTTACAGAGTGAAGGGGGCGGTGAGATTCATTTCCACGTAAAGAAAGTTTGCGGTTACATCTGGAGAACCGTCTATTGCAGGTTATGGGCAGAGTGCGTTCCATGTGGGCAGACGTATAGTTTAGCGGTGGTTTTCGCTGGATCCATCATTTATCGGAAACAGCTCCATTAGGAGGGAGCATGGGATTAGCGCTGATCGATCGGTGACGGGTCGGCTCGGTGTCTTCACGATGGCCCCCTGAGTCTCTCGTCAATACTCCAACAGCTAAACCGACCCTGCAAGGTGCGCGCTTTAAACGCTTAATGGGAAAAGACTTCAGTATCTAAGCTAGAAAACGTCAGAGACGGCCAGATCCTGTGTAAAGAAACCGTCCGTTACTGGAGTTTATTTCTAACTGATGGGGATTATTCGCAGCATATGATGGGATTACTGTCCATGGAAATATCATCTATTCTCGGACTGCTGATTGCCAATATTCCTTAGCCACGCTTTGTCGGGAGAATGTCAGCTAATCAAAGGCGAACACTGAAAGGACGTCTTTAATCAGCTAGTTTATTGACGCCATGTTAAAATATACAAAGAGGTTATAGAAACACTTCTCTGAAAGAAATTGGTCCAGAATATGCCAGCAATGATCAGAGCCAACGAAAAGCTATGTATCTGGATAGCACCCGGAAGATGCCAACAAGAAGCGCTTTTGGCATTCGTATAGGAGGGAATGTTTTTTGCCTGGTAGTGATACCCAAGATGACTTAAAGCATTTCCACCCACGTAGGTGACGTCCTTAAACAAGCGTCATCGATATCATGATCCTGATAATAGCTTGTCTTGACAAGACGCCATTACACTAAATGGCAAACACATGTACGTGGTTGGTAAACTCTCAGGGAGGAGAGAGGGGGAGGTGCATGGCAATATCTCATGAAAAGCCTCGTTAAATGCAGTTAATCAGAAAAACAAACAATTTCTTGTAGAATAAGTTTTCGCTAAACAAAGATTAGCTTTATTTAAATATTAATAATTTAGGGCGAGTTGTACAATCTCAAAGGAGCGTGGCGTAATGACCGAGGAGCCTCTCACCAATGCGGCCGCTGTGAGACATGCTCATGCTGGCTTCCTCACCGGTCGCACGTGGGAAGGTCTGCCAGCAACCTGTGGATGGTCCTGGGTTTCTCCCGGACTCTGTCCGGTTTCTCCCACCTTAATGCTGGTCGCCATCGTATAAGTTAAATATTTTTGAATATGACGTAAAACACCAATCAAATAAAATAAATAAATACAATCGCAACCAGCTCATCCTACATTTGAGTGGTATGATGAAATGATGAGCTTTCTGGGTCACCAAATGGGTTCAACGTGGGCTGTAAAAAGCGAAATCTACTTTATCAGTAGTCTGAACAGTTGTCATCAAATGGGGTACAGCGTGTGACCAAAGGAGCTTACGAGCACATAAAAAGTTATTATTTGTTCGTCAACATTGTTCAGGTGTGGGTAAATTTGTCAGAAAGGAGAATTTCCTGAGGGTCTAAAGTCTGATATAGGGCAATTTTCCTCCATTCGAAAAAGAGTTTCCGTAGTCTTCCTAAATTAGCATTTCACGGTTATATCTTTACACCTACATCTTTACATCTACACCGTACCGTGTAGATGTAAAACAATAAGTGTAACTTTTATATGTACCACATATTACCAGAATATACTTATATACAGTACAAGATGCAACTCACCCCCGATATTCCCGCCGCAGAAGAGAGCCTGTCTAACTGTACACGCCGGTAACTCAATCTCACCTAAAATATGAAGGCAAAAACATGTTTAGAGTCGGTGTATATAAATCTCTGCTTATTTTCCCGCCAAAAATATCGGAAAAGTAAAGCCAAACGATAGTCAGTAAAAATTGCAATTCACCTGGATGAAATGGAAAAGGTGTGATTTGAAGAAGTCAATCTGGCGTTGGTTTTAAGGTATGCATTTAACTCAACACTGAACTGTTTGTGTTTGATCAATTCAACTGGCCAATTACAAAATAAAAAACTTAACATATCATAGTCAACTGAACGGAAGTTTTAACGTCAACATTAGGTTGCAAAACTGGACTAAGGTTCATGTGTATTCTCTCTGTATAGAGTGATGAGTGAGTGAGTGAGCGAGTGCTTGGGGTTTAACGTGGTACTTAACAATTTTTCAGTCATATGACGACGAAGGAGTAATTAGAGTGTATGTAATGCTCCTCCTTGTTGCATGACGGATTTCCACTACTCTTTTATCTAGCGCTGCTTCACTGAGACGACTTACTGAAGGCAAGCAAGACGCCACGCCCGAGCCATTATACTGATATAGGTCAACCAGTCGTTGCACTATCCCCTTAATGTTAAACGCCAATCGAGGAAGTTCCTCTTTTAAGATCTCAAGTCTGACAAAACCATGAAGTGACCCTGGATCTAGCGCCCCAAAAACGGACACTCTACCAACGGTGTCGTCGTCATATGACTGGAAAATTGTTGAGTACGACGTTAAACCCCAAGCACTCGCACTCACCAACGGTGCTATCGCAGCCGGTCCCTCTGTATTGAAAACGTGTATATACCATGTATTTAATATCTATTTGTTTGATTTATTTGACTTTTACGACGCACTCAAACATATTTGCTTTATGATTAGAGTGAAACCGGACAGAGACTAAGGGAAAACCCATATCGATGCGCAGGTTGCTGCCAGGCCAGCCCACGTACGATTGGGAAAAGAAGTCGGTATGAGCTGGACTTGAACTCACACTGACCACAATGGTGCGAGGCTCCTGGATTATTATCCTGCGCTGGCACGCTAATCACTATGGGCTATAGTAGCCTTCTCTTCTCAATACTTTATAAGAAAACGTTGTATGTACATATCAATCACATGCATAATTAGTTCCATTTTACTGAGTCGGGTAATACTGACATTATTCGTGTTAGTGGCAAACATGTCGCCTTCATTTCTGAGACAGACATTTTGATTAGTGAGCTCTTCACGCGAGTGTTTATCTGAAGGCGAGAGAGAATAGCCCTTCGCCATTACGCGGGAAGTTTGGCAAAACGACGTGCAAGGCATCCCGCTCAGTGCCGATAACATTCGTGCTTTGACGTCTGGGTGATATTTTATAGAGAAACGATGATAGCTGTATCGACTTTCCAGGAGATGATGGAAGAGGGCTGATATATATTATTCAAGCTGGTTCACGAAAGGATGGGGGTTACATTAGCCTCGGGTCACGTGGTGATGAAGAGGTCGTCTGCTCCATCCATGTTATCAGAATGGGTTTATAAACTTGATTTGAAACTGACACGACCGTAATGGCGACTTCTTTCTGCCCACGATTCTCAATGAGTCATATACGAAAAACTGGAGATGTCCTGCAAGTAAAGCTTCGGATTCATTTCTTCAAATCACTCACATTACGTTAATGACGGACGGCGTTTATCCGCCAATTTAAGTGACGGTTTCCAGTAAATCTTCGGAGCAAATGGAAACAGATCTTGTTATGTTTCAAGAGTTGCCCATGAAAGACATTATTTCACCTTATATACACGCCACAGCTCAGATGAATACATAAAGCATGCCAATGCTAATCTCCTGAATACTACGTCAACTACCTTCATTTGAAGCCAAGATATTTTTTTTCTTACGTAATTACTTATTTACAAAGCCATACACAAGAATAGTTTACTTATATGACGGCTCTCAGTTGGCACTATGATCCCCAAGACTTAGCTACGAACAATGCCAATAAGTTATTCTCTAGGAATAATCATATTTACCCACACATATTTGACTCACCTCTGTATAAGATTGTGTGTGGTAGGGAACAGTTATATTTCTCGCGAGCATATCGCGACTCGCACTGAAGGCTGCACGGCTCCTGTATATCGCTGACACTGTGGTTATTCCGGTCATCCATACATTCTCCATAAGGAACTGGCAAATCTCGAAACTGAAATAAGAACGGAATGGATTCACATTAAATGCTGAGCCCGGTGCTGTTAAAAAGTAGGCTGAACTTTTAAGTTATAGGCCAGAAGCTTTCCGCCTATGAAACAGATTGATAATATAGGAGTGACAAACATTTCATTCACATCTAGGTCTAATCCCGGTATTCCTTTTTGTTTGATTGTTGTTTAACGCCATACTCAATAATGTTTCACTTCTACAATTGTGATCAGATTTGTGAATGAGGGAAAGCATGCTACCTGAGCACTGTGATACATGGTTTAAGGTCTACCACATTAGCATACTGCATACAAAATGAATGCACCTCACAAGAATTTTGAAAGAACTCCTCAGATATTTGCTGACGCTATTGTATTCAAACACTTCATAATCAGTTTTACAATATAATGACCACACGACTCTTTCGTTACATAGGTCTGTACACATACAGCGATCCACAGTTTTTTTTTTACATTTTATAGAAAAAAAAAAATGTTAACCGACTAAAAGCTCATTTTCGACGAGCCATTCGATTAATACTTGTGGTATTACACTTCAGAGGGGAGTAACTCTTTGGAGTGCCATTTAGAAAATGGCAAGAATGTACACCAGATGAAACGTATCGTCGTCTTTAGAAAACAAGATGCCATAAGAAACTTTTGCCGTGTGCGTTTTCACTGTGAAATATATTTTCTATGTATTTCTCTGTAACAGATATTGTTTTCGTCTCTTCTGTAAGATATAGCAGATGTATACATTTTTCATATGTTTGAAGAAAAGATTACTGGCTCAACAGCATTACAGAGAAAGATTGTTTATACAAAGCGTATGCAGGATAAATATGACACATTAAACATGTTAGTGTTTACAAGTACTTTGCACTGCAATGGCTAACACAAATATACTTTCGGGACATAATAAAAACCCATGTCTCAAGTGTTCAGCTCGAAAGTGTTTTCATCGTCCAAACCGCATTGCGGCAGCTCTGGTGAGCCACTAAACGTCGCTCATAGGAAGAAACCCTAGAAGGGCTTGATGGACTCTATTCATGTCTAATTTAACACAATCGGTTTCAATACACGGAGAATCAACGCCGGTCTGATCACATATTCATTGGATAAGAGTGAAGCATTAGGCCAAAGCCTTTCTAAAACAGCTCATTGTTCCCGGCGGGGAAGTTTGCTGGGTTTCGTGGCGCCCTGCGCGAGCTCAGGCGAGATCCTGGTCCCTGATTGGCGGAGGGAGGCCTACAGACCCACTTCGGTGTATCAAACAAATGTAGAAGCCACACTGAGCGTTCGATTTTTGGACTTTCGCTGCATATATTACATGACAGACCGTGCGATGATTGGGTCGCATGATCACAACGAACAGGGTTCCAGAGTACAAAGTGCAGATCTCTTGATGCCACCAATGCATGGAAGCAATAAATGATATTACCCGCCTAAAACAAGTGAAGTCGATCCAAGTGAGGAGCTCTTTTATCACAGTTTCTGTATTGTTGTGCTTGTAAAACAAAGATGTAGTTTGCAAGTACTGCAGCGTAACACCTGAGAATGGTGTACTTTTACACACCTTAAAACCGTCTTTTTCAAATGTTCCCCATCTATCTGAATTTGTATGTCACTTGTTTCAAGTGTAGCGTTATATTCTGTATCATATCACTGATATCACGACATCATCTTCTTGTAACAAATTTGTCTCAATGCCGAGATATTATGAGCCATGCCGAGGACACCAGGCCTGATGATGCCCCACCTTTTCTCCTCATTCTCCAAGCACCAAGCAAGGACGTACCAAGACATAATGACAAAAAAAAACAGAAGGAAGAAGCATAGCATTCGGCAATAATGAGATGATACCCCCGAAACACTGGTTTAACTCTACAAACAAAACAAGGAGTGTCTGCAAATAATAATTGCGGTCAAATTCATATATATACATAGCAATAATTGAAGTGAAGCCGAAAGTTCATCGGTGCGAGCATGCATCCTTGTACTGAACGGAAGCCCAAAGTTGTAAGGTAGGAATTACACTGTGTATATGAAGTTGTATGCAAGTGAAGCCTAAAGTGGTTTGCAGGGAGGTGCACCCACTATACATAGTTGTATTGACGTGACGCCCAACGTTGTTCGGTGGGAGGTTTGATTGTTTCTTTTTTTCTTTCATTGGTGTTTTACGCCGTACTCAAGAATATTTCCTTTATATGACGGCGGCCGGCATTATGGTGGGTGGAAACCGAGCGGAGCCTGGGGGAAACTCACGACCATCCACAGGTTGCTTTCAGACCTTCCCACTTCCGGCCGGAGAGGAAGCCAGCATGAGAGTTTGCTTGAATTCATAATGACCGCATTGGTGAGAGGCTCTTGCGACACCAGGCTGCGCTGGCGCGCTAACAAACTAAGCCACGGAGGCTTGGAGGTACTTTGTGTATACATAGTTATAATGAAGTGTATCCCAAAGTTATTCGGTGTGAGTTGCAATAGGTGGTTATATTTAAGTGGTGCCGAAAGGTGTTCCCTGAATGATGCATCAAACAGAGAAAAAATGATCAGAGGTGAAACGGGAAAGGAAAGTAGGCAGTAGGAGCGGTCGATACAATGAGCTTGCACTGTAGAAAGAGACGTCTGCCGCTATCCAGAACAATTCAACATACCATCTAGAGTCATTTTAAGGCAAGTTTTGAATATATCACGTCAAATTGCAGAAATACAATCGAATTCATCACCACGTTACTGACGTCCACTCCGATCTTTTCTTTTAGATACTATAATGTAAGTGATAATACCTACATCTACTTTTATATAATTTTCTATAGTTATGTAACCGGGACATCTATCATGCTGCCGACGCTTATCTTACAAATTACTGGTTTCAAATCCTTCGAAGCACTAGAAAATGACCAAGGCCAACAATATGTTCAACGTATAAAATCTTTTTTTAAATAAATTATTCTTTTGTGACATTCGTTTTGAATTTGAATAACTGTATTTCATTAGGTTTAGAGGGGCCAATCAATTATTTGGACTCATTTGGCTCAACTGGAGATTACTGGTTTCAAATTTTTTGTTCAATACATCATCGTGTATGTATAAGCACTAAAAATTTCCCAAGGCCAACGCCATGTCTAGCTTAAAAAACATTTTTTATAGATTATTCTTTCCTGACAACCCTTGTTACATCTGAATAAAGTCTACAGCGACTGCACCTGACTTACCTCAACTTTGGAGATAGCCAATGAGGATCGGGATCCTACGCTTGCATGCAAGCTGTCCGCTCTCATGGAAGGAATGACGTTGGGATCATGTACTGCCACCTTGATTCCTACGGCAGATTTTGGACCCAGTAAATACTCATACTGCTCCACGTTCAGCAGTAAAGATAATCCGGATTCCGGACCTGGGGGGAAAGCCAGAAATAAACTTGTCAACAGACGGAACATTTTATTGTGAAAATTATTCAGCGTAAAAGTGTTCCAATAAACCTGACACCATCTTGATTTCACTCTTTAATCTGTATATAGTAGATCAGGATTTAACGTGGTTCTAAACAACATATTAAGCGAAACATTCTTGAGTACGTTGTAAAACAAGAATCAAAAATATAAAGAAATCTTTCTTTTACGATTTGGCTTGGCGGAAAATCGCTTACATTAACAATGCTTAAAGGAGTTTTGTCAGCTATTCATGTGAATTGTCTTTAACGCCATGCCCAATGTAATGTTCAGTTCTGTTATAATGGCCGCAGACAAAGCGGCGAGAGCTTGGTTCGAACACACTGGTCAAGGAATATTTGTAGTCTTAAGTAGTCTTGATTGCACCGGGGAATTCAGGTTTTAATTAGAATAGTTTTAATTGTTGCGCACAATCCTTGTGAGTTTAAAAGGATATACATGTTCACATCACCCTGTGAGCACATATATATACCATTAATTTAGTGACCATGATGGCTTGTTTTCACTTGTGTCGTATAACCTAAATGACTATACACGTATAGATTGTAGTATTTTAAACGAAATAAAGCTGTGGACATGGTTTTCATATTAAGTCTAAATCTAGATAAACAATAATTGCATTTAAATCGTTGGTGAGGAAATAAATATTGTTTATCACATTTTGAATGCCATTAAAATGGTAAATAGCCTTGGATTTATGTCGGCTTTAGGCATCATCATCGGATAAAATTTTCGATAATATTAGAATTCTAAACAGCAAGCCATTAAGTCTGTCATGAAAATTGAGTTATTTAGGATTTCATACAGCATGCCATTCCGTTGAGGTGTGAAGCTTGGTGGTGCATCCCCAGTGGCAGTGTTTTCAGCTGTTTCGAAGCTTCGACTGAACATCCAGCTCTTGACAGATCTGTGAGTAGCACTTGGATGTGTTAACGACCCGTCCGTTAGCACTCGTCATCACCTTCATGAGATAAGGTCTTTGTTAACATCGCTCTACTTTCACTGCACATATAGATTACCGGGTTTGCTTGAGTGTTGAACATCTACCTGGCGGTCAGCTCGCCTAAATAGCCGCGGCATCGATCGGGTTATAACCCTATTAAGTGGGTAAACAATGAAGTGTTTAGCCCAGACGTGTGATTTATTTCTTCACGCACCTGCCTTCCTGATCAATGCCGATCGGTCGTGCTGCAGACTGAACGTGTAGCACAGCCCGTGGTCAGTGAAGGTGGACCGGAAGTTGTCGGCAGAGCACCGAGAGTTCCGGAAACGACAACTGCAACAAATTGATTGGTCAGAACATTGATCAGTAAAATATCATGGTGAACATAGGCCCACATGGATAACAATGGAGTGGGTCTGCATCAGAATATTTCAGTCGTTCTTAGGATTTCTTTGCCATTGCACAAGCTCAACACCAGAAAATTGCCAGAAACCAGAAAACTTCATCAATAGTTTACCTTAATACTTCTCTTGCAAATATAACCAACCATCTTAATAATGACTCTGAAATGAAACAACATATTTACTCATACAACTAAAGACTTCTTGATATATAAAGTTTGAAATAAATTGGCATATCTCTCACTGTAAACTGTCCATACCTTAATGTGAAATTTGAAACAAATGTGTACACACTGCTGTACCTGGCATTAGACAGCATTTACTTTCTCTTGCTCACTTTACTTACCTGTAGATGAGTTTTCGCTTTTGGTGAGCTGTTAATTCAAGGAAGTCCACGTAATTCTTATCCAAATCCTGATTATAGCTCATGCTTTCCAGCTCCGTTCCTCGGCCATGGACATAGTTATACAACACTTGATACAGATTTCTATTGGCAGTTGGTGTTAACCTGTAAGAAAAGCAGAAACAATTAAACACTATTCACTATCCATTACTCCCAATGATTCCTATTTATTGAACAAAAAAGCAATGTGAAATAGCGCTTGCCACACGGAAATAGCTCAAATATTTGCTGCTCTGGTTGTACCCTCTGTGCTGTAAGTATTTTACTATTTTGAATCTTTGTGCGTAGGTATCCAATCCAATTTTGTCTGTATACAGAAACGTAGCATGCATATACATTTATATTTGATTATTAGCATCTATGCACAGAATAATTATAAGCATTACCAACAGTTTCGTGCTTGGCGAGAATGCGGGTTTTACGTTTTCTTTTTAAATAATAGGATTAGATTTTTGTGCACGGAGTTCATCCATGGCACCAGTTCTTAGTAAGGTTACTTTGTTGGTACGCAGTCTCTTTCTATAAGCAAAAATGATAACTGCGAACAATTGACCCGGAGGGATGCTGGGCTCATCGACTGTTCCTGATGACATTATGAAGATGCCCGAGAGATGATGCATTGGATGTGAGATGATGCGTGGGATTATGACGGGCTAATTGACGGTGTGTGGTGTGACAGAGGGCGGTAATACCAGCTCCAGAGCCGGTGGTTAACGACAGAGAAGCGGCGTTAGGCGTCCAGGACCGTCTCTCCTTGGACCAGACCATTTACTCGAGAACATGGGAGCCTAATAAGAGGTGCTTGTAACGACGCAGATGGCTGGTCCAGAGGGAGGGCCAGAGGGGGTTAGCACAATGCCCGCTGAGACAGAAATTTGGTGATCGATGGAGACAAGATGGCTGATCTGAATCCGAAACGAGACCAAATAGGCTCACGTAATGGACACGGCTGTAACATCATGGCAGAGTCCTTCCGTAAACAAGCGGGCATTTTTGGGGAATTCTGTGCCTGTGTGCGTGACCTTGGGCAGTCACGATTGAACGAGACCTGGACAGGAAGGGCAACGGCACCTGAATGACACCACGTGAATAAAATAGCCGCAAGTAATGAAGACATGCGAAGGGATAAATCACATTCAAAACTGGGGACTAACACGAAAAGGAAACATCAAAGTTAGGAACAGCAGGTTCGTTTAATCATTTTGCATCATTCACAAAACAGTACACTGGCCAAGAAGAGACATCCCAGATGAAATTGATGTGTATGCTTTGGCACTGTAACAAGCCACGTTAACCTATCTCAAACGCGCTATCCTGTCTGGAATGCTGTTGAGTTTTCCTGTGGCAAGTTTCCGAACAATTCATAAAACTGGTGGATGTGGTTCTGTGAATGGTCACGAACAGGAATTTCGTCTCTTGCATTACACTAACTGGTCACAAAAACCCTATTTCCATTACTGTATATTTCAAAACAGATTCTTACCTTAGTGTTAGAGTATGTGCATTGTAATCGAAACTTTTATTAATCCTAGTTCAAAAAATGTTGTCACTGCTTAATAGTAGGGCTTATTGCTTAATCGGTTTTGAAGTTTATAGATGGTATAGCATTGGTCATAATAATAATATCAGATGTAATTATACCATCATACAGAGATGCCTGAAATCCTATTAGAAACTTATCCTGCTAAACTAAAGATACTAGGTATTAGGGGCAAATTACAAATGATTTCTTACTATAAACTACACAGGATTCATCATTTTTACCCTAAGTGTTTGGGGGCAACACAATGGATGGATCCAGCACATCCGATGTCTCAACACCCCTTCTCGTGGCAATGTTACTTTTCACTCCATTCACGGTGATAACAATTTTGACGTCTTGTGTTCTTGATTGACAGTTCGGAAAGGTCTATTAAAGCGTTATTAAACGCTTGCTAATAACTGCGACTGAATGATGCGTCATTTGTCTCTCTACAACTTGGCCTTTCAACGAGGAAGGACTATTGCAAGAGAACTTATCCAGCTTCTAGGATAAACTAGCAAACCAAAAAATTAAAAAAGCCTAGTGGATTGTGTAGAAAACGATAAACAAGTGTGAATTCAACTCTCAAGCCATGTAAAACATGCAAATGGAAAGTATTAATATGTAGGTCTGTAAATTCCGCTTTCGATTGCGATTGATTATGTTGAATGTAAGGACTGTGCACTACAGTTTAATGTGTTATCTTTTTTTAAATATTCCATCGCAAATTAAGAGGAAGAGAAAATCTACTCCTGAATTACATTAATCAGTTTTTAATCTGTTCTTTAATCCCATACAGGTCAAAAATTTTCTGGGTTCATGGTTTAATTCCATCCACCTGCAAATTCGGCAAGGATTCCATCGACTTACAATTCAACAAAATTTTGTAGATTTGAAAGTTTTACAAAACAAAAAAAAATAAATAAATAAATATATCCAAACTTGCAAAGACACCTGGATTAGAATCACATTTTACTCCGTTGTGGCGCATAAGGAGAAGAAAAATAATGTAAATTGGAACGAAACTGGTACAGCTAAATGGCCTGAGATTTAATTCACGATCTTAACTAATGCTTTGTCCTGTGTCCTGTCATTGCTCGGCTTTGAGGCAAAGGGATCCCTTGAGCACGGGCTCTATTAAAGGTTATTAAACATGCATTGAAGTGGTGCTGGTAGACCCTCCAAGACAGGGATGTGTCTATGCTGTAGCCTGGACGATCGTCACATCTGGTGAGCCAGATCAATAGATCATTGCCGACCGCTACCTCTGGGGATTTCACACAATCCTCTTTAGCTAAGAGGATTTGTCTGAGGCCAGGGCCTGTAATAATAACGCCGCAAACAGAAAGACCCGTGGAAACACAACGTTCCTACCCGCAGATTAAAAAAGGACGCGAAAGTGGGTGTGATGTTGATCAGGGATAGGAGAGAAGCATTTAACTAAACACGCTGTACGCATCTCTTTGGGAGTAGCTTCTACCAATCTCCCCATACCCCTGCCTATGATATAGTATCACATCCTCCCAGCCCTAAGTGTCACAGTCTGCCATCGAGATGTGGATAGCAGCGTAAGAAAGACCGATGCTCGGTCCCTCTAAATCGCTTTTGCAACAAATGACTGATGCGTTGGATTATTTTTGTCGCTGTTTTACGCCATGCTAAAGAATTTATCACCTATATACGATGATCGTTAGATTTGAACGTGGGGGAAACCGGGGAGACCAACTATTGGCAATTTGCTGACAAACTTTTCCACGTGTTACGTACAAGACTTACATGGTACATTTATGGAAATGCAAGTGGGTTTCAACGAAAACAACATCTTATCGCTTATTGTCATTCAGGCTTTCACGAACAACGACAGCTTATTGTAGAGAGCTTTTGGAGCGTAAGACAAAGCCTAGTGCAGTGGAACACTCAGGAAACAGTTTATTTTTCGGAGTTCAATAGGTTTCAGAAAAACCCCTTATGAAGTTTCTCAGCTGTAGGCAATAATTTCCATGCCGAGGCTGATGATAAACCACCGTGAATAATGTTTAGGCGGTCATAGATGTTCTTCATACCAAACACTCCGCAGTTTATGGAAGGGGTTCTTCAACAAGAGTCTCAAGCCTTCACTCTTATTAAAGTGTCTCAACTCGTGACTCTGTCACCAAGGGGCGCTACTGCCGACACGTGATGATGAATGCGTGGAAACAATGAGTCCCTATAGACCGCGGATCCAGTCTCGTTGAAGTAACCTGCGCGCTCTATAATTACAAACACGTTCCACTGTGAAAAGGGAAAATATCTGAGAAACTGTGTTGAACAGCCCCTTAGGGGGGTGCGATCAATAAATTGGCCTGTGATTGGCTTAAGAATAAAACGAAGTCTTCATGAAGTGAGAACATTCCCATAAGAGTGTCTCTTTCAATAAACCGTCGGCTATCGCGATATCGGCGCAGACTTCCGCTTACTGTCGATCGGGATCGGTGAAGGAAACGGCTTTCTCCTTCTCCTTAATTAGATCCCTCTCTCAGCTCGATTCAGTCTGACCGTGTGCTGTCAGACGTCCTCGACTGGACTGGACAGTCTCTGTAAGACAGCTCAGCTATTATACTACCTCAGAAAACGTACACAGCACGTAACAGCCTTGTCCCCATGCTGTGTAACGTAACACATTATACAGAGGCGCCATTCAATAACCCAACCCTGAAACTAATGCAAAGTTCAAACTTGCTCCTATCTTATTTCTTCAATGTAAGCCCGCAGTGAAATGGGGTTTCTCTTATGTCCAAACAATATGTCCTTCAAAATATATCAGTGTTAATTTAAACTACCTCAGTCGACCAGCACTGTTAAGGAACTTTTGGCGATTGGGAGAACTGAAAAGTGTCTGCATTTTCGTTGTATGGTTTTGGGATACAACTTAAGGTTCCCTACAGATCTTTGTTTCCGCTTTTATTTATGAAACAGAATTGAATACGCAACATGCGGTCCCATACTGGTCTCGTAAGAATAAGGCCTACATATGACCATCAAAGGACAACAGCTCTAAATATACAACGCTAATAATGTCGTTCTCTATTGACAACCGTCTGATGTGGTTAAAACATGGAGCAATATGTCTGCGTAGTATGTCTGGAGACGAGGTCTTCAATAGCAATCGAATGTTTAATTTCCGCTCACTAGCTCCTGTCCCATGACGTTTATGGAAAGAAAACAACGCTCTTGTGTAGAGATGGAATTAATAATCGTTATCATTGAGAAAAGACGGTGCAAATTTCATATTTACGTGATGATCAGAGGAAAAATAAAAATATCCGTGCAGATTCTTAAGAGACGCAGGTCTTTATTAAAACTGTGAAGATTGTTTGAGGTGAATGTATTGCAAATGGTTGCAGTTGTGGCATTTTGCACGGTTCTACCCTTAAGCTTCCTACAACAATAATAGGCGCTTTTGCCAAGTTCCATGCCCGTCTTAAAAGATCTTTGGCTCACATTAGCTTCATCCATGCATGTCGGTTTCAGTGCCACAACATTAAAAGTTCTCATGCTAGTTGCTATCTCATCGTAAGCCTCACAGCTGAACACTTGATCACACATAAAGCTTAAGCCTATCTATAAAGAGATGTTTACGGGTTCAGTTCCCTATCTTACTGAGTGATTACTTTTGCTCTTTGGATGTTGCACCAAACTTAGCAATACTGCAATTCGTAAACAGCCAGCAAGCATCCCCTATCGAGGCCCCATGATATTGTATGATATATATGTGATGGCAACACAGCATTTTGAGTAATTACAGATTAATAATGTCTATTACATTGCAAATACAATCATTACAATTTTCTACTTTATTCTGCTAAAGCCATGATGCTGGACAAGGGGTGAGGGAGGGGCCGTAATTTCCTACTATTTAAGCACTTATATAAACAGTTAGAATAAAACCCTAATATTTCACTAGTTAGGTGAAGCATTTTACAACTATTATATATTGACAGTCTCTACTCTTGTTATACTCTCTGTGCTGTAAACCTTTTATGGCCTAAATCTAAAATGCCCCAACCTCCCCGTAAAAAAACAAGGCATCCATCATTCCTGCAGCTATCGCCAGGGTCAAAAGAGCAACACACCACTTGTCTCAATTCTTGCGATCTTTACTAACACTCCCTCCCAGTAGCACCTATAGATACTCATCAAGATCTGGCTCATAGAAATTTTCATGTGAATGGTGAGTGTTACGTAACATCGTCTCTAGAGGCAGTGTCTAAAGGACTTCGCCCGTCACAGACAGATCCTGCCTCCGCAGAAAATAGCAGGCTGGCATTGCCGGGATGGATCGTCCCCAATTATTCATCAAAGCAGGCGCCATCGATAGACGATGTGGGGGACAGATAATTATTGGCGTTATTATAGAAATGTTTACAGACCAATAAGAATATGCTATCTATCCTAAGGCAATTCACATCAAGCTGCATGGGGATAGATTTCCGTCGCTTTCTGGATGGGAGAGATTTTTGTAGTGCAATGTTTCGGGCTGATTAGACTAACAGCTAATTTAGAATCTTCAAAGGACAACATACGCCCAAGTGGAAAATTGCTGATGATATCTGGACACTCGTCTCATTTGCCAGCGTAAGCCTTAAGCTTTCTCAGATAGTTTTGTGCTCGATAGAAGAAAGGGTTCCCCCGGAGCTATTGCATTGATATCGGAGAGGTGGACGGGATACGAAGTCAGAAAATGGTTATAAGAGGCTTGATTTTCGATGCTCTCTGCCTTTGTGGTCAAAAGGCTCAGCAAGGCGGGCTCAGATGGCCGACACGGCGTTCCTATACGCTTCACTGCCGGTTCTTGAATTGTCAATGCCGTCGGTTCTGAAGCTACTGCGAGTTTAGCTCATACATATGCAGTATCACAGATTCTCCAGAGTGGGCGATGAGACGGAGGATTCCAGAGATGGAAGCAGGGCAGGGATCAGCAGTGATCCCCGAGTCCCGGAAAGCAGCTCACAGGACACCGCAAGAAATCAATCCCTGAAGCTCCGTGCACCACCCATACACAGTCACGTAAGGTTACGACCACCGGATTTGAGCTCCGAGCCCTGGAGATTCTCCGTCGTCTCCGATTAGCATAAAATCAATATGCCAAAAAGGAAAAAAAAATTAAAATCGCCGTTTCGAAATCCTTTTGAGCTGCAGCAATAATTTCACATAATGCATACTAAAAGCAACACACAACGGCTTTAAGGGCTTCTGTCAAGAAAACATGTATCATTTATGCCAAATATGGCAAAATATTAATAGTTCAAAATATTGGGTGTCATGGTTATTTCTACTACCGTCCATTTACTTGTAGGACACACAGTCTGACACCATTTCTGGAATATAGTCTCTTAGCAGTCCGTCTACATCCGGGCATTGTCTAGTCAAGTTTCCGGCTTTTCATCAGACCTCACCAATGATGCTATAAATAAAAACCCATCCACGCTTGGTACGAGAATAACACTCCCTCTATAACACTAAGCTCTAAACATTCGTGTAAGTTTAAACTCAACATAACTACACTTCATTCTTTTTCGTCGCTGGCCTCAATGTTCTGTAATGGAACGATCATACTAGAACGTAAGAAGATTACACATATATTTCAATAGAGCTTTCTGGTATAGTAAGCTTACTGTCCACAACAGGCGCTGGAGTTTACATATCTTTATCTTTATCCCATCGATAAATTGGGGGCTTGAGGGTTTTCGTTTCAGGAAAATTTATTTTACCTAGCAGGTTTGCAGTGAAGGTTGAACCTCACACTGTGCAACTCACTAAAGGCATGTGCAGAGGCAATATCTTCAGGAAAATAAGAAAAAAAGGTGAATCTTCACTAATGGGGTACCCTTTCCCGCGCAAAGGTAAATCGGGTCCAAGCTGGACCAGCGTGTGTACCTTTTGTAACAATTGAGTACTACGTCACCAGTACTGTTCAGGAATGAACAATAGACTACACAACTTAGGCGTTAAGGTGTTAACGATTGTTATAGTTGTTATCGTATTGATAAGCACTCATAACTCATCGCCCTAACTTCATATTTTATGGGAAAACGACTTCACTGTCCCGTCTACATTGAGCTTTGGACTGTAGGCGTCTTTGGAGGATATATTAGAGGAGTACACGCACCATGAAATTGTTCAGTGTTGATGTACAGAGTCACAACTACAACAATATAGTATAGTGGACGTATAGTGGACGTCGCGTCTGTCATTGACATATGTGGCTAATGCGGTCTGTGGTGAGAATTAATAATTTGATAATAAAAAGATATCGCAGAGGATAATATAATAAGGTTACAATAGTTTCATATCGATGTGTTCGGTTAAAACACCCATATTCCCAATTGTGATTACACTTACCAATCCTATTGTCACTAAGAGTGTAAAGTGATTAGGGACCGACATAATTCTATTGTGATATCCTGATATGCGTACAGTATTAGCAGCCAACAAATTCTTAAGAATTTGATAGGATTTGATCAATCATAATCTACTTTTCCTTTTCATACCGGTAATTAATTTCGAAAAAAATATGGGTTTGTATTGTTCATATTTCGTAGAGTATGTATTTGAAGAAATTGCATAGAAAAGGTAAAGAAACGAGCATATTGTGATTTCGAGAAATTTATTGTTATTATTGTTCTCAACTTAATGCTGTGAGCCTATAACATTTATACCTACAAGTAAGTAACGCCATTCCATCTGAGTAGGACATACAAAATATTAGTTATATATCAGGGCGTCCATAACTAATTTTAACGACTGCGATTTCAACGAAAGTATTATTCAATACACCAACATGATATAATACTAATACAGATAATTGTGCAATATTAATTTAAAACGAGTGTCTAAAGGGTATATGCAATTTGTTACTATCGCCATTTATAATTGGCGATTTATAATTTAATACAGTTTTTATCCACTCCAGTTAGAGCCTCCATTGTACAACAATGTTGCCCCAAGATGCCATATATAGGGTTGTAAATAATACCCACGAGAACGTGGGCTATTAAGGCAACCTGATAATGTCCGCAGTCCCATATGCAGAATGTACAGGGAACAGCTGAGCTGGCCTTTATTTGTGATTATAGCTGTAACATACGTTATTGATCGCTCAAGCGGAGCCTTGTGCAACACTCCATGATGCGAGGTGATGACGTGAAATGTGAGGAAAGTGCGGAATCTCGCATCCGAGTGAGAAAATCACACGATAAACGAGGCGGGTGGATGAGGCAGGGTTCAGGGGAATAGTTAGGCATGTTAAGCGGGAGAGGGAGCAGTGGAGTGGCATTTGTGCATAAAGACTATACCCCTCTTGAACTAGCTTTGGTTTCAAATCCTCCCAAAACGTTCCGTGATATCTGTCATAAGCTGAGTGTAAAGATTTGGATTTTCGGTGCAAGCAAAAAAGAAACACTGAAAGGAGGAGTGAATATCCGCTGATTAGCATTGTTGTCAGTTTTTGTTTGAAATATAATAATCGCGTCGAGTATTTAAATTTGTACGCCATTTACAGGGTATTTTCCCAAGATTTGTGTCTAACAAAGAGCCGATTGCTTGGTGAGAGGGTTGCGCAGCCTATCTGGAGGGAAAGAGATCGAACTTGTTACTTGATGCTGAGGGAAATCGAAAGAGTTACTTAGCGTAATCCCTATCCACAGTTCCGATGAGCTGGCTGAAGCTGAAAACGCCCTAATGTTAATTACAGCTTAAGTCTTGCCGAGCGTTTGGCATTCATCAGCTCACGGCCGTTATTTTCGAACATCCTTTGGTATTGTGACAGGACTTTTGTCTAAAGGGCTACAAGAAAAAGAACCCGTATCCATGGCAGACAAATCTACCTAATCGAATATTGCCCGAGGGAACTGTATCAGAGCTGCCTGTGTGTAGCAGCGCATGCTGGCTATCTATCGCCTCGAATTAGACCCCGTCACGCGATAGACGCTAACATAATTTTACATCCTAGCGGCAAAGAGCGACGGGTACTTGGTCCACCCTCTATATTACCCAGTCGCAGTCACGTCGCTGCTCTATCGTTCGGAATGAGCATCTTCCATTTGCCTGTAAAACGTCTTTTAACTACATTATGGCTCCATTAGAAGGCACCTTTATTACAGTCATGCACGACAAGCGCCAAATTGGCAGTGTTGAGAGGAACGGCCTCTGACAGAGAGGTAACCCAGCACCGAGAAAACAGGCCTGCCGATAACAACACGTTCGTAGCATGGCGGTATAAGTTGTCCCGTACAAAATCACGCAAGCCTCGTGACAAAACGTGAGAACCGCAACTTTGTGCCCTTCAAACCCGTATCGTAATAACAATGACGTAATATCATCGGCATGTTTAATCAAGGCATACGGAGAGTTAATGAGTATGGAATAGTGAAAGCCAAAATACCAAGATGTAATTGTTATCATTCATACAAATATGCGGAAACGGGCAGTGGGAAGAGGGCTACTCATACATTTCTGGTGACTGGATAATTATCCATTTGATTCAAATAGACCAACGCGATCTTTGGCAAAGTTCCAAGGTCACATCGCCGCTAATAAATGGTAGTATCTCAATCGGAATGAAATTGTTAATAAGCACTAGGCCATCGTCAAACTTTCCGTGCCATGGATTTGAACCTATGATTTAATTTTTGAAATAATACCGTGGGTGTTTGCTTTATTGATTTCAATAGTTTCGGAAAAAATAGACACCGCACCAATGTGTACATGTAGCTTCAACTTTGTCAAAGCAAAACTCTTGCTCTTCTGACATACCTGGCGTAACAGATCATGCAAATTATGGGTGGCCATGGGCGTTTTCAAGTGATTGTTTGTTAAGGTAATCCAAAATCATTGCAAAGAAGAAAGATTGAGGGTGGCAAACTGTGTTTGTCAAAGTCAGTGTTTATATGCATGGTTATAACCCAAATTACAAAGAAGGAATGTTGCGGAAGGCAATCGGTAAAATCAGGTACATCACTTACTTGAAATGGTTACTAACTCTAGGGTGTCTGACAGATGCGGTTTTGCGGTACATCACCGATTGTCTGGCCGATATGAAATATTTAAGTGAGCTGGAGACAATTACGGAAATGATAAGCGAGTAACAATGATAAGATGTGGAAGTGGAGGCGAGAGTTTCAGAGAACCTCTGCTCGGCTGATCAGTTTCCGTCTGCATGGGTTCCAGATTAAGATCCGGTCCTGTCGAAAATGTGATTTTCTCAGCCCTGTAATCCGTGGGCTGATCACTGAGGTCATACAAAACGTTCAGAGAAGGTCACGACCCTCGTCAAAGCAGTTCAGCAGTCGTCATATACAAGGATATAGAATGACCAAAATATTTTCCAGTCAGAAGCATGCGGTTTAACCGGAAATGAATAAGAGGAGCTGACGCAGACGGTGGAGTTTCGTCGTTTAAAAGGTTTCTAGTGTCATAAATATATGGTATCCGTGTCACTTTGTCACTAAAATATAAGAAATGCGATGTATCAATTCTTTCCGTGTCACTCTGTACCCGTTACATAAAAAAGTGATGTAATTCCTGTTTCAGTGTCAACTTGTACCCAAGAAATAAGCAGATGATTCACCAGGGTCAGGTTGTACTTAATGTATGATTATTTATGATTATTAAATTATCTATCACACTGCGTACTTATTACAGCGCATGAGTCGATTTATTCCTTTTCATCACTGTCACCACTACACAAGCTTGACCTTTGGAGTTGGTGTGACGTACGATGGCGCTTGTGCAGGCCTAGCTTAACCGCTGGTGTCCTCGGTCTGAACTTTTTAATTCGCATTCATCAATAAAACTGTTTCACATGTTGGTAAGAAACACTTTTGCATACTTTTGATAAAGAGAATGCTAGTGTGTAAAGTATTATTTATAGGTTCAGACAGAGTTTAGTCTTTCCTGACATCACCTCCTGCCTCATCACCGAGAACCCAGTGACCTGGGCTTTGCTCAAGACTTCTGTACAAAATTTACTTGTGGTGGCAGTGATATAAAGCGAATATAGGGAGCGACGCATGCGCTGTAAGGAGTACAACGTCACCATGCAAAATGATAAATGAATGAATGCTCGGGGCCAGTTGGCTTTTATGCAAATGAAGACATACATATATAAAGAATAAATTAACTTCTGGTTCAGTGTCAAGCAGCAGTCAGTATATACAGGGATCACCTACTTCCAACATCAGTATTACGTTTGTAACTAAGAAATATACAGATGACAGAACTTGTATGAGTGTTGTCTTGTGCGATTTGGATAAACATTAAGATGTATGAAACACTTGAAAACCCTCCCTAGTTTCTGCGTTGGTGGGAAAGCTGGACTACAGCACGCGATCTCGTATATCAAACCCCTCTGTCTCCAACAACCATATGCGATCGCGAAGACAATTACCGAGGGCCCCAAACGCTAATTAGCAAGAATTCGTTTCATTATTCTCCCTGTCAGTAAGACAATTTATTGACAAATTTATTAGTCTTCTAATGTGTTAAAACTGTTGTAAAAGACCATGTTCTTAAACAGCGCAAGTGTTGGCAACGAGACAATGTGAATGATCTCTTGACATTATTAAATAGCAAACAAGTCCGTTTTCGTCTGTGATAACTAGGGGCAGTTTACATCTAACCTTGAGACATTCGAACCTCAGTCGAACCTACGCGAAAAATGCGTGAATTAGGCGAACCGTCTTGATTTAATCTCGCCGACGGCGCTCTTTCCCGGAACTATCGCGGTATCGAGAAGGCCAATTTTTCTTCAAATTGAATCTTTCGCCGCCCCCATGGGTGAGATTTCTCTGCGCAAAGCGGCTTTACCGAGGCATATCTTCGAGTCTCAACCGGCCGCCTAATCGTATGGTGTGGAGGATTAGGCTCGGCCATCTGCATCTTCTCCAGCATGGTTTATAGCTAATGGAGGCCTGACTCTAGGAATGTGTTCTCTCCACTGGGACCCAGAGAAGACGACCAGAAAAGCTCTGCTGATTATTACCTCGAGATAAAACGTTTACGGCGTAATCAGGTAAAGCAGATTTGGATTACCCAGTGTAAGCTATACTTACACTGGGTAACAGACAAAGCTCCATATACATATATGTATATAATTATATAACGAGTACATCATCTCCAGTACAACTACGTTATATTATGACGTTTGTCATAGTTGACGAAGCAGTCTAGCTCATTCTGGCTTCCTCTCCGGCCAGCGTAACTGGGAAGGTCTGGCTGCAACCTGCGGATTGTCGTAGGTTTCATCTGGAATCTGCCTGGTTTCCTCCCACCATAAGGCTGGCCGACGTCGTATAGGTGAAATATTCTTGAGTTCGACGTAAAACACCAATCAAATAAATAAATAAATAAATAAAATAATTGACGAAGCCATAAGAAAACTGTTTAACGTTTGTGTATAGATGTTAAAATCCCTAGCCCACGTTCTGATTTGTGGATTGGTGTTCTCGCTTATAGGTAAGTGCAGAGTGTATCAGCAATTTTATGTAATTAAGAAAATCCACACTTTCTCTACAGTTTCTGTAACTTCCAGTTCGGTGACGTTATGATAAGCTCGAAGTGACGCAACCAGTCTTATGTACAGCAATGAATATCGATTTACCTCGTACATTACCTTAAATGTATACACGTTCTTTGTTTGAGAGAAAAAATAACAAACAGTCGGCGAACCGATCCTAGTCAACTTGATCTTTAGGCGTCGCCGGTGACGTGTTGATCTTTGCGTAAGATACAAAATATCATTGCTGGCCTTCCTACCGGCTTGCAATAGTTTCAGGCTGTCAAAGACGTATACAAAACTGGGCAACAACATCGCCGATCTTCTTGCCCGTTTGCAATAGTATCTGTCAAAGACAATATAGTATACCAATCCGCTCATGTTTACGTCACTCGTCAACAACCTCGTTTTAAAACAAAGAAGAATAACTTTACAACGTTCCATTAGGTTCCGTAAACACGTTTTGCGCATTGTGTTCATTTCCATTCTTGTAAACGCCATCCATACATAAATGCTCTTTACAAAAGGGTATACAACAGAAACGTAACACTTCCTGTAAACAATCCTTTAAGCCAAACGAGAAAAATGAAAGATTTGTGCGGATATACATGTCCGTATAGACCATGTTATGCAATGGCTGATACAGCCAGTGTATCCAGTACAAAGGGTTTGACTTCAAACAGCTATTCACAGAGAACTGGGATTTGGGTTTCTAATGGCTCATAACGATGGTATTCCCCTTACGCAGGATACCCCCTTCCCCCCCCTGAAGTGCCATTATAATGGTAAACAGCCATTGGTGGAAAGTTTGAGGGTGCTGAGTGCCGGGAGATCCGGTGTCAGTCTAACCGGCAGAACGGCAGGAAGCTTGTTCCTGTGGCCTGGGAGAACCGAGGTGCCGAGCTGGAATCGATCCGCACTTAATCTGTCGGGTCGGGTTAGGGACATGCTGCTGGCAACAACGACAACACTTCTAGTGGCCAACCGCGTGGACCCCTCTCTCTCCCTATTCACCTCCGGGCAAAGAGTTCGCTGGATAAATCCTCATTCCTGGTACATCGGAGACAAATTCTTTTTCCCTCTCCATATAGGTTACCAGTGCTCAAGGGACCGTGTGGGATGATATGGGGAGATCCGGATTAAAGAGGTTTTGGCATTATGCAGCGCGCCAATTGTTACGAGGGTCGGCCCCGCATGGCGAACTCTCAGAGGTAATATAAAATCCATTACGGCCACACGACGTTCAAATTTACAACCGCTTCAGAATAGCACGTGGTACCGAGTAATGACCGATGTGACGGACAGCATTTATGGCATAGTGTTGTAAAAGTATGACAGCCAGAAATTCTAAAACCATAAAAGGTATGACTTTAGTGCTGGGATGCATATAAAACCAACAAATTGCCCTGCATTAGAAATATCACAGGTATTATGCTCGGTGAAAGGAGACGTCGTTATTTCTCTCTCTGTTCGCCAATAACAGGATTAGAGGAGATACGGGAACTTTCTAAACCAGTAATCATATCTGTGTATCCCGTAGTTTTGCCATCGAAATAAGCGTCATTGTGTGAAGAATGCAACATTCCTGTCTTCTTACACGGCGCATATTTATTAATTTAGTGGACAAATGCATTCTTGTATCAAAATGGGTTGTATCACATTAAAATATTTTTGGCTCGTCATATGACATGTTTCTTACTACATTTTAAAAGTATAGGATTTTTTCCAGTTAGTATTAATACATAAACATTACTCTATAGGAGATGGACCTATACATTGTACTTATTTATTTGGTGTTTTATGTCCTACTCAAGAGTATTTCGGTAATATTTTCCAAAATTGTACGACGGGAGGCCAGCATTAAAGTGGAGAAAACCGGTTAGAGTCCATGGAAAGACATAGTACATCGGAGACAAGGTATATAGATAAAGAGATGTCCCAAGTGCCATAATAAGTTAACAACCTTATTCTGAAGAGGTATTGAACACCTCTTCGTAAATGTGGAAAATGTAAGAATGCACATCTGGTATGCAAGTACGCCACATATTCCAGCGTCGTCAAGAATTTTCTTGTGTAATTTTGCGTTAAAATAATGAAATCTTGAGGACATCGTGAAAAGTGTGGTTATATATGAATATTCAAGAAGAAAACATCTTTTCGTTGGTTTATAACCTTAGAAATATCTTAAAACCAAAAGATGATTTCATAGTTATTTATTTATCTGATTGACTGATGTTTTTACGCCGTGCATTAACATCTCTGCAATTTTTTTTACCTAATTCTGCTTAAATTGACAAGAGACCGTTTTGCCAGCTATGACACTGTCGTCGCTGCTCTGGTTTTACTTTATACGCTGTACGTCTTTAATAATATAACATGCGACCCACGACCACAACCATCCGCAAGCAGACCGGTTTCATAGTTAAGGTATGCGCTTATTTTGCAGTTAACAAACTATCTGATATGAATATTAAACAATAGACAGAATAACACAGAACGTACAAAAGCATTCAAAAAGACGAATAGGCTGCTATATACAACACTGCGCTTGACAAATTCCAGGGAACCTATAGAAAGGCCCTGACGTCCAGTGAGTTATGCATGTTAATGCTTTGGTAAAATGCAAATACTGCACTGAAAGTTAACGCTTCATGGCTGAAAGTACGAGTCATCATCCTGGATAATTAACAGGAATAAAGACTAGTATCGCGCACGCGTGAATTAACACCGCTATGCCACGGTTATCTAATTAGGTATAAAACAGAGAGAACACATGAATAGCTTTGATTTGTGAAAAAAACATTCTTGCCGGACTCCCTGTTGATGCGAGCCTACTACAGGGGTATCAGTTAGTATTGACAGAAAGACAGCTGCTAATGTACATGCGATTTGCCATTGTTAACATAATTGTCCCCCAAGGGGTGTGTTTAAAGGGCATTTACGCAGCTTCGAATCTCTGGAGTAGTAAGTGGAGCATCGCTTGTGCGAATTCTGTCCCCGAACACCCTAGCACCTAACCGCTTACTGCATGGCAGCTGCAGAAACTCTGCCAACCCTTGCGTTTGGGAGTCCTTGTGCACGGACAACTGACAATACCAGAACATAGTTTTAATATGCAAACGACAAAAAATAGTCTCCAATCGCAATTCGTTTCAAATGGCCTGAAGTCAAAAGATTCCGATCTACATATAGTAATTTAAAAGGAAAAAAACGCTGTTGTCACTATTGTAGCAAAGATTCACCGATGTGTTAGTCATTAACATTTTATCTCTTTCTTGCTGAAACGGGTGAAAAAATAGAATTTGCTTTTGTAAATGGGTCCGGCGTTGGGAAGTCGTAATTTAGAATGGAAATAAGGCTTTAATTTGAATCCTGGTGAGAAGCTGTCACGTAGGATGAGGCGGGTTGTGTGAGATGTGACAGGAGTTCCTCTAACTCCGGCCTCTTTGACACCCGCCATGTTCGCCCTGCCAAGTCTTGTCAAAGTTATGTCGGAAGCTCTTCCGGAAATTGGTCACACGGTATAATAGGCCCCTATCGATATTCCTCCGCGTATTGATGCTGGGGCACGGACTGCGGTGAGCACATTTAGGGACGGACATGAATCGGGATGTGCAGACGACCCTTGAATTCAATGCATCTCAAAGTCCGTAATTGAGTGACAATGCCGATAATGAGGCTAGGCATTACACCAGCAGTATCCTTAAAAGCCTTTGGATTTCTTCTGGTGCAGTGAATGTACCTAGCCAGAATGCCAGACAAAATTTCCTTCCGTTCAATTTTGTTCTCGGACTGATATGTAACACACGATTTTAACACAGTAAACCTACCTGGAGATCATAAAGTTGAACACACATCTGAAGCCGCAATTTTATGTTTTATCTATATTCAAATAACATTATTGCGATGGAAATTTCCTGAATATTATTATAACATTTTGTATAGATTTTGTATATAAACAGGCACAAAACAAGCCAGTTTCACTGTTGTTGATCTATGCGTGAATTTGAATATAAATTCCTCTGATATATACCGCGCAAGACACTATAGCCTACTTTAATATGGTTTGTCAGTCTCTGTGTATGTACTTGTTCTGTAAACCACGGTCTTTTAAACATATAAATTTAAATAAAACATTAAAATAACAAGTATGTGCTGTCGACAAAATACGTTCGCCGGAAAAATTCAGAAGAGTTAAGGATAAATGTTTGATTGTTTAGTTAATTATTTGTGGCTCCAGTGCCGACCAGCATTTTAACGCCATGGTGACATGAAGATTTCAACACTGCTAGATCGGAAGTCATCTCGACCCATGGTGTGCTAAACTATGAAGTAAGATTCATCATACAGACAACTGAAAACTATGCGTAAAGACAATTTCATTTATTTCTTCTTTTCAAGAGTGCTGAAAGGCAATCAAATATTTGAAAACTATGGTGGACTTAAAGGCCATATTGACGGTATCTAGGAACTCTGACGTCACATGACATCAATATCATCAATAGAGTTGGATAAATTTCCTGTGACGAGTTCCCAATCTCTGATAGTATGGTCCATAAACCCACCTTAGAATTCAAATGTTTGAGTGCCTTTGAATGTTTTCACAAAATCTAAAAAAAAAAATGAAAGTATATCTATGGATAGTTTTAAGTGGCCTGTTTAGTGATGCCTACTTCGATTTTTAGAGGTCTTTTCTTTTAAACCATGAACCATTTTTTTAACCATGTCAAACTATACGTGGACGTTTAGTCGACGCATTGCTAGATGGGCACGTTACGCCCAAAGGCTTTGTTTTCCAGCGGAATATGCTTAGCGTCAAAATGTACTTATTGTCGTGGGAAGCCAAAACTCAAAATGCACCCACACAACCCAAGTTTCTAAAGCTGTCTTGCATCAAGGTGCTTGAAAAGTTATGAAATAAACAATATCTTCACCGAGTTTTCTATTTGAATGCAGTTTCATGTATTACATGTACAAACAGTATTATACGGGTTCAGAAACTACTTACCTATACTTATTCAGATTACAAATTGTCACAGCAGGGAAATTGAGGGACTCTACGTAACGGGTCTCCACTGTCGTATCACTTGCATAGCTGAGGAATATCCTAACCCGGTCTTGGATCTGATAGGTGGCTAAGGCCAGGCAGCACATGAAGAGAATCACCCAGCATACTCTGAAAAGGAAAGCCAGTAAAACAATGGCTAAATCAACAGAATGAATGAATGGACACAGATGGAAAAGTATACATGTGTATGAAATAGATATTAAACAAATGTTGTCGCAACATATCTTATATTTTAACACCGATCACAGACTCTTCTGTGCACTCTCTGGTACATATATATTTACATTACATACTAAGTGTTGCATTTATAAACATATTTCTTTTACAGTTTATTAACGGACAATGGTGTTTATACATAAATAATATGTTTAAAAATTAGAGATGTATTTATTATAGTAAACTTGTGCAATTTTTATATAGTAATGTAACTGATACTTCAAGTAAACACAAATTGCCCAGTGAACATGACTTTACTGGGCATATTACACAAGACGATAAACATGTAACATATTCCATATAAACAATAGGCCGCGTTTATGAACTGTAACAGAAATGTGTTTATAAACGAAACACTTATTTTCAGTCTGGAGATCAGACAAATTCCCATTTGTCTTAGGTACGCGCACGCCAGTACATACGAGTCAGCGAATGCAATGTATTGCTTGCGTAAAGTTCTCATCACAGTGCTTCAAAATTTGTTTTATAAGAACGTTTTTGTTGCTTCCGTTTCTGGAAGCGAAGGTAATGCTAGACAAGATGTGGTAGCGACGAATTTATTTTCTATAACAGGTTCTGTTTACAATTTTTTAGATTGTAAACACCCATTGCAATGCTTATACTGGTACATTTGGATTACTAATTGGAAAGATGGGTGCGATGGCTCAATACACAGAAAAAACAGATGTTTAACATTTAAACAAGTAATAAACATCTTTTTACAAAAGATAATAAACGTGGTTAATTTTTACTTGTAAGATACTTTAAAATGTTCATCCAACAACTGATAATAAAAATGCTTTATAGTGTTGATCATATA
The DNA here is from genome assembly GCF_032854445.1 of Liolophura sinensis. NCBI lineage: Eukaryota > Metazoa > Mollusca > Polyplacophora > Chitonida > Chitonidae > Liolophura > Liolophura sinensis. The sequence goes on from NC_088302.1 coordinate 19,311,346, forward strand.
CACTGAAGATTTAAATCACTGCGTTTAAGCAATAAACATATCCAATTTACTACTTTAACATAAATGATTGCATTAAAACGAAACATGTAAGTATTTATAAAATACTGCGTGTATTTGTAAACAAAGACATGTATTTATGTAACATTTATTTTATTTATTTGATTGGTGTTTTACGCCGTACTCAGGAATATTTCACTTATACGACGGCGGCTAGCATTATGGTAGGTGGAAACCGGGCAGAGCCCGGAGGAAACCAACGACCATCCGCAGGTTGCAGGCGGACCTTCCCAGGTACGACCGGAGAAGAAGCCAGCATGCGCTGGATTAGAACCCACAGCGACCGCATTGGTGAGAGACTCCTGGGTCATTACGCTACGCTAGCGCGCTAACCAACTGCGCCACGGAGGCCCCTATTTATGTAACAAAAGAGCATACTAAATACACCTGGAACAAATTAAACGTTAGCATTACATTATGGAACAACGGCATGTTCAACTCTGCGCAAAGTAATATTCGAATCTTTCTCTCCGCGATGCAAATATACATCTAATACTTAACCTCAAATTCATAATGGCCTATTAGTTCTAACCCACTTCTTTTTTTCCTTTTTCAGTACCTTAGTGTTTTGACGAGCAGTTTGCTGTTATATACTATACATTACAAAACAATAAACAAAAGATACAAAGCAGAAGGACTATTCATTACAAGCCATATCTCACATATGGACATGTCTAAGATAAGGTTCCATTATAAGACCATTCTCTAAAAACAGTATCAATGTACATTAAAGTATTTTCTGAGAGATACAGAGCGCGATAGCTGTCTCTGAATACCAGACCCGGTTATTGGCAGCTTAGTACCTAGTGTAAATGATATTGAAATGAAAGACATATCAGTCGATCAGCAAACAACGATCTAATCAGTCCCATCGTATCAATCAGTAATATCCGTGTTTACAGTCCACAACATGTTACACTTATGTAGCAGCTAGCAACAAAGTGATATTTAACTGTTAATATCCATAAGCAGAGGCGTCATGAATGAATTAAGAGCGATTCTCGATCGAATTACAGAAAAAGCAGGTTACAACACTCGCAAAGTAGAAGCTGTTATTATGGGCTTATATTCAGGGATCAATTGTAACAATTTGAAATGCCATGTCGTGATGATAGAATCGTACCTGCAATGTTACATAGTTTTCATGTTTTAACTTTAAATTTCTGACATTTTTGAAAATTATTTTCTGTCTTCCTTATCCAGAGAAACTTATCGTACTCATTCCTCTATCTTTATGACGGTAGGGATTTAGAAAAACCTATTTTTCTGAAATATATTGCAAAGTGAACGTACTAACAGTAGAAATAAACGATTCCCTTTGAAATAAATGGCCGATTTATCAACCGACCGTGCAAAGGTGTAAAAACTGCTAATTTTGGCCCCCAAACCAGCCACTCCTCAACACAATCTCAAGGCATGCCCAAGTTCTTGGGTGTATATAAAAGTACTGCAGTACATCGATTAGTTTTACACTTCTTTTGGAGTGTATTCCGAATACATTCTCGCCGGCCAAATTGTGTAATGAGTTATAACGACTATACTGACTTTGGGCCAATAAATTTTTAAGGAAGGTGATTTGTTATTTTTTTCTATTCGATTTTAAGCAATCGATTATTTTTAGTTCTAAGATTAAATTAATCATGTAAATCAAGTTTTGAAATTTAATCTGTTTGTATGAACAAACCAACATTATTTTTTTCTATTGTTAGAATGATATTTCCTCATAATTACATTTAAAAGTATCATTGGAATCAACAGAATCTAACATCGTGGTTAGGCCCAGAATAACATTAACGCATATAAATAAATAAATTAAATTTATCCAACTGAGGATGAAATTTAAATGTGCAGATTCAGTTAAAACACTCGATTAAAACTAAAAAATTAACTTTCAGAAGCTATAGAAAAAGGCAACTCGTGGTTGTGTGTACAATAACATGCACTATGGCCAATGAACATGAATAACATATACTAAATTTATTTATTTATTTGATTGCTGTTTTACGCCGTACTCAAGAATATTTCACTTATACGACGGCGGCCAGCGTTATGGTGGGAGGAAACCGGGTAGAGCCCGAGGGAAACCCACGACCATCCGCAGGTTTCTGGTAGACCTTCCGCATATACTAAAGAATGGCTCAATAAGTTAGCAGTGTTAACATAAGCAAGGACTGCGTGTAACTGGAGGACATAGTAACATCGACATATAACGTATTGTGATTATCCCTCGGCACTATCGGCACCATGTACCATAGGATGATGACCTAGTACACACAATACACATACTGACGTCACCCTTCAGCAGTATTTGTTAATTTTCATTTCAACGGCCAGCAAATTGCTTTGTCTTTGCATCGTCTAATGTCTATATTACTCATTCACGAAGGAATCCTCTGGCGAGGGATTATTTGTAAATGCGGGTTGAACAACGGCGGTATCACGGTCACTTCTGGAGTATTAGTCCTCTCTTTTTTTCGCTGGTGTCATAATTCTGAGAAATGCAAAACACATGTTGAACAGTTCTGGTTCCTAATCACTTTTAATAATTCAAATTAGATGGTTTTAAAAAGCTTTAACTTAATTAAATACATTCGCGTTCATTGGGTTTAGTGGGGTAGCTTGCGAATTATGGAACATTGCACAATTATGTACATTTTAGATTAAACGCTGTGCGGGCCAGGGGTGAGAGAAGGACCCCCTCAGGAATTTCTTCTGCATTAGATATGCATCATTATGCTCAGTTGGGGATGGCTTAATTAAATGTCCTCCTCAATTCATCTGACACTATTGCAGCAAATTATGTTAGAGGTTGTTCGAGCCTTAATTGGAACACACGGCCGACTCTCTCCATATTGGGCACTAAGGGGTTTATCCACAAAAACAAATCGGGGTTCTGACCAAGCTTTATTGTGTGGTCAGTATTGAAGTAAGCCATTCAGTGGAAACATACTCCAAATATCTGACTACAGGCCCAGGCATTCATATTTCAAGCAAAATATTTTTAACGTAGATAGATGTATCACTGTGATAATTATATTGAAATCAGAATGGATCCCACCGATGTTCAAACATGTCCTGGCTATGTAACAGAATTAACATCTGTGGTGTTGGTTACTGTACATCATTAAGTAAGAGCGAGTGAGCGAGTGCTTGGGGTTTAACGTCGTGTTCAACAATTCAGTCACATAACGACGAAGGAATCCTTAGGGTGTATGTAATATACCTCCTTGTTGCAGGACGGATTTCCATCGCTATTTCATCTAGTGCTGCTTCATTGAGAGGACTTACCGAAGGCAAGTAAGTCGCCCCGCCCGAGCCATTATACTGATACGGGTCAACCATTCGTTGCACTATCCCCTGCATGCTGAACGCCAAGCGAGGAAGTTATAACTTCCTCTTTTAAAGTCTTAGGTGTGACTCCATTAAGTAAAAGGTAATATATTGCCAAATGACACACATTGTATGGACGAGGGTTTCTGTTAAGTTCTAACCGACTCCATTAGATCTTTTTGAAATTCTAGCTGTATCTAGCTTAAGGACATTAGTCTTTAAGGACATTATACTGACAGAAATAGTTCTAGCATATGCTAATTTAGATTGTTTGTTTGTGATTTAATGTTTGAGATCCAATGTTTTCAATATTAGTTCAGTCACACATATCAGCGCAATGGTCACAGTTTTACCTCACTGGAACGACAAACCGAAATCACCAAACATGACACCCACCGCGCCACAGTGAGCTGGCACCATGTCGGCCATACAGTATTTGGCACTTTATCCCAGCGTTTGGTTTATCACCTTATACCATAGGGCATCAAGGTCGACAGTTTTAAGGCCGTAGTTCTGACATGACTCGATGTAGATGTGGATCAGAGATAGACAACAATGTGCTATCAAACATGTAGTCGGTCATGTTACATACACGCAAAATCGATTCAAACATCTATGCGTAAAGAAAACAGGCTATCCCTTGAGGCCAGTGTTGAAAGGTTACCGGTATACTCGTATCATGCCCTTCTCAGCAGTAGTATTCTAATGCCAGGGGTTCTTTCATTTGATTTTATTGATTTTTTTTCTCCTATATCATTTTTGTTTTCATCGTTAACTGATAATGCTATATAATGCTTTTAGGAATAACTGTAAATGTGATTGTACTAATCGTATATAGCTGAGATCTTTATATAAACATCTGATATTGTTTTGTAGAGGGCCAAACTTCATAAAAACACCTAGAAAAGGTGGTTTTATAAATGGAACCTCGCCACGATAAAATGGACTAATCGTGGCCAAGGTGGTTAGCGTGCCAGCGGGGCGCAGAGCCACAGGAGCCTCTCACTCATTCGGTCGCTGTGAGTTCAAGTCCAGGTCGTGCTCACTTTATCTCCGATCGTACGTGGGAAGGCCTCACTGCAGTCTGCGAGTGGTCGAAATCTGCCCACCATACTGATGGCCGCTGTCGTATAAGAGAAATATTCTTGAGAACGGCGTAAAGCAATTCAGTAAATAAATAAATTGAGACGAACATCTTCCACTGTATGAATGTCAATGTCACCCCCAAACATTGGATGTTGAGTTGTAAGCGGTGGGTACAAGATGGATTTAGTTTAGTGCAACAATGTAACAAAAAAACCTTGAATGTAACAACTTCTTAGCTGAGGATGCGGGGTGAAGATATTCTGATGTAATGGTACCGTACCAATGATCTAGTAGCAGAATCTTTAACTTAAACATTGAAACATCCACGTCGTCCTCAAATACAGGATTTTGTATTTTACACATGAAAAATGTCTACCGGTGATGCAGTTACACCATCTTCATATTGAAATCCAATACAAGATGAAATACAAGGGCTACAGTAAGAGGTCTAAATATAATCGTTATATGGATGGCAATGAAAAAAAATGGTGATATTATCAGCGAGAATAACATTTGACTGAGGCCTTTCAGGTCTCAGATAACAAAGATATCAGATGTAAGTGCTTTTACATACGCTTTTGGATCTGTTCAACATGGCTTAGTCCAGACAATGATTTGTATAACAAACGATAAAGCGATAAAGCATAGTCGGCCGGCTACCCACAAATAAGAGTGATCGGTTGATAGGTTTGTAATCCCACAAGGTATGACTCAAGCAGCTGGAATCCTGAAATGTCAGGAAACGTTATTATGCAAACCTATGTGTAGAGCAGAGAGGAATTTACTCTTTACATTATTCAGTTTTGGTAACAAACTATGGGGCATGTCAACAAAGAAGTTTCGAGCACTGATGCTGGCAATCATAGAAACGGGCAACTTGGTTTGTACATAAATATATAACCAAATGTACCGAACAACAGGAAATCATGTTTTATAAATCCAAGAAGACTCTGAAGGGCGTAACAAGAGATGTATAAGCACGGGTCCGTTTACCGGATGGCTGCTTCGAGGCAACATCTGCTGGAAAATTCCGTCCTAGCTGGAGATATAAAAATGCTGGGAGCCTGCCTCTGTACATGTATTTCCTGTAAAATGTAGGAAAATGGCTGTCTCAAGTCCTTGTTCTTCCGGCTCTAGAAGCCCACTTAGCTAAGAGGAAACCAAGTGTGTCTTTGAAGTAGCGAGATCTGAACGTCATGCCATTTTCGAATCATTGTCCACGGCGAAGGACGCCATTTCTGACTGTTGATGTGTGGCTCGAATGGAATACGGCGAGAGAGCGGTGTTTAAATCGATATGTGAAGACGTGAACAGTGGCCGCGATCTTGAGCGGCCCATGATGGGATGGGGAGCTTTCTCTTAGACGTTTCCTTTGCCGCTCTTTTCAAAGATACATTAAGCTGTTAAAGCAAGCGTTGCTGTCATAATCCTTTGTGTGGACCGATCGCGCTTTAACAGCGGAAAGGCCAGTCTCGGATTGCTATAAAACATACGCTCTCGCCTCACTGGTAATATTTCGCCTGTCCATTACTGGCGGCACTCAATCATCTTCGGGGAAGACGGCGCACGAAATGGCGGTAATAAACCGTTAATTTATAGAAATGTCAAAATCAATACAATCCAGATAAAAAAGGCGGGTTGCTTGTGATAAAATACTCTTCGTTTGACTAATTATACCGGTTATCCACCCAACATTTAGTATTCGACAGCGTGGTACTGACGCTTCTAGATTGAATGAAGTGTGTTTCGTTGGATTGGCAATAGGCGAAGTTCTCCTTGTCCAACAAATAATAGGCCTTAATGCAGCGCGCACTAATCCCCCACCACCACATTGTGACAGCATAAAGACGAAGAATTATGCGCAGCCTCTGCCAATCTGTTCGATGAAAAAGAATCAGATCTTCGTTACGTGCAACAAACACTAGATTCTATTTCAGGTATCACCATGCCTGTCGTGCACGCATAGGTTTGCTTGAAAAAAAAAATTGTATTAACAAAGTCAAGCGTCAATCAGTGGCCAAGTATATTTACACACAGCATAATATTACATGTTATGGTAATCATTTCCCGTACAACCATACGCATTTTCACAAGAATACATCCACGGCAAGGAGGCTGTGGTTGTTCAAAATGTAAATGTAAGTAAAATTTCTTTTCTGATGTTTAATGACGAGCCCCCAAAATTTGGCAAAACCTTTACCGTCTGTGCAATTTTAAGTTTGTATTTTGCTTTGCAATGTCAAGTTTTCAAAACCCACTTTTGTGATCCCTTGGGCATGATACTGACGCGGTGTCATGTTACATCATTTCGACCCAGGAGCCTCTCACCAATGCGGTCGCTGTGAGTTCTAAGTCCAGCTCATGCTGGCTTCCTCTCCGGCCGTAAGTGGGAAGGTCTGGCAGCAACCTGCGGATGGTCGTGGGTTTCCCCAGGGCTCTGCCCGGTTTCCACCCACCATAATGCTGGCCGCCGTCGTATAAGTGAAATATTCCTGAGTACGGCGTAAAACACCAATCAAATAAAATAAATAAATACATCATTTCGGGGGTCGTTTGACATGGTGTAGCGTCATCATACTGCAAAGAGCAGCCTTCGATAACCCATATGAAACCACACTAATTGGTTATATAACGCTATTCTCTGTGCTGCTCAACATCTGGTGATGGTAGAAGTTTAAACAACGGCAAAGATGAAAGTATTTCTGAGTATATATGTTAACAATGTTGAATTTTCCACAACTGTACTTGTGTGTATAAAGGGTACACCAAAGAGCCGTTTCGCAAGTAAATAACGATAATATTATACGGCAAGGCAAGTGGGTCAGTAAATGCCAATTACACGAATATAAAGTACTTTAAATGAGGAACTTTACATGCAAGTCTGCTTTTCTACACTTTCATGTTACATGTAAATCCTACGGCGGATCAGAAAACGCAATCTAATATAAACTATCTACAGCATTTAGAGAGTTTAACCAGAGCAGCGACGACAGTGTCATAGTTGACAAAGGTCACACATATACAACTGAAATAAAGGTCTCTCGTGGGTTTACCTCAGCTATGGTTCTATCTTAACTGTTCATGTAAATTCTTAAAAGTTAGCAACATGCACTTCACCTAACACCACGGATTAAGCAGAAGTAAGTAAAAATGCTTTAGTGTTAATTGCAATTCACTAGACGTCACTGGTCTATAGAATTGCCCAAAAATTCTGTGCTGTCATCACTTAATGACAAAATGGGACACCATGCATGTAGCCCAGCGCCCGTATTTATCAATCAACTTAAGACTAAAGTCAGAAACTGTCCTTAAAAAGTCAAACGCAGAACAGGGAAGGACTTAAATTGTGGTTAGTACATGTACATTATTCTACAGTAAAGAATCTGTGTACAAAGTCTAAGCTTTCTAGAGCGAAACATTTAATTGTACCTGCGTTTGAATGTTTGACCGAAGTCTTAAGACATTTGATAAATACGGGCCCAGGGCGGTATGCGACCAAAGTTGCATGTTAAGCATATGGCATAACATCATCAGCTAACTTTTCCTCAAATGGAATATTTTGCTGCACAAAAACCTGAACTTAATTACCTTTGCACCCCAATGGGCCTGTTTCAAATGTCCTCTCTGGACAATGGCTAAATCTGTATAGTTATAAGTGATATCCCAGTTCCTGTTGGTATTTCTCATAAATACCATTATTTAAATGTGAAAGCATAATGAATCCAGTTAAAATCGTCAAAACTCACCGTTTTGCCCGACATGTACATGGATCTAGTTGGCGTATACTGTCTTTATAACATTTCCTTAATGAAATCTCGCACTATTATTTATGGCCTGCTTATCTAATTAAATATTTTGAATTTTAATAGCTGTGACCGGTTCATGTATACACCACTTGCTTTTTAACAGAATATAAAAGTGGAATATTAAAGAATAAAAAGTTGTTAGAAAATAAAAGTTGAAAGTTTTGAAATTGGATTGTCTCACATTTGGCTTGCTCTTACAGAATTGGTGTCAGCATCGATGATTTGATCTTTAATTTACCATACTCAAGAATATTTCAATTATACGACGGCGGCCAGCATTATGGTGGGAGGTAACCGGTCTGAGCCTGGGGAAAACCCACAATTATCCGCAGATTGTATCTACATAAGTATCTACATATATACAGATTAGAGATTATGTTACAGTTAAATAGATCACTCCAAATGTTGGTCTGGTTAAAAAGGTAGAAACCACAAAACATGAGAAGTGGATATGCACTTCGGCCCCCTCCCGCGCATCTCTCACCACCATCCCCCTCCTCTGACACCACCACCATCCCCAATATGAACAAACTGTAGGCCTATGGCATTTAAATGTCAACTCTCTCTTCAACTTTATTTATGTATCCAAATGTCACCGTACAAATTCCAAAGGATCTTTTGAGAAAAAAAATAATTTTACAAGTGGCCATGTTATTACTTATTTTTTTTATTTGTTGTTTGTTTGTTGGGTTCATATTTAACGCTTAAGTGGCGGTCGGGTTTAGGGGTGGAGGAAACCGGAATTTCCGGAATAAACGACCAACTTTAGTCAGGTTCGTGACAAACCTCCTGACACAAAGTCGCAGCAGAAACAGCGAGAGCTGGATTTGAACACAGGACTCCATTGGTTATACCTTTTTACTGCATTATATATACCATGCTGTCCATAACGTTTAATGGGATTGGATTGCTTGATAAAGAGAGGTTGTTCGACAGTCTGTACGAGGGTTCTTATCGACTGCGAGTTAAAGATTTCAAACTTAATTGTAATTTTTAAAATCAAATGTTTAGGATATTGACTGCAGGCCTACCGTGGGCATCTCGTGAATAGGTATGTCACTTACCAGATAATGTATATGGTTTCCATCAGACTGGACATCAGAGAAATATTTTAATAAAACGTGAAACATTAGTAAAAGAAAGCAATAAATAACTATACTCCATACAGATCGTGTCCTTGGCAATTTCCTGTCAAAGACGACAAAATAGGGCATTGACCTTGTCCCTACGGTGTTTTCAGCCTTTGTTTGCAATTAATATATACACATACATTACATACTTGTCGAAAAGTCTGTTTGCACTCTTCAAAAGAGAAGCATATGGTTGGAAAGTCTCAAAGTATTCACACACCTAAGGCTCAAATTATGGTTTGTAATATGGCGCCCGCCTAATAGCGGTAGACAGGTCTCGCGTGATGCTATGGTGACGTGCCTGAGGCGATTCTCAGCTCTTTTGTGATGGGGCTTAACATATTAATTGGAAAACATCGGGTTTCTATCTGTTTATAAGCCTGGAATGACGGAAAGGCTGGACCCGTAGATTGTCTAATTACCGGCTGATTACAGATGACGGTAACTAACGCTACAAATTTACGTCAAGCTCTCGGCGTTGTTATACCCATGCATGGGTTACACATCTTGTATTGTTTCTACTATAAAGGTCAGCATGTACTGTTTTCCCATACTGTAACTGTAAACCTACCAATATCTCCATAGATAGGCACAGAGAGCATTGTAATCACGCTTTCACTTAGCCTCTGTGGATGAAACAGATGTGGTTGTAAAGGCAATGTACATATTGAAACCACAAAAACCACAACAGAGAAACCGAAAAATTAATGAAGGATTAAAGATTGGTTTAAGTGACTTGTTGATGTAATGATTAAGTTTTGTGTTCGTATTCTTCCCGCTTTACAAGGTACCACAAGCTGCTGGACAAACTTTTTAAATTGAATCTAAACCTCTCTCTACATATGTACGTATATTGATTTTCCTTTCACCTATGAATTCTCTCTGCCCAGTTTTCTCCTACCATAATGCTGGCCGCCGTCGTATAAGTGAAATATTCTTGAGTACGGCCTTAACACCAATCATTAAATAAATAAACAAACCTATGAATTCCAACTTAAAAGGCATTTTCATGACTGTCAATACATGTCAAAGACGTATTCATTAAACTTCTACTTTCGACTTATTTTTTATTCCTTTCCTGTTACACCGCGCTGATTTCTTTACTGATGCGCAGCTTGAGTTCCTAGAAGTAAATAACAATAAATCAAACCAGAGTTTACGGCCATGTTGTATGTGCTACCGCTTGACGGGACATCCCAGGCTATCATTCCCAGGGCTGATCGGGCTGTGCAATAACAGTGCGTTCAATATACGCTTGAATACGCCATCTTTCCGCCTATGTTTGGTAAACGGTTTATCTGTTGTGCCTCTCATTAACTTTCTGTTTCCGATGGCTACATAATTACTCTGACTGTTGAGCAGATGTACAGCGCTCACCAGGACACCCCAGGCCTCGTGTGATTTGCTATGCATAAGCACAGAGCATAAAGATTGTTACGTTCTGATTACACGCCCGTATGTTGATGGCTCTGGGATCGTACATTGCCTCCATTAATCCGCCTATCTGATCCCTTGCTTCAGATTCTCTAGCCTGCCATGAAAATATAATCCCCCCTATACATATTGCCCACCGTAATTAAGGCTCGGTGCGGCCCGCTGGCTTGATGACCGACAGCACACTTGAAAGCACATCTTACGATTGCCGTGGAGGATTTGGCCATCAGCGGCCAATTATTCGATGGCCACAGGCACAAATGGGCCAAAAAGAGAGCTATTGGAACTGTCGTCCCAATCTGGTCGTTGTACCCATTCTAGTGAAAACCGGTGAAATTGGGAAAAAGAAGAAGGGGTTATGAGGGTCAGTAAAGTAAAGTTTGGGAAATCATCGCCATCCACTAATATTGTTTTTCTAGAAGATGGGTGTTTTGATGATATATTAATCCGCGTCGTTTTGACCGTATGACCGTCGGGGGAATTCCTCGGAAAGAAATAAATCTAGGAAATCCAGGCTTAAAATACCGTCTTGCCATTTAGTACAGCGAGCCATTTTTACATTAACTCTCGTAATTTGATTGCATTCGGTGAGCACCGTGCGATGTTAACTGATTGACAAAAGGATAGGTTAAAAGTTCTTCGCCTAAAAGAAGATGAATAATGTATTTCTTTGAGAGATCAGGCTAGAAGCTTTTGTCTCCTTTCCATTGTTCCCATGCGATCTCTAAATACCTTTCACGTCGACGAAAAATTTGCATTCTCATACGCCGCCTGCATTAAACTTTAAATGGCTGTGTAAATCTCAACGTAGTCAATGTTAATATCACAATATCATAGCCATAATTTTGGGTTTAGATCAATAAAATAATCGAAAAATACTTTAATAATGAATCGGTGATACCATCTTCCTGTGTTGCACAAGTAATTTCCGCTTAATCCCTTTATCAGAAGGGCTTCATTTTGTGTATGATGCTGCAAGAAACTCTATATGGCCATCTACAAGAACGCAATTTGTGACCATTCTATGAAAATAGTTTAACCCTTGATATCACTAGGCGTAAATCAACAACTAATTAACAGCTTTTAAATTTGGAGAACGGACAATTGTTGTCCAGAAGAGGCAACAAATGTTTCGTTCATTCATAGATACACGAATCCTTTATTATGGTCTTCACCCGTCAGTATTTTGCTTTAATATGACTAAGAAACCACTGTGAACAAAGGTGATGAAAAAAATAATACAATATTAATAAAATAATATTCACTACTGTCTGTAAAGTTCAGTGCAACATATTTAAAACTTTTGATGCCTGTTAGCTGTCCTTGTTCATTTGTTTCACCACAATCAGTCACTGAAATGATAGTTTCCCTAAATTATTTCTTTAATTTGCCTTTGTGGTTATGTCCAGTGTTTACATCCTTAGAATTCATCATAAGACACAGACAAGCTGATATCATTGAATTGCAGTGATTATCATTACCTTTGTAGTGTCTATCTTCATGCAAAACAATTTTAACGACCTACATTAAAAATACGACAGTAGATTATTTTGCCGTAAATAACATCCATGTAGTTTCTATCAATTAAGAAGAGATGACAATACTTTATCTCGGGTGATTATATATACTTTGTGAGACTTAGGCACTATTTAATTTGACAAAACGAAAAGAATCTAAATGCTGTGGCTATGACATCAGATATCAGTAAGCAGTAAAGACTATAACTGATGTTATAAAACTTAGATATGGATAATATGAATGTAATACCACGACCAGAAATAACAGGAAAGTTTACTTTCAGTGTCAGAAAAAATATCCCTATTATTTACTTCCAATACCGAATAATTTTTGTTAAAACAGCTTCGAAGGTAGATACCTTCACATATCCAATGGACAAGGGTTTAAAAACAAAGCAGTCAGGCAAACATTCAAAGAAGTATACCTGCCGTCATATAAGTCCACCGTGGCGTTCATCTATGTGTCGAAACAGACATTCGTATACTAGTCGTTAACCAAAATGAACGCCCCAGCTCAATCACAGGGCTAATTCCCAAAACAACGTTTAACATAAAGCGCCAAAGAACTAAGTATATATAGTATGAAATTAGGGTAGATCCTATCCACCTGGAAGTAAACCAAATCAAAAAAGTATAGCGTAGACATACCTGCTGCAGGCACAGATTTTCGTATCGATGAGGTATCGCAGTCGGTACAGTCCCATGTTACTAGCATATCGCAGCAAGGAATCTCCGTTAGAGTTTTTACGGTTCCTCGGAAAGCTTTTCGTCTCTATGCTTTCGTAAATTCCACTGTCTCGGGCACGTTTACGCTCGTCCAGAAACTCTCGTAAGGTATCCACTTCGACTTGCAGTTTGCGCAACATATCGACGACTTCGGTCCGTGTATCGCCCGAAGGACCTTGCCACTTGGACACATCCAGCACTGAGTAAGGTCTACTGCTGTCCGACGGTGCACCCCGGTAACTGAAACTCGATTTACCAGTGGGGGCACGGCGATACCCTTTTCTTGCCTGTTCCACGGCAGAGTAGGGTCGCACGGCGTGTTCCCGGTCCGACAGGCGAGATTCACTACCGTCCGACGGGGATCCAGAAGATGCCGCTTCGGCCCAGGGTTTTTTCATAGCAGTGCTGTCCTGCCCGTCGGTGAGCAGAACGTGAAATTCGGCGGTATCCAGACGTTCCAAAGGCAACGGGTGTCTGATTATCGTTGGTGGCAATTCAATGTCCATCATTATACAATCACAGACAACCCATCAGAAGCCGCCATCTGCCGCGGCCACAGTTTCGACATTTCGGCAAAGAGCTTTTTTGGTCGGGAAGAAGATGATACAGAAAAATAAAGATAGACCCAGAGAGAAGTAAAAATACTAAAAAAAGAGAACTTTGAAAACACCCCCCAAAATCAAAGGCTACAAAATTCCTCAGTGCCAATAATAACCGACTAAAATGTTTCTAAGGCAGCAAATCCTTGAGGTAAATCCTCTCCCATTAGCGAAGGAACCGCGATAAACGGCACGATGATGGAGGACAACCTGTCAAAGAGGCTTGAGAACTGCACTACTAGCGGCGCGATCCGCGTCACATCTCCTCGGTATGAGCCAGCGCAATAAACTGCGATCACTCAATCCGCGGCGGGTCCTCGGCTGGCGCGGGTCCACGTAGTATACGGCCCTCCCTCCGTCGATCTCGTGACGGCTCGCCAAATGGTGTTATTAGAGACGGTATCGGTGAGAGGCTCTACCTTACAGGCTCTCTGATTGTATGCAATATTAATCAAAACTTAGGAAGCCATAGAACTAGCATTAAAGTCATCTGTAACCGACTATGATATATGACGCCCAGAGCTAATGACAACCTCCGCAAAATCATCATGCACATTCATTAATGTTCTGGACTCACCGAGGACAACCCCGGAGAAGAAAAAAATCAATGTGAAGTAAGGGACTGGTAAAATGCCGGAGAAGACCGTCGACTTAAGTGGCTATATCATTACATTTTTACGCGATGAGACGCAAAATTGGAAGCTGCGAAATTTCTTTCAGAGGATGTTTGCGAACGAGCTATAGATCGCCTCTTCGGGAACATTGTTCAATCTCCAGTGAAAACAAAAAACTCGATGAGCGAATCAACACCTCTCGCGCGTTTCGGACAACGCTTCTGTGTGCTTTGCTAATGCCTATCTCTCCGACTTCAAAACACTTGTTTGTGAAGTATGCCCGAGTACTTCAACCGCTCCGCACAGATAGATTACAGCTTAATTCTGCAGCCGAGCTGAAGTAGCGCGTCATCCCAAGCTGTCTCTGGTCGAGATCAATTAGACAGCCTCAGAGCAATGGGATCTTCTTGACAAGGTTCGCGTCCAGCATCTTCCGGTACTTGGACTGAAAGGAGAACATTCTAAGATGAGAGCCTGTTGTGTGGCTAGATTAAGCCGGACTGACTGTCCCAGGAACGTGCTTATCTTTTCACTTCCGTATTATGTATTAATTTCCAGTTGCTCAACAGCATATTCTTCTGTCGGTAAAATATATTTTTGATACCATCTAGATATTATAGATGGTAGATATAAACGTGTGCGTCACATTTTTTAAAAATTTTTATAGCAATTTCTATTATAAGAATAGACCATATCAATATTAATACTAAGGTTTATACTACTTATATTAGATTTTCGTCGCGTCATACATAGGTCATATTGAGCAAGTGTGCTTTCCGTTCAACCTGGTATGGTGAAATATATATTTAAATATATAAAATTAACTAAATAATTAGCCTGCGTTATGAATTCTTCATCATCACTAAATCTATCATGATCTTCATGTTTTATACCAACAGTGTCTTTCTGAATACGTTGACCACCAATATCGCTCAATTACATCATCGTCATCAAGATCAGCGATACTGACAGCAATATCAACAACTGCTGTAATTATTTTTGTTAATCATAATATGAGTGGTGATTTGCTTAATGATTCTTTGAACCCTATTTTTGATGGTAATTGATTTCACGCTGCCAACTCCCCGCAGACACGCGTCTCTGCTCGAGGACTGGTCGAGCCTAGGGTTTAAATCAGTCGTCCACTATTGTTTATCCCATTTCCTTATCCTTGTTCGGTGGACAGGTTCATTGCAAGGCGATATTTCAAACCACACTTCATTTCTTTGGACGATTCCCTCGTGTTTCCGCATAGATTAGAGTCCCTTTCATTATAGGTTGGGGACTGGGAACCGATTACCCACATGAAGACAAATCAAGAAATTTTTCGGTTTTATCAATTAAAGAAAATGGTTAATGGTTGAAGGGAAATTTATGGCGATAAATAAAAAAGGATCTCTATGCCCGCTGCGCTTGTCTGCGCACGGCATCTGAGCCTGTCATGAGAAAAATGATGTTCCTCCCCTCTCCTACATCCCTCTAGCTCGTTAGCGAACTCATATTCTAATAGGTCAAAAATGTATGATTCGTGGGTCAGGCCGGCCAATGGTATCGCGGAAATATCTTTCACAGGTGGTGTTGATGGCCTTAATTCTATTCCGATAATGATTTATGAAATTTATTTTAACTGACAGCTCACGCGTCTTCAAATATGTCAAAACCATCCCGTCCTGAAAGAGAATGGGTAGAATCTATGAAGGACAGATGAAGCTGTGTTACAGAAGCATGTAATAAAAGACTTGCCGCACAGACAGTGTAAACAGAGTAGCGACGACCGTGTGGTAAATTTATTAGACGTCACTGGTCTAGAATTACTCCAAATGCTGTGTTGTCATCACATTTAGCAAATAATTTAAAACAATACAAGGAGAGTTTTATATCATGGCTGATGATATCAGGGGGTCACATGCTTAAACCAGGCTTCCGCCGGTTCTGCTACGGCTTTAAAAGAGAATGTTTCCTCTGTATGTTACTACGGGAGGTGGATGACTACTGGCAGTTAGCATGGCCGCCTTTATATAAAAGAATGATTCTCGAACACAGCATCTAACACAAACCAAACACATACCGATAAATGTGGATTTCCTCCAGACTCTCCCCAGTTTCCTCCCACCATAATGCCGGCCGCCGTCGTATAAGTGAAGTATTCTTGAATATGGCGTAAAACACACCAATCAAATAAATAATAAATAAATACCAGTAAATAATAAATACCTGGTGATCATGAAAACTTTAATTAACGTTGGCCTCCAGTTTAAAAACGACCATTGGTTCCAAGATTTTTGTGTGATTTCTTTCTAAGCATAATAATTTGAATATTGTTTAAATTTGTCTCATTTTAGCTAATTCATAACAAGAACATGATTGGCCTTTAGTATAAAAAAATATTGCAGTCGTGGGACAATGCAAAACATTACTGACTGAATGTTGAACCAATTAATCGATAATTAATTCAAAACATATTGATATTTGTTGCAGTATGACCTCCTCTGAAATATGCAAATCTTTATTGATCACATTCAGGGACTTTTGTCCAACTTTGACCATCTGTTGTTCCATCTCGACAATAAACAGGTGCACTGAGTTGTTCGGGCAAACATCATCCGCAAACCCTTTTCAATACGGCTACCCACAACGATGATGATGGCTTAAGTGCTTCTGACACTTTTCCAATATGGTGTCGTGTTACATCAAGTATCCTCAGTATTTAGGTAGTGTGAGTCGAGAAGCTGGATAAATTCAAGATTAGGTCATTTGTAACTAGAAAAAAATATTTTTAGTGAGTGAGTAGGTGTTTAACAATTTTGCAGTCATGTGACCACGAAGATGTCCTGAGTGTGCCTGCTTGTTGCAGGACGGATTTCCACCGCTCTTTTATCTAGTGTTGCTTCGCCTATCTAGTGAGACTAGTTACCGAAGGCAAGTAAGCCGCCCCACCCGAACCGTTATGGTATTTTACAAGGTGTGCAAGGTGTAAAAAAAAATGTCATTAACTTTCTTATTGTCAAACGTTTCGTTATTAGGTCTTATCTCAGCGCCAACATAATTTACTACCACTGAGTCGCCATGCTGTAGGCATTCGGCATGACAAAGCTTCCAGTTATGGTATGCTGGCAAATCTATCAAATCTGTGATTTAAAAGTCTTAGCTACGCCAGGACTCGGGGTTGAACCCAGGACCTCCCACCCAAGAAGCGGACGTTGTACCACTTATCTATGTTATTAAAATATGTGGTCATATTATCCCAGATGAGACTGTAATAAGTTATGGGCAGAAAGGGTCACACGTAGGATACAGAAAAGCCATTCATGCCCGTTGTTCAACATCGGGAATTTCGGCGACATCCCAGGGTTCAGAACGTAAATGGATATTTGCTGGAGTTTTGCATTTTAAGTAGAACAGTGTTACACAAAACGCATGAAATATGTTGAATTGTGTATTACCAACGATGGTTAATTGCAATACTTTCAGTACAAGCCCGACGTCATACTATAATCCATCTGTACACAATCCGCTATGTAAGGTATATGCTGGATTTACCAGGCAACTGAGCTGGTCCGTCCATGTAACACGATCATGAATATGCGGAAATATACGAACTGAATTCACATAATTTGAAAGAAGCCATGTATTAATAAAAAGCCTATATAACTCTGTATAATTTATTTCGCGGCGCAGTTGCCTTTTAATGGCAGTATTCATGTTGTGCATGCTAATCCCTTTGTCTGTATGTTGTGTGCTCGATGACAATCAAAGTCCAGTGTAATAATGTAAGACTGGATGCACCGCGAGACGGGCTGTGTGTTAAAGCGTCTTGTTGGTTCGTTAGAGTAAGTGGTGCCACTCCGCCTTAATTCAGTCAAAACCACGTGATTCTGCTCGCCTTGACGTAACCCTAACGCCGCTGCATTAGTTGCCATG
The DNA here is from genome assembly GCF_032854445.1 of Liolophura sinensis. Taxonomy (NCBI): domain Eukaryota; kingdom Metazoa; phylum Mollusca; class Polyplacophora; order Chitonida; family Chitonidae; genus Liolophura; species Liolophura sinensis. Next base: position 19,329,566 of record NC_088302.1, read on the forward strand.
GCAACCAGAGGACTGGCTAATTGTAATACTTGCCACCAAAGTAATTTTTCGCGCGATTCGATATTACTATAATAGTTATGGGGATATAAGGCTTCTTATGTTCATATTTCGCGTCTGATCTTGACTGACTGAGCTTTCGGGAAAAGCAGCGCCCCCTGCAAGCTAGAACCGGAAGCGCGAACACGGGTCGGTATCTTGTTCAGGTCATGCCATCTTTCCACAGCGTGCCACTTTCATATGATCCATGCTGTACCACAGCTGCCCGCCGGCCACTATTCCTGTCATCTATTTCTCATTCCAGCAAATCTCTCGTGAACCTTCAAATTGCAACATGCAGCGAAATGAAAACCTCCCCGAGGACAACAGACAACCTTTATGGTATATATTAAACTCCTGATATCCCAAGCTTTTGTTTCCTGTCCATACCTAAATGTAAAGGTACCTAGGCGAACCATATGTCGGGTTATTTTACCGAAAAAGAAACATAAACATAGTTTTAGTGTATTTGTTTATTTCTGTGAGTTTTAAAAAGTATTGTTAAAAAGTTCCAAGGAAATTTAACGCTTAAGAACACAGAAGTAAAAGCAGTTAAACAGGAAAGCAAGTCTTATTGAATCCATATTTATATTAACATGAATCAAATCTCCCCTTTCACAAATCTGGCGTAAATTTCATCCAGTGTCGTCCATGTGTTTATTTCCATAGAATCTCAGGAAGAACTACAAAGACAAATGTCTGGAGAGATTCTCCGCGTTTCTGGGCAAACAATCGAGAGAAATTATGCCCTGGTTCGAAGATAGAGCATTTAGGGTGATAATAACAACATATTGTGCTCCTGGTGCGGAGTCGAATTCATAATAACACCCTGTGTGGGTTTCTCGGCGCGGCGAGCAAATCTGTGATAAACGGCAACATCAAGTGGAATTTCTTATTAGATTACTTAAATGCAGTTGCCGGAAAATTCATTTACCGTTGCCGCTCAATATCGGCCAGGCTCCTCGCGGATGTGGCAATGAAATTACGGGGAATCCCAGACAGATGTGCCCAATGTAGGCTCGAAACCGGCGAGCTAGGATTGAAAACACGAATTGGACATGAATGTAATTGAGATGGGCTTGAACACAACTCGATAGTCATCGGCTTCCCCCCTCCATGATAGATGGACACCGGTGTTTCGCCATTTAATAGAGAGCAGGCACTGATGTTAAGGGCCGTAGCTCGATTTGTCTCCTTGTTTACCAATCGTAACGGAATAATCCTTGAAAGAGTCGTCGGTGATCGTCACGACATCCTCGTATGTACGTTCACACGCGTAGCTGTACTATGAAATAGACCGATTTAGTGGCATAATGAAACAAGGCATATGATGAGATGTTGTAGTATATTTATGACAAAAATGGGAAAGAAAAGCATATTATTTATAAATTATCAAGTGATATAATGATAACCTTTACATTTAATTTTGGAAATATTAAACCCTTATCTTAATGGTAGTGACCAGTCAGTTTACAATGTCGCAAAATGACGGTGCTGAAGTGTTTATTGAAAGGCGTTATAACTGAATACCAGCTGTGGTTTAATAAATGTACCACTGTTCTATAGGAAAGCCAACAACCTTTATTTCCCCACGTACCACGAAACATGCATGCGCAGCCAATAAGGTTTCAGAGCTGAATCTTTCGGATGGTGGTTCGTTCATACAATATCAGGAAGCAAGCTATCCACCATTACCACATTATAGTGATTAAGACAATAGGTTTTAATAAACATACCAAATAAACTTGTTGTGATCGATATTTATAAACAGATTTACTTGTATATAGGATGCCAAAAAGTGAAAAATATCAATGAATTTTCACATGATTAGTCTGCTTGACTTCAAAGTTAGATAACAAATTTAATCCGCTGTGATTTTCAGGGACGTTACACACTGAGAAAGTAAGAAGGCCTGAAATCATAACATGGTAATAGAAGCTTATTCAGAGATAAAACCAGGTCACAAGTAGACGTTCATCTCAGTATCTAGTTTTACCGTCATTTGTCACCTATGCGTTTCGTTTTTGGGAGAGTATAATATAGATAGTCATGCCTCTATGAACATGAAAATGATTTATCTCACTGCTTCTTGCCCAGTAGGTATGTCTGCAATAGCAATACCGCTTCGAGTTGGCATGCGTTGTTCCAAATCCATACGTTCTAGCGCTAAACGTTTTTGTCCAGGCCAAATAAAAAAGAAATGAAATCATCTGATCCGGAATCATTGAACGTTCGGAAATGAAGGTAGAGCTATGTCCAGTGAATTGGCCGTTAGGGGAATTCTGTCTAAACAGAGCTGGCTCGGGGGCCTTTGATGGGACATTGTCACTCTGCGAATTCCCATCTTAGCCCTTAAATTAAACTTTGAGTGATCGAACGAGGAAAACGAGGAGAAAAGAATTGTCCGGGACATAACCGGGATAAGCGTCAAAGGATGGAGTTCTGATGTAGCCCTGTGTTAACGCCTGTGCAAATATCGCCGACGATGATAACCCTTCCATTGACACAAGAAAGTGTCTATAAACGCCCAAGACGCTGACGTCCGTTGAAAAGCGACCATAATAGTCAACGCCGCAGCATTGAAACTCGCAGACTCCATGCAATGACTTCCATTCTGCTTCTGATCATACACAATGAAAGTCTGGTCAGAGTTAAAAAGGTGATCTCTTCAGAGGCTAAGTTTTAGTCTCACGGTATGATAAAGTACAGACGAAATTAGACGAGATGCCAATATTGTACACCATTTTCCCTTTCAGAGACCGTTTCATCTTGACCACATAACTATTTGACGAATTTGGCAGGAGTGTTTACCATCAAATATAGCGTGGAGGGATTTTTAAGCTGAAGAGCCATTATGTCTTGAAGAAGGTTATGGGAAGATAGAGTGTATGTTATTATGATTCGACGTAGTAAACTTTTGCCTGGACGCATGACCTATGTGACATTACCGTTTAAAACAAGAACTATGAAGACAGGTAAAGACAAATAGGAAAAATACGGCACATGTTACCGCTACCTTACTCAGCCTAATACAGTAGCAAACTCAAGGACTAGCTACACAAAAGTTAACCAGTGAACGTATCGTTTTCTTCGGTGACGTTGCAGTGCGTGTGTACGTCATATGTGTTTAATGAACATACATACACCGATAATTGTGACGTAATAAAGGAAAGAAGAAATGAGCTCATAGCTTTGGACCGTCTTGTTACTGGCTGGAAGGAGATTTAGAAGTTTTTCATTGCAAAACCGGCTAACTGAATGGCTTTGAAAGACAGCTTGATCATGTATTTTTGCATTTACACATTACAGTTGATCTGGGCGGCTTGCCGGCCGAGTACACTTATCACCTTTTCCAAGTGACATTCATTAGGATCACAGCTTACACACGTGTCTGCTACATTGAGTATGTTGGCGTCTTGAGTATGTTTGCTTTTCTGCCTGGGCACACCTGACAATAGTTAAGTAATCCGGAGAACGCCCAACAACACAGAAAGCCAATATGATACCGCTTAGCAAACCCCACGCCGTTTGCAAACCTTTTCAAGCTCTCATGTTCCCTTACAGTCATCGTCTTGGAAACTCCTAAGTGTCGATAAAACGAAGAAAAGCTCGGTAATCAGAACCATTAGCTTAAAAGGACTATAGAACGCACGCGACAAAGCCTTGTAAAACGTACCAAAATGGACGCCTTGTTCATGAATTCCATTGTTAACTGTAACTAAGTTTGCAGAGGGCCAATATAGTGCTTGGACATTGCTAATAATGGCGTTAAAATTAAATCTCATTCTAAAGTGTCTTAAATTTGTCCATTCAAAACCTCAGAATGTATTTTCTAATTGCCGATAATTCACTTACTGTCACAAAAAAACTGACTTCTCTCCCCAGCAATATACATTAAAATCTTAGGTTTTGGAAATTTCATAGTTTAATGAAAAATCGCTTATTGTTCAGTTGGCTGCATGCATGCAAACGGTGCTTTATTTTGACGATAATATTATGGCATGTAGTTTTCTTTTCTGGATTTTATCACATAAAAAAAACTTATCGCTTTTCCTCTTTCCTGACCACGAATGTAATTGAGTCAGGTTGAGTCGCCCAGAGAATAATAGCTGAATTTTGCGAAACGCCTGACGTCCTTGTCGCCAACAAAGACGAAGGAAGGCGGCCATCTGAGGGAGCCTTATCAACGGCTATAATGGGATTTCTATCCATGGCTTTTCAATATTGCTCCGCGTCATTTACAGGATTCCACGCCTCGAAGTGTCATATTTCATAATTAACGCCTCGGTACATCTCTCTCCACGACATATGCCAGTAGTTTTGCTCCTCGTGCCTGACAAGGATGCGAGCATCTCGCAAGCCATATAACGTTGTATAAATCTATTGTCTGTGGCTCGGGGAAGCCGGCGGACGGCGGGGGGAATGACGCAGGAGATTAGTACAATGACAAAGGCTACCGTCAGCCGCAGAACGACAACAAATCTGGAATTATTCAAAAGGTAGACGCCAGAGAACAGAAGGCGGAAGTGTCTACGGAGTACAGTACAGTGCGTATGGCTTCTTTTGTCATGTGCCAGTGAATATATTTGTGTATGCGTATATACGGTGACAAACAATGCACGGATCGCTAAAGCTTTGGCATACCTGACATGCTACAAGTCACATAATCTTGGGGGGAAGGGACAATGTTCATTACAGTTAAGCTACGGCCGGACTACAGTCGGACTGACGAATGAGTTCTAATCACCACGAGCAAAACCAACCCTAACAAATATACGAGAGATTTGCAAATAACATAAGTACAGATGTATCCAAGTCTCTCTAAAGTTAGATCTAATATAGCCACTCCACCCCCTCCCCTCCACAGACACACACACACACTCCCCCACCACAAACTTTTCGCCTACTAGATCTAAAGACAACCCCAGTCTAGCCCGTCTAAAGTGTTGTCGCAGATCGAATTTTTGCCCGCAAAGTTTTAGAAGCGAAGTCGACTGTTTCAGTATACTTGTATTTAAAGCAACCATTTTGACTGGCACTTTCATTTGACAATGCAGGTGGGGCGGCCAGGGAGTTGGCGTTTCTTCAGAGTAGTTGGCGAAAAGGCAGTACAGGGAGCTGCTTTTACCTCTTGGTTTGGTGAAATTGAAACGTATGAGTTTCATTCACCTCTAGCATAAACTAAATGTATTTAATACACCATGGGCCAGTTCCGTTAAGTCCTATTTTATATTTAAAATTTTAACCAAAATTAATCAGCAGTCAATGTAGTTCTACAGTCAAAGTACAACACCAGCAGATTTAAATCATATATGATATATTGTTGCGCAATTATTTTAGGACTAAGTACAAAATTGAAGACTTGGCTTAAAGATAGAAATGGTAGTAAGTCTTACACCAGTTTTGAACAACCCTGTTAGAGCGTGAAAAGTAGAACTAGATCGACGAGGACAATACGACAGTTGGCAAAATGGTCCGACGGAACCTGTGAAACACGACATCTTGTCAACGTACATCAGATTTATTCTGTTTTTAAAAGTTTAAAAAGTAGCAACTCACACACCCCCTAGGCTCGTGCAATCTTTTGTCATATTATTTGGCCTTAAAAGTCTGAATTTGGACATATTCATTCTGACGAATGTCAAATGTTTCTTCTGTCCTGAATTTGAACTTGAGATTGCCTGTTTGATGTTTGAATTGAGTTATTATATTAGTTACATCCTATACAAACATAATTACAAAAAAGTTGGCAAGGCTTTTAGTTATTTTTTGTGTTCTTCATAATTATGAAACTTTATGTTTTGAACAAGGTTGGAGAGTTTTTAATGCGGTGTCAATGACAGCATACGAATGCTGTTCACAGTTTCAACCTCGGGACAGAGAACGACTGTAAACATCTACAAAGGTGTATCGATTATACATTTTCTGAGCTGTATTTCTTCACAAAACACACAGTCTTCCCATTACTGTTCGTTTAAATGTCACACAAAGGCGGAAATGGATGATGGTAGCAAGTTTACCGATATCATCTTTTGTAGACGAATCTATTTTGCATGGAAAGACGACGTGATCTATGCTGGGCGAACGGGCAACGGATGCGAGGATTAATTATATATCGCGGAGCTTGAGGTGGAGGGAAATACCTCCAAGCTATTGAACTACAGATTCATATGAACACGGTTCGTATTGGCAGACTTAAATATTTATTGCTTCGACAATGAAGTTGTTCAGGGATAGTATAGACAGTGGCGGCTAAACTTACATAGCGGAGATTTGCACAGTGTGGAGCCCCCGGCGACAGAAAGGAACTGGCATTTTGTTCGAAATACACACAACCACGGTCACTTACAGGGACTTACCGGAAGTAGATACAGGATCAGTACTAGTCACATATCCGGAAGGTTTATCCCCTGGGTCTCTGGCCATTCCCAGGTCACAATTAAGCCTGCCTGTGGACGCATCATTACAGAGGTTTTTGCGGATATATGTTGGCCGGTCATCAATAGTTAAGGATCGTACCGTCAAACCCTGGGCTAGACCATTACACCTTATGCGACAAAACCAAACCAAAACACGAAGCTGTTTAACTACTATCTGTACTGCGACCTATATATCGTTGGCACAGAAAGGAGAACAATATAAACCATTCTAGAGTTCAACCACCTGATATTTTATTTCATTCTAGTTTTATTAAATTCTAAAATAAAAACGGCACCAAACGTCATTAAAATATATTTTCATTTTCTTTCCTTTTTTCAGTTGCCACGATATGATGACTGAAAAACAACCAGTGTCATTGGCTCAATCGTAATCTTCTTGCCCATTGTCTGCATCTTGTTTAAAATTATTTACACAAGTTATCTGACAGCTGTTTACAGACAGCAGCCTGGTGTAGATCTAATTCTTCGATCAATGTTTTCTTTTTTCTTATCAAATTGATCTAATCAAATTGTCCAATCAGGAGCTCCAAATTTAGGCAGGGGCACACAACACTGAACATATCTACTTCGTTTCTCGCATGGCCCAATATTGATTCGTGAGCTGTTTCTAATGCGTGTAAACTCGGTTACATATATAGCAACATTTTACAGTCAATGCTACATTGAGATACACCTAATATTAAAACTGGAAAAATTTAATTTGGATTGGGTTTTATTTCTGAAAAATGATTGCTTCCCTGCTTTCATGGAAGCAGCAATAGTTTATATGTATTCAGCTACAAAGTTTGCGTATTACTGCTGCAATTCTGCCCTTTCATTGTCCCGGTTTGGTCGATAGCCGGTGTGACGATTTCTGGTTGTGGCGTAAATATCCTCAATTAATGCTGGCATGAGTTGACACACTTTATTGGTAATACTAACTATTATATCCTAGGGGTCTCCGTGGCCTGGGTTGTTAGCGTGCCAGCACGGCGCAATGACCCAGGAGCCTCTCACCAATGCGGTCGCTGTGAGTTCATGTCCAGCTTATGCTGGCCTCTTCTTCGGAAGGTACGTCGTGGGTTTCCCCCTTGGTTCTGCCCGGTTTCCTGTCACCATAATTCTGACCCGCCGTCGTAACAGAGAAATATTCTGGAGTAGAGCGTAAAACACCAAAGCCGTTTAAAAGCACACGTATCATAACTTGTGAGCCTGTTTACGCATTGACTGACTGATTTAATTTTAATGATTGGTGTTCATAGGCAATTATCGGTACTCAAGAATATTTAATTGATTTCGTAAGTAAACCACTGATGATTCTGAAATGTATGAAGAGCTTTCACACTCATGACTAGCCTAAGTACCAGTCTGTTTCTTCAGAGTAACTCTTAACGTAGAAATTACCTGAAACATTCGAACACATTCTGGAGACGAGCTCCACAGCGCATTCGAAACATTTCTGTGAACAGTGGGAGGGGCGTAAGTAAATGGACATATTTACTCACGTGATTGTGGTACGCGAAGGCGGAAGACTGTTAAAATCACCAAATTTGATCGACTGATAAGTGATGTCATTTAACCAAAAAGACGCCTTTTTTCTCCCCAAAGTTTTTATTGCCGCCGTCACTTGAATATTCCAAAAGACAGTGCTACGACACACATACGTGTCAGGCCAAATGTTGAAACGTTAATCTGAAACAACGGGATGATCCTTAGGCTAACAAGTGGCGCACGGATGTTTGCTCGTACATGCATTGTTCGCGCATTGCGTACGTCATATATATTAGCGACATAGTCATATACTTCTGTAAAACCTGTAAATTTACATGGATACGGGCATACTTTTCATAATAAATGCACAGTAAAAATTTTACAGTGAGTTAAACAATGCGCAGTCGGAAATGTTGTGTGCAATGTTGTAACTTAGGCATAAGTGTGGTTTTTGTTTGGCTCGCGCATGGCCCATTGTGCTAAAGCGTTCTGATGTGCGCTCGAAACACCAATCTGGTTTGTCGGTGAAAGACAAGTTTTCTCCAGCGAACTTCATGTGCGACCAACCCAAGATTCCCCGAGAACTTACACGAATACCGTCCTACTTCCCCATACAGATGTAAAATATACCTGGTTGAATGATTAAATTTTAATGTAATTTAGTCAGTGAAACAGACATATGAAAGCTACATGCAGCCTCAAAGTTGTAAAATACAGTGTTGTCAAAGGCTATCACAAAGTTAGAGGGTATCACAAAGTATGCCACATATAGCACGATCAACATTAAGGCAGCGATGTATATTTTCCTTTAATGTCTTTGTATTTTGATTTAATTTATTTATGGCTTGGTACTTTCCGGGGGAAACCCCTGGCCGTTCGTGGGAAGGCCTGCCAACAAACTGCGTACTGAAGCGTTCTGCTAGCAGGAAAGGCTGGACTTAGCAGCCTTGGCCACAGAGGACCCTCTTTTGTATTTTGAAGAGCTTGTAACAGATGGCAGACATTCATCTCTTTTGAAGATTGGATGCTGAAGATGATGACTTAAAATAATCCCATATTTAATGAATATGTGTTATTGAATCTAATTTCATTTTTCTTTGCGTCATAATAGGCCTTTGAATATGAAATGTAGATTATGCATTGCCAAAAACACAGCACTATCCGTGTCTCAATAGTAACTCAAGGCGGAAATGAATAACGAAACGAACTTTCTCACCCGTCGTAACTCCCGCGCCTGAATCACCATGGTCAAGATGTGTGTCCACTGTTTAAAAGCAACGGAAAGTCTGCATAACAAAAGTGATATATAAAACGACAATAAAAGATGAAAAGAACGAACAACCGGAAAGAGAAGCGTTTTTTTTTTTAAGAAAGCCTTGCGACATCTGGACAACCACACGGTTCTGCCACTTCCCCTATACCAGCGGAACGTTTGTGCTGATCGTGATAAAAGTCTCAGCTCGTGATAACAATCTCAGTTTCTGGGACAATAAATTTGTCGTGAGCCATAAAACTGCTGAAATACCAGGCGCCGTAATAGCTGGACATGTGGACGAACTGAGTCAGCGTTATGAAGAACAAACAGGGCGGCATGTCCATGGTTATTCATGGGGCGTGTGGCAATAGCTAGGGATGTACTTCGATAATTGCAGGCTGTAAATTATCATGGACAGGGGCTATTTCTACTCCGCTAAAACCGTAATGTAATAGCAGAGTGGCGTGTTCGGGAATTTTTTGCGCAAATAAAAACAGAATTCTATTTTGTCATGAAAGTTTTTTGTCTTCTCCTTTGTTTATTCGTCACATTTTTTCCTAATTATTTACTGGTTCATATATGATATATCTTCGCACTACCAATTCCAAAGCTCTTTTCTCGCATTGTGATATTTTCATGTATTCCTTGATTTATTTATTGACTCATTGACTGATTTATTTAGTTAGTTAGTTAGGCTACTTTCTAATGAGCTTGTTAGTGTGTTATTGTCAACTTCAGTGTAACAAGTACAGACATCACTTTTGCACCAAATAGCCCCCATACGTTAAAATCTGTGATTTATGTATTTTGACTAGTAATTTACGCCATACTCAAGAATATTAACTCATTATTACCATATTATCAATCTAGTTCGAAATTCGATTCTTTGCCATAGATTGGGCCTCAAATTGGGTATGATGTATGGAGTTACACTAATAAATATTACTGTAATATTTCCGGTTGAATTTAAAAGCAAAACACCGACGCACCCATGCACAACTGTTTGGCAGGGCCCCAATGGACAGTTGACTAATAGGGCACGCACAAGTTGAGTGCCAAGGCATGATCATTTGACATTCATTTAGAAACAGTCATTGAGATTAGGCTAGAAATAGCTACAAATGTAAGCTAGATTGATTCTCCCGTGGCTGCTGAGCGTGCCAGCGCAGCGCAATGACCCAGGAGTGGTCGCTGCGAGTTTGAAATTGAATGTGGCTTCCTCTCCCGCCGCACGTGGTAAGGTCTGTCAGGATGGTCACTGGTTTCCCCCTGGCTCTCCCCACGGTTTCTTCCACCATAAAGCTGACTGCCGTCGTACAAGTAAAATATTTCTTGAGTATGGCGTAAAGACCAATCAAAAAAAATAAATCATATAAAGCATATTGTATAAAATGAAATAAAAAGACATCATAGCAAGTAAAAACTACAGCAGCGACGACAGTGTGATAGTACAAAAGGTTCCACGTATGTATAACCGATAAAATCCAGGTTTTGTCCCATATACTGCTCTTTGGGTTTTAGAGTAACTGTTCATATAAATACATAAAGGCTCTCAGCCCTTATAAATCTGTTTGACTGCAAATCGTTTCTTCATAAAACTCGGCAAAGGGCGATAACTGAGAAAAATGGAATGACCGAGTTGAGTCCCTTCTCATCGTGTTTATCCATTGCCTCCGAGAGCCGTTGCTGTATAAAGCTTTCAAATCCAACATTTATACAGGATTAGCTGGAAAATCGAACAAAATGTAGAAAACCTTCCTTTAGTGACAGGAACGAAATGTGCCATACTAGATTTCAACATTAGTCACACGACATTTAAAAACTCATCATGTTACATAAAACCCTTTATTGTATACGTATTTATATATGACTGTAGTTAAACACGAGAATCACGAATCATCCAATATTGCCAGGACGGGCAGTTTTATTGGATGGAACAAACTGGACTGCCAGTGGCAAAGCACTGACCTCTGGCGAGCTACAGATCAACCTGCCTACTTGTGTTTTTAAAGGCCAAATGCCTCCTCCTCGTCATATGACGGAAAAAATATTAAGTGACAATCTATAATATTAGAGGTAAAATCCCTAGCGTACATAGCCTACACACATCCTGCCTGTAAGGTATAGATTTCCTTCCACCATAATGATGGTCCCCGTCGTATAAGTGAAATATTCTTGAGTACTATGTAAACATCATTCAAATAAACAAATAAATGCAACGTATAAATTGGTCGCTATATTGATGGAAAGCATAAGGTCTTCAATCAACGTATAACATACCCTGCACAAACGTGCTTATGTTCTCTTTTCACCACTTATTTTCATCACCGATTCCAACAAACAATAGGAACAGGAAAATCTGATGAAACCCCATTTCGTTTCGCTTTTCCGCTCAAACGAAACTATGTTTTAACACATTTTGCTACTTTAAGTTCCAACAAGCTGCCTGACCACTGTAAGTTTTGTAAAAAGAGGTCACCTCTTGCTAGCGTATAACAAGAGAACATCACAAGTTTCCTTACAAGTAGTCAATCTTCAAATGAAAACTTTCACGTGTACGAAATTTCCGGACCAATATATGCTACCCAGGGAACTCAACCTGTGGTAGGACCTAATTCACAAATACAATGCCTCGATGAAACGCAAAATTCTCAATCATTTGGGTGTCATAAAATCCGTTGGTCAGCTTGAAATAGTAGTTTTTGTTGCCTGTATGTTTTTTTAAAATTCACATTTCCGTGAATGTTCATGATAAAAGATTCCATAGCGAAGTCTCGAGGGCGAAGAGCCACAGTGAATTACAATACCGTCATAGTGAAGTCACGAGGGCGAAGAGCCACAGTGAATTACAATACCTTCATAGTGAAGTCACGAGGGCGAAGAGCCACAGTGAATTACAATACCTTCATAGTGAAGTCATGAGGGCGAAGAACCACATTGAATTACAATACCTTCATATTACATGTCGACCTGCACATGCTATTTCGGAAAGTTCACTGCCTCATTTTCCATTTGCTGCGAGTATCTCCACCGTCGAAGATGACAATTTATAATATCAGAGGTTGTATCCATACAAATTTGTTCACACATCCAAAAATACATGGGTAGTCTTTCTTTGTATATTTTGTCGCATACTCTTTGCTGAGGATTTTTTCCGATTACTAAAACGTCACAATAGAGAATAATGCAAGGGAGCTAACCAAGAATGAACATTACTTGACGACGTTGTCGGATGTCAATAAGGATGATCTCCCTTGCTCCTCTAAGTTTTCAAAAATGAACGCGCTGAGCCATTCAAACATGTAGTTAGTGCATTTATTTGTTTGAAGCCATTACCTTGCTATATACACAAGGCGATAAAGCATAGCATGCTGATCTACCAGCTTATACATACCCAAAATCTAGGCCTTTTTCCTGTTATCTGTGAACACGAATATTGTCCTCAAAGGTTGAACCGGAAGACGTTCAGCATGAAGGGGGATAGTGCAACGACTGCTTGACCTGTATCAGTGCAATGGCTCGGGTGGGGCCGCTTACTTACCTTCTGTAAGGCGTCTCAGTGAAGCACCACTAGATAAAAGGACGGTGGAAATCCGTCCTACAACAAGGAGGCACATTACATGTACTCTAAGGATTCCTTCATCGGCATATGACAGAAAAATTGTTAAGTAGGACTTTAAACCGGAAGCACTCACTCACTTGAACCGGAATGAATTAATGCACATTTTTACATTGGTTTTGAGTCGATTATTGCAGCCTAACATACCACTTCTTAAGTCGTATATGTAAGAAATGATTACATCATTACACCCAATGTAGACACCCGTAATGTAGTACAACTCCGTAGTGTAACGCAATGTATGTACGTCTATGTATGTATGTATTTATGTATGTAGCCAGTCACGTTATACTGACACCGGGCCAACCAGTCCTTTTCCTGTTTCTTATTTACATGATTTTGGCTTTTTAGTGACTGAGAATATGGTATATATTGGCGTTTCTCTTGTTTTAAATAATTTACGAAACACCGAAAAGGGCGGTTTTTCAATTTGTCAAAATTTGTGACAAACCTTTCGTTACTGAATTTGCTGCTACTGGCCTATAAACATACTGATACCAGTTATACTAGGCCACCCCAGGTGGTACCAATATCTGGTCTGGTCCATGGACTAGCACCCACTCACGTTATACTGTCACTGGACCAACCAGTCCTGTTTCCTTACTCTAACCCCTCAGTGCTGAGCCCCAGGCGAGGCAGGAACAAGTACAATTCGCTGATAAGTTTTGAAAACACTTTTTTAAATTAAAAAAAAAACGACGATTATTCATAAAGCTTTGTTATCATTACCTAGACCTTATAATGTAGGCCTAAATGGAAGTTTTTATAGTTTACTTTGACAAAAGTTAACCTTCTCAAGTCTCAAGTCTCGAGTCTATCCCTTCAATTTGAGCATTTTACAATTTCAAGACTATAGGTGTTAAGGAAAGAGGGACATTCTCCGGGACAGCTCTAGTAAAACACTTGAATCTTTTATTATTCCGCAGTGAAAGTATATCGTTAGGGCGGGAGACCACAGCACTTCGTCAGACACCAGAAGTGCTACTGTATAGAGCCTTGGCGGAACATGCGGAGACTAAATCTGAGCAGGAGACGTCACAGGTTAAGGGTTTGTGATCTACATCGATGGCCAACACCTTAGATTACTGGGCCAGCGAGAGCCTTGCCTATGCCTTTTAATACAGCCTCATGACACACAAGCAGTAAATTCTGTTTTCAACTCACACTTAAACGGAATTTTATCTACACATAGAAGCGAGTAAATACTGTTGTACCGAACGTGGGAAGGTCTGTCAGCAACCTCGAAGTGGTCGAGGTGTTTCCTTCGGGCTGTGGCCAGTTTCCTCCCACCATAATGGTGGCCGTCATTGTATAAGTGTAATGTTCTTGAGTACGGCGTAAAACACCAATCAAATAAATAAACAAAATACTGTTGTGTAATAGGTACAAGCTAGGCAGTTAATACGTGTAGTCTAACTAAAAGTAATAACTACATTATTGATAGCATTTACTACCCGTAATGTAACATTTTTACATTATGAGTAGCAAATGTTATCCATACATGGTGTAATAATTATTATATTACAGGATTTTATTACCCAGTTCAAATTTCAATGTATTAGTCCGTGAATAACTTCCACGTCGAATACAAATGTAGGTATATCAGTGGCACTTTTGATTACAACTGTTCATAAAAGTACAACGTTAATGTAATAAACACGGATGTTTAAACAGCCTCTAGAACTGGATTAAGCAAAAGTAGATACAGCTAGGGCAACTAAGAAACACGTCGCCAGATGTCTTGAACACTTTATCCATATTTATCAACAATTAGGAATGTTATACCCATTGTAGAATTTAAGAAACTTACAGAAAAAGCGTTTGCTGAGTGCCCGTAGCTGTGACTGAAGTCATTTTACACGGGATCTAACAAATTCTACCGTTGTTCCGTTGCGTTCCGTTGTTTATCGTCGGAAGACCCGGATGTGTCATATGCACTTGAAAACCGTGACTTAATATGACGCGTTACGTCACATGTTTAGGTTGCACAAGAGAATAGCAGAGGAAAATAAAACATTCTGAGATAAAGACAATCAAAGTGATAATAGATCACGAGATGCGAAGATCAGACAATTGACATTCACGGCACTGCTTGGCCACGACACTGCTTGGTCACGACACTGGGACATCACGGCACACGAGGATCACGACACACGAGGATTACAACACACACAGACATGACATTCGAAGATCACGAGATGCGAAGCTCACGACACTGCTATAGGCCACGACACTCGAAGATCACGACACATTAAAATCATGACGATCAAATTTCTCACGCCTCTTAACACCGCCATTATGATACTGAATCAATCAACCCGATGTTATCGCCACGCCGGATAAATCTATCGACATGCATACATACATAACTACATTTGGATGACGGCCCCATTCCACAGATTGATTTCCTACAGGGTAATAAGCTTATTTCAGGGATCAAGATATTCTAATCAACAATGGTTAATTCATCAAGATTCACAAATGAATAATTCCCAATAGATGTAAAAACTAAACGTACCTTTTTGGGCCAGCAAAGCATAATTTTCGTAGCGTAAGTTTTAACGTTAACGAATTCACCATCTGAAAATCAAAGTTTAACTCTTTGTGTTACATTAATTTACGTACTCTTTTGAAATATGTCTGTTTGCGTCACACTGATCAATAAAATTTCTGGATCTGAACGATCAAAAAACATGATGTCGTGTGCTATTCTATGTGGTTGAGATGGGTTACCATGTTCTGTTCAACAATCGGTAATATCACAACGTAACCTGAGATGGTAAGGGACTGGATCTAATGGGTTAAGTGGAAAGTGGGTTTTAGATGGAAGGCTCTGTGAAGTATAAGGTTTATTTCGGTTGCATTTAATTCATTTTGCATTAATTCAGGACGCAGGAATTTCTTTCTAAATGCAATTTGAATTGTTTTGATTGTACGGTTTATCCAAGTCAGCTTATTCCTAAAGCTCCTAAGAAAAGGCCATCAGGTTTGGACTTACGCCTCATTAGAATCGAGTGACACAGAAGCCGTTGTCAAGGGAACAATATGTCTCTCAGACGATGCATGATTGGTTAATGCGAAATTCTGTTCGATTGATGAGTGGATTTGTGGGTACATACATCGTCTTTTAAACAGCTAATGTCATTTTAGGGTCACAAAGGTGAAATACGTTCAACTCTTGGATATTAGACAAAATACTATCCGAAAACATGTACTCAAACATTACTAACAACCATGCTTTGAGTGAGTGATTGGGGTTTAACGTCGTGCTCAATAATTTTTCACTCATATGACGACGAAGGAATCCTTAGGGTGTATGTAATGCACCTCTTTCTTGCAGGACGGATTTCCACCGCTCTTTTATCTAGTGCTGCTTCACTGAAACGACTTACTGAAGGCAAGTAAGGTGTCCCCACCCGAGCCATTATACTGATACGTGTCATGGACTACCAAATGCCAAACGAGGAAGACACAAGTCTTAGGTGTGACTTGTTCAGGATTGATCCTGGATCTACCGCTCCCGAAGCGGACGCTCTGCCAGCTGTGCTATCCGGGCCGGTCCCATGCTTTGAAGTAAAATGTATAATAGGCCTATACTGAGTACTTTGCAAAATGCTACTTAAGTAATTCCCAGTCAACAAATGAACAATCATATACATGGTTTACTAGACAAAAATAGATAGTAAATAAATACTATTTATACACATCCTGCTTCATTATTTCCGTAGAAAATTGTTCGCTGTTAAGAAAAAAATAATAATAATATAACAAGTTAATGTTAACTTCATTAAAAGTTTACTGTACTATGCCGATCGGCTTTCTTCTCGGTCTGAATAAGGCTTAGTCGAAATTATTCTTAGTCCAGATTTAGTCTCCTTCTGCTCACCACAAACAGTTACGCCTGCACTATGCCCCAAGCGAACAGACTACACTGTGTTTTTATATCAGAATTTCCTAGCATCGAATGAATGAATTAATGATTATGGAAATATTTCAGCCATGCCGTGGCGATACTAGCATCGAACTCTGAAGACATACTGCCGTGAAAATAGCCACAAAACATAAAATAAATTTTATTGATTAAGGTTATATTGCACTAAAACGTAAAAACAATTTATGTATGGCAGTTTCAGAAACAGGGTTCGAATAAAAGTTGATCTCAATTTAAGCAACTGGTGTCGCACGTTAAAACATACTCCATCAATTATTCAAGCTAATGGGAGTTTAACAAAACAGCATTTCCCCTGAAATAAGATGAGATTTGTATTTCTAATTGTTCATGTAAATGCATAGTAGCAAATTAAAACGATATCCGCCTTCCTACACCCACCCCCACCCCACCATGCGCAATGCACAATATTGCGAAAAGGCTGACGGAGTTTCACGCAAAATACCTCCGCTGTTTCGGATTTAAGATTACCTTATTTACCTAAATCAGAATTCCCTTACATCACCCTTTAGCACATTTTTATAACTAATTGATGACAGATAATGTATAGGTATATTACATAAAATGAACTCTACAAAGCCCTTCATTTTTTATCTTCAGATTTTAGATAATCCCACTCTTGTATCCTTTCTGTTGCATTTCAGTTCCCATGTATGTCGTCATTAAAACGCAAGTGATGGATCGGTATCTTTCGAGTGGATGGATCCCAGAGTAAAAAAAACCACAGCTGCTTAAACATAGAGACAGGAGCATCCTCACTGAGTGAGACAAACTGCCGGTCTGGCCAAAAGTGTCCACGAAAATAAAGTGATGGATCAAGGTTGATGCTAACATTACTCTTCTAAAGAAGTTTTTTCACGGAGTTTAGTAGAAAGAGCATTGCAAATATATGGGTAGCCTTATCAACGAATGGTCAGTTATAAATACAGAATGTCATACTTTGAAAGTTTTGAGGCTATGAGAAACTGTGATACCTCTCCTATTCGCCAATACATGAGTTTTCTCGTTTTGAGCGTAAATGAAGCCACGTGGTGCTGCTTGACCATTCAGTAAGGGGGTTTAGTTGTGTGGACACAGACTTAGCCATTTGTAGCTTTTCCGCTTTGTTTACGTCCCAAAGAGTTACCTATTTGACCCTATAAAACGACACCGTAAGCTGCAAGACGGTTGATCTTGGCGCAAAGTAAACGTGAACATTCCCCCAGTTACCACAGGTTGGAGGGTGCGACTGTACATTTTCAAATGTACTTTGTCATAGATGATCCCATTTGAAAAGGGCAATGCTTTAAAGGAGTTCGTATCAATGTGGAATGTTCACATTTCCACTACACCAGGGTGGAACGTTTTGCCTGTAAACTCGTGTAAAGGGCGTCTGAATACGCATGCGGCAATGTGCTTATCTTACTTTTCATGTTGTTATGTTCTGTGATGTTGTGTTCTAATTATAAAATTTACTTACTGTTTTATCAGTGTTTCATTGTTACATAACAGATTAGTCAGGAAGGTCTTACTTATACAACTGCTGTCAGGTTTTATGGGCTGAGAAAACCGGAATGCTCGGAGTAAACCACTGACCTTTGGCAAGTTACTGACGAACATTAGTTACCCACAGATACGCACACTAGACTGTTGGAAAACCAGTGGTCCTCAAGGAATGTTAGACTGTGCATACGGCCAACCAATCGTCGTCGACCACTTATCGTCACCATTAGAATAGTGGCGCGCGGGAATCCACAAATTCCCTGCCCAAGGCTGGGATTGAACGACTGTCAGGGATTCGACACGGAAACGTAAATAAGTGCATTTTCGGTGTTAGAACAGATAAGCCACTGAGCCATGTGATGTGAAACTAATTCACTTCTGTATGGATTTTTGCATTCTTTGCTTTGGTGACTTCAGTAGGTATCGATTAGGATTTTTTTAGTAACGTTTTAATCTGAGGACGATTCCCCCTCGATGCGTGAAGCAAACCCCCTATCGTAGCTAACAAGACAGACACATACAGATGGTTAAGTAAAGGTATAGTGACTTATGTAAGAGGAAGTATTGACGCTCATATAAATAAGAGACAGCTAGATGGTGATGGGTAAAGGCCTGCGGATCGTACCGATGTGTTTTGGGGTCACAGAGGAACTTACCATTAGAGCCAGGTGGTGCTGGGTAACGGCATGCGAGTCGTACCGATGTGTTTCAGGTTACAAACACTTTCACACTACTAGTTGTGCACGTTTTTCAGAAGTTTGAAAACATCATCTATAACGTACAAAGAACTGTGTCCATATCCACTAAGAAAAGATTTAGGCCTTTGAATTCTTTCTAATGCATTAGAAAATTCTTTCAGATAACGATTTGCAGGTTTATGCTCACGACGTTGGCGACACATCAAAATCCCTAAATGTCAAAAACAAAGAGCACCGGATAATAACGTCACAGACAATCAGCTTGTTAATACCACAGTACCGAAAACCCTCACCAGTTACGTAACCCATCGATGTAAACCAGTCTGATCTAGAAAATTCCTTAAACCCGTACACCTAAAAAGAACTCATACCGACACTGGACGGTGACAACTGACTGGTTATTTGAACTGCTAATGCTTGAACCACGGAGAACAGGTTGCCATAGACAGTGTTCACTACTCCCTTTGTCATGCTTGCTGAATCTTTCCCTTATTGGATCGAAGTCATGAATGTTTTTCAGTTACCTGACTTGATTTCAATACACAACCTCGCACATGACATAAAGTGTGAGAAATGTCATTTTGTTCCAGAATCAGGAACTGCTTTAGTTCCTATACAGGGATGTCGTGTGGAAAAATAAACTAAGGTTTTCATCCATAAGAATTGTATTACGTATTAGGCTCTTCAGAGTGGATCATATACATATTATTTTTTTAGAATTTGATACATTTAGGTTTTTAAAGAATCATACCAAGCGTAAATAACCTTTAAAACACCCCTTTGTTTAAGCGTGTATGTACAAAGATATATTTTAAACTCCTTGTTCTCACAGCGGAGGATTGACCCCCTGACCAGCTGATCTCAGAAGTTCGAATCCAGCGCTGGTTAGTTCGGCTGATGCGTCAAATCAGGAGGATTATGTGGTATACGTGATAAATGGTGTTGCTTGACTAGAATCACTCCTGCTTCCTCTGCCAGTATAGACTATTTTTACCTAAGTGAAAGATTCTTGAATACGTCTTTAATCACCAATCATACACGTAAACAGATTTGTACATGTAAGTTATGCTCAACAAGCTCAACGGCAAGAAAAGAAACTTTTGCATATTTTGACCTTTTTCGGACTATCAATGTCAACAAGCCCTCTACTGGGTCGACACACCATTTGTAAGACGAACCCTTTAAATCTGCCTAGTTATTAAACTAACTCGAGTGTATGCCCGAGAAGACACATTGATTACCATAGTTTCCTAACACTCAAGTAAAAAAAAAATAGCCTCGAGCCCCCAGACACACCGCAAATTCACACTTTCTCCGTAAACCGCCGCACGATCATGAGTAATGCCAGACTTTTCGCTTGTTCGTTTGCGTTAGAATGGAAACACGCTTGAGGGAAGACGGTGCTGGGCCCAAATGATAGAACGGAAGTGTGTGGATGACAGAGCGGTTGATATCAAAGAGATTTTCTCCACAACGTTACTTAACGTCGCCATTAATTTAGTCAGAGTAAAAAAAGGAATGCATACCTTTCATCAGGGTTTCGTCAATATATAGTATTTTTTCAAGATGTGCATATAAATAATGTAACCTTGAAGTCCAGACAGTTTAAAAAATGAATTGGTTAGTATACTATTTTTTAACGTCCTGATTTCTGAAATAACCCAGTCAAACTGTCCACAGGCTATTTTTGAAAGCAGACTAGCATGAGTTGCGTAGTGTTTTGGTTCTTTAGCTGCGCTGAGCCTTCTTGATAGCGCGCAGGGCTATTATCCTACTTTCCAAGGAGATTTCAAATATTGCTCACGGGAAAGAAATGCGGTTCTAGTCTAACAAGGTACCAATTTATTTATTGAGATACTTTTCAGTTACTTCTTACTTACTTTCTGTTGTCAACTCTGATTTTTTAGACGCCTGGGCAGAGAAAAGTACTCTAAATACTTAACAAAGACTGTGGCCGATGGGAGAGTAGGCCAACGCGGCGCAATTACCCAAATAAAAAAATAGCAATGATCAAAAAAATAAATTAATAATGTTCACTGACAATAAATATTGTCTGGTGTTCATACCATTCAACACATTAGCTGCAACAAAATGGCTGTAAATCATTCTGTTAGATGGCAGCGGTTTATTTACAAAAATGCCAACACTGAATTTTAGTGTAAGAATACAAACTTTTTGTCACAGTGGAAATATCTTACCAGTCTTCTGACGTATAGCCATCGTAATCTTCATCCAGCCATGTGACCACTTGTGTTATTCGCCTGTTGTCAACGTCTAATACCGCTGAGCACCTTGCCACTGTTATGTTTATGGAGTGGCCATACCTTACATAGCCTGAACTGGTCTTCAGAAACTATGGACTAAAGAGACATTCAGTAAACAAAATTAGCACAATACCTTGCTGAAGAGTAAACAAAAAAATACAAGATTTCGGATACTTACGCTGAGCTATACATTTGTTATACTGTTTAATATTTTGGATGATTCTTCAGTGGCAGCAGCATTTTGGTGGCATGGACTCGCCCTGCTACAAGAAGGCACAGAATATTTACATACACCTAATGACCCCTCGCCGTCATATGACTGACAAATTGTTAAGTACAACCAAAACTCAAAGCATACATACATACATTCCAGTGAGTGCATGTGTACGTGTTGCCGTCGCAACAGCAGTAAATAAACTGCTTAACTCAGACGAGGTGTTATCCTTGTTTCGCACGTGTGATCTGTGATCAACATGTACACGATGCAAACTGCGCAGAACTTTGCTCTGGATATAATACATTTGTCAAGCATAGCAAAAATGCTCGGTTAAAATAACTTGGTGGACTCATTTATCCACTCCAAATGGCATATTGCTTGTTTGATTGATTAATGTATGTTATCATCTTAGTCGCTCTTATCTTTTTGTAGCAGATCGACATATTTGTACTACTGGAACTCAATGTAGACTTCCCCCTTTCATCCTGGCATACGGGAAATACGATATATTTTCATTTACAAGCCCCAGATTCAGTAAAACTTCAAGAAAAAAATCAAAGACAATTCAAAATTAGAGAAAACATTTCAGTGCGTCTAAATCTGACCAATAATATGCAATGCCGTGAGATTCAAATTTAACATCATTAAGCATATGGCGTGACAATTCCAAACCAGACGCGCCACCATGCCATCTCCGAATAGTGAGACTACAGATATTTTTTCCAACGAAGTGAGTCACCGTTACATAATTGAAGTTTATAACTTTAGCTCAAGAAATTGTTGTTACGTTTATCATAGTAGTGAATCTCTTCTCTATTATTATTATTATTATTGTTGTTATTATTATACAAGAGAATAAAGTGTTGTGAATGTTACAACATCAAGCGTTCAGGAAATACATTCATACAGTTTATATAGTGTAAAACTGATAGCCGAGGTCGAGTAAGTGAAATATTCTTGAGTGCGGCGTAAAACATCAATCAAATAAATAAATAAATAAATATATGGTGTGATTAAAACCAATGGCATAGAATACTTTAAGCTGTTCGTTATGCATGGACAAATGTATATTTTTCTGCAAAAGCAGGTAAAGCAAATAAAGAAATATTACATATTAAAGAAAATAATTAGCCCTAAAATCTTTCTAAGCATGTGTGCTAGATGATGAAATTTTGCATAAGATCATGCAGAGCATAACCATTCCTTTTTCTGAATAATGCGTTTACTCTGTGATCTCCTGTGGAGTCTATCGTTCCTCCCTGCCTTTGTGACCAAGCTTTCTGGACAAACTGGTATACAGCGGTCAATCCCTCCTTGGCCCGTGTGACCATTGCACCATTTGTACGTGAATACTACGAACTGAAAAAAATTTAAAGCATATAAATATAAGGTTTCCTGACCAGATCACTACTATCGTATCTCCGGCAGCCCTTATGGGGCGCATGTTCGAATCCAGTCTGGCTATTGTGGAGTTTTGTACCTGAGTTGTTGTACCTACGCACTTGTAGCTGGGGATGGTGTCTTTCTTGTCCATGATCGTTGGGTGCAATTGTCGTGGCATGTTTTGAAGCCTCATAAGTATGACCCACCTAGGTGTATATTTTGGGCATATTGTCACTGCAAGAGATAATATTTCGTCACATGATTATTGATAACTCTGATCACACGATTCACACCAGATCAGAGCGAATATGTGAGAATACATTATACAGAAATAGTATAAACCTCTTGAGGCGTTGCATGACTGGCCCCAGTGCTGGCGACTACACAACAATTATTATTCTCGGGTCACTTCATTATATCCGCGCGCGGTGTCAGTGTGAGCGGAAGTTGTAGCCTTCAATCATCTGTGCTTTAATCACCGGATAGGACTTGCCGTCGTATAATTACCTGTGTGGTTTGAAAGGCTTCCTTCATTATACAGGTGTAATAATTGGAATGGAATACCTACAAGTGACATAGACACCTAGTGATGCTCGGGTATTTCTGTGACCCTCCGAACTCTATACCTCTAATTATAGTTAGACTCCTGGCATTTTACCCCGTTCCTATGAGCTCACAGCTTCAACAGTCACACAACTACATATCAGATCGCCACCACTGTGCCTACAGGTACCAGGATCTATCGATGGGATGGTGAAGAACATTTTGTGAAAATTTTCCCAAGCGTTTTGATGGCACATTTAAAGCCCGTTAATCTGTAAAGTAAGACTTATTTTGATTTGTAAGCCACAAATTCATCAAACAAATCCGTTAAGCATGCACTAGAAAAAAAGCAAAGATAATAGAAAACTTTGAATGTCCATCATTGGTTATTTATTTATTTGATTGGTGTTTTACGCCATATTCAAGAAAATTTCGCCTATACGACGGCGGCCAGGGAGGAAACCCCTCTCTACCATCCGCAGGTTGTTTCCAACGTACAGCTAGAGAGAAAGCCAGCACAGCGACAGCATTGGTGAGAGGCCCCTGTGGTATTGTGCCGCGTTGACACTCTAACCATCTCGGCCATGACTGGTTAACCTTTCTTTGGGTAAGGATTTGACCAATCACAAGCAAGACAGTGCAAAGTAAATTTAACGTTACTGAGCGCATGCCATGGCCGTTGACGGTAACTCCTTATATATATGGAAACAAGATATATAGCATCTGAAATGTGAGTATAGCCGTCTACACGAAGTCAGAAGGGTATCGATTGGTATTGAAATGCTAGACACCTTATATCAAGTAAGAAAATATTATCTTCACTCAATAATTGTAAGGAATGCTGTTTTGCCAAAATCGTGAGTGATATGGCTGGAAAAAAAATGAAAATCTGCGACGTTACCACAGGACAAATATGGAAGAGTATTTGATAAGAATATGTAAATATGACAACAGAATCCAATGGTAGTAAAAACAAGCAAGACAACATGTAGGTGTAACAAAAACAAGCAAAATTACATGTAAGTGTAACAAAAATAAGCAAGACAACATGTAGGTGTAACAAAACAAGCAAAATATCATGTAGATGTTATGAAAAACAAGCGGTAAAAAGAGCATGTACGCGTAAGAAAATGTTGTAGATGTAACATATGTGTTGGCATGACAAATAAATCGAGTCTACATAACTCAAGACATATCCAGATTACATAGGTGTCGAGAAAGTGCAAATATTCAATGACATGAAGTGGATCGCTTCATACATCGAGACACATTCCATTTTTGAGTGGTACTGGTACGTAGGAACGTGGTACACGTGGTGTAAAAATGTTTGCCTTTTCCTTTCTATACCACGGCAAAAGAGAAATTTGATGGAGTAGGTTTTGAACTCCTGAACCCGGTGATGGGCGATTCTGTAGCAAGCGGTTCCGAAGACCCCTGTGATGCTCAGTCGCAGTCAGCCTAATGATGCAGATTAAACATACTGTTACATGCATGCCTGACAAAGTAACGCTGGCGGCAACAATTTTACATCACTGTGTTCAGGTATTCAATTTGCTGTTGCACCCACGACATGGAATATTGTCTTCTTGACAATAGGCACCGAGGCTGAAAGAGCAGAAGGAAGCGGCAACGTTGGCTGTCTGTTATTATATCCCGTCAGTTAAAGAGCAGCATGATATCTGCACACGGCTTCGTAACCTCGCCAAGCATGCCCGTGCCCTACAGACCAGCGCTATCGGATTAGGCTGTCTGCAAAGCTCCAAGTCTCACTGTCGTGGCGATCCATCGATAGGTGTGTTTGAAGTCGCTGGGTGCTGCCGAGGAGGCTCGAAAGCATACGCTCAGTCAGTGTTCGTCTGTCAGTGTTACTGGTGCGCTGCTGAGGGCTGAATGGTCTCTGACATCAGTCAATAAGACTCATAATACTACATGTAATTGGTGAGCTGTTTTAACGTCCAGCCACAAGTAATGCCGTATAACACAGTGTCAGATTTGCGGAGCAGAACGTCACAGGCGCACCGACTTTGCTACACAGAAGTGAAAGGCCCAAGCTTGTCTTAGTGGGTTAGGAACTTGGATCAGAACAACCCCTGGATATTGTTCGGAACTACATGAAAAGGTAAAGATGGCCCTGGATCAATTATCCGAGTATATCTACATCAAAGACACTTTAGAAAACGAGATCAATAACTCCCTCTCATCGGGAAGAACCGCTTACAACTTTAGCGTGGACGAAATTCTTCAAGAGTTTCTCGGCAGTTTGTACGGTTGGGGAAACTTCAACACGGTTGTCTTGATCACGTTGTACATTCCGACGTTTGCCCTGGCTCTGTGTGGCAATATCCTGGTAATTGTCACGGTGACAGGGAGAAAAGCTCTCCGCCAGGTCAGGCATTACTACCTGGTTAACCTGGCTATGGCCGATTTGACCATCACTTTGCTCTGTATGCCCACCTCCGTGGGCTCCATCATTCACCGACTGTGGATCTATGGCCACTTCCTCTGTAAAGTCGCCACATTTTTGCAAGGTATGTACCAATTTTTGATTTTCGTTATTAATCATCTATTTGATTACTTGTCACGATGTGTATTCAAGAATATTTCACGCACTCAAAGGCGTAAATGTAAATAACATTAGCTCAAGACATCTACGAGCCCAGGTTAATTCAATTGACTCAATTCAATCTCAAATTCTTGAGTACGGCTTAAAACACCAATCAAGTAAATAAATAAATACATCAAAATCTCTGCTAATCTCTGCAGAATGCTTTTCTGTATTTTATGACATATGGAACGTTTTATGTACTTCGTTACAGTTAAGCTGTTTGTTTTGTTTTGTTTTTTTGTTTTGTTTTTTTTTTTGTTTTGTTTTTTTTTGTGGAAAGACATGAAACCTTACTTTACAATCTTCTTCGTGGTTACACTTCGAATGATGTTCTGTTTTTGATTGGAGAGAACAAATAATTTACGTTTTCATTATCTGTTAATCCTGATGCATGGGCTCGTGTCAGATGGCAACAAGAGAGTTCATCAGTCCCAACGTTCGCTCTCAACTGTTAACATACAATGCTATAACGGGATCACATACATGACAATCCTGTAAGCTGTCCACAGTGCGGAATCAATCATGGCTTGGGTTCGCCAGTTGATCACCTGACATCTGCTCTGGGCTTTCTTTTGAAAAACCCTTTTCCTTTTCCTTTGAAACTGGGTGCTTTGATGCCGGCCTTTGTCCACCGTCTTGTGTGTCTCATGCAGCTTGCAAACCTGGCTGAAATTCCAATCATTTGTGATATCTCATTTAGTAATCGTACTTTAGGACTGATTTATTAATGACGCTGCAGACTCTTTTATATACGAGCGCCTTTTTTGCAATAATCCGAAGACTGCAGAGCTTTATTTAACCTACAACAATTGAAAATAACGCAAATATGTACTGACAGTGTAGACAACGGTTCAACTGTATTTTATTAATAGGACAGCAACGCTTTTTTTTTCCAAAAACATCTGGTCGCAGAATTTCATTTAGACAACAGTTAACAATGGGAAATAGATTGTATACATAAGGCTAAATGCGCTATGTAACAATATACGTATATTTGCCCAGCATTGGATTTGCGGTATATATATATATATATATATATATATATATATATATATATATATATATATATATATATATTACAGGCCTATAAATTAATCTGTGTATTGACGAAGTTGTAGCGAAGGTGTAGCCGATCTCAGAGCTGTTAACTGTTCTGTCAATGCATGATCGACTATTATTATTATATTAATATCAGGGTGCTAACAAGACAGGCCAGAATGTATACGGCTCAGACTCTATCCCAATTAGCGCGTACAAGGCCCAGATGCCCGTGGCTCTAGATAGACGATTGGGTTTGTGCATAGTTCAAAGTGATGTATCGTGGATGGTTCATCGCTGATCTGGACTAATCCTGGCATATGGCGCCAGGTACATAGTGACTGGCCTGCATGCCCCGATTGACGCAAGCCAATTGCTTCCTTACATCACAGACAAAATCTTAGTCATTTTCAGGTACAGGCTCAGGTACAGCATGGTTATGGTAAGGGCCTTGTTGAAGCATTAATGTCTATTTTAGAGAGTCGTCTATATTCAGCTTTCTGTGAAATTAGTCATTCTGAAGAATGACCATCGGCAAGAACCAACTGCCTCGGATGACGTCATAATTATTCAAAAAAGTAGCATGATGGGTGTTGGGCGGAGTCATTATATCATATTTGAAATCGTTCTCGCGTTTTAATATAATATACCCTTAATAAATGAATTTTACTTTATCTCATGTGGTATATGATCTAGTGTAGGCGGTGTTATTGCATGGAGTTTCTCTTAACCGCATGTTGGTGCATTCATTTAAAACAAATTACTCTTCACGCCCCTTGTCCAGCATGCACCTTGTTTTTGAATAATTTTGACGTCACCCGAGGCAATGAGTTACTGGTGTTGAAATTAAGCTTATGGAGTTAACATTATGAATTAGAAATAGTATTCTAACTGTAATTTCTTTGTAATACCATGGACATCCAACGTATCAATATGTAGAGCTAGGTTTTTTACGTGGCACTGACTAAAAGCAATTTTGGTAGAGAGTATGACTGATTTTACAGAGAGCTGAATGTAGGCGACTCTCTAAAAGAAACAGACTATAGTAAACGGGGTACGCAGAGTTCATGTACCTACACGAAAGCTGCTTCTTTAAATATATATATATAGCGTACTCAATCTGTTTATTTACTTATTTTGTTAAAAAGTGCAAAGGCGCTGCGCGAACCTTTGACAGTACGCTGTGATTGTTAGGTAGTCGTGCCTGGTGTCTTCGGTATGGTATTTCAGTGAAGTACAGAAGACGCTGTTGTGATATGACAGAAATAATGACGACAGCAACGCTTAACTAAAAGCAAACAAGGGTATTACATAAATCAGGGGTCTCCGTGACCGAGGTGGTTAGTATGCCAGCGTGGTGCAACGTGGTTACTATGAGTTCACGTCCAGCTCATGCGGGTTTCCTCTCCAGTCGTACGTGGGAAGGTCTGTCAGCAGCCTGCGGATGATCGTGGGTTTCATCTGCATGGCTTCCTCCCACCATAACGTTGTCGTCGTATAACGTCAAATAAATAAGTAAATAAGTCAACCCGTAATATTCTTTCTTAATTGTGACCGGTAGATATGAATTTTGACCACGTTACAGTTTCATGTTGTTTTCTTTTTCATAAAGACGCTAAAGCGTGTTCTCTCCAAACAGCTGACGAGATGTTTGATAGCATTGATTTTTGTGGCTTTTTCTTTACCACGCTTGCGAACCCATTCCTCGAAAAAGATGTTCAGAAGAGCTTGTCTCGATATATTCTTAACAGCCAGTGGTATGTGAGAAGCTGAGAATGTGAACTTGATAGCAACCGTCTGTGTTTGTACACAGAAACCCTGGCAATGGACGACTACCCAATGCATGTAACTTGAGAGCGGATCGAGCTCCAGGATTTTTCGTTCGTAATATATCTAGCCTTTGGCAAGTCGCGTACACCATTTTGCCTGATCCAGCTTCTGACTTCTGCAAATACATGTCGGAGACAACCGCTCACGAACCGTGCAAGTGTCCGATGGAACCGCTGGAAAGTTACACCAGTGATGGTAGCGGTGAGGGAGGTGGGGTGTTGCTCGTGACTCGGGTTACTCGTGACGCACGGCGGTGAGGAGCAACTCACACTCTCAAGTCTCTAGTCCGTTTTAAAAGACCGTCATTAACGTCTGGAGAGAGAAGAAAACTGACTGACTGGTGGGTTATCGGAGACCACAAACATTAAATCTATCACTGCCCGTGAGGACGTTACGGCTAATTAGTTTATAGCACCCCTTTACCTCTTTTCTGTAATAGCTGGTTCAGGCCATCGTGCTATCGTTCCATCGCTCGACGACGTAACGAAACGAAGCGACTGAACGATAGAGCGATGGAACTATGGAACAGATGGAACGATACTGTGAAGCGCGATGGATGATAGATCGAAGCGAAGGAACGATGGAACTAAACAATGACACATCATCGTTCCATCAGTTCGCAATTATGTCGATGATTTGTTAAATCACACTGTTTGTGGCTTCAATCCCGGCATACGACATCGTGGAAATTGTGGATATTTTTTATAAACATTACTAGTTTATAAACGTGAGCGATTCGCCTCATTTCAAAATCAGTAAGGTGTTTACAGGGTTAATTTCAAGTGCGTTAATCAGACTAACGCTCTAATACATATTGCTCCTCCGTGAAAACAAGAACACTCAGCATCAAAAACAATTCGTAGATTTCCCCGTTCTCATTGTTCTGTGCCTGGCCTTGGGGATCACGTTCTTGTGGCTGCTCGAGCAGTCAAAACTTCATATAAGAAAACTTCCAACAATATGGAATGCATATATATGTATGTCACATGTGGAAAAGTTCGTCAGAAAATTGCCAAAGGTCGGTGAGCCGATTTACAGAATCCACTTTTGTTTCCTTCACCTATAAAACTGATCGACGTCATATAAGTAAAAAATAATGAGCATGGCGTTGAGCACCAATAAACCAGTTAGGCTGCAGGCTCGAGTTTAGTTTTGGCTGTTTTGGGCTGCAGTTTAAAGGCAGGAGATATTGACAGAGGTGTGTGCGAGAAAAAGTTTTATTGAAGTGAAATTTTATCACTAGTAAAATCAACTGTCGTCTTAAAAATGAAAAAATGTTGAACTCCAGTCATGTAATACAATTTTTAAAAATCAATCTTAACCTCATGATACTTTACAACGGTTGAATTTATTTGGGTAGATGGAACAGTAGAGCTCGGAGTAATCAATCTCCCTTAACGGCAATGTGCATGGACACACCTCCTAAGCTAAAGCCTTAGACGAATCTGCGAGGGCTGGATTCGAACATGCGAGATTCTGCATGCACGATCTGATCGAGGGGGGTCCCGTGTCCCAATGTTTGTCCCAATGGGAGAGTAATTATGCATACATGTAAACAAAAGTTATCGATTAGATGTCGTTACGGTCTTAGCAGATAGGTGTTGCAAACATTGTTCATTGTTATTGCATCCTGTTGTCCAGATCGAACAGATGGGGATGCTAAAGTACGTTGACAAAGCGATTGGCTGGGGCCTCCGTGGCTCAGTTGGTTAGCGCGCTAAAGCAGCGTAATGACCCAGGAGCCGCTCACCAATGCGGTCGCTGTTCAAGTCCAGCTCATGCTGGCTTCCTCTCTAGACGTAGGTGGGAAGGTTTGCCAACAACTTGCGGATGGTCGTGGTTTTTCCTCGGGCTGTGCCCGGTTTCCTCCCACCATAATGCTCGCCGCCGTCGTATAAGTGAAATATTCTTGAGTACGGCGTAAAACATCAATCTAATAAATAAATAAATCAAAGCCATTGGCAGTTATGTCTGCTGCCGCTGCTGAAAGATTGCTTAATGCCCCGGCTATGAAGTTACTAGTATGATTACGGAGTCAAGATATGGATATGTTAATGACTGAATGTGATTTAACCGGCTCCTAATTTCGGTGTCCAGACCGAGTACTTACGTTTCAGGAATGTTTTTGGTCGACCCAAGGAAGTATTGCATTTTCTGATTTATTTATTACATTTGGCGTTTCTATTTGTATTGGATAGGTGAAAAGCCTATGTCTTGGAAGATATATTGGATTAGTATCTTCCAATGTCGTTTCGAAACTCGTACAACTTTACCCCTGGAACAGAAGAGTTTCAAGCATCTTGATTCATTTCACCGTTACGCGTTGATTACTTTATATTCAGTGGAGCTTTACGCCCTGAGCAACACCTGGAATACCAATGTTATAGTCTTGAAGGATATTGTTGTTAGTCTACTTCTCAGCTTGAATTGTACCATTGTTCCATATCGCTTTTGGGGAAATTCGCAGATTTTGTCTTCTTGGAATGTACATAAAACACAGACCCAGCATCAACTTTCCATAGTGCTTTACGCTCGGAGCAGTTCCTGAAATCTTAACTAACGATCCTTTCTTTCCGGCCACGGAGAGGCTATGCAGTCGATCAGGCACAACCACACACCTTCCTCTATGTCCTTAAAATGAGGCTTTTCTTTTCTTCTCCGTCTTCGGGTGCACTTCGCAAATGACCAACCTCATGTCATGCTCAGTTTTCGTGTAACAATATTGATTTGCGATTCTACCTAAAAACAAGACCACTTGTTCTTTTACTAAAGACATTCATTAGCTGCTTTTTAAGACTTCAGTTTTTGGGTACTTTATTCCTATTCACCGTTGAAATTGTAATCTTTGCAGCAAATCTGATAGATCAAAAATATTGCTGGGAACGTCAAGAATCTAGCAAGTCTTTTGGAGAACAGACAAACAAGACCAAGCTTAATATTAATATGTTAATACTTTAGGTATACACCATCTTTTCTTGGGTATAGGCAAGTCACTTTATTTCATCACATGAAAAGGGTCTCTAAACCTAAGCGTGTTAGGAAGAGTTTAAGATGCTACCATTGAAGCATTTAGATAAACAGTTAAAATAAAACCTTAACTAAGGTATAAACTGACAACAGGCCGTATTTCGCCATATGGGTGTGATCATTGCCACTTCTCACCACTGAAGTCGTTATAGTGGTTTTCATTTCTGCAGTAATCTTTCATATTGGTATATTTTCAGTTCTTCTTGTAAGTTCTTTATGTTGGAAACAAAAACAGGGAAAGCAGCACAACATCTTAAAGTTGAGTTACCAAAACCAGACAGATCATTGTGATGTACGACGTGATGCCTCACGGTTTGAATACTGATTTCACTCAGTTACCTAGAACATTGCGTCTTTCCTACATCATTGAAAACTTTTGACTGCTTCTCTTTGCATCATTCCGTCCTATTTTCGTACTTTGTATACTTTCTTAGTTGTTTGGAGATTTGTGTTGTACGTCGTTTTGAGGAATTGGTCTTGCGATTATTGACCTGGAACGTCCGTGCTCGTTGACGACTGGTATACGAATGTCTGTTTCGACTCATAGATTTGGTATACAAATGTAGAGAGAATTAAATCCCTTGAGATATTATTCAGCCTGTCCAATGTAGTGGTATGTATGTATGTATGTATTTATGCTTGAGGTTTTCCTTCGTACTTGAAGTGAACGACAGCACCTGACTAATGCTTATGTCGACCGAAGGACCGGCATTAAACATTTTTTTTTCAACCAGTAAAAGTCTAGTGAAACGTTGTCTTGACACAGCTTCAGCGCGTCTCCTTTATCGACAGAAAAGTGACGTCACGTTTACTCTAGCTCTCTAACATCGAAGGTATTTTCCACATTCTCGTCAAAGCAGTAGCCTATAGCAAATAAAAGTTGTGGACTTTGGCGATGAAGTGGTGAATAGCTTTCTCGGAAACTGAACATACTGGAAGGATATTTCCTCCACTGCTTGAACGGTTCATACAATAAGCCAGCTGTATCATTTACAGTTTAAGTATCCTGTAGACGCACGGCCAGGGAATTCCTGGTTCAGGTCCTAACGTAAGGAGGGGCGCTGTGATTGGGATTTTGACACCTCTTAAATGTTTAGAAAATTACAATAAGATTGTTGTACAGCTAGATACATGCTCAATTCTGAAACAAATGGATATACATCTTAGCAGTGGTCGATGTCGATTAATTTTATGCTTCAGTATTGTGGTGGTGGTTTCTAAGATGAGAGCAGTGCTGGCCTAGTTATCGTGGACGTCAGAGAAAGCACCTCGGTTTGAACACGGCGCTTCACTAATTTTACTGTATTTTATGAAAGAAAACAGAAAAAAATCATCCCTTTTATTCGAGAAAGACAAAGGAGCAAAATTTCAATTCTTCAGTTCTATGAATTTAGAGAAAATAAAATTATGTAGAAAGAATTAATTACGCATTGTGCGGTGAGATGCCGTTGATCGTCT
Source organism: Liolophura sinensis (assembly GCF_032854445.1). Taxonomy (NCBI): domain Eukaryota; kingdom Metazoa; phylum Mollusca; class Polyplacophora; order Chitonida; family Chitonidae; genus Liolophura; species Liolophura sinensis. The sequence goes on from NC_088302.1 coordinate 19,362,880, forward strand.
CATTCCCGTAAACCTTCGGCATCCCTAATGAATTTTTCATTGACTCTGATATTTGTTATTTAGAAACTGCTGACTAAGCGCTAAAATGAAGCACAAGAAATGGAATTGTGTATGTTGAACAGCGTGCCTAAATAGGCCTAGGGTCTCCTGGGGAGATGAATGTGGTTTGGGCCGAGACGGTATGCTGCAGTCTGACATAATATGTAATACTGTCCTTGAATATTACACGGCTTGTAAATCAACTGATTTTACGTGTTTGGTGGTCCGCAAATGATACACACCTGTGCAATAACACTGTGTGAAATGGCCCTTCGGCTACACGTAACTAAATCGTTATGAACGATCTCAAAATGATGTGTTATGTGGTAGTTCTGTGTTGTCATATGTCACTTCATGGAGTGAATGGGTAAAGGCGCAATCTGATAGAAACGTGTTTGATTGGATAAAATTCTCAAGATGTCTGCCTTGATTCACCACCAGCCATTTTGCAGTATTGTCATTTTGTTCTACATGTTTTTCAGTGAAATCTCATTAAAATAATAAAGTGTGATACTTTTTAGAAAGCTTGAGAATTCTGCTTTCGATTGAAAGTGTTTCAGCCAGGTGCTGTCTTGTCCTTTAACAATTTTTTAATTACATGACGACTAGGAGTCAATATGTCCATATATTGTGTCTTCTAGTGACAGGGGGAGTCCATGCCGCCAAAATGCTGCCGCCACTGAAGTGTCATGCAGAAGACACAAGACATGACACCCCACTCAGTCACATGACACGGACACAACGCCAACCAGTCCTGTTTTCTTGTTCTAACCTCTCAGTGCTCAATGCTAAGCGATGCTGCAAGAAGTTACCAATTTTTGAAGTTTTTGGTATAACCAGACCCAGTCAAGTGTAGTAGTTTGATAGCTTGATTATAATAGCCATGAGCAATGCTGGGAAAGTTTCATACTTGATCAAATTTAAGAATTTCTACGAAACTAAGCCACCTTGCTCTTTTCTGCCTTATGGACTTTTCACGCATGGTTCCGTGACATCAATGACGTTCCAGTATGAACGCTGTGGGAAAGAATTTTCATTGTCGTGCAGTCAGCCAAACACTCCCCACATCCTCCACCGAAAAAAGCCAAAAGTGCATTGCAGTAGATTGTAGTAAGGGTCACACACAAACTTGCAAATAAGTGAAAACATTTCTTTCGGGAAAGTGGTATGTTCAAGCTCGTTGGTCCGGTAATATATGACGTAACAATATGGGTTTTACCTCTTTAAGCAAAAGGGTGGTGTAATGTACTCAGAATAGGAAACAACGCGCATGAACGGAAGCATGGTGGACAATCGCATGTTTTTCAAATAACATGAAACAAGAAGAGTCAAACGGAGCTGAAAAAAGAAGTCGCTTTATGAGTGTCAACTGATGGTACTCACGGCTATAGTCAGTTTCGTTTCTTGCGGTGCAAAGTTTCTAGCAAATTTGGGCCGATTCCCCGTTTTACAATACAACGTCCTTTATCAATCACTCAATCAGTACAGTAAAACACTGGTTCATGACAGATGTGTTCGTACCCTGCACTGAAATACAAAAGTCTCAAACATAGAGAGTGGAACCAGAGCAACGGCGACCGAGCTCTTCTTATCGGTTAGGGCTTTATTCTGCCTGTTCATATATATGAATAAGTAGAAAAACTCCCTCAAGCACCACAGTTTAAGCAGAATAAAGTGAAGAAAATGCAGTTATGTTAATCGCAAATTTATTAGACTATAATAGTAGAGAATTACTCAAATTTCTGTGTGTCAGTCATATTTGATAAACAATACAATGGAAGCAATTGAAGAGACCTCGGGGGATATTTAGTCCACTAGCAGAATCCTGCTTTAGACACGGATATGGTACAACATGACTACCACATGGAGAGTAAACACATGGAGAGTGACAGTGATTCTTGATGACTGGTTACATCGATCTGATCTAATCATCAAACCTAAAAGTATTCAGGCAGCTGGTCCCACACCATAAAGATCGTTATAAGACAGTACTGCGTTTTAGCGATCTTTATTTGTTATGGTACATCCTCACGAACTTAACTGATCAGAGCCTTGCAATCTTGCCACATGTCTCCTTTCATTACCAGCTGGGCTGACCAAAACCAATGGTGCCTAAAGACCAGTTAAGCCTAATGCAGTGACGTCAATCTATTTCATGGCAAACGAAATGTTCCATTCACAGCTCATGTTCGTCAACAGCCAAAACAATGTTTCCACTTCAGTGACAAGTTTCATACATACAACTGACAATTTATATATATATATAATATATATACAGTTCCGTAGAAATAGAAATAGATCAACTCTAATTCAGAGTTGCTAAACAGGCATCGTGCTCGTGGCAGACCTGATATCCCCCTCACCCTACCCCGCGCCCTATCTCACTCAGCACCTGCTGATTGTTAGCTAGCATTACTTGTGTCATATCCTACCTGAGACTATTGAAAGTCATAAACACGGAGAACCACTCACAAAAACCCGGATATCAGACACGCAAATATATCTGAGTGATTTGTCCCAGATCTATAAGAGCCCTAAAAGCCTGCACCACATAATAACCGGGTCATTTGCTATAGATAACCTGGCTGTGGTTTCCTTGGGAACTTTCTCAGGTACGGCGTTGGATTAGACGATTCACCAATTTTCACCAAAACCACATCTCGGGCGTCAACCGTGCGAGAATCGATGGGCCTTTCAGGTCTTAATGTAGGCAAAAGGATTTGAACTGTCCATCAAAGCCCTCGTGCACTGAATTAGTTACTGTCGTCGCCAGTGTATGTCCAGGTTACTGTATACAGGAAATGTCTGTGAGACCAACCGCCAATATCTTGATGCGCTCAGATTCGCAGACATGCTTTCTGATTTATAAAGAAAAAACCTGGCGGCTAGAGTTTTTTTCCTTGTCATTCTATTACACGAGAAAGAAAAGGTCAAGAGAGTCAGTTCGAACGAAATTAAGTTCCCCAGAGAAGATTTCCCAATGCCAATTAAGTATCCCTGGCAGAGCTTCGGGATGTGGGAAATTTATTTCTGGTTGGTGGTCCTCTGTGATGATATCAGACAATGCATACATATGTATATAATAATTCCACGTATTGGTAATATGAAACCAAATTTTATTTCGTCCATGTTTGATATAATTACCAACACTCTTTCTGGTAAACTACCCTTAATTTCCAGATTTATTAGCACCGGGTAATGAACCCGACAATTAATGTGCAAGTAGGGTCTAGGGCAAACTTTACAGATGTTGAATCTTAGATCACTGCTCTGGTTTTACTCTCAGTGCTATAGTCTTTCACATTTTTAGATGTAGCCTGTTTATAGAAGAGAACAAAAGAGCATATCGATTTATTTTGGACGCACTGTGTTCTTTGCATACGACCGCCAATAAGGTTGGAATTATACAGTGGCTTCTATACCAATACTAACACGTGTTAGCTAATGTATAGGTCTTTGTTACCGGGGTAGCCAAAGGGAGCTGCTGGGATACATATGAATTTACTTACACTGGTGTGCCGGATGAATTGAAATGTTTCTAAGAAATACTATGAACCATTTGATCAACCGCTATGTACAAAATTACTGATATACATGTAACTGGTAATGGAACGCACCTTTTAAACAAAGAAACCATTGGGTTCTAACAACTGAAGACACAACAAACCGCCAAGTGTATTTCGCTGGCTATGGGTGACCACAGACTATCCATGCAATATGCCAAGCTGTTCAATGAAATAACTAGATTTTAGTGACCATGATATGCCACATTAGTTTGCACAAATGTAATGTTTTATCCCTTTTTTTTATTTCCCCACTATCCCAAACAAGCAGATGATTACTGCTGTCGCTTATAAGGCCAGGTTATGATGGTGCCATTGTTCGTGCATGCTGTATTTATGATAGTATTTGACTTTTTTATAAGAGTTACATGGAACAAGTGCAATTGGGAGACAGGTAGATGCCATGCCGTTGTCCCCATCGAAACAGTATCTGCTTGAATCTTATAGCTTGGTAAAACTTCAAAAGAAAGTGATTGTCGCTATATGCGAGAAAATACGGAAACGCTATGAAGCATCCCACTTTCCGGAAACCGTTCCAACTAGTGTGACACGTTCTGCGTGATTCAAAAGGTTCCAAATAATGTGACACGTTCTGCGTGATTCCAAAGGTTCCATGAAGAATCAAACTTTCCAAGCGCTTTGAAACTTCCCGGGCTGTGTGATATGAAATGGGAAAGCTCCAGGAGACGTTCGATGTTGTATTAAACGTTACAGGTGGGATAAACTGTTCCAGACCATGGTTTGACATGTCCAACTCAAGAGGCCTGTCATATGCCACATTTGTTTACAGTTTGCATACTACCCCCACTTGAAATTACACGATACTTTGCAGATATTGGTAGTGCGACTAAATGTGCAACAGACAATCTGGATGGATATGTTTCATTTCAGTTAAACATGACGTCTTACCTGCCGAAGGGTGGTTTTGTTCCCTCCAGCCATGAACCTGGTCGGCGTCCTATCAGTGCAAAAGTATTTAAGTGTCCTACGGAATTTCATCCTAAACAAGTAAATAAAAAGGCATTTCAGACAACTATTGGATTCGGAATACGAACTACATTATACTGTTTTATTAACGGTGTATAACTCCACTGGGAATGGGTATACCACGATGTCACAAGGTTAATGTGGCTTGTGAAAACTTACAAAGACTGGACAGTTTTATAACAACGGTGAGAGTGAATCATGGGCAGAATTTCTAGAGCATTGTCGCCTTCCATGAAAATCCATCATCTGAGCATTATTGGGAAAACCTGATCTTAGTCGAGGGTCATATTATGTTGGACCCTCGGAACTTCTTGTTATGAAATAATATCGCATTGTTAATTTGATTGCCGTTATTGGGAAATATACTGACAATGGCGTTTTCATAACTCACTGTGGTATGTGTTTCATTTGCATAAATAGAATATATTTACATCAATGGGAACAAGTTGGCCAGTGCCTCAAGACAAATCTTTGGCAACAAAAGTATTGAGGTGATTAGATGCTGAACATTAATAAAGCTCATATCGGATTATGACTAATATTCCTGCTTGGAGGTATTCTCTTTGTTTCAAGAACAAAGCAATAATTGTATGGTTAGGCATCGAGATATAAATCCACGATTGCTTGTATAACGAGTATTCCTATATGACATGTGCGAAGTCTATGAGATCTAGTATTGTTAATAAAGCGACCATGGCGTCAGTATCGGTATTACTCTAATTTTATATTAATTTAGTGAGGATTCCCCAAGGCCGATGACCGTTAGAGGGTCTCTTTATAAATTAACATCTATTTGGCCCTTCGACAATCTATACTGTCAAAACAGACATTCGTATACCAGCCCTCAACCAATATGGATGTTCTTTGTCAATAATGGCAAGGTCATAAATTCAAAATTGATTGTAGCACAAGTGCGCCGAGGAGAATTCAATCCAGTTTTTATACATGACTTCGCATTTCCCTTGAACCCTTGAACCCCCTCCCCCCCCCCCCCCGCAATTCAGACGTCAAGTTCCTATTAACACAGGTCATGCAACCTTATGACGTCTATGTTATGTAATGTTCCCACAGTGACTGTTATCGTGGTATCTACTCTTTGATGAAGATAACGGGATTAAAGTTTTAGCCATTTTTACATCGCTTTTACGTCTTGTCTTGTAAGTATCCAAAGTGGAATAACGATATAGTGGCTATATGTTGTGCTTTATTAATTTGCACAACTATCACATTTAAAATCTCTTTATCTTGTATCTCCCCATAATATTGTGCGGTAAATATTCACCATATATAAATATTTTATTGGATTATTTATTTGATTGATGTTTTACGCCGTATTCAAGAATATTTCACTAATACGACGGCGGCCAGCATTATGGTGGGAGGAAATCGGGCAGAGCCCAAGGAGAAGCCAGCATGAGGTGGATTTGAATTCACAGCGACCATTTTGGTGAGAGGCTCCTGGGTCAGCCCGCTAACCAACTGAGCAACGCCCCCCAATCAGAATATGATGTTTATTGTTGTAGCTTTCAAAACCAACCGTCTGGAAGAAATGTCACATAAAACAGACATGGTGATATTTTTGTATTCGGTGAGTCTGTATGCGTTATGCTTACTGTATCCTCTAACCATAGACAATTAGAATAAATCGTCAACTGAAGTAAATTTATAAGAGGCTGGATTTCATCGGTTCCGTGTGTCCATTTGGCATCTATCACATAGTCGTCGCTGTTCTGGTTTTACTCTTTGTGCTGTTATCTTTTATGGCGTATTTCTATATAAACCGAAATTCTGCTGGAGGGTTAAACCTCCAAAGTGGCTTGGTCCCTTTGCATTGTTTTCATATGAGGCAAATAAACAGGCAAATGATGTGAATATGCAGGCCGGATATCACCGGCTACGCATGACCATCACACTTTCATCTCTGCTTTTACTCTCTATGATTTTTGTGCTGTATACTTACATAATCCAGGATTGTGCTGATGAACTAAGATTCCGGGTTGGTTCCCTTTGCATTGTTTTCATGAAAATGTCTATTAAATTTGAATACAACAAAGCAATTACTCTATTACTCTTTCGTAGCTGGTCTCGTCAACTCTCAAAGTTCTCCTTTTGTATTACACACTAATCACTAAGCGCGGAAATATCAGGGGTTTTTTTCCAATTTTAGTGTGCCATTAGCAACAGAAATGTATTCCTGTGAGTAAGACAGTGTGTTACACTCTCAGGTGTTGTCTCCAAGAAATGCCTCTCTACATTGACTCCCAAACCCGTTTTCTGAAGCATCCGTTTGAAATCAAAGCCTTCACTTTAAGGATGAGAAGTAGTAATTAGTTTACTATGCTAGAATTGTATTGGCACCAGTGGGCTGTCCCTCAGAGGGGTCTTAACGTCATGCCGGTCGTGAATATGCCGTCAGTATGCGACGTCATGGTGATTAGGCCGGCGTAACATTACGATCCCTTTGAGAAACCGCCCCCAGGAGACGTCAATGTATTGTCAAGCGACGTCAGTACAGTTGCAAGCGAAGTCAATGTATTTACAAGTGACGTAAAAATCGAAACAGTGAATCATGCATTAAATAGGACAGAACTTTCTACTGCCTAATATCAAGTCTATCGTCAGTTTATCCGGGTGTGATTTTGTTTTTATCTGGTAACCATATATGGAAATTTTAAGTTTTAGTCACCATATACATTGTGCAAATCATTCGCCTGTAAATACATTCACTTGCGGTCATTATTATCATAAAGTAGACAGGCTTTAATCAAGTGACGTCATTGTATTATAGACTACAAATATGGTTCATAAAGCCCACTATAGTTTTCCTATATATAAATGTATATATTTTCGTTTAAAAAACAAGATATATTTTCTTTCAATTCTATTTTTTATGTTTTGATGAAGGTTATTTGAATGTTCTTTTGCTTTTGATTGCCTTCCTTCCGCACTCTAAGTCGCATCCCAAGACAGTGATAGCGGATATTCTGGTCTCAAAGAATTACAAAAAAAACACCATCCATCATCACCGGCGTGTTTTTTCTTTGCTCTAGAGGACTATGTTCTGTAGAAAGAAGAAAGAGAAAGCATCAGGAGCAAAAATTTGTGTAAAAAAAATGGTCACATAACGCGTTTGTGTGTATTTATACATAATGGCTGAATGATCAGAAGCGAACATTGCCAAAAGCAACTATTCCTCCATATCTCGTGCGGTTTTTTACCCACTGAGAAAGACTAGACGTTTTAATGCGTACGAGAATAGCTTGTGTACACGATGAAGACTGTAATGCCTCGCAGCATTTATTCCAGGACAGTGCATGCACTGGCCAATCTCCTCAGTACACATCTTCAGTAGCATTGTGCGAACTTATTTTTGTCTCCAAGAATTTATCGCCTCTTTATACGTGTTACAAACACCATTCCAAAACAATTGGGTGTAATTTATCTGAAGTATTCCCACCTTGACACAACATAAAACCCGAACTAAAAATACTTTAATAAACAATGCACCCATCATGCAGAAATAATGATGATGGGTTAAAGAAATAAGTTTTCAAGAAATCAGTGTTGGTTTTTAAACCTTAGGAAACCAATCAATCAATCAATAACGATTGTTATAAATTCTAAACACCGTAGCAAATCCCTGATGTTTTTTGCTGATTATTCAGGAACTACGATGGGAGATTTACGTTTTACCGGAGATACTGTCGTATCTGGCATCTTCGCACTGATTGTCACGAACTTCGCCAAGTCTGTTATAAATTCTCATCAGTGTTTTAAACAAACCCCATATTTTTAACAGTGAAGAGAGGTTCCATGGGAGAACAACACTTTGTTGTCGATGTTCTTCTTCTTCTTGATCGTGGGTCCTTTTTGAAATTCGCATGCGCGTGCAACGTGATTTACCGGTTTGGGTTATTATATTGGGAAATTATATTGTGTCATATTAAGGGATTATTAGGCCGTATTTTTTTCGCATTAAATTATATCGCCACGCTGGGTATATGAACAGTTGCAGTCGAAGCGCACCTGAGAAACATGATTTGATTGTCAACAATTTATATATATGTACCAGAAAGATACACGATTCGGATTTTGATTTAATTCACTCGCGTGGAATATTTCTTGCGTGTTTCCATCATCACTGAAAACTGTTAACTGCTTCTCTTTGCATGAATCCGTTCTAATTTCTAGTTTTATATACTTCATACTTTATATACTTTATTCGTGGTTTGTGTTGGAATTGATGTGTTTTGAAAAGTGACCTTGCTATTACGAAATCGAAACGTCCATTTTGTTTGACGGCTGGTATACGAATGTCTGTTTTGACGTCTAGATTTATTCTCGGCTAGATTTATACACAGGTCGCATCTTCGTCATTTTTGGTTGTTTCAGAATATATCATGAAAAGAAAACTGCGCTAACATTGGCGATTTTATGTTTTGCAGGCGTGGCTGTGGCATCAAGCATATTTACGCTTATGGCCATGAGCATTGACAGATACGTATCCATCCAGTTCCCTACCAGCAAGAGACGAGTGAAAAAGTTCTCCGAGGCCATCATTATGATCATCTTAATTTGGGTCGTTTCCGCCGCCATTATGACACCACTGCTACTCGTCAGAGAGGTAGACGAGATCCCGTTGCCCCATTTCGAGAGTTTGGGCTTTTGCGTGGAAAAATGGGTGAATCACGATTACCGTCTCGCATTCGGCATTTCTTCCCTTCTGGTCGTCTTCATCATCCCCGCTACAATCCTCGCCATTTGCTACGTCCGCATCGGCGAGACGCTCTACAACAAGCAGTTTGAAAGGGTTAACTCCAACAGCAGCGCCCAGACCATCACTTCCCGGAAGCGCGCCTGCACGCATGCTCGTTATTCTGGTGGTGCTCTTCCTGGTGTTTTGGCTGCCGTACAACATCACGTCATTAGCCCTGGATATTTCAGGGAGTTGTCTCAAATCGCCGTGCTGAGGTATGCCTTGTGGCTCGGGCATGCGCACAGCGCCGTCAACCCGGTTATGTACTGTGTCTAAACAAGAGATTGCGAGAGGCGGTCAATTCGTTATGGCCGGCGTGCTGCCGGGATTTAGTACAGGAGAGGAAACCCACACCGCCACCTGTAAGGTATAGAAAATCATTTTATTATGTCTTCTTAATAAAAATTTTTATTCTAAAGATGTTTTACACCTATAATCTGTTTCTTATATTTTGCTCTCTATATTCAGCTAATTGTAAAATCACTCATGGTCACTACCAAAATTGCCTTTCTTCAGTGACACGTAACACAAGCTCCATACTGGATGTCAGTAGTATTGCAAAGAAAATTAAGTTATACTATTTCTCTAGTTCACAGTGTTAAACTCCACATAAAGCTTATTCATTAAATCAGGTATAATTATTCAAAAGCATGGTAGAGATTATTAGTGATTATGCAGGTAGATGAATATTAATTGAAACAGACTGTTAAAACAGACGAATAAAATCTTTTTCGCGATAAAATAGTATAAAAAAAATTTGATAGGTGTTTTACGCCTTATTCAAGAATAGTTCACTTATACGACGGCGGTTGGGGGGGGGGGGGAGGCGCGGGCAGACAGAGCCCAGGGGAAATCCACCACCATCTGCAGGTTTAGTATAAAATAGATCATGAATAAATGGACATTGCACGGATTCTATCCGTTTCAAAAGCTCAGAATTAAATTTTGGTATATACACATTCCCCACCCGCTGAGTTAACATGATAGATGAGTTAAATAGCATGTTGATGCAGAGGGCAATCACTAAGAAAAATAACATACATGTATACATTGGCTCCTATGGGTATATGCAAATTTGAAAGTGAGATATATTACACGCATATATTTTTTCTCATTTTCAGGCGCTCAAATATGCGACTTCTGAAACCTAGAACCAATGTTGTTCTCATCACTGCTAGACATCCCAGAGTCATCCAGTAAAATCACCTCCACAGCGCGGTCACGTAACTTCAAGTCATCGTTTCATGCCTGTGAACCAACATGTCACCTTCAGGGAACTTGTGTATTCTCTGTTAATCATCACCTCATTTTTTCAAACGACCGGTTTCTTTGGACTTCGCCTGTGAGACGTTCCTGGCATTATCTAAACTAGGAGGAGCTACGTTACGATAATCCAGATCCGCGATCATCAAAATTCAGCTGTAAAAAGAGGTACCATGTACTTCCGTTGTGCGCACGGGCATTAACTGAGAACATCACCTTTGAAGATTCCAATTTTCTCGACTGGGTACCGAGAAATCCTTTTAGATGATTTCCTGCATTTTGTGTTTCAGTTAGTGACAAAGATACAAACAGTAAGTGAACATCCTCACGGGGATATCAGTCGAGACAATGTATATGTATAATACCTGTGCGAAAGTCCAAAGGACGACCTAGCCGGGTTTACTCGCCTCTAGATACAAGGAAGCGGACCCTACGCTTTGCTGGCGTTTTCATATGAATGTGTTTGTCACGTACTTGTCTCATCGCATCCCTGTAGTCCACTTCCTGTGGTACAATTACATTTTGTGCTCACGTTACACGCGGCCCCTTTCATAGACATCTAGGTTAAATTGTATGATGGACAAAAACAGGAAGCAGGGATCGTCTAACCGCACGGACGGCCAGAAAAATTTCCATTTAGGTGGACATCTTCGCGAAAGATTTAATGATCGACTGTTATTCAATAGGGATGACAAGCTACTGGTGGAATGACGTCATAGGCAAGCCCAGTGCCCTCTGTAATCGAGTGGTTAGCATGATAACACTGTATAATGAATGACCCATGAAGCTTATATCAACACGATTGCTGTGAGTCCAGCACATTCTGGCATCCTCTCCGGTCGTAAACCTGACGCTGCATGCGGGTTTCCCAGGGTGCTGTCTGTTGTTTTCTCCGAATTATATCTGGTTTCCTCTCATCATACTGGCTGCCGTCGTAAAAATGAAATATATTTGTGTACGGCGTAAAACTCCAATCAAATACATAAATAAGCCATGTAGAAACCTTCTATACAAGCTGCCATTATAGCCAGTGCATATACTCACCGAAGTTTAATATTTTAATGTCACACACGTGTCGCACCCGTCAGAGACATCCTAGATCTGCAAGGTATCCAAAACCTCACTGCAATTTTCGTTGATTCGCTGAATCCTGGAGATCGTTGTCTTCTAGTCATGTTCGTTGTAGTGACGTCAAAACGTACTTGATTGTTACGACAGTAGACGAACCGCTAAATGAGGATCGAGATTTTAACCCTTTCCCACTTCCGCACCTCCAAATATTCTTTTGGAGTTCTGTAGAGCATATTAAGAAGACTATTTTGTGAATCCACTGTCTTTTGTACACAAGTGCACGTACGCTTTGTGGATAATGTAAAATTTTAAAAATGAACATGAATCAATAAATATATATCTCTGTTTTAAATAAATGTATATACATGTATGTATCATGTGAAAGTATTGTATTGTCTTTTACAGGTGTGGCAATTTAAATATATTTTTGTTTTTGCTACTGTTTAAAAAAACGTTATATTTGTAAAGAAATGGTTGTGTTGTCAATGGCGCCTGTTGTCTTTTCTGTCTGTTTGAAATCTACAACATAATCGTACGTATTTCTTCATATATGATACTGGAAATAATTTATGGAATGACATATTAGTTTGAGGGCCTTAGGTTTAGTGACAGTGTGATACCTTTTTGTACATGTGTATTTTTTATTTATTGTGCATATATATTTGTATATTACATATAAATTTGTACATTATAAACATTTGAATTTGTTTCCCATACATTTTGTTCGATATGTTGTATATCAAGCCCATCACGATCTTTCTTTGAAGAGCCAAACAGTTACATAACCAATATATGTATTTAATTAGCTTTCATAAGTCACAGGCATGTGTATCATGTTTTAAATCATTTAGGAATAAGTAAACACACGGAAAGAAATTCTGATATTTGAAATCTTGATTTCTACCATAGATTATAATTGATGGCTATATATTGCAAATACGAGATGCTTTGCGTTCATGAACATTGTATGAACATTTTGTTCATGGTGTTATTTTAGTTTTAAAATAATGGTAAGCATTTGACATTTCTATACATGGATTGCTTTGTCCCGGCAATAGGCCTACGTGGGAATGTCTTTCAGCTCCCTGCACATGATCGTGGGTTTCCCCTGGACTCTGCCCGGATTCCTCCCCACAAAATTCTGAACGCCGTCGTATAAGTGAAATATTTTTGAGTACGGCTTAAAGCACCAATCAAATAAATAAATACATTCATTTTCTTCATGTTAAATCCAGGTCTTTAATAGATGCTTTAACCGTTCAATTACACCTGACATCTGACTGTTTTTTACCGAACGCAGCCATTTGTCATCTATATTTCCACATTCTTTTTCAGAAATGAGTGCTGATTTTTAAACTCCAATGTTGTTATATCACTGGTTTTAAATTACATCAACACGCGAATTCCTGACGTAAATGATTGATTTTGAAAATGCTGCGAGGACGGCTAAACACTTGTGATCGAGAGTACAAGCAGTTGTGTGCCTGAGTCACCAGATGGCGTTGTTCCTTAGCTACGTGATACAACTCCATAAGGAGAACCTTCGACACTGGGTATACACAACCATTGGTCCGGATTTCCGAAAATCTCATAATGTTAGGAGCACGTTACTGTCATGGCAACGAAATGCCTACAGTGTTGGTTGCCATGGTAGTTATGTCCACGCAACGCTTTGAGTGCTTCGTGAATTTGGCTCTGATCCGTAGATCACATCAGGGAAAAGGTTCCACTGCACAAGGTTAGCACTTTCGCTGTCACAGACGATTAAAGTGGAGATCAATATAGGCCTGTTTGAGGCCACTGGTACATCGGTTACCGTGCATTTCAAATTTCACCTCGCTTAGCCTGTGCAGAAGGGACCGGTGATATTTGGCATGTACTTTAGGCTGTATTTAACGGGTAAACTCAGGCGGGGATTACATTTAGAGAGAAAGCGAACCATGGTCTACTGTTTAAAGGTGATAGGTTTGCAATCACTGGGATATACAAGGTGAGGGTTCAAAACCAGCCTTGTATGGGCAGGGACTTTTGTAGATTCCCCAGCTCTCACTGCCTGTTGGGCCTTGGTGATAACACGCGGTCGATGATGCTTCTATTGCCATTGACGCAGTTTTCTGGCTTTCCACTGATATGATGAGTAGATCTGCACGTCACATGTGGGTAAATTCTTCGGTGACTTGCCAGAGGTGATTTCCCCGGGCGTTCCGGTTTCCTCTACCCATAATGCTGAACGCGATCGTATAACTGAAAACTTCATCAGTATAGCGCTTATCTAATAAATAAATACATTGAAAGAATACAGAAATAACCTGTCTTATTAGTAACTAATTACGCCATACCACCATCCATTACAATCATGAGGAATATAGAAACATTACGGATATGTACACGGGTACACCCTTGATTACAAAGGCTGCTGATCTAGGCCTACTCTATACGTGTAGCCAGCTGGACCTCGCACAAGAAGTGTTCCCTCAAAGACGATTAAGGGTACAGAAAACACACATCACATTAGGAAAATAGTTCGATTTATTTTTTTGTAATTCGAGTTTTTCAACGTAATAAAATACATTTGAAACATTGGATTCTAAATACGATGGCCTTTTCTGGCTATATTGTGTCCTGTGACGTCATATCATGTCTTGTCATTTAACACACACGAACGACAGGACTGCTTTCAGAATGCATAAAATAAAGACATATAGCTGTGAATTGATTCGCCGAATGAACCTACCCACTGGGTAGCTATAGATCACTTAAAATGTTTTGAAAGCGTTTTATTCATTAGGAAAATCTGATAAACGTTGACATGTTGCCGGGACTTTTATCTGATCTATACCTTTCTTTTCTTTTCTTTTTTTCATTCTTTTTGTTGTTTTATTTTCCTTTAATAGCCTGTGCATTTTTGAATGTGATTACTTTTAACGGCTATTTACAAATAAAGACTGTTGCAGTATTATTCACCCTGTTTTCTGCTAATGTGTTAATCTATGTCTTGTCTCCGTACTCATTACTATAAAGATACCGGGATACAATAAGATCTGAACTATGAACATACCAGTACGATCTTCTAGTTATCTTCTAGTTATTCATCGACAGTATATTCCGCATATGTAGTCTATATTCTGGACTATCGATTGATCGGAACAATGTGACCTGATTTAATATTCGCGTTGTGTGTCACAAATGGATGTCGGAACTTGTCGCACTGGCCGAGTGGATGTCAAATTGGCCGAGGCTGGGGCATCCGTGGAAGAGGTTTAGCGTGCTATCACAGTATAATGACTCAGGAACCTCTTACCAATGCGATCGCTGTCAGGTTAAGTCCAGCTCATCCTGGCTCCCTCTTCGGTTATACGTGGGAATGTCTATCAGCAACCTGTGAATGGTCGTAGGTTTCATCCGGGCTCTGTCTGGTTTCTTCCCACCATAATACTGGCCACCGACATATAAGTAAATTATTTCTGAGTACGGCGTAAAGCACCGAGCAAGTAAATAAAAAATTAATTTAATAAATAAGTGGATGTCGAACTGGCCGAGTGGATGTCGCATTTGTCGAGTAAGCGTCGCATCGTACTGAGTAGGAGTCCTATTGCCGAGTGAATGTCGAATTGTGGTATTGTATTAGCTGGAAGATGTATTGGCTGACGAAAATTAAGATTAATGATGTTTTACGACTGTAGCTTTTAGTGCACTTCGTTACTGCCGATAGCCCAGCATGAAGAGATTACACCTCTACACGGACTGGACTTTGCATACATCACCTGGAATTACCAAAACTTTCCCTAGCTTATAAGTAAAATTTTGTGTACACAAGTAATACCCAAAGATGTATTCTTTTGATGTACTCAGCTCAGTAGATGCTGCTTTGACTGGTGACAAATATTACATTTGTAAGCCAATCTCAGAAACTTAGGGTTTGTTTCTTTTAACGTTTCCCCTATATTCAGCTCACCGTAATATCAACGCATTCACCATCAAAATTGCCTTTTGTCAGTGGCACGTAAAACCATAAGCTCTGTACATATATATTTTGGACCATATTATTGTAACGAAAATGCAGTTAGATTACTTTTTCATTCATAATGTTTAACTCCACAAGCTTGGTTTCGACAATAACAACGAATTGCCTTGCGTAACGTCATAATTATTCAAATTTTATTTATTTATTTCAACAGCGTGTACAATCGACTGTAAAATTCTTTTCATATACACATATTTTAAAAAAAATTTGTCCATACGTAAAATTCGTTTACTAAACTAAACAAAAATTTATTTTACATATGGATAAAAGGTTTGTCCATACATACAAAAGCTTTTCACGTGTACGTGTAAGATAGTGAACACGTAACCCTCTGCTGAGGCGCTGTTTCTTTTTTTGTATGTATGTGTGTTTCTGTAACGCCGGAGTTGATGTTGCAAGGGGGATAACTCGTGTCTACAGTCTGGGAGCGGGCATGTACTCTATGACGCGGCGTTGTTGTTGCGTCCGCCATCTTGAGTAGTATATGAGAAAAACTAGCTCCATAATATGTGTTCGTTTTTCACTCTTCCACATGTATGTAGAAGCTAAAACGTGCACAACTGGTATATGAACATGTTATCTTTTAAGAGACACCGTTTCTATGTGATAGTAGATTACCATATGTACGTAAGATATAGAACGGTGAATTGTCTAGTCATGATGACTGATAACATACGCAAGTATCGGTGATGTTCAGAATACATGTTGTGCGGCATTCCGTTTAAGATAAGCGATGGGCATAGTGTAGGTGCATAGCGTTATTTTGCCTGAATAACTGACGTAAGATCTTGTTTGGACCATATGGTTACTGAGTGAACACAGTTCATTGCATTTAATCAGTGAATTAGTGTTATTGTTCGGACTGTATGGGTTTCATTTCTCGTTTTCTCCTCTTTGCATCAATTCTTTAGTGAATTACGCATAAAACACTTTGTCAACGCACAACTGTAGGCAAAATATAAAAGCGTGTTGTTTTCCATTGTTAACACTTCCACATGATGCAGAGTATTAATTAATGTGCATAATAAGGTTATAATAACTGGTAATACCCTTGACAACAAACCAAGGTTATTTGTGTCATGCCACATAATTCTCTGAACAACAATTATCTGTAAGAGTGAAGTGTATGGCGGCGTTGTTGTTGCGTCCGCCATCTTGAGTTGTAAATGAGAAAAACCACCTCTATAATGTGTCTTTGTGTTTCACTCGTCCGCAGTCTGGACCAATGCACGGGCGTTATAGCACAGAATGTATTTGTCCCAGGCCATGTTACACATGGACAAATATCGTCGCAGGAAAAGAAAAAAAGCGTTTAAACATCTTTCGAAAAAGAAAACGAGATTTTGTCAGATCCATAGCGTTGTTTTGAAACTTCCTCAGTGTTTTGCCTCAGCAGTGGATAATGGACAGTGGGTAAATGACAGACGACAGCCACAAATCTGTGTGATCACGCAAGGCATTTTTTGCAGGAAATCAAAATGTTTTGATTTCCTATGATTTTACGTCTCTCAACGAAAAAGTCCTGGCGACATAGTCTTCACCAGTGTGTAAGAGGACGTACCTGGTGAGTGAGCTGCTTTCTTATCGATTGGATGGGCCGATGTCAGTTATTATCACGAATATATATACACAAATAGCTGTCCACGCACAAACCGTTCACACAGACATGAAACATAACACCAAACATTCCCTATCAGACCTTTGTCTTGACATCAGATTTATGGCCGCCATACACAGTGCTTATCCAGTTTCTTAGACTGTCCCCTCTACACTCGCCCCCATTCTCCGTTACAAACATCATTAGTGAAATAAAGGACAAGAATAGTAAAAAAAAATTTGATCATCTTTAAGATCATTCCAGCTTCTCTACTTAGCTTCTTTGGTTCGTTGAAATTTACAGTTATACGGTAATTTTAGCTCGCGTTTCCCCAGATTGATACAGGACTGACTCGTTAGTGTAAAGACAGAAGATGATACATTGCCACGTGGTCTGTCAGGTCTTCTCATTCGTCTCCCTGAAGCTGTAGCGCATAGGTCTACAAAATCTCAGGATGCGAATTCTTGACTAATAGATTCTTTTATACAGAACGTGTACATTACATATCATTAATTAAGCGTTTGAGTATTTATTTACCTTTTTTGTTGTAATCCAAGTATTGTCTTAAGGTCGCTTTTCTACCATAACTGTCACTCTACTAACAAGACGGCAGTCGTCTGCTATTCTCATTTGTGACGTCATGCGCTCTGTGAAATGAACCAATACGGCTTTCAACTCGGCCAATGGAACACCTTTGTAACATATACAGATAATACTATTTATATGTGCTTCGCCATTCAAGTGAAGCTGCTGTGGTCATCTTTATGTCTTTATATTTGCGAGAGCTTTCTTCGTAAAATTTGCATATTGTATTGAAATTTGCCACATCACAAGAAGACGTCGAAAAAATATGTACACGTTTTTATACACCTATTCTGTTCATTTTTTTTTATTATTATTATTCTATTCTGGACTACTTTGTCCTGGAGAGGTCTTTTTCTGTTCTATGTCCTGTTGTAGTTTGTTCCGGTCCGTTCTGGTCTTGTTGCTAAGGCAACGAATCACTGTCATGCCTGAGACATTATTTCCGACGTTTTTGTATGGCCTCTTCGTCCATTTGTAATAAGACGTGTGTTACATAACGACTTAATGGCGTATCAATTTTAGGTATTAGCTGAAATTTTTCTCGTTTACACATGCTTTTCGAACACGGGTTGCCTGGAAACCTCCTCGTTACCATCCTTAAAATGGGTGCAACTCGCTAGTTGTGATATGTAAACGGTTGTATTCAATTTACTGTATATGTACGGTGTCCATCATATAGTTGCCCCAATTCACTTACAATAAAGTGATGTCTGTACAAGACTGTCGGTTAGGAAAATAGATTTAAGGAATATTTACAATTAACAATATTTAATATTATCTTGAGATGCCTAAACCGCAGTTTACAGTCAATGATGGTGGACGAGTTTAGCACACTGCACAAGTGTTATTTCTATTCTGTAAAACTCCGTAACGCGTTTAATACTTATAAACAATATTCGGTCGCTGTGAGTTCAAGTCCAGCTCAAACTGGCTTCCTCTCAGGCCGTTCTTGGGAAGGTGTGCAGCAACCTGCAGATGATCGTGTGTTTCCCCCGGTCTTTGCCCGGTTTCCTCCCACCATAATGTTGGCTGCCGTCGTATAAGTGAAAAATTCCTGAGCACGGTTTAATACTGAATATAAAAAGCAATACGTAATACTGAATATAAAAGTACGGAAAATGTCACTACAACACTTTCATACACTCCCGAAGTAGCGTAGCACGTAGCCTTCACATTAGACACCAGATGAAGCCATTACTGTAAAGAAGAGGGTATGCATCGCATCCTATAGGTGCCAGTCTGCTTTAAAACTTCGCCAGTGACAAATGTTCATGTAACCTAAACCCTCTGTGACAGACGTATGGACACCGTCAGGTTCAGAGGCCACTCGGTTATTCTCACAGCAGACTCCACGGCGCGACGAGATCTCATCACCGATCCACAACGTCGTCAATTTGATCTTCTGGACCAGATGGCTGCGCAGACCGGAAGTGGCCTACAGCGTCGGACTGTCCGCAGTAACAGAGACGAAGAGGGCTGCCCTCGCTGCTGTCACCAGTACATCCGGGGCACACAATCACGGATTTGATTAGAGTGCCATTACGGTTAACAGCGTCTCCTGCGCAGACTAACAACATCGATTTATGTCAGGAAAGTTTCAATCAAGATATACTCCAGTTCCGAAACTAGAATAATGTTTCTTTTATCTACAGCCACGCTTGTCTGACAGAACAAAACCGAAATCATAGTTCAAAATGATTTACGCAGTATCTCACCATTTGAAGGATACAACTCAAATGTCTTCAAATATAACACAACATGTGACATGGTGACGATGATGAAAATAACTCTAAAATGACGCCATCTAAGACAACGTTGCTTGGGTGACATAAAAGCGTTAGCATAGCGTCATTTGTAGAAGTATGTCTATGCGCGACGTCAAAATGCAAAAGTAGAAATGACAAAGCAGAGGAGCAGAATCTCCGTGCCACTTTCAAAATAAGCATTCATACTCGTGAATTGGTCAGGATTTAGGACCGTAATCTAAATTACCTGAACCCTTTTCAGTGAATTGTTCGTTTAATGAGAAATGGCGTTGGAGTAGCTGTTTAACTATATATCGCCATCATACTTTCCTGTTCCTTCGTTTCCTTTTTCTCAATCTTTCACGACTAGTTTTTTATTTAATCTGATAATAATTATTTTGCTTTAACCCTTCCGATGTTAAGGTTCTTTCTTTTCTTTTAATGACTTCATTATTCCGTGACGCTCAAATATACTCTACGTGATTTTTTCGCTGTCGTTGAAGGCCACTTCTCTGCCACCAATATCGTGTGTAAATCTACATATCTGCTATTATATTTCTTGGAGTCATAATTTGGGTAAAAGGGAAAGAAGAGCTGAAAAGGTGTTTGAAAGTTGACATGGTTCAGCAGTTTAGCTGTTTTGGAGGTCACATACCTTAATTTGTTTTTCTTATATACTTTGTTAGTTCTTGGGGCCTCCGTGGCTCAGTTGGTTAGCGCGCTAGCGCAGCGTAATGACCCGGGAGTCTCTCACCAATGTTGTCGCTGTGAGTTCAAGTCCAGCTCATGCTGGCTTCCTCTCCGGCCGTACGTGGGAAGGTCTGCCAGCTACCTGCGGATGGTCGTGGGTTTCCCCCGGGCTCTGCCCGGTTTCCACCCACTATAATGCTGGCCGCCGTCGTATAAGTGGAATATTTTTGAGTACGGCGTAAAACACCAATCAAATAAATAAATAAATGTTATAAACAACGTTCAACTATCAAAGAACTAACAATTTATTTATTTTATTTGATTGGTGTTTTACGCCGTACTCAAGAAAATATGGTGGGCGGAAACGGGGCAAAAAACCCACGACCATCCGCAGGTTTCTGGCAGACCTTCTCACTTACGTTTATGACATTAGTCTTGCTATCTGGTTTCAACGTCCTTTATGGTAGACAATGGTTATACGAGTGTTTGTCAATACGTCTCGATTCCAACAATACGCCTTGCATTATTAGCTTGTCTCACATATTGAGGGTGTTACTAAAGCCCTTTGGTTTTCTTCCGAACACTCCCATTTCCTCGATGCGTAAAACTTACTACAGCCATATACGTTCTTGAATACTACCTTAATCCACACTGAAATAAATAAATAATCAAATCAAAGTGTAGGATATAAACTATTTATGCCTTTCAAAGCAGTCAAAATCGTCAGGTGAGTCTGCCGTATACATCCTTAAAAGATACATGAAACGTCTGGGGGGGTTTCTTAATACGGAGTTGTATATGCTGTGCCCTAAGTACAAAAAAGCTCCTGGGCTGTCTTCTCAAAGCGTAAAACTGGCTTTAAACTACAGTTACTCTAAACTGGCTTTAAACTACAGTTACTCTAAGGCCGTCTAATGTGGTCAGTTGGGAAATTAAGTAGCCGGTAATAGCTGACGTGACGTGAGCGGTAATAGCTGTCAAAACAACTTTGTGGGAGGGGGATAGCTCGAGTTGGGAGCGCTAAGCTGGTCACGTGTTCCCAGTATGTTCATCGATGACCATTAACGGAAAATATGTTTAATTTGGAGGGGTTATTATGAAATACACAATATGCCATAAAAATGATATATTTTTCCAATATTTTTCAAATGCCTTTCTTCATTTTCCTGAAAAACAAAATCTTGATTTTATAGTACCTTTCCATGTATCCTGTAAACATTACATATTCAAAGAGTATATTGTCCATTAACCTTCAGTAGTGATGCTGAACACAAAGCTAATAACAAGAGGTTTCATTCCGAAGAGCTAGTAAACCTGGCATTCATTAATGATATCAAAACGTTGTAATATCAAAAGCTTGCCATAGAAATACCTGACTTGAAATGTCGCATTTAACCGAAAATGTTTTATTTATAAAACTGGATTTAACCTCCAAACCACTCCTCTAAAAAAGAGAAGTTTTCATCTATACTTCACAAACGCTTTTATTAAACATTTTACTTTCGTTTTTCGGCTTTCAGTTTATGTTTGTCCTCTCGGCTAACATTCAGACCGGTCTCCCAGAAAGCTAAAATGGTAAGCTGTAGACATATTATATATTTGAAATTAGTTATGATATAAGTGTCTATAAAGTCATTTTATCTAAGTTTCAGTACGTGGTCGTACTTAATGATGGATCTTTCTTATTCACTAGAAATAAGTGTTTCGTTTATGAACATATTTTTGTTACAGATTAGAATCGCGTTCTTGTGTTTATTGATAAACAAACGATGCTTAGTAACTGAAGACATGTGATGGAGGAAACCGAACACCTGGAGAAAAGCAACTACCCTTGACCCATATACAGGGTGGAACAAAAGTCTGGACCCATAGGCAATTTACTATAGAATTTGTTTTCATTTATTATTAACATAATTTTGATCAGTTAAGTATCATGTATAATTTTACATGTCACCACATTTCCAGGGAAATGGATCTCCGGATTTGAGTTTCTTTTTTTTCTTATGGAGACATCTTAAATCAGTGGTTTAAGCTAACAAACCAAAAACATTACAAGCGCTAAAAGATAACGTCACACAAGAAATTGAAACCATACGAGGGAATAACTCTAGGCTTCGAAATGTGCAAAGATCACGTGTCTTCCGAGTAAGAAAGTGCTCGGAGGAATATGGAAGTTAGTTCGAACACTTATTGTTAACGGTAAATTCTTATACAGTAAATCGCCTATGGGCCAAGATTTTTGCCTCACCCTGTATATCATATTGGTGGAAAATAGTCTGCAAAGAACATTTATGACAGACCACACATTAGAACACTGTTGAGAGCTTACTGCTTCCAGGGCGCCGAAAGGAATCTAATTAGGGTGATTCTGAAAATCCCCTGCCAGTATGTAGCGATTACAAATCTATCCGTCGAAACGAACATTCATATACCAGCCAGCAGCAATTATGGACGTTTCATATCAAGAATCGCAAGGCCAATTTCTAAAACAACGTTTAACACAAGCCACCAAAGAATTAAGAAAGATTATAAAGTTTGAAATTAGGAGGGAGTCATGCAAAGAGAGGCAGCCAACAATCTGTTATGATGGTGGAAAGGCGCAAGGTATGTGAATGAGTGAACTTTTGAGGTTAAAATCGTCTCATAACACCCAGGAAAACACTTCAAGCAGCAAGAATGCTGGTTTGTTAGAGAAAAAAATAATGTTCATAGAAAAAGCGGAAAGCAAGTTCCAGCGAAAACTAGATTCCAACGTATAACCTATACCCTGTAGACAAATGGTAGACTTCTGTTTAAGCATATACATGAACAGTCAGAATAAAACATTGACTGAGCTAAATTGACAACAGACCGTATTTCACCGGTTATGTGTGACCATTGTCCGCTATCACACTGTCGTCGCTGCTCTGGTCTTACTCTCTATGTTGTATCCCTGTAATTATATCCTGTAACTCATCCAACGATATTTGCCACAATTTAATTTAGTTCTTTAATTCAGACATCTGTACAGGCTGATTAAATTTACTATATATTCGTTGTCATATTCTTGGAAAAGCGCTTATTAAGTCTAGTCGAAATTAACATTGAATTTAAATACAGTTGCTTGGGGAGAAAATAATTACAAAAATTCTTTCATCATTCTCTACCCAAAAGCCTATCAGCTTCCGTTATATTTATAAAGAAGGTAATTACCAAAAGTAAAAATACCATACTGAACAATCTGTATTTTCTATATCTTTTTATACAATTCATATTGTATATAATGTCTCAATGTTTTGTAAATACAGTTGGCAGTATACGTCAATGTTTAATGTATTAAGGTCTCAATACAGCTTTTGAAACTTCCGCCTCAAAAAATGCCTCATCTGGCTTTAAAGGTGGAGAAAAACCTAACAATTACATAAAGTCCAGATGAAAGGGTGCGAAAAGTTTGTTGTAAAGGTGGTTTCCAATATTTTTCGACTTTTCTCTAGACAGAAAAAGATACTTGAAAATAAGTTTTGTACGCTGGATATTTGGGGCCACCGTTTGATATTTATTGTCTTTGGGTAACAATGTAATAAATGAGGATGTAGCACATGTTTAATAAATATATCTCCATTAGAATTTGGTCTTTTCAGCTAGCAAATCTGGATTTTGATCTTATTTATGTTTTTAATATATTCGTAAATATTGTTATCATTAAAACTATTTATTTATTTCTTTGATTGGTGTTTTACGCCGTACTCAAGAATATTTCACTTATGCGACGGCGGCCAGCATTATGGTGGGAGGAAACCGGGCAGAGCCCGTGCGAAATCCACGACCATCAGCAGGTTGATGCCAGACCTTCCCACGTACGGCCGTAATAAAACTTTGTATGGGTTAAAAATTCCAGTTTGGAACCAAACCACGAAAGACAGAAACAGTTTTTATTCGTTTTTTAAACGGACCAGTTTCATTTCGTCATGTCAAGGTTTCTCTCGTTTTTATGACTGCCGCTTGTCGCCAAAATTTTGCAATGTGCATGTCGACGGAAACAATTTATACAGATATCAACCAGTATAGTGTCCAGTTTTATTACTTTTACTGGGGGATATTTTCATCGTCGAGGTGATCACTCAGACTATACTGTGTCCAGAAGTGGAATTCAAATATGAATACAGTGATGTGGTGATTTCTGGGACTAGATTCAGCAATCAATGTAATTATGTTTTATCACATACTTTTATTCATTTTTGTGCTTTGTTTTTTATTATTATTAATATTTATCTTGATATAATGTATAAATTGTCATGTTTTTAAGGAACCCGTGTTAATAAATTTGAGAGTAAGTGTTTGTTGGAACCATGATTTGTTGCAATAGCTTATACCTTCAAGGATGCGATTAGGTTAACCCGTGCCCTCCCATTACCCCTCATGGCGTTTCCAAGTAATATGCAACTATAGGCATCTTTGAGCATCAGCTCGTGTTGGCACATGGAAACGTGGTTTCTTCTAAAACGTGACTCGTTCCCACAATTCCACACCTGGCCTTCCTAAGTGATATATGTTTTTCACCTATTAACACCGCGGAAAAAATTATCCGAGAGCTAACAAAGGTTTATTGATCCCGTACGAAAAATTTTACACATGGAACGCATAACTACTGGTGAAAATCTCGGAAAAGAGCGGGGGTTCTAATCAAAACAAAAGTCATGTTATGGGTCAGTGTAGAGTACGAGTATGAAACTTATCTAAAGTCATCTATGAACGGCCTAATTAACGCTAATAAGGACTTTTACCTTGAGATATAGTGGTGCATATTACATAAAAGGCTATTTTTTATGATCCAACTCTCATGCTCAAATCCACTTAAGAACGGGTAAAAGGTCTCTACTTTGGCCTAAATTACCAAAAAAATGGGCATTGGTAACTGTTTAGTTCACTTTTCTTGCCCAAAACCATTTAAGAACACCCTAATTAATTCTAATAAGGACTTTACGGAAAGATATATAGATGGTAAAATGCTATTTCCTATGTTCCAACTCCATGCTCAGATCCACTTAAGAATGGATCAAAGGTTGCTATTTTGGGCTAAATTAGCACAAAACAAGTGCATCGGTCACGGTTGAGTATAACAATGAAACTTATTTTATAGGTTTTAGGATGGGATAATGGAATTCATCATGGAAATCTTATTATTAAAAGCCGATTCTTAAGTACCTTACTAATGCATTAAGTCATTTAAGAGGACCAAAAGAATGTTAGTTAGAACTTTTATCGAGCATGTCGCGTAATGATGACTTTTGTTGTCAAAAGATGCTAAGTTCCGTCACCGTGCACATGTCCACACGTCCGGTTATGTCGCTTATACGGGTGTTTTTTTTTTGTTTGTTTTTTTTGCTAAATGATACCTTGAGATATACTCATTAAAAAAACGCTGCATTTTAAGTGCGAACTCAAGGACGACATAATTAACGATTTAATTGTGATTTCAGCTATGAGTGTTATATAATCGGTAAATCCCAGTGTATTCTGTTCGGCATATTCCACTACATTCTGTTCGGCAAATCCCACAACATTCTGTTCGGCAAATCCCACTACATTCTGTTGCGCAAACTCTGTGGCTTTGTTCATTATTTTAGCACTGCGATTGTAGTTCTGCTGCTTAGCGACCACATCAACATAAGCGTAACTGAAGTTATATTAAGCAAAAAGTCTTAATGTGGGAGACAATTGGAGGCAAGGGTGCTGTACTTAAGAATTACCATTTTGCAGGTTTCACTATTAGTATACATGTGCCATACGTCAAACCTTCCGTACGCTACTGGACTGATAAACTTTTTTGGCTCCCTGACAGCAAAGAATGCCACATGAAAGTGTGATTGCTTCAGACAGCTACGCCATTGCCATCATATAGTGTTGAACAACGCTGAGCAACGCTGTTGCTATAAATTTTGTTTAGATAATTGATTTGATTTGATCTATTCACTCACCAATATACCATATACAGAGGTTATCAATATCAGGCAATTTTGGCGGGAATATAAAGCTACACAGGACAATATGCCACTGTATAGCTATTGCTATAACTCGACATTACATTAAGTTTATTCTGAGACACATTTACTTGACGACAAAAATTATAAACCATGTTAACATTACACAGATATGTGTCTTTTATGAAACTGACCGAGAAGAACAAAGCCAGAGGGGGAGGGGGACAGGGGGAGAGAGAGAGATTGGGGCGACACTTCACTTTAAGAACACAATGCAATTTGGCCACATTAGTTAACAAAACCATATCGGATGGATTGTTTTGTCAAGATGCATACACCAATTGTTTCTATTTATAAACCGTATAGATCAGCGTGAAATACAATATGAAAAGTCTGTTTCTGTCATCTTACTACATTCTCACCCACCGTACAGGCACTAAAGCCATTAGCTTTTAATGGATGTACCCTAAAGATTTAACTGCTTCAGCGAACAAGATAAAAGCATCGTCCCTAAAAGTAACTATTTCATGATGGTTATCGTTTGATGTCTGTTTTCTGATGTACTATTGGTGATTGAGACAATCAAAGTATTAGAGACAATCTGTAAACGATAAAAGAACTGAAAAAGCTGCTTTGAAGTTACGAGTATTAGAATCGTGGGCTAAGTGACTTTTATGCGTAAAACTGTGTCATTCAACCAGGAAGGTGAATGAACACTTACTTCCGTTTTGTTTCCAATTTTGTGATGGCCACACTCGAGAAACAATTTGTAAACCATCTTATTCAAGACGGATTTGTGAAAATGTTTCTTTGTTTCAGTGATGCTTCGTCGGTCGTTCCTGATGTGGAGAAATGCCGAGTAACTGTACATTCCTGCACAAGAAGGTTCGAGGAGTAAAGCCACGGGGACTTGCTCCCACTTTACCGGTTGCATTAGTGTTAAATAATAAACGATTTTCTGTGTTAAGTGGTGCGAGGGAATGAGGATACGAAATGCGCAGAAAGCATGGGGGCTATGTTTAGTTCTGATTTTTTGCTTATGGTGACATAGCCAAGATATGCTTGGCTGAACAATTTAGGAATGTACGGCTGCCGTACTTTCCTGAAGGGGAAATTACAGTTTCTGAACAGAGTGACGTCATGACAAGAGTTTAATGTTGTAGGACAGCCACAGCCACTACCAGTTGGCCTGCTGCTACCCATAGTCTCAAATAAAGAAAATATTTCTGTGTACCAAATTAATGCGAATTTCAATTTTTCCTTGAGATTACCTTGAAAACTATGAGGAGTAACCACATATGATACCATGCAAACTATAACGCACTCATCTATTTAATTCTGAAAGAAACCGTTAAAGCTTTCGTTTTGGTTTCACATTTAAGACATGGGAATTAGAGGCACATGTTTTTTGTTCAAGCTACATGTATTAAAGTACCTTCTCCATTCCCCAAAGACAATGCGCCTTGGTTTATTGTATAGTTGCCTTCTTACCTTCTCTGCTGTGAGTAATCAATTATGAACAGTGACTCGGTCTATGATTAATTATGCGGGAATGTAAATCTGAATTGAAGCTTACATATAATCGTCTGATAGTAGATTATACAATCATCAATCACATTAACTCAACCAGACCTCGAGATATCCATATTCGTAATCAGAATGCCACAAGTTAGACCCACCAGTTTACCTAGCTTTTCATATTTGTGCCTAAGAGAATTGATGACGATCCTCTGCCTTTTCTCAGACTGGCAACATTTGGTGTGTTTGAAATGAAGGCGAAGAATGAAACTGTAAGAAAATGCATTTTACATTGATCAGAAACGAATGGACCCTTCATACATAACGTCCTTATGGTCGTTTAGACAAAGGATTGACGTCACAACAAACGTTGAAATTCGTCTAAAAGGAGAAGGTTGCGTGGTCTTTCCCAGCAGCTCAGTGGGATATTGGAATGTTTTATAGCCTTATGTTCGTGAGTTCGAAACCCGCTGTACCATATATTAGTCGAAGGCGCAATCAAGTGGTGCAAGTCGTCACCCATCACCACTCAAACCACAAACTCGCACGCGTGGATTCTTGAAAAATAATCACCTGCGCAGACAATAGCGTGACGTCACAGCAAACGTGTAAGCAGTGGAGTGCTTACCCAGGTTAAATATGGGACACTGAATGGTTCGTCTTACACGAAGAAAGTATTACATGTATTATCTAATCTGCCAGACGAATGTAGGTGTCGTACTTTTCTGACTAAGAAGAGATGGTTTTCTTAATAAAGTGACATCACAACAAGCGTTTAATTGGAACTCACATTGTGAACTTAGGGGATGGAAGATGTGGAGCTGATTACTGGAATTAACCATACAAGCAGACAAAACGAACCATCGTAGAGTTAATAATCAACTTAATGTTGAGATGTGTTAAATGTTACCCTTAGTTAGCCACTGGTGTTCTCTGAATGTCGGTGGAGAACGCATGGCAGGGTTTGAAGACAAATTCGATTTTGGAATAATCAAATAAATTGCTTGGGTGATCACCGCAGCACTGGACAGGAAACCCGTGGCCTCCCCTTAATCTAAATTTGGTCTGTAGGCTCTGTCACGTGACTCGAAGTTTTTTAACCAATCACGTTGACGACCATGCTATTTTTTCAGGATGATCATCGTCTTTAATGCCCGTCGGTGACATCGTTAGGCTGTTAAATAACCATGTGCCGCTGTGAGTCGCGTCAAAGGCAGCCCAGATATTTGGGCCCATCGATCGATCGGTGGCAGCACATGTTGTCTTTACCTCCTCAATTAACCGTTATACTGGGAGAAAAGCTGGGTAGGCCTAGAACCGTTGGAGCCGGCGCCAATGCTGGTCTGCACCGAAAACCCCTTCGTCGTTATCAGTCTGAAGAGATCGATAACTATTTATTTCATTTATTTATTTATAGATACATTTTGAATAAGGCTTAACGCCTTAGTCAAATATGTTTCGCATGGTTGGAAGACAGAACATTATACCGGATATCTGTGTCAAAACAGACATTCGTATATTAGCCGTCCGCCAATATGGGCGTTCCAGGTCAATAATCGCAAGGCCAATTCCCCAACCACACAAATTACCAAAAAACCACAAAAGTATATAATGTACCCAATTATGATGGAATCATGCAAAGAAAATTAATCAGTAGTTTTCAATGATGTCAGAAAGGCGCATGAGTTCTAGGCGAATGAGTGAAATCAGTATTCAAATCGTGTTCCATGTTAGTATGTAAGTTGTCGATGATATGATAAAATATATCTCTCAGATGTTAAACCACGGGCAGTGGCTGATAATAATTGCCTTGACGAAGGGAGAGAACGGGAAAACCTACAAATTCACTGTCGATGGCTAGGTTTCTCATTCACTCAACGGTATATTGATGATCTGCTAGCTTTAAACAATCCATGTTTAGCAAATGTGCGAACCTGAAATAGAAATGCATCGACAGTTATAAATGGCCAGATGCTTAGAAGGAAAGATTGCCACGAACTCCGTTGACAACTTTCAAAACACAAGTGAATGTACTTTAACGCGGACAATCCTAAGGGTGACTTCCACTCAAATAACAGAGATAACACCAAGACAGTTATGTTTTGCTGTTGGGAGCCTCAGTGCACTTTACATTCCCGCCTAACTAATCACAGACCGAGTCCCTGTCCATAATCTTACCCACCCAGCAGCAATCTATATAGAGTACAACCGACTGGACACCCACTGGCTAAAATCTCTAACGCTGTTGCACTAAAACTTCATGTAACATTATCACAAAAGATCAAATAAAGCGGCTAAGCCGGCGCGAAAGAGCGTTCGTTGATTGTTACATCACAACGCTAATTGTGATGTAACGTTTTATTTTTTATTTGTTTGAAATGACACCGCGCGATTCTTGAAAAAGTATCGATAGTTGTTACGTTACTACAAACACGTTTAAGTAGGACTGGGTTATGAAGATACTATTACTCTCCGAATTGGACATGATACGAGCTTTGACAGACACATGAGCGACCAAGTATACAGTATAAATAATCTCTTATACAAGCCTTGCGGTCAAGGAAAAGTTTTAACCACCTGCATCTCAATTGTCCATTCAAGCATATATTGGCCATGTCGCCAAGCATAAAGAATCAGAGCTAAAACATAGCCCTTGTACTACCTGCGCACTTTGTTTCTCCACTCCCTCCCACAGCTAAACACAGAAAGTGTTTATTATGTAATACTAATGCAACCGTGTAAGTGGAAGAAAGCCCTCATAACTGTACATTCCTGGATAACAAAGTCCTCGGCAGCTTCGCGCCTCATGCTTTCTAATGTACAGTTACTCGGCCTTTCTCCACACCTTAAATCATTGTGCCTTCTACGGGAGCGGATTTTTTGATTGGATATGAACCTGACTGTACAGAAAAACTAAATTAATCCATAATAAAACATTTCTTTCCCTGCTGATGCCCTCTGTAATCATATCCAGATGGTTGCAAACCTACTCCGACACCTAATATATTTTGCATATATCAATCTCAACAAGTTATCGATTTCATATTTCGGTATAGACTTCATTCTTTCAAAATTTGACCTATCGGTATAGACTTCATCCTTTCAAAATTTCACCTATCGATATAGACTGCATCCTCGCAAAATTTCACCCATGGGTATACATTGAATCCTTTTGAAATTTCAACTTTCATTCCTTTGTAGGTTGAATAAATAAATAGGCTATTTTGGTAGTTTATTTTCTCTGAGCATCCATTATTGTTGGTCTGTTTGCCAGCATTACTGGATTTTGATTGCATTTGCTATAATACTGATTCATAATTTCATACCAATCATGTTTTATGCTTAAAGTGATCCGATAATGTGGTTGTATAGGTGACATATGACTCGTGGTATAAAACAGAAGGCAAACTGTTGATCGATGCCCTCCGATTTCATTACAAAAAGATAACCGAATCCCAAAATACAACCGCTCTGCCAGGTGTTTTTGTTTCCTATACTGTCTGTTTTGATGAAACAATTAATTTCTTTTAATGACATGTTTTTATGCAATGGAAAAATGGCAACTGCATGCTTAATTTATTTTAGAGTGTTTTTCTGTTGCTGTAGAAACTACCCAAGACAACAGGCACTTGAGTGAGGGGAAGAGTTCGAGGCTTTGCATTAACACTTACGAAAACTACGAAGGAGCAACTGTGACAAGGAAAACTGAGCAGTTCTACATGACAGTCCATTATACTTCAGATTTTTTTGAATATATACAATGTTCAAGTGTGTTCGCATGTGTTCCCATACACCTATGGTGCCTCTCATCATTGCGGTTGCTGTGGTTACTTCAGGTCCAGCTCATGCTGGCTTCCTATCCGGCCGTACGAGTGAATGTCTTCAAACAACCTGCGGACGCTGGGAGGTTTCCCCGTAGTTCTGCCCGGTTTCCGCCCACCTTAATGCTGGCCGCCTTGGTATAAGTGAAATACTCTTGAGTGCAGCGTAAAACATAAATCACGTACATGTAAATAAATAAATTCCATACATTTACTTTGCAAAATTGAACAACAAAGAACAAAGAATCATTATTTATTAATTAGCATAGGCCATATTCATCTATTCAGGGTAGAACTGTTGTATAATATATATGGCCTATAGGCCACTGTCTACCTGTGCACAAAACAGCTTAACACAGTGTTCTCCCTGGACCAGAAAAGATAGCTCTCATTACTGTTTTCAAGTAATATGTTCATGGAATGCGTCATTTCGCAGGGAATATTTTACAAACATGTTACTGTGCAATTTTTATAATAGCCTTTATCTGTCCCAAATATATTATGGGACTAATATAATAATTCGTTTCATTTATCCTCGCTGGGAGTATACAAAATTAACGACCCGTTTTGTATATAGTTTGTGTAATATGCCACTCATTGTATTTACTCCATGCTCTTTTCTTGAGATTTATTGTAGTATTTACCTTTTGATCTGATGCTCTTTTTGTGATTTCCAATTCATGACATCCTACGATATCCTCCAGTTATCATTTGGGGCGTTGAATTCGATGTCCGAGAATCTGATTAAATAAACACTTCGTGATCCTAGAGACTGAGAAACAAGCATCTTAACCACTGGGTCACGAATTCCCCATCACCAACCCCCTTTCTTGAATTGAGACATCATGTAACGTACACATAGCGTTGAACGAGGGTGGCCTTCAACCCTGTAATGCCCAGCGCCCACGTGAACTGCCCACCTCTCTCAACTGCTGCTGACAGACTAAAGTATGTCAACAATTCTCGAAACGGCCGTTGCTTGCTTGAATGAATGAATGAATGATTATTGCTTATCGCCACATCAGCAATATTTCAGCCATATCGTGCCGAGAACAAGGTAAAAACTCGAGGCCGTTGAGGCTTTCGATATGGTAAGGAGAACATCAAAAACGGAACAAAAATGTTAGGGCATGTTTAAAATCAGATAAGAAAAAAACAAAACAGTTAAAACTCGCAAACCAGCACATATTAAAAATATAATAAAAAAAATATTTTAAACAATCTCGAAATCCATATGTATATAACTTTATCTATAAATATTTCTATCAAATAAATTTTTTATTTTATGATATAGGCCAATGGCCCTCTGGAACATGACTCTTCACTTGAGTTTACAGATGTTCAAACAAACATCTTCGAGTGTCACCTTAACAAAAATACAAAAAACATGGCCTAATTACCAGCTGTTGAATATAGTGGATCATGTTGACGTTTGTGTTGTCAGCCTAAAAAGAGGCTAGCAAAGAGCAGTTCATAAAAGCAACTGAAAATGTGTCTTATGCAGCTGCACTGAAAACTGTCCGTGGCAATCCGGTCAATCAAGTTCGAGCTACCCTCCCCCACGAGGGGTCAACACCCCCAGTCCGTGCAAGCCGTGAAATTCCCATGGCCCAGAGCCAAATACAGCCGTAGTACAGCATAATACACCTGTCATGAATGAATCCCACCCAACAAGACCGACGCCCCAAATGTGTTCTGTTGAAACTCAGACAGAAAGCTATGAGAGTGTACAAACCGATAGTCTTGCGCCTGATGTACTCACGAACATAATTGTTTTCTTAACCGAGATTTTGTTTCATTGTTGTAAAATACCTAAGAATTCTGAGATAATCAAATATCTTTCGGCGTGTGCTCAGCGTCACCTTGGCACGGATATAACTGACTCCCCTAAGTTAACGAATATGTTAAAGTACAGAAAAAAAAGCTCGAAATAATGGATTACTAGGTACGAGTTCAACGTCTTCTGTTTGGTCTTCTTTGTATAGTTATGGGTTTCAATCTCCTTCATCAGAATATACAGTCCTTATATTCACATGGTCAAGAACTTAAATTTTTTCTGTCATCGCTTACAGATAAATCAGATGTTGTTTGCTTACAGGAAACGTTTGTAACGTCATCGTTACAAAATTGCATTGTGTGATAAACATTTTGTGAACATTGTAAATCTTTACAATCCCTGCAATAAAACTGAACCACACGATCTGAGCAAAGTACTTGAGTCATTGAACGGCTCAGTAATATTATGCGGAGATTTTAACGCTTATAACGAATTATGGGGAAGTGACGACACAGATATTAATGGTCGTACAGTTCCTGAGTTTATAGATGAAAATAATCTAGTTCTCCTAAATGATGGTTCCGGTACTAGACTTGATATCCGTACTGGCAAAGTATCGGCACTTGATCTTACCATCTGTACTGCAGATCTATGTCCTGCCTTCACTTGGAACGTTGACAATGTCTCCCCTTGCGGGAGCGATCATTATCCGATAGTCATTTACTTTGGTTTGTTACCGCATTGCAGCTCTGGAGTAGGCCTCCTTAAATGGAAATTGAAGAAGGCAGACTGGTACAAATATCGTAAGGAATGTGAGACGAGCTTTTCTGAAACTACTTTTGACAATGATATTGACACTTTTAATTCAAATGTTGTTCATGCCATCAACTTTGCAGCTGAGAAATCTATTCCTCACTGGAAGCCTAGTTTAGGAAAGACACCAGTCCCATGGTGGAACAAGGAATGCAGCTCAGCTATAAGGGACAGGAAACGGACAAAGAATAGGGCATGTCGTACGCGCCCGTGTGAAGATATCATTGAATATAAACGTTACAAGGCTGTTGCACAGCGTGGTATTAAGCACAGAAAGCCCATTGGCTTAAATATTGCTTAGATCTCACCAATCGCACTTCATTTAAAACTGTATGGTCCTAGGTGACAGCAGGCAGCGGAAATCGTAAGCACTCAACTATTCCTATACTGGGTACTGATGCGAAAGGCTCCGTTACAGACAAAGAAAAATGTTTTAGCAGATAACTTTGCATGTGTATCAAGTTCGGATAACTACGATCCGGAATTTTTGGAACACAAATAAAACATTTCTCCAATTCTTTTGAAAATGTATTATTCGATGACTTGGCAATGAATGTAGAGTTTTCCCTCCCAGAGTTAAAACAAGCCCTTTCAGCTAAGAAGGATTCTTCTCCCGGGGACGACAATATAAGTTACTCAATGTTTAAGAACTTGCCAGATAAAAGTTTGAACGTTTTGTTAGTTCTGTACAATTCTGTGTGGAATAAAATGTATCTCCCCTTAGCATGGAAAAGGGCAATAGTAATTCCAATTGCCAAAACCCCATCGCTTCCATCATCATACCGACCAATTGCACTGACGTCTTGTCTTTGTAAAGTTATGGAGACTGTGGTGAATTCCAGGTTGGTTTGGTTTCTGACTAAAAACAACATTTATTCGCCCACCCAAAGCGTAGACCCTTGGCCAATAAAGAGTCCGTTTTTGCAGTTTTCTTGGACATCGAGAAAGTTTATGATATTCTATGGAAACACGGCCTGTTGATGAAGATGAGAGACCTTGGTATAGGTGGTAACTTAGTTGGTTGGGATAAAAGTTTTGTGTCTGACCGGCTAATTCAGGTACGTATTGGCAAAACCTATTCCCATCCTGTTCTTGTTGAAAACGGGATGCCCCAGGGAAGCGTAATATCGCCGACTCTCTTCAACATCGCCATAAATGACCTCCCCGAAGTGTTGAATCCTAATTTAAGCCGTTCGCTATCTGCAGATGATAAAGCCATATGGTACGGTACAAGAAATCTGCTGCTTGCTAGAAAGTACGTACAAGAAGGTTTGGATGCTATCTCAGCCTGGAGTAAAGCATGGGGTTTCAAGTTTTCAACAGCTAAGGCAGAAGTGGAAATTTTCACAAACAAAATAATACTACCTTCCATGTCGGTATATCTGAATGGTAGTGGGGTTGAGATTGTACAATCATTTCGTTATCTGGGTGTTTTGTTTGACTCTAAACTTACTTGGAATGCTCATGTAAATTCCATCGTAGCATTGTTAATGTATCGAGCGCTTATTCGTTCACGGTTAGATTATGGATGTGATTCTGCCTGTGCTCCAGTTAAAACTAAGCTTGACTGTATTCAGTGTTCAGCGCTCCGTATTGCAACAGGTACGCTTAAAACAACTCCCTTAAATGCACTTCAACATCTTTGAAATGAATAGCCTCTTTTTGGTCGAAGCCAGTTTTTATCCCTGCAGTTTGGCGTGAAGTTGATGGCTTCACATGGGACTGACTTTTTAGACCATCCTATTATGATATTCTGTTTGAAGGTACAAGCAGAAAAAGAGAGCCCTTTAGTGTACGAGCGAAACGTATGTACGACACAATGCAGATCGCCGGCATTCAAATTTGGTACAATTTTATTCCTGCGTTTCCCCCATGGAAGTTACATCTACCGAATATTTCACAAGTGTTACACAGAGAAGTGAAAAAATCAGACAACTCAGAGTTTGTCTCTTTTTCTTCTCTAGGGATTATATTGCCAGAACGTGGAGCTACTATCTACAGGTTTTTACAGATGCCTCAAAGTGCCCGGATACTGACAAAACCGGCTGTGCATTTTGTGTCCCAGAAATCCACCATAGTAGGCGTTTAGACTTACGGATGCAGTATCGGTATTTACTGTTGACTTGACTGGGATTCTGTGTGCGTTGCATTTTTTAGCAGATTTTAAGCCAACAAGAGCCGTTATCTTCACAGATTCTCTAAGTGCGATACTTGTTTTACAGAATTTTACGCCAAGGAAATGCTCTCCAATCATTTTTGATATACTTCATTTATGTACCTGTTTATTCTACCCAGGTGTAGAAATCTGTTTTGAGTTGGTCCCAGGCCATTCTAGTATTTCAGGTTATTAATGGGCGGACTAGCTAGCGAAACAAGAGCTGTCTCATTTACATATTGCTCAATATGTGTCTCAATTTCAGAAGCAATGTATATATTTAAGCGGAATTTTATTTCAATTTGGCAGGAAGACTGGGACACCTCCACTAAAGGGAGATATTTTTATAATTTTAATAACAGTGTTTCTAATTCTCACCTTGTTAGTCTTTCTTCCAGGCGAGCAGAAATCCTATGCAACAGATTGAGGACCGGGCACATTCAAACGAATTCTTATTTAAACAGATTTCATTTACATGATACGAGTGTTTGTGATCATAGCCAGGTTGAGGAAACAATGAGGTTCCGATGCCCACAATATGCTCTCGGGACACATCGCTATTATGCGAAACATTATTGTGCTGGCATTACAGACCCCTACCCAGACAATGTTTTAAGGCCTGGCAAGAAGTCTGGTAGTGTCTTCGAAGCTACAGTAAGGCTCCTGCTTCCATGTGCTAGGAGAAAATTTAGAGTATAGTTCATTCTCGTCTCTATGTTATAATACATTAATGTGAACACTACTTGGTTTCAGCACTGATCACGGCGTGCATCATTCATTAAACAAACTACCACCACCACCACTGACGTTGATGTTGTAACCCTTAGATATCCAAGAACCAGATTAAAGGACGACAATCACAATTAATTTCCCATTTACTTACAAGTCACCGTTTGGCCACAGAGCCTGATAACCGTCATCCCATGAGACAACTCCAGTCAAATTCCTGATAAGGGTTGATCAATGAACTTTTTCACAAAGTTGACAAACGGTATGTAAGGGTCAAACCCACATAGCCCAAGGCCAGTGGAACATGAGTTTTCACTTCTTTTGCCTTGTGGGCATCCGCCTCCATTTCGTTAAAAACATGACAGTTTATACCTAGAATGAAACTTTGAAGCCTGCCCTACAAAATGACTTCACTTAACAAGCAGAAAAAAACGGAAAGGGCAGCTCAACAGAGAAAAATTAAATATATCTATAAATACCAGGGAATAACACTCCCAACCCGAAAGCAATAATTGTGGACTGTAGCCAAATATTAGAGGTAGTATCTGGTGGTCGAGGCCATCATTAATGTACGCTATCGGCTTTTCTCCGTCGAAAAAAACAGTGATTTCTGTGTGAGGTCCGCTAACTTGTGACTGGGTGGCTGTACATTCACATCCATTTCCAGCATGCATCTAGCTGCGACAGGATGTATGTCAGATAGAAGGTTGACAAAGAGAAGTTTTTATTTCACAAGTTGTCATTTGCTAGCCAGATAAACTGGCTGAATACAGTACTAATTTTTTTTAAAATAACGTTTTTGAAATAACATGTCAATTTAAAAAAAAAATAACATTTACGAAAAGAGTGCACCTTTTATTTCGGAATCAGTACATTACAATGTCAGAAGAACTCAAAATGATTATTTTAATCATGGTCAACTTTGATTTCATATGCGGAACTTATTTCAAAATTTGCACCATTTTCAGAAATGATTTCTACAAGCTTTAAAAGTATCTAAGCACTTGTGATGTTACGTGTCTCTTACGAAAGCCATTTTAGTAGCGACGATAACTGATTTTACGTATAGCTAAATCCAGGCGACAAGTAAAAGAAACAAACTACGAAAATCGTCGCTAGAATTTCTTCTACATAGCTGTAAACTGAACAAGAAAAAAAATCGGTTTCACATCTACTGCATCCACTAATATCCATATGGCCAGTTGTCAGCAAAATGTCCACATCACAGTTCGGGCTGTTCACACTGTTAAAGTATTATCCAAAGTCAAATTCCAAAGCCCAGCTTCATATTAATACAATTAACATCACAATATATTAATATTCTTGAATACGGCGTAAAACACCGATTACATAAATAAATATGAAAACAATATCTTAAAAATGTACATATTATTTTCACGGAAGAGAGTTACCCAAAAGTAGACGTAGAACATGGAATTCAAGCATTCGCTGCTTTTGATGTATCCCAAAACATATAAAAACAAATAAGTACAGGTATTTTCTGATCTATTCACTTGTGGTTGCTTATTTTGTCTTTTAATTTTTTCTTTTTGTTTTTACTTGGTTTTTTGTTTTTTGTTTTTGTTTTTTTTGTTGTTGTTGTTGTTTTTTTTTTGTTATGTTCTTTTCTTCACTTTAAAGGATAATATCCCAAGCAACCTCATTTTACCCAAAAAGATTCAAGGAAATTGTCGGTCCTACGTCATGAGCCAAACTTTGATACCACCATAAACCTTAACCGTGTCAATGATAACAAAGGGCATTTGATTACCTTGTCTATTCAATTTCCTAACTCCTTGTTATTTGACACATTAAGAGACTCTTGACACTACAAGGCTTCCTTACAGTCACAAGCCTTCTAGGTTCAATAGTACTAATTACTGTTGTCAGCACCTGGCCTGGAGGTGAAACCCCCAAACGTTACCCGAAAGGAGCCCAGGCACGACCTTGTCAGGGGCTTCCTTCTGCGATCCCCCTCCAGCTGAATTCAACTAATTGACCATAGTTTTATTGGCAGAATTGACTGTTAGATGATTTCTTGTGTACGGTAAAGGTGCATGCGTACTAAAATAAAGTGCGGTTTTATTTTTAGATTCTGTAAAGCTGATTGGAAGTGAAGTGGACCTTATTACAAATTACAAGTGATATTGGCAAGATTCACGAAATTACATTATCCAGAAACCCCCACTTCTAACTTAAAATGCCTGCTCCTATTAAAATGTCTTCAGGTATCCCCACGTGCCCGCGGTTGACTTCCAACCACAAATTCAAATATGGCCTTGTGAAGAAAAAAAAAAGGAAGAAAGGCGATCAAGCCGCCGGCAATTTATGGCAGATTTCACATAGCTCCAATAACATAATGCTATAATCGATACATCATCGTATTTTAGTGGGTCTCTTCTATTCTCAGAATTACATATTTCCCACCAATGAAGTTGACTTGGATTAGTTTAAAGGTTTTAGTTCTGTTCTTGCCATCCGCTTATGGAGAAATTATGCTTCACCCAGCAAATGCTTGGTATGATTGTTCTCACAAAGAATCTTTCTTTTAGTGAGACCTTTACATATAAAACTGTATTGATGTCAATGAGATAGACTTGTACTAAAACTAATCACTGATTGCGCCAAGGTTGCAGACATTTGCTGTTGTTGTTGCGGTATTTATTGAGAATATTAAACATACAGTTGTTACCCCTCTTCTGAAAGAAAATACATTTATTTATTTATTTATTTGATTGGTGTTTTACGCCGTACTCAAGAATATTTCACTTATACGACGGCGGCCAGCATTATGGTGGGTGGAAACCGGGCAGAGGCCGGGGGAAACCCACGACCATCCGCAGGTTGCTGGCAGACCTTCCCACTTACGGCCGGAGAGGAAGCCAGCATGAGTTGGACTTGAGCTCACAGCGACCGCATTGGTGAGAGGCTCCTGGGTCATTACGCTGCGCTAGCGCGCTAACCGACTGAGCCACGGAGGTCCCGAAAGAAAATACATCATCCAAACCATATCAGCATATAATGTAGGTATCCTCCTAAACCAGTCATTCGCCACAAGAGTATGCTGACTTGTGTCCTTGAGGCTTTGCGTGTAGCTTTTCGTTTTATTTCGGTCAAATCATGAAGCTGTGCCCTTGTAGCAGATGTATTTATTTATTTATTTAGTTGATTGGTGTTTTACGGAAGATTCAAGAATATTTCACTTATACGACAACGGTCAGCATTATGGCAAATATATGTATATTGCTACTAATTTAATTTTATTGCTTCTGCAGTGCAAGAATTGCAATGCAACGCAAACTCAAGACACAACAAATGAGATCCTTTACCTACTCACGGCTTGACTATAAAGACTCAAGTGTCTTGATTATCACCTCTTGCTGAATGCCAAGGAAAGGACC
This sequence comes from Liolophura sinensis, assembly GCF_032854445.1. Lineage (NCBI taxonomy): Eukaryota > Metazoa > Mollusca > Polyplacophora > Chitonida > Chitonidae > Liolophura > Liolophura sinensis. The sequence goes on from NC_088302.1 coordinate 19,403,374, forward strand.
AGCATTGACAAGCCCGGCATTGTTCATATAGAGATTCTAAATTCTCCGTTCTCATTGTTCAGGTCTCCGGGGTGATAACAATCGGTCGATAGCGCTCGTGGGACGATCGTTAAAGACTACTTGTTTCCCAACAATATAGCGCTCAAATCTGTACACCCAACGTAGAAAAGTTAGTAATTTATCAAAGGTCGGTGGCTTACCAGGAGCATTCGGGTTTCCTCCATCCACCCACCCACAATGGTAACCGCAATAGTGTGAGCAAAAAAGGTCTTGGGTGCGACCTTGAACAGCAGTTAAATAAAAAAAAAATTCAAAGTCTCAAGTATGTCCAAGCTAGGAATTGAACGCGGTTCGCACTGTTAAGATGCTCTGATCTTACGGCTACCAGGATTTGGTTCACCAAATAAGGGATTACGCCACAATTCATAATGCTTAAAAAAATTTCCTGGGTACTGTTTTGTGCAGAAAGCTTTTTTCATGTGTCTGAAGCGTAATATATGAGATCATGACTAAATTCACAAACTGCTTATTCTATGTGCGAATTTAAACCCAACCGACATTCAGGTTACATCAATTATATTAATATACATTTTATGTCGTCCTTTGATAAAATTTTGGAAAGTCTTCCTCCTCCCTCAAACGGTTTACTAAAACAGCAATACAAAGTAGCCCATTCGTTAGATGTACATTGTAATTCACGTTTTTGTTCCCTTTATTAAACTAGAAAGGTTTTACACGCACTTTGTTATGTGAGATTTTAATACCTTGCTGACTTTGTCTTCCTGCTTCTGGTTACAGTTAAATTTTGCAGTCCACAAATAACATATCAGAAAACTTGAACCGAACTCGTTTTGTACGGAGACAATTAATCAACACAGTAGAGCTGTATTTTGTTTTGCTGAGCTATGAAGAGGGAGACAACTCTGTTCGGCTTTATCAGCTTCTCTGAAAGTTGGGGTGAAATGTGTATTTAGAACATATGGGCTATATGCAGTGAACGTCGTGAAACATTTGAATACAGTTTTGACGGAATAGGATTTCAGTACTTAAAGGCTCTCACTGGAGGAAAGGTCTGCAAGATTCTCTCCGCTAACCCCATTTGCAATGTGGCTCGGGTCACGTTCATGAGTCATAACAGCGCGAGCTACATCGTGCCTACTCAAATGCAAATGTCCTTGATGACGCCTTACTGTGTCAATATAAGATCATTCAGCGTCTATGTTTTCAATTTAGTGAAAAGGAGCGAATCTTGTTTATCTTATTATTTTCACAAAGCACTTAGTGAACTAAATGATGAAATTGCCTTTCAGTTGATGATTTGTTCGAAAGCATATCAGCTAATACTGGTCTGAGTTTATATCTAAAAATTTTGCCAACTCAGCAGCCAATGCAGTTGACCAATATCAGAGCATAGCAGCAGCAGTGTTATTGTTCATATTTAATATACGGTGGCGCAATTTGTTTTAGGCTAAGTACGAAACTGAAGACTTAGTCTAAAGTTAAATCTGGTATTGAGTCCTAAACTAGTTTTGGGCATGTCGGACCCGGATGTGTTCTTGAATCACTATAACTCATACTACGACACAACTAACTCTTTGTTGCCTCCTGAGTAACCCCTAGCAAAAACGTGTTAACGACATTATTTGTCATATGAAGACCACCTTTTCGACAAACAGTACACAATATGTTCTTGAAATCCTTGAATTGCTTTAATCTAAAATTACATCAAAACCCCACATCACGCACATTACGTATCAAGTCACGTTTTAAATAATAGAGCTTTATCACTAAAAATAAACTGACGTTTGATTTTTTCTTCAAAGGCATGTAAATCTTATTTTATCTCAAGAAAAGCAAAAGGGAGTTGAATACACCAAGAGATCGATATTAGAAGAAAGAATTTTAGATCGAAGTGACTCCTCATCTATCCTTAGATTTTTGTGTCTTTGATGTTCAAACAATGCTTTTCCCCTTTAACTGTTGCTTTGAACATTTATCGTGTTAGGAACCATGTGCATTCCGTTATCGGTAAAGTAGAAATGAGATATTTTTATTTCTTTTTTGACAATAAACCTTGAATGTTCGTGATGTAATCCTGATGAAAAACTGACCTCATGCAACGACATCAACCAACCGCAAAACGCTCTGTGAGTTTTAAATATTTATGGTGTATTTTGAGTGAGAAACCCGGACCTGATGAAACTGTCAATCAAGACAATAAATCAGTCAAACCAAAAAACTCTCCATGCGTGTTCAAGGTATTCCTTTTAAAGAATTTCGACATAACTGACAAACGCACAGACGAAGATAATCAGGATGATAAAACTTACAATGAAGAGAGAAGTAATCATACCCAACATAAATTTGACAAACCAGATGTTTCCCCTGAAATAAGACGAAAAACAACAGCATAACAATTGTTCCAAATGATGTATACCTGCACAGTGATACAATGCCACCAATACTTTGATTTATTTATTTATTTGATTGGTGTTTTACGCCTTACTCAAGAATATTTCATTTATACGACGGCGACCAGCAGGTAAGAGGAAACCGGGCAGAGCCCGGGGAAACTCATGACTATCCGCAGGTATGCTGGCAGGTCTTCCCACGTACGGCCGGAGAGGAAGACAGTATGAGCTGGACTTGAACTCACAGCGACCGCATCGGGGAGAGGCTCCTGGATCATTGCGTAGCTCTGGCCTGCTAACCACCTAGGCCACGGGGGCCTTTCCAATACTTCCATGCTGACGTAATCACCATATGAGCGATACAATGTTGACGGAAACAATTACCTCGCAACTATTCGTCACCGAAGCAATGAAGCAACATGCCGAAATGATATACCTGTTTACATGACCTTGTCTGTCCCCTAATCCCCCAGTATATTTTCAAGGATTCTTCGTTTTTCTGCTTTCCTTCCAATTTTTCCGCTGGTTTTGATTCAAGTATCTATTTTTACCCCAAGACGTTACACTTACAAGTGTTATTTTTAAATAAAAATGCCACCATTTCGGTGGTCACGGAATTCGAATTCAGCGAAATTAGTAAAGATGCCACTTTTGACTTTAATGAGAAATATAATTTTGAAACTGTGGAATGAAATCCGTTTAGGAACAGCGAATTTACTTTAGTCCTAGATTATGAGAAGCCGAGAGAAAACCGAACTCCCTGGGAACGACTTGACCACGCCAGTGATGAAAGGTTGCTGCTTAAGCCAATAAATAAGTTTTCACCAACTCGGCTAGGCATATACTAGTGTTATTCATTGCGTAATGAGAAAAATGTATCTCAAAATAAGCACTGACAAGTAATCACTAATAATTCAGGAAAAAAAACCTCCATTCATCACGGCTACGTCAAATTAATCACTGGTAAATCCCCAAATATGCCGAGGGTAATACACTCATGTCGAGTAACAGTGTCAGTGTCCCCCTCCTGCCGTACGTGAGGTGTGTCGGCAATATGCAGATGGTTGTGGGTTTGCCAAGTGTAAGAGGACCACTGTCGGAGAGTAAAGATAAGAAGCAACTGGCTTGTGCCATTCTCAGATAGGCCTTACACACGATCAAAACAAAGAAACAGGAAGACGCTTGAATAAGTTCAATACATATATTTGAACAAAAATAGACCAATAATACAACTGACAATAATATACAAAACAATACAAATCATTACAAAAATATATAGTCTCGTACTGATGACAGCGTCCAGAATAGTGATGTTTATCACCAACTGCGTGTGAAAGTGTAACTTCTTAGGGTGGACATATTACATGCATTCTAAGGATTCTTTCGTCGTCATATGACTGAAAAATTGTTCAGTACGACGTTAAACCCCAAGCACTCACTCACTCACTCTCAGGGTGGACGGGTAGCGTCCGTGAAGCCGAGCTGGTGATGTATTTTTCATTTCTACGAAATATACACAAAGTCACTTTCAGGGTAAACTAGGATGAAATGTACGTAATCGCACACAGAGACAATGAGCGATACAGGCTCCAAAATAACGTCTCTAAAAATCAGCAAGTGGCGAAACACAAGCTCACAAAGTGCTACAAACAGAAAATAGAGTACAAAATCGGTAAAATCCTTCACAGTGGATGACAATAAATATGACTGCTCTCAAGTGGACTTGAGTAACTGACTGCGAATTTCACAACTCCTGGCTAATATTTATACACTAACGTGAAGAAAATTCTGGATGGTGTGATCGTAAACATGTTTACAACACCGATACATATTTCCAAAATGCATACTCTATGTACAACTAACACTAAACTCAAAAACGCGGAAGCCTCCGTCCTCGACTGAATTTTAGTGCAGGCTATAACGCACACAGAGGGGAAAATGTAGGTCATTCAAGAACAAATAAAAAAAATATCATACAATATTTAAAGACGGGATTCGTAACACAATCCAGGCTTCGTCGCACCATAATGTTCTTGGTACGGCATAAAACACCAATCAAAAAAATTAATTAATTAATCCAACAACAGAGCAAAAACTGGTTCAAGTAAGCAGTCACAGTTAGATCCGATAATAAAATTAGAAATGCATTGGTTTTAATCATATTACCACCACCATTCGTGTAGACTTTAGCCTTCTGTCTATAACATATTGACGAAGTTTTTACATAAGAGATTCGTGTAATACGACTTAATGTAAAACCCTTATACGGAACACTGGGCTCCGTGTTTTCAAATGCCTTTTCACATGATTATGGTCACGTGTTGGTAGATGTTTGAAAATAATGTATGTAAAATGTATCTGTTAAAGACTAGCCGTCAAGGAAACTAACCCAAGCGATATACAATATAGATTCTGCATGCAACGCGACACTAACCTATCAGATTGGTACAGCGGCAGTAGCCTTTATTATTAAAACTATTGTCACTTACTCAATACATGCAAAAAAAAATCTATTGAATACAAACACTTGACGTCAAGTAGGAAAAACGCCTGGCAACTGTGGATTCTTGAAACAACACGTTCATTCTTTATTAAGGACCATCAGTTGCTGGACGTTGCTGTATTACATAGAGCCCTACTCTCCCGCTCTTGACCTTGCTATCGATCATCTAGACAATGCGATAACGTGCTAGCTGGCGTGTAAATATAGTGAGGCAATATATAGCAAATCTGAATCCTTGCTGACGTTTATACTGAAATCTTTTGTGAAACAGACCATCCCAGAAATACATTCTACGTGCGTGCCTGTCTATTAAGCGTTGTACCAGGGTAGGAAACAACCGACAAAAATAAATCTGAGGTAAATCTGAGTTTTCGCAAGTCATAATAGTAGTTGCTGCCCCATATATTGTCATAGTTCACCCGGTTTCCTCCCTCCATAACGCTGGTCGGTGTCATGTAAGTGAAATATTCTTGAGTACTGCGTTTCAAATAAATCAAAGTAGTAAAAATCGTCATAGTTATTTCTAAAAATGCGTGAAGTGTAGGTGAGAAAAAGACTTAAGTATAAAATTATTCTGTGTAGTGGACAAGGAGTTGATTGGAGTGTCGGTGAGCACAAAGCGTGACCAGCTCTTCATGGAGTTGATATTGAAGCGATTGATGTGTCGGTGAGAACAAAGCGTGACCAGCTCTTTCATGGAGTTGATATTGAAGCGATTGATGCGTCGGTGAGAACAAAGCGTGACCAGCTCTTTCATGGAGTGGATATTGAAGCGATTGAAGTGTCGGCGAGAACAAAGCGTGACCAGCTCTTTCATGGAGTTGATATTGAAGCGATTGATGTGTCGGTGAGAACAAAGCGTGACCAGCTCTTTCATGGAGTGGATATTGAAGCGATTGAAGTGTCGGCGAGAACAAAGCGTGACCAGCTCTTTCATGGAGTGGATATTGAAGCGATTGATGCGTCGGTGAGAACAAAGCGTGACCAGCTCTTTCATGGAGTGGATATTGAAGCGATTGAAGCGTAGGTTAGAACAAGGCGTGTCCAGCCCTTCCGTGGACTGGACATTGGGCTGATTGAAGTATGTACAATATTGATGTGAAGCTGACAGGAATTTATGAGAGTTTCAAACGATTACAGATTTTGAACACAGTTAACAAGACAACCCGGCATATTGAACCTCGGGGGAGCGGCAGTTAAGCAGCTTCCAACATAATCCTCTTTGTTTTAGACCACCAGCCAATCTGTCTTCTGTCAAATAGTCTACCTGACCTGACATCACAGGGCAGACATTGGGAGATAATTTGGAATATTACTCACCTTCCCACGTTTAACAAAATTGTACATATTACATAAAATTTTAAAGATACTTCATTATTGCCACAAATCCCTAAGAATATAGCATGGAGTAAGATTCTTTTTTTTTTCAATTGAACACCAGCTGTGTGTTTCTTAAGCTGTGTAATCAGAGTACCTTCCTACACTATATTACGCAAGACATTAGTTCAGTCGCATTCTCGATGAAAAATTACTGAGCACGACAGTATTAAAATAAGTAAATGAATTTAAAAATCCGACTATTGAGCTTTTACTGTGGTCTCTGGCCCTAGGGAAAGTGGCTATTGGTGACGAGATGAATTGATAATAAACAGACATCAGCCCATCTCCTTGAAATATTAAAGGCACGAGGCCGAAAGCCAGTGTCAAAAATGGCCGTTATTTACAGCAGGGTTTGATTTCCCAGACCCTTGCTTATTCACAATCCGGCTGGTGGTTTGATAATATATTTTGGGAGGAAATATATTTCACTTCTTTTCGTGATCAATGTCGTATTCTTTTAATAATCTTCGTGCTGACTAACGTGATTTAGTCATTACATTATAAAAATGGGTGGTCATTTTACATTATCTAAAGGTCAAGGACGGTAAGTCACTACAAAGTTTGTACAGTTAAACAACGACAGGGATGAATTTGCTTAAGGTCACTCTCATATGTAAGCTCAGTAAAGGTTTAATAAAGCCGACAAGGCCCCGATAATGCTTATAATATCGAAGCACTGAAGATTTTCACAATGCAACAATATAAGAAAGAATCAAAAATAAACACTGGCTGAGATTGAATTCCAAGTATGCATACTGTAACTGGAGGAAGATCCTTCGTTGTTTACATTGAATAAACTGAAGGGGAAAATATCTAAATGAACACCGTTTTTCACTGAATAGAATTCCACAGGAGATTTATGCGGATAGTCTAGACAAATCAGTCACGTCTGACAGTTTTAGTATTAACTACGATGTAGTTCAGAAATGAATCGATAGTACCAGCTCAGACCATTCTCTTGACAACTGGCAGCAAACCAACATTCTCAATGAATTTTTCAAACGTGTCCTTCTTTTCCAGTGTGTTTCCTCGTGAAGTTTTTTTAGGCCAAGTGGTTGGTTAGGGTCTGTTACTGAAGAAACCCACGCTCAGAACCGTGGACACGAAAGCAGGAAAGGATTTATCCAATATGTGAAGGACTAAATCTAAATATGAAAGCCAATTTGAATACCTGTGAAACAGTTAAACTATGCCAATTTTGGTTTTGTTTATTCATTCATATATTCACCTGACTGGTGCTTACAAAGGGCTAACATTCACATGTGTGACACTCAAATTGTCATCCGTCTAACGAGTTGTCAAATTGGTAGAATGCAGCTGTTCTCTGACGAATTTCATGTAAAGCCATCTAATCTGCCGTACGAATGCCAGTTGCTAAAACAGCCGACAAGGCCCCGGTAACAGTGGAAGGGTAGTTACGTATGTGATACTTTGTGATAGAACCAAAAGATGTTGGCCCTGGCGATTGAAAAACAAGCATATTGAGCTCTTGGCCACGGAAAGAAGTAATATAAATATTTTATCGTTTTCCTGTAAAAATGTATGGCCTCGACATATACTGCAAATTAAATACCAAAAGATCACAAAATACCCTGAATTTGGTAGAATTGTCATATAGGATGTAAAAGCCTACAGCATAAAAAAAAGTAAAATCAGAGCAGCAACGCCAGTGTGATATCTGGAAAATGGTCACACGTACCCGGTGAAATACGGTATCCTGTTAGTGTACCTTAGTTAGGCTTTTATTTTTCACACTTCACCCGATGTGCAGGGAGTAGCCCGGACGTCGTTATAAGTGGCTACCAAAGCCAATCTGTTTTACTACATTCTGATATTTAGCAATAAATCTGTAGATCTCTATCGAGCGTAGATTCATTACACAGCCTTTGTTAGCATGGCCTGCGGACTGATCCTATCTAGATTCATTTCCATGAGCTTGAGAAGCTTTAGGCGCTCAGTATTTGTAATCTCATTGGCCGGAATTCCTTCTTTTGGTTGGATTTTTGTTTGTCACCAATACGCTTATGATCTTCACTGCACTCGGACATAATACGGATTAAGGCTATATACTGTGTATGTATGTCATCCTATGCGACAGGTATTCCGGTACACCAGCACCATAATCTCATTGGCTTGCCATCTGACCAAAAAAAATATCCGGCATAAGCTGATCACATAGTTGAAGTGAGACTGAAAACTGATGATAACCTAATAGTATATATTGGTTAACTTTGCTGTACATTGGTGTGGTGGAAGAAAAGAAACTTGAACGGTAAGAAAATCTTAAGGTGTGTATGAATAGATTTAATCTGAACAAGAAATGACCGCGGTCCGGAAACAAGAATGTAAAAAATGGAAAATAAAGAGTTTTCTTTATTCTTTATTTAAATCAAGAGTTTTAAGCGATGTTGAAAAGACGCAAGTAATGTTCTAGGCGAATGAATGAAATCAGTATCTCAATCGTGTACTAATGCTAGATTAAAATCTTTATTTCTTTATTTAAATCAAGAGTTTTCAGCGATGTTGAAAAGACGCAAGGAATGTTCTAGGCGAATGAATGAAATCACTATCTCAATCGTGTACTAATGCTAGATTAAATGTTGTCGATAATCAAAGTATGTATCTCCGTTGTGCTTTGATTGAAACTGTTCGTATATCTATCATGGCGATTGAATTCAACTCAACGAATGTACGACTCCTAGCCCGAGGTTCAGCGAAATCAGCCACAGTTATGAAGCAGAGTGCTTCATGACTCGATAGATACCCATATGAAGTTTAATCCGCGCATGGCTGTAGGTTATAGATTCCTGAGTAAAGAGGCTAAATAGGATTCCACGTGAGGGTATGTCAATTTACTTTTAATCAGGCGTTCCACGACACGGGTGGTTTTCCTGTCACGCACGAGGCGCTTTGATGTTGAAAATAATGACAATGAACTTCCTAACCAGCAAGCCATGCCAGGGAGACAAAAAACGCTGGGTTTGGTATCAACCAAGCAACACAGGATACTTCCAGCTTAGAGTCGGATTGTGAATGCCTTATGTTATATCATGGAAACATTATCTGAGGTCGCCTCAGAATTTCCCAAAGTCTAAACCAGACGCAAATTGTCGCAGTGGGGAATCTAACCCGGTTTTAACCAATGTTATGATGCGAATTCCAAGCACCGATTGTTCTAGCGTTAATCCAGATATCACCAGTTATATCACCGGGACCCAAAACTGAGCACTTTGGACTACACAAATTGTATTTTTATAGAATTGGTCGGTATCATGATGTGTATTGAAGTACCTGATGAATACATCAAATTTTAATGGTTTATGCCATGTTCAAGAATATTTCACAAACATATGACAGAGGCCATGGTTGAGGGTGGAAACGTTGGAGTCAGATCAAACTATTGCACCTCACTAGGTATGCCGACCAGGCAAAAAACTTCTCACACTGATTCATAACTGAACCATTGGGAACTAGATTCGATCGCGCGACCTCCCTGTTCTAGTTAAAGAGATCCGCGTTTAGGCAGGCTAAACCGATGGAACAACAAATATTCCACAAATGCACAAGGAAAATATTGTGAAAAATGTTTATTGGGATACTTGCATTAAGAAATGAACTGTTGCCTAACTTGTCCAAGTTACATAAATCATAAATTGTATACTTTGCCCCAATAACACACATAATAATACTGTGTTTTGTTGAAATTTTAACAAAAATCATGGTAAAAGAATACGCCATTCTGATGAGTTGATAAAACACTAACGACAACATGGAGAGGAGTTTTTACATCTCATTTTGAATTTTGTGTTTTGCCACTTTCGCGTTTGGCATTGTTCACTTTGTTTTGCAGTTTGCACAAATGTAATAGATATTCTATGTTTCTACCATTTAATTTGAAAGATCTCAAGTCATCTAAATCAATTTTTTCCCACACATGACGCCTTACTCGGGTTAGCCGGGTTTTCGATCTCTATGGAACCTGATTCTGTGTGCTAATTTATCAGACACTAACCTGAGGTTACTGGAAGAAACAGAGAACTTTGCAGAAAATCCTTCATTAGAAACACGACTTTGTCAGGAAAAGACATCGTTAATTCTCTACATGAAGATATCAGCAGTCCCAGAATAGTTCCAAGACTGAGAAAACCCACAGTCTTAGACCTAACCGGGGCATCGATTTTAAGGTCCTGACAGAAGAATAAATATTTCACCGTTGCCATTTCCTTCTTAACCATTTGGGCTGGCAGCCGGTGTCTAGTTTCAGGTTTTGTAACCTGTATTGAATGACTTGTATTAACATTAACCATTCAGCCTTAGTGAATTCTTTCAGATAATACATGCTCGATACTCTCATCAGAGAACGCCGGGAGAAACTCTAGAACTTCCAAGCGACATTTTTCTCCAAAGATGAAGAAGTCTAACGGAGCTACAGTGTATATACATACATCGCATATTTACGAAGATTAATCTCCATGCAAATTTCTGCGACTGTGGACACATGAGCATTACACAAAAAAACAAGAATAAACGGCGGATGTGTCTTCAAAAGTTGCGACGCGTGCGCATTTCAAAAATGCTCCCTCAATCAAGAGCCAGAAACACACCACACGCCAACAAAAACAAACAACAACGCAGTCCTTTTCTTTGCAACTAAAAATAATCTAATATTAAAATCTTATAATTTGAAAAAAATGGGTTTTTATAATTAGATATAGTTAAGCAGGTAGAATATTTGCTGGTTTGAAGCAGAAGGCGACAAATGACAAGAGATCACAGATTGACAACAGTTTTCTCCTTTGTATTATGCCCAGCTTGCTGCGCTCTATTTTTTATATCCCGTCCTTTTCGTTTCACCTAGTTTTTTTTCTTGTAGCGAATCTTTATACGTGGCTTGACGTGGTTTGATTAATGGCTTGAGCAAGATGTGTTGAAATATTCATTCGCTTACGTCCACGTTGCCATATGAATATGACACGGCTAGTCATTAACACAGCCTTCGACGCTCACCGTGCATTTGATGTCAAAATAATGGTTCTAGTATTGATTTCTTATGACAGTCAGCTGAACTCCTCTCTAATCGTGCTTCTAATTTGGTCCGAAGACTCGTTTGCAGTTTTTGGGTCTTAATATATAATGTGAATATAGTTGGATTAAAATAACAAAGCTATTTGGTAATTCTGGAAGATAGTTTTTATACAGACCCTTCACAGCCTGAGATGCTAGCTTATAACAAACGCCACAGATCTAACTGTAAAAACAACATCCCATTTCGTGATTGTACGTGGGGGACGAGAGTACGATACGTGGCAAATGGTCACATATAAAAGGATAAATACGGTCTCTTGTCAGTTTAGCTCATTTAGGGTTTTATTCTAACTGTCCTTGTAATTAGAGGCAAAATACAATCGTAAAAGCGGAAAAGATAACAGCAATCTTTGGACAAATGGTGAAAATGAAGAAACAAGCCACAAACTGTTGGCCTTCGAGAACCACACGTCATATTTAAATATCAGAGACTGAATATTTGAAAGTTCAAAATGGTAACCATTTTAAGAAGACCGACAAATTTTGTGACTTAGCTATTATACGAAGGGAGTGACTCACGAACTTTTCCATACATGGCGCACATCATATTGTTGGAAGAGAGGTGGCCTGCAAACAATGTTACTCTGCGCGAAGGGCCACACGAACATGGTAGACGTTTTTTTGTCGCCAAGGCCTCAACAAAGGCGTAAAGCAACCCCCATCATCGGACAAGGCAGGAACCAGGGATAATCTCTCGCACCCCTAAATAATATCTCCAAAAGCAATAACAAAGATCATGAGAATACCTTTCGAATCCACAGATTATTGTTGAAGATATTCTAGATACAGTAAGTTAAACAACTTGACTTTTTTATGTCATAAAATTTTGATTTCCCTCAAATATCGTTTTATATGGTTCCATAAGAATACATGTATGCAGTGTTAGTCGTTCATATTAGGGCTTTATTTGTTTTTCACCATAATGCTGGCCACCGTCGTATAAGTGAAATATTCTTGAGAACGGCGTAAAACACCAATCAAATAAATAAATAAATAAATCTATTTGTTTTAGGACTTTAGCAAACTTACTGTCATATATACAGTATGTAAACTGTAGGTAATTTATTTATTTATTGACTGGAGTTGATACGCGATCGCAATGGCGAATGGCACCTGTGTGATTATGCTGTGATAACACGCTATCCACAACGTCACGGGGGTATGTAATGCCAAGATAAATGCGATGTGTGCTGATTGGGAATATCTTTTGTAGCTAAATGTTTTACCAGTTGCCACATTTGTTAGGTTATGCCTCAAAGACCTTGGCGTACATCAACATTTCATCTTACCAAACATGCAGACCACATTATACAATCGGTATCGATTTTCGTTATATTACAGTTAACCCATCTCCATTATGTATTGGCTGATGTGAAAATAACTACAAGTTTAATGGGGAAAGTATGCGGAGTGTCTTGATGAACTGGCAAGTAAAGCTATGAAAACAAGCTGAAGCACAATTTATAAAAAGAAACTAAATGGACCATTTTTGCAAACGATACTTCTTTATTTTCACATGAATATGTAAGTAATACCAATCGATATGGTAATAAAAACCATAATAACATAACCATTATAAATATTTATCATAAAGTAGTGAAGTGTTAGCACTCGTTGAGCAATACATATAACCATGGCGTATTAGTCTACGTTGAATTGCTTAGGCTGACTCAGATTAGACCAATATAGATTATGAGCAGTCAGGTGGCGTGTTCGAATCCAGCTAATGTTGACTCGTTTTTTGTTTGTTTTTCTTCTTCTCTCTCGTTAACCTCTCGCCTCCAGCTGAAGACATTATCACATTCTAGACCACGGCCTAGACCGAGATTGCCCTGATGTTAGGTTTTGCAACACTTTGTTCCGCCAATGGCAGCTCCAAATCAACGTTGGGGAACGCCCCGTTTAAACATTTGAAGCAGTTGCCTTAGCCATTTGTGACGGCGTATCAAACAACTTAAATTATCCAAGTACAATTACAATTCTCCACTGCAATACGTTTGCAGCCACCCGTGTTCTTTTAGATTCTGTCCATCAGTTTTCCGTCGATCGGTTATTTTCAATATCCATGGGCATGTGATTATTTCGAAATGCTCAAACTGCCAGCCTCAACATATTTGTCAAGGCCTGGTAACTACATCAGATATTTTGACTGAGCCAGCTGACTGGTTTGGAGCCATCCTCCGGGAACAAAATTTTGCCAAAACCTAATGTCAGAGCAATGCCGAACTATCAAGGTCTCGCTGACTCAGACGTTTAAAATGCTAGCTGGTTTGACTGATGAGGGTGCGTGTTATAGGTCAAGAAATCTGCCGAAAGTCGGTGGTTTAATCCTGGCAAATCCACAAACTTGACCACCACTATATGAGTGAAAAATTCTAGAGCTCGGCAATAAACGTTCATAACTACTATCAGTCCTTACAGATAAACGCCATGACTATATAGCCTGCTATCATGAAAGCATCATTATTGTGATTATTACGGGCTACATGAGTATTTTCTGCTGTTTTCTTCGTCTGGAAGAAAAATCAACAGAAAGGTAATACCTTTGAGCATGCTGATCACACAATAGCTTTGAACAAACGTTACTATAAATATTGTACGGATATAAAGCACAAAGCACACCCAGAGACCTGGAGGCAAGATAAGACAGGGCTAAGTCGCACCTCTGTCTGGTGTCAGCGGCGTTTACGCTTGTGCGGACTTCATCCCCTAACAAATGCTTTCTGTAAGACAAGCCTCCGAGCAACGATTTCACAAATACCATGCTTTACAGTCCTTTACAATATTCATACTGTTCCTTCAAGCTAGTTTAATATTCGTAGCCTTCCGCATCATGAGTTTTATTAAGACCATATATCCCAAAATACTCTTAATAATTAGTCTCCATTTATAAGATGATCAAAGCAAGCTGGTCTCAACCTCAAACAGAATGCAACGCTGACAGCGCTGTTTTGTAACTGAACTCATCTTCTTCAACACCGCAGTGAACTTGGCTTATCAATTAAGCAACACAAGTGAGTTAACTTTGTGCACCATAGCAAAGTGAGTGACAGTTTTGTAGGACAAAGAAACGGTTTGCGCTATCAGTGAAGATGTCTACACAGAGCAGCGAAAATTATTTCATTTATTTAGGTACATAAATATATTCATCTATTGCTAAATCCTCGGATAAACTAGTACAATCCATCCGTGTGACACCATTGTGGGGATTGGATCAGAGATTTGAGCATCAAAAGGATTTTCTTTTTGTTGTCTTCTTTTTATTATTTATTTACGTCAATGCAAATGGCAAGACATGTTTCTATAGAGGTGCTGCCTAGACCGATGCAGTCTAATACAATATAGCACTTGTGTCTCTCCAGCAGAATATTATGCCGTGTCACTTCACATCCGGAGTTTTACTTCCGGTACCGCTCTTCCGGTCGCTGATTTCCGGTGAATGCTACGCCCAGAGTCCTCCGCACCCGAACAGGTTATACATAATGTCTTTGGCCTCGTGGCGTTGTGTGGATGACGACGACATTTGGCATTTTACGAATACGTCTGTTTGGAGCTCTGTAAAGAAAAATAAAAATTAAACCCAAAAAGCATAGCTTTGGGGAATTTATCAAACTTTTTTGTTTATGAAATACAAACCTTCAATATGTCAGTTACTAGGAATAGGCGAATTTTGAAATCGTACTCTTTTGGTGTTAAAAGTAAAACTAATATCCTAGTGTATCATGTGACACGTCAAAAATGTTAGACAACTTTTGTCCAACATTAATTTACCGACCACTTTTGTCGCTGTGTTGTGTAGGCACCAATGACGCCTCTTTCCTTCAAAATCTTCTTAATAATTTCACAAGCGTTCAGCTCCGTCTTCATACTTTGTAATGTGCTTTAAGTTTTCAATCATTTCAGACGCATTTTTAGAAAATGTATTCCATGATGCCTTGCAAGGGCTGTTGTCTTAAGTCGAACACTCTCTGTAGGGAGTAGGGAATTACTGGTGGTCGATCAGTGACAGTAGTTCACATCTCCGTCACACGTCAGTGAACCGCACCAATTTGGGAAGACGGAGAGGCTGCCGGGTTTTGAAAAGAAAAGCCAACAGAATCTCTCGTTGGACATACATTTTGTCAAAACATGTGGTTCTCGCAATCTTAAAGCTAATTTTTTGTGATTCATAACAACTAGTGGGATTTACAACTTACTCGAAGACTATCTGCAAAAATTAAGTTTATTTCAAACATAGTTGTGTAAACCGGCTGGTGGTGAAACGCTATACGAGCGCACGCTAGAAATAATTATGGAGAAACTACGACAACACCGACACGACTCGATACAAACCTTTCTGAAAGAAAGTCATGGCTTGTCATATATACACAGCTACTTTCTTATTTCACGATATTTCCGAGCTCATAATATCGGCCTTGATACATGGTGTGACAAACGTGTTTTCAGGAATAAAACCTGGCTCAAAAGTTTTTTCACAGTAGGAAATCGTTCAATCATTAGCCATTTTATGTACCCGTAAGGCCGCCGATGATTTGGGAAAGCTCCTTAAAAATATATTATGAGCAGAATACATACAAGATGCGAATTTCTATAATATTTTAATCCCGCTTTTTGTTGTGAGTTTGTTATCTGAGAGTATTTTGTAAAGCCAGTACCTGTAGCAGGTGTTGTGCATGGGGGTCTTGATTTTTGTAATCCACATAAACATTGCATATTTTCTCACTTAAGTTTAACTGAGGAGTTTGTCAAGATACTTCAGTTTAATTGAAGTCCGAATGAACTGAGGTTTCCAAGGGATGGGTGTTGAGGTACCTGGTAATGCATTTACTGAGGCCATGTCATACCGTGCATCATTCGCAAGTTTTGAGCATAGCTTTAGAATGATTAGTAGATAAATACAAATGGGAATTTGACAATTCTTATCTTTAATCTAGACATTTTATTAGCACACTAAACAAATGGTATGTACATGTATGGTTTTGAGTCTGCTAATGACCTTCCAGAGCCTCGCATGTCCCAGACCTGCAGGTGCCAGATGAAATGTAAAGGGTTTATATTCTCTTCATTGAACTGGGAAATCAGGTCTGTCATCCTTTCAGTTGGATCTTACCACTTGAACTTTGTTTTCTGAGCAAACATTGTTTATATATTTTCTGTGAAATTATCGATGCCATTCACACCAAAACGTACTTCTCAGAGCTCGATATTCTCTCAAGGTCGTCTGATAGTTATATCAATGGTTTGGAAGCCATTTTTATGTCAAAGTTATGTCAAAGCCCGGTTTAACTAATTTAATGACGTATCTACACGAATATACATACAATACTAACTTTTTCTTGAACTGCCCTTGGTAATATGTTGCAAACTATCTTTTTAAATTAATCTAAAAAGTGTGTAGCCCCCCCCCCCCCCACCTCCCCCTCCTCAATGAGACTCAGCTGTTAGATTTAACCCATGTTCCCACCAAAGTAGACACGTGGTCTGCAATAAATGGAAAGTGTCTTCAAATCGACATGCGTGCGTTATCGTCGTGGATGTTTTATCCACATATGTAAGGCAGCATTATTATTTCAATGACCAAACGGCAATCATTCACGTTCCATCCCTGTATGGACCCCATACACGAGAGGAGAGAAAGTCAAGGGGTCAGTAGATTCAAGACAATCCCGCAAAGCCTAACGCGGTGGGGTGTGGAATGCTTCCCTCTAAATAATGCCACACAACCATCCACTTTAAATATTGGATAGCATGGTTTTGTAGAATACAACCCAGAAAAGGGCATGGTGAGTGTTTTGGGTAATGAAAATGGCAAAGATATCTTTTCACTAAATTGATGTTCCGGTATCAATATTTCTATCTTTTTCTTTTTTAACCAAGCGAGTATACTGAAAAATGACATCGTTTGTTGCCTTGTGTAAGCTGTCAGGAAAGGCTGGCTTTCTAGGCCAGGGTAGGCCTATACTCCAGCTGTGCCAGCTTGCACGGCGATGTCAACCGCGGTGAACACTTCGTGGAAGACTTCTCTGATCTACCCGCTTACTTTCAATGTGTCTTAATCAGTGATTGTCTGTAGTTATTGAGAAGGTACGGTAATCAAAACTACGTCGTCTGACATTTCTAGCTGGCCATATGGTATAGTAGGACTTTTGTTACCTTCAGCGATAAGAGAGTTCTAATTTTTGCCACATCACCTAGCTTTCAGTGCCTGAGGTATTGCTAGGCCTCTACTTTTTTGCAACCATCATAAGATTTTCCACACAAGTAACTTTTAAAAAGTTATGGAGCATGTGACGGAACTTCGTCGGAATTACAGCTAATAAAAGATGGCAATGCATAAAACATTTTCAGATTGATGTCTCAACAACGGAAGTAGGGTTCCATTCCTGCAGGGTGCCTGTGTGAATGACGTCATGTATCAACCATATTTCAGCTTGGTTATGATAGAATGCTGACCATGGTAAACGTTAAAGTGCACACGCAAAAAACATCTGCGCACATCATTCGGAATTACGATTTCGCAAATGGCCCCCGAAGCAGAGCCACGGTATTCATAGTGTATTAGGTGGTGGGAAGTGGGGAAATCTACACGCTTAAATTAATACGTCGTGTCTAAGTTTCGAGACACGACTTACGACAACAGAGTGGCGTCCAATTGTGACTTGACGCCGTCGCTTTACGGCACGGTAGGACCAATCTATTAAATATAACACGAGGTGAGTAAAACTAATTAAAAAAGATTACAGTAATCTTCAGGGCCCGGTTGTTCAAAAACTCAATACCAGATTGAACTTTAAGCTAAATCTCCAATTTTGTACTTAATAATACTTGTAACAGTATATTAAATATGAACTAAATCTCCTGGCTGCTGAATTTCCCTCACATCCCAAATTTAAATGTAACTTAATAACAGTATTAACAGTAATACATTTGCAACTGGGCCCTGTTATATTCTTGGATGGGTTTGGGTTCCTAATATTGCAAAAATAATATTATTTTGACGATACATTGATCTAAACACGATCACTGCCATATTGAAACACAGGCAAGTAGCTCTTCTGTGCCGTAAAGTGGTGACGTAGTTTTGCACTGGGACGTCACTCTGTTGTAATGATGCACCTGGAAAACAGCGTATTCGAGTCGACCAAGTTGTGCGGTCTATTGTTCATTCCTCCAATTGCATTGACGATTTGCGCGCAAACTGGTCACGATATACATAAGCACACAAGTACTTCGTCATTAGTTTGCACGCATTACGAGAGAAAAATGGCTATTTCGGCTAGAATCCAAGTCACCATTAAGCGGGAAACGGCATCCCATTTTAAGACCTTATCATGGAACACGCAGTGCCAGAATATGTATCAGTTGCATGGTGACAAACCTGTGCGCTATATGCATCACATCTTGAGTAGTACAAAGAGTTTGGGAACAATGGTATAAAGTCGTTTCTGACTGTATAAGTAAAAAACTTGAAATCTTTTGACCATGTTTAATTTTTGGTGCTGGAAGTTTGAAATTCTGAGAAATCAGTTTCATGATAACATTGATGGGATGGTCAAAATATTAGTTTGCAGGGTCGAAAAAAATCTAAAATCGTGTTTCTAATTTTGACTGAAGTCAGAATTGGCTTCGTTGAATCGCCCCAGGTCAAAAATGTCCAGCGGCACACAACGAGCAAGTCACCTATGTGATTTCAAGGGTGGAGAAATCTGGAGAACGCGGAGTAAACAACTGCTCTTAAGCGGGCACCGGACAAATCTCCTGACTTAGACCCACAGCTGAATGAAAATTTGCAAATTGGTCACGGGCTGCGACGAGAACAATACTTTCGTTAAATGAGCCAGCGAGATCGCACAGAATCGCCAAGAGAGGAAACATTATCCAGAAAGAAAGGGGTTTCACATATGTCAAGAAAATCATTTCACAGTAGAATACTAACTGTTTTTTTCACAGTCCTTTCAATGCACTGTTACATAAATTTTTTGCTACCGCTACTGTACGCTAAATGAAGGTATTTTAGAGTTGTGCAGATGGCAGCACTCAACCCTTTTTTTTTTCACATTTACGATGGCTACTAGAGCCAACGATTTACCTATATAGCTAATTATTGGTCAACTCTCAAACATGTGACTTATGCCATAATGGTGGAAGTAAAGTGGTGAAAGTCATGCAAGACCACACAAAAGAACACCGCCATCTGCTTATTACCGCCAGAACCCCGAAATAATGGAAGCAAGACAATCTTGAAAATTCCCTAGAATAATACTGAATTAATTTCTCGTGTGTGATTTAAGAATTTAAACGCAAGCACTTTAACAATACAAAATTGAAAGGAAAATAATACACCTGGCTGTCGACTAAGGGAAAATAATTCGGTAATGTAGGTATTTATACTAAGTGATATAGCCATTTGACTAATATCACGGAGTTATCCCCCCTTGGACAATATCCAGACGGTGGTACGTCTATCTTGGTCCCTTGGACAATATCCAGACGGCGGTACGTCTATCTTGGCCATGGGCCATAACTGAGTGTTGTTCCCCATGAAGTTTTTAGTTACCTGTAGGGTGGTGGCGTCGGTTTCCTCTCTATTGACGAGCCTCTGCCGCTACAGGAGACCGTCAGGCCCCGGAACCCTTCCCTCAGTCGCACGTTAAGACACCAGTACATGATGGGGTTGAGTGCACTGTGCGCATGTCCAAGCCAAAGTGAATATAGAAGAACCCCGATCTGCGGAAAACTTCCCGATATATCCATCGCCAAAGAGATAATGTTATATGGTAACCAAAACAACAAGAACAGCGCCACGAGAACGACGAGCATGCGCGCGGCCCTCTGGCGTGACTCGACTGTCTGTACGCTGCTGTTGGAGTTGACCCGCTCTAGTTTCCGGTCATACAACGTCTTGCCGATGCAGGCGTAGCACACGGCCAGGATCGTTGATGGGATGATGTATACGAGAAGCAAAGACGCCACGCCAAACGCTCGGCGATTGTCCCGTGTCCGCCATTGTTCACGACAAAATTTGATCTCTCCGAAGTGTTCCAAAGTCACGACATCGAGTTCTCTCACGAGAATCAACGGGATCATGATGAGTGCTGAAATGAGCCAGATGCTGAGAATAATGCTCAGGGCTTCCGCGGGTTTCGTAACTCGTCGTTTGCTCATGGGAAATTTGATACCGATGAAACGGTCAATGCTCATTGCCATAAGAGTAAAAATGCTGGCGGCAACAGCAACTCCTGAAATATAAAAATAAACAAAATCAGTTTAATTAATATTCAGATGTCCTTGACTGATTCATGTGTTCTTTTGATTTATTTAAATACTACATCATTACCTCATTTAAACACTGAATTTACAGCTAGCTGATATGTTTCACAACTTTCTCACCTGTTCTTTAAACAAATACGATACAAGGTTTTTCAAAACAACATGTGCGACATTCCGCGAATAGTATTCCTCCTCGTGTTGCACTGTGGCGCCCCATTAACTGAATGATCCATGTTAAAACAAAGAAAGCCCAGGTTAAAGTATAGGATGTCAATAAGTTAACCAACTAATTGATCAGCTAATAAAAAATACTTCCTGAGCAAAAATATCAAAATAGCAAAACAGTCATCAAGAATTTAGCATATCAAAATATACTTATATTATCATATAAAGCATTGGGTATTCTGTATAAAAGACAATGTCGTTTGTGTTATTTAGATAGAGCAATATGCTACAACCTTTATACATGAAAAAAAGTCATGTGATACAAGTCAAATGATATTGATTGGTTTGCTTCAGGGAGAGTGCGATAACATTTAAATATAGCCTCGGAACCCGAATCTGAATAGAGATCGACTTGTTTGTCAACACGGCTAAATGTTCCAAATGTCAGAAGACATTGAATTCGACTTGAGTTTCAGCGCGGCTAAATCATAACGTTTGTTTTTCCAAAATTCTGCTTACACTGTCTGTTTACTGACATTTCGCATTGCGCAGAAATCAAGGGCTCCGGAACGTTATTAAGCTGGAGACCGGAGAATACGCAGCTGATGACGAACCGTTCTGATGAAAGCTTGTGTTTGCTTGCGATTCCTGGCCGCTGGGCAGATAATGAAAATATTATTCTCATGCACATGGCTATAAGCGATCACGTATGCTCTTGGTTATAATGTTTAGTCCGTGTACCGTTACAAGATAATAACTGGTTTGTTTGTCAGTTCGGATTGCATTCTGCCTCTATATGTGTCGTAGCGTACAAATGAGTACGAGCCTAAGTGATTGATGAAGTGTTGATGCTGGCATACGTAAACTTAATGTCATGTCGTAATGTGAAGACTCCGGTCCGTTACCCTTAAGCACATAAAACCCTGCACTATTAATGCAGAGAAATGCTCTTCAGTATTCTACGTTCAGTTTATAAACGGACAAACAACCGGGCTTTCAACCATGTCTCGTACCATTTCGTTATCATTCAACACTGCGACCCCGTTGGTCAGAGGCAAATTGGCTGTGGCGTAAAGAACGCTTTAGCTAAACGAGCCAACCTGGAGACTGTAAAGGAATTAAAGACTGGAAAACACATGACCTTGACCTACAGACAATTGCAGTCGTTGTATAGGGTAAAGTCTTTTGGGAGTTGAGGCCTTCCCTCACTACAGACAGTTATACATTAAACACCTTCAGCCCTATCAGCATGTACGCATGGTCGCGTCTGACAGGACAAAGGGATCGCAATGAGAAACAACAGAAACACAGCACCGTTACTCTCCATTGTCCATAATACATGGATATATGTAGCATGGCGAAGTTGATATACCACAGACACAAACAGTCGTTGATTTTGCCCGTATCTCTAGAGCTTTAGCATGATGGATTGTCTGTGTGTTTTCCAGTGCACAGAGAATGGTTAAAACGACACAGTCGTCCATTACTACTGGCGATTACTGTCAAACTGTGTATAGCCAACATGCTAACATGGGCCTCGTAGAATTAGTTGACTGTAACTACCATGACAACGTATTTATTTAGCATGTGTTGACATGGTAGTTACAATCAACTTATTATATGACTGCTTTGCGGAACGGGGCAGTTATCCACACAGATGTACATGTTATGAGATGCTAAAGTGCCGACCTTTCAATTCTAAAGACTACAGCATTGAGAATAAAACTAGAGTATAGCGACGACACCTCACCGGTGATATCCGACCTCTTATCAATTTACCCCGGTTAGCGTTTTATTCTATATTTGTCAATGTAAATACTTGAATAGTAGTAACTCATGACCTAGCACCGTGGTTTAATCAGAAAATTGAGATCTACACAAAAAATAGTGAAAAAGATGTTCCTTTAACCTCCATGTAGACACGTCTAATTGAGATTAAATCACTCGCTGACTGATTGGTTTTAAACACCCTTGCTCAAGATTATGCCTAAAGGGAACTGGAGTGACCGGAGCAAACCGTCGACCTTCGTAAGGTGTGTGGCAAAGCTCTTGACTCCAAGCCGTAGGCATCGCTGGCGAAACAGGCGAAAAAGGCGAGATCTGGATTCGAACTCATTTGCCAAGCATATGATGGTCGCAGCGACTCAGTGCTTTGACCTGAGCCAGCGAGGCTACAGTGCTCTGAGAATAGATTGTTATACTAATAGAGTAGTAGAAGTAATTCACACCCTATTTTTCTATTGTCAGTTTCGCTGGCAAATTGTAAAAACTGATAAACGTATGCCGTGTGGCGTCACTCATTTCCTTTTTGTGCGGGCAGATAATGACATGTCACGTGGTTAAAGAAAATTGTGAATACGGTTAGATGCTGATGAAAGAGAAGTTCCAACAGAATAATTTTGCTAACAGACTGTTCAGTCAGTTCACGCGTGCGGTACAACAAAGGCAATACAGATCCCAATGAATTCCTCGCTTGGCGCTCAGCACTGAGAGGTTAGGGTATGGAAAAAGAACTGACTCGCCCGGTGTCCGTATAATGTAACTGTGTAGGGCATCATGTCTGGTGTCTTTGGTATGATATAATTCAGTGGCGGAATGGCGCGCTTTGGCGTTTCTGGTTAAGACAAGCACGTAGTATTCATATCGGCCATCGCCTTGAGTATGCAAAATCATGTAAAGTATAAATGCACCAGTCGTTAGCCGAAACATTTAAATAAACCTGCGCATTTATGAGCCTCAAAAAGTAGAATTATTTTCTTAAAAGGGATAATGTCTAGGTGGCCTCTAGTCGCAAGTTCACATACACGTCTCGTCAGAAAGATTGTGGCTTTTACTTAGAAGGTTTATCAGGTTCCTGGCAAGGAGCGTTAGTCTACTCCACAGGCACTATATATGGTATTCCCCATCTACAAACTTATACAATGGTGTAGCAAGGCGACAATTTCTTGATAATACATAAACAGCAGTGAAATACCCACTAAACTCTTTCTTTTAAATTACTGCTATCCAGAACACGTGGGTAGGGTAACAATGACAGTTTGGCTTCAGAGCCCTTAGTTTGTTCAGCCTGACTTTCGGGATCCGTCACATGAGTAACAACATCAACAAGATCAGAAGCTTGTGACGGCATATAGTTTTTATTACTGTTTTTTACTGTTTATTGCCCACGACTGACATTGACGTGAGCACAGCAAGTTGTGTTTAACAATCTTTCCCCTCTTAAATCCATGTTTGAGTGTCCCGAAAATTCTCGAAAACAGCCAGCTACGCGTTTGGCTTTTTTCCGAGTAGGACCGCATATGAGTAACACGAGAATTCGAGGAGTTCCGAGTATTGCCGTGTTATTATACTGGAATTTCATACATGACCTGTGAATGACAGGTGAGGCAAAGAATGTCACTAAGCTGCCTTACATCGGACGCAGAAATGGGCAGGAAACATGGACAACCACGTGTTGAGGACATCTAACTGAGAAGCGAGGAGTGCAGGCAGGATAAGTCAGTGCTTACTTATAAGGTTATGTTATACATTTATACGTAAACTCAGGCCCTTAGAACTACGTCATATGAGGACTGTCACAGCATAAAGTCCTATCCCATTTTCAAGAGAATCTAGGTGGAAATATTTAAATGATATGAAGGAAACTATGGAACGGAGCTAACTCTATGCATGGTTCAAACGGCTTTTCGATGAATAACACTGTTTAACCTCTATGACAGAAGAACCCTCAAAAACAAGTCTTCGGCAGTTTCCGAAAAATTCACTTGATGTGAACCGACCCAATGGCTTAGTTAGTAGAGCGTCCCGCTCCGGGGGTGGTAGATCCACAGTCAGACCTGGGTCGGGTCACATGTAAGACTTTTAAAAAGGAAGTAGTAGCTTCATCACTTGGCGTTCAACATTAAAGGGATTGTGCAACGACTGTATGACCCCAAATGGCTCCGGTGGGGCAGCTCACCCAAATGGCTCGGGTGGGGCAGCTCAATTGCCTGCGGTAAGTCGTCTCAGGGAGCAGCACTGGACAAAAGAGCCGCGGAAATCCGTCCTGCTACAAGGAGGCACATCACATGCACTCTAAGGACTCCGTCGTCATATGACTGAAAAATTGTTAAGTACGACGTTAAACCCTAAGCAATCGCTCGCACTCAGTCACTTGATGTGACATGTGACATTTCTGATTTGACATTAAATCACGTAGATGAGTCGAGTAATTATGCTGGAATGAAGTCAGGTGGGGTTTGGAAGTATAGCGTCATTAGTGGCTATACATCAGTGATCGGTGACGTCATGTGTTCATGCGCGACATCACGCCCGGCATGACAGAAACGATAGAAAACAATTTAAGAAAGCAGCTCAGCCTGTCTCAATAGGCAAGACCAGCGGAGTCTATGTTTAAGGTTAACAAATGCTAATTTCCAATAGCTGAGCAGTGACCTTCCGCCAAAAAAGTCGATCTCCTCTTGCACTCGGATTTCTCGTTAAGTCAGTGGCCATTGTTAAAAGATGTCAAACCTTCGATTTATTGATTGGCGATAAGACACACGGAGCGACTTACCGCAACGAAAACATGCTAGCATTTCATAAGAAGGTTTGTATGTAAATAGATGTATACTCACGAGAGAAACATTTCTTCTACTAAGATTCTGTTTTGGTCCAAAACTTCTTCAATAACTTTCGGTGCACTTGTCAGTACATTTTATAAGAGGCAAGTGTTTCCTATGGGGCAAAAGGTGTTGAGGATGTTGTCTGATTGACTGGGCGTAATAATGACAAAGCCTACATGCCCTTAAGAAGCTGACTGGGTGACAGCAGGTCAGTGATAAGGAAGCTTGATGAACACCCTGGGGGAGTGCTCCTACGGTCAAGGATGGACGACGAACTAAGGGGGACGGGAGAGGATGTATAGCCTACTATCTTGTACTAAATTCACGGGATTGCTAGAAGCTTGGAGTTGTTCGATCGTCTACTCCTTAATTAAGGTAAAAATCCATTTTCCAGTTTATCAGATTAAGGGGCTAGAAAGTATCCCCTGTCGCGTCTAGCGTACAAATGATCTGTCTGTACCGCCTATTGACTGTGTCACCGTATACATTGACTCTATTCAAGCAAAAGAATCTATGCATGTTAAATTCGGTCATATTTTCCAGCGTTGGACATACAGGCCTACCTCGTGCTTAAAGACGTAATAATGTGCCCCTGAACGCACTGGCCTTTTACTGGGATTTTTTAATTGGCTTATTATGTTGCAAATGTGATTGACCTTCAACAACATGCGGATGGTCGTGGATTTCCCCCGGGTTCTGCCCAGCTTTCTCCCAACATAATACTGACCGCCGTCGTATAAGTGAAATATTCTTGAGTACGGCGTAAAACTCCAATCAAATAAATAAATGCGATAATTTCAATGCGCATGAGCATTTTAACGTATCTAACTAATCAAATTTAACGTACACGTTTCTTTTCCTCTTCAGTACAGCTTTGCTTATATGAGTCGATTGCAGTCTTCAAATCTGGAAAAAAAACAGCTTGTGCTTTTGATTACTTTTTAAGTCTACTTTATGAAACTTCGTCTATAATAATTGCTTTCAAAACAACTTGCCGTCCAATTGTGTTTGCTTTTTATCATTTTTTTTTCAAGTAAGCAAGTCATTTTCGCTTTTTTTATCTTATTGCACATCAGTCCTAATCAATTTGCACATCTATATCTTGGCTCAAATGTCATTTTATTTTCCACAGAGGCATTAATAACTGATCAACAGAAATATAATACACAGTGTTGACTGTGTTTAACTCAGATGAGATGGTCGTCATTCTCGGCAGACGTGATTCGCGGAGCAGGTATGTCTCGCGAGACCCGAAGAGCGAATCTTGTCTAATTAACCCACAGGCAGCTCTAATCCCTGTGCCCTGTAATACCAGGTCCCAAAAGTGAGCATGTCCATTACACCAAGCCGATTGCATAACGGATTCCAAAGAGTGTTTATGTCTCCGATTAGTCCGCTATGCATGACCCAGTATCACTATAGGCCTACTCTCGGGTAGTGGCCTTTTCTCTACAACGCTGGATTTTCTCCCTACCAGGATAAATACCATCTCGTCTCCTTTGACCAAGAGGACAGATTTTCAGTGGGAATTTACCTTAAGCCCAACTAGTGCCGGATTTCCGTTCAGGAGATTCGGGTCCAAATTCGGATGTGACCCACAGAACAAATCCCTCAACCAATACATGTAAGTTACGGCTGGTTTAATGGCATCGTAATAACGATTTCGTTAATCTGATCAACTAGGGCCATGGATGCAGATATGAAATGCTGCAGGAAAAAAGCCCTCGCCCTCGGACATGTATATAGACGACTTGCACTCTAACTCTGCAATGTTGGATCTGTAACAAAAGAATACCATGGAGTGTGCCCTTCAGTGTGTGCACTGAACAGGGAAATTCTTTTATAAGTGATTCAACATGGCCGCGAGTGAAAATTATCTACAAATAAATGCAGTGTTCATTTTTGTCAGTGTGCACCTGACGTTCAGTGCTCTGTGTGCACAGATAAAGCAATCTAACATTGAAAAGTTCCGATGTCGATGGAAACTCAAGCATATAAATCCCCCGATATCGTAGTACTTCGAGGATTAAAATGTGCCTATATCCATGGAGAGTCAAAAGTTTATATGCTCTGATATCGATAGAAATTCAAACAATGAATATCAATAAAATTCTAACATATCTGTTGATATGTATAGAAATTCAGACCATGAAATATTCGAATATTGACAGAGATTCAAGCATAGAAATCTTCCGCTATATATAGTTGAGAAAATATATCGATATCGTGGATCTCGCTTGAAATACATATATATTTATGTAATGCCTCGATATCGATGGAAATTCAAGCGTTGAAATAATCAGATATCGATAAAAAAGACAATATATCGACTTCATATATCTCGCTTGAATTGCATGTATATTTATATAACGCTTCGATATCGATAGAAATTCAAGTCTTGAAATAATCAGATATGGATAAAAAAACAATATATCGATATCATGGATATCGCTAAGAAAACAGCATTCCAGTACATTGCACCAGAATATGTGATTTGTCCAGATATTAAGACTAAGTAATAGGTACGTGTGATCTGACATTTAGAATACCGATAGCCTACATGAGCACTTCTAACCATCTGGAGCACATTGTAACTTTTTATCACCAAAACCCCGATATTAATTTACCACATCAAAGTTTCACATAATACTTAATACCCCGCATCATCAGTTATATTAAATGGCTGCTTTGGTATAACGTTTCTTTAATATCAGTTTGATGCCGTTCTACATGGTTTGTCGGCCCAGATAGACAATGGCGAGAAAAGATCCGCTAATATGTTTGGCATGCATTGGAAACTGCTGACGAAAATAAACCATCTAAAAGCCAGATAAATACTTTTGAACCTTTGTAAAACTAGGCCTTAAATACGTCATTATGAAGCACAATGACATGTATCCGTGTTCACATTTGGAGAAATATCCACACAGGAATTTACAAATCTCCCCCAGGAGCCTCTCACCAATCCTGTCGCTGTGAATTCAAGTCCCGTTCATACTGGCTTCCTCTCCGTAGATAGGTCTGTAATATATATTAACATGTGGATGGTCGTGAGTTTCCACCGGACTTTCTCCGGTTTCCTCCCACCACGGCCGGGGTTGAACCTGCATCTCGTGTGTCCTAACGATTGAAAGACAATCATCTTTCCCAACTTGGCCTAGGCCAGCTTCCGGTCTTTTTTATGGTGCGTCAGGCCGATGACAATCACGAATTCCCAAAATAAGGATGAACAATGTTTTCAAGCTTAGCTTTCACATTAGATCGACTCTCAGCTGAAGCCAGTCTTTTTCTTTATCGTGATAAAAGACCATGATTTATTTATTTATTTATTTGATTGGTGTTTTACGCCGTACTCAAGAATATTTCACTTATACGACGGCGACCAGCATTATGGTGGGAGGAAACCGGGCAGAGCCCGGGGAAAACCCACGACCAGCGTCTGTCAGCGTTGCTGACAGACCTTCCCACATACGGCCGAAGAGGAAGCCAGCATGAGCTGGACTTGAACTCACAGCCGCCGCATTGAAAAGACCATGAGAACTGTTTATTTAGACCAGGTAATATTCATTTTGTACTAGTGCATATTCCACCCATATTAAAGTGATTCTGTACTGCTGGTAGAAAGCCCAAGTGGAACAAAGTCAAAAGTATATAGTGTGTTGTGGTCGTGAGATTTGCCGAATAGTGAACAACAAAGTATAAGGCTCAAAGAAAGCTAGCAACAAAATACCTCAAAGAATATTTTTATAGTCACTGATGTTCTGAAGAGAAAGAAATTTCAGCTGACTACCAGACGATCCATTTAGTCTATCAGAGGACAGCGTTTGGAAATGCATTAACTGATCTTTTTCCAGCAGCAGAAGTAAAATCCATCAAGCGGCCAGTTCCAAGGACATGTAGCCAAACTTTTGCTGATTTAAGCTGAGGTCAGTGAGATTACATGTAAAAACTGACGTCAGTGGAACTGTGGTCAGCGAGATTACATGTAAAAAGTGACGTCAGTGAAACTGTGGTCAGTGAGATTACATGTAAAAAGTGACGTCAATGAATCTGTGGTCAGTGAGATTACATGTAAAAAGTGACGTCAGTGGAACTGTGGTCAGTGAGATTACATGTAAAAAGTGACGTCAGTGGAACTGTGGTCAGTGAGATTACATGTAAAAAGTGAAGTCAGTGAAACTGTGGACAGTGAGATTACATGTAAAAAGTGACGTCAGTGGAACTGAGGTCAGTGAGATTACATGTAAAAAGGGACGTCAGTGAAACTGTGGTCAGTGAGATTACATGTAAAAAGTGACATCAGTGAAACTGTGGTCAGTGAGATTACATGTAAAAAGTGACATCAGTGAAACTGTGGTCAGTGAGATTACATGTAAAAAGTGACGTCAGTGAAACTGTGGTCAGTGAGATTACATGTAAAAAGTGACGTCAGTGAAACTGTGGTCAGTGAGATTACATGTAAAAAGTGACGTCAGTGAAACTGTGGTCAGTGAGATTACATGTAAAAAATGACGTCAGTGAATCTGTGGTCAGTGAGATTACATGTAAAAAGTGACGTCAGTGAAACTGAGGTCAGTGAGATTACATGTAAGAAGTGACGTCAGTGGGACTCTGGTCAGTGAGATTACATGTAAAAAGTGACGTCAGTGAAACTGAGGTCAGTGAGATTACATGTAAAAGTGACGTCAGTGAAACTGTGGTCAGTGAGATTACATGTAAAAAATGACGTCACTGGAACTGTGGTCAGTGAGATTCCTTATAGGCGGCGAAGTCAGTAGAACTGTGGTCAGTGAGATTGCTTGTAGGAGGTGACGTCAGTAGAACTGTGGTCAATGAGATTCCTTGTAGGCGGCGACGTCACTGGAACTGTGGTCAGTGAGATTGCTTGTAGGAAGTGACGTCAGTGAAACTGTGGCCAGTGAGATTCCTTATAGGCGGCGACGTCAGTGGAACTGTGGTCAGTGAGATTGCTTGTAAAAAGTGGCTTCAGTGGAACTGGGGTCAGTGAGATTTCTCGTAGGAAGTGATGTCAGTGGAACTGTGGTCGGTGAGATTGCTTGTAAAAAGTGACTTCAGTGGAACTGTTGTCAGTGAGATTTGTTGCAGGAAGTGGCGACAGTAGAACTGTGGTCATTGAGATTGCTTGTAGGAAGTGATGTCAGTGGAACTGTGGTTAGTGAGATTCCTTGTAGGAAATGACGTTAGTGGAACTGTGGTCAGTGAGATTGCTTAAACTGAACATAAAATCTGCAACTATACATACATGTAAAAAATGACATACTAGTAGGACACACTTATCACAGAAAAAATATGTAAAAGATTCTATAAAATTTTGAAAGCCGAGAAGATGAAGTTCAGTATTGGGGATATGGCACTGAAGAATTATTCACTCCGAGTAGCCATGTTGTAGAAGCCCATATAAACTTGGCCAATCACTAACGCTGAAAGTGTCACGTGATAATTTTCTGTCACGTCAAAAAACCCATTAGCTCTTGATTGTCAGTGTGGTTAGTTGTGACTTCCTCTTCAAAGTCTTAGGTGTGACCCAGGATCCTGGATCTACGGCTCCCGGAGCGGACGCTCGACCATCTGTGCTATCGTGGCTGGTACCTAACACAGTGTGATGGCATTATTTCATCATTTGACCTTTAATAGGATTTAGTTAACTGACAACTGCACTGAACTTTTACCCTAAACTATCTCTAAATAAAGCCGATACTGTGGTTTTGGTCGTAGACAACTGTCAGTTATTGTTATATTCATGTAAACTGTGACATAATTCTGTTTCGGTTGGATTCCGTTCATACATATTGAATTTAATTCATTCATAATTAGTATTTGGCACAATATGGCTGAAATGCTGCAGGTGTGGCGTAAATCAATAAACATTCATTCATTTAAAATTAGCATTTAACTCGTTGCCAGTGGCAGACTACGTCAAGTTGCGCTTGCATTTACAGGCGCTTTGTAACTTAGTTCCGATTTATTGCAGTACATTACGGTTCGACTGTGGACCCATTACCATAGGCCTGAGGTCTTACGCAGTCCCAATACCAATACATCACGATTCCGCTCGTTTTATTGCCCAGGCCACCCAACCAAAACAAGTCCATGATACTTGACAGGGCATATGATCAACGATTCGGAGCAGTTGTGGGAACATATCCAGACTGACAAGAAAATGGCTTGATGGTTATGTGGTTAGCGATTAGATCTTAGCCCATCTGTATAAGCCACAAACAGAATGCTTATTGACGTCAGTTGGACAGTGGGCCCCTCCGGCGCTGAGAGCCATGGACAAAAGAAAGATAAAATTGGAACCAATGTACTTTTCTGTTTGTATCAAGTTATATAATGAAGAGCAGTTCGTTTCTTTCGTTCGATTAGGGAGGGAATAAATCTGGTCGTAAAAGTATGTGAGTAAGGTCCCAGGGTAATGTTTGCCCGTGAAATTGCCAATTGCTCCGTTGCCCTGACAAAATGTAACGCGAAAGTCAGGCCAAAATGCTGGAGATTAATAATCGTTATTGATGGTAGGCCTGCTATGTGGGGAATTCAGCGCATTCTTTTGAAAAAAAGCAAATATCCTAATTTATATGCAGAAAGGACGTTAAGGAAGCTATGCCTTGCAGTTAACAGGTAATCGACAGCGGGGTATTGCCTTGATTGCGCGTTAGTGTGGAGATATTTCTATTGTGTGCGTCAGATAATCTCATTGTCCAAATTCGCCAGCGGCATAGCGCGCCCCTTATGGGATTTGAAGCGGTGACGTCATCTCCGGTCCGGAGGTCAACGCCGTCTTTATTACAAGCCGCCCACAAACAAGACCGTTATTTCGTCTATAACGCTTTATAACAGCTGCGGTGTTTGCCCTTCGGTCACTGCAGCGAAGAGATTACGCCAAGAAAGGTTAATGTCGTGGAATAATGGACTAATATGGAGTCAACACGCTATCAGAACCGAAATAGACAGCGATCGAAGATATTGGCTTCTGATGTACAAAACGTGGTTATACCACCAACTCTCGAAGTAAGAGTCCCCCAACAGCGAGTAATGTAAGGTGATTCAATTGTAACATTGGTAAAAGAGTGCCGACGTCCATCCTCACACGCCAAGAGTCATTATTCATGAGTTTCGGCTAAAACAGTTTTTGCTTACGGTTTGTGCAGCCTACTGGTCTAAAGGTCATGTAGAACACACCGATCCAAGTGTGGTGGATATCAAGTCTGTTGACGTCATTGTTACAGACGTCAGCGAGAAGAGAAGCATTGCAATCGATACAGTCTCGAAGAGGCCCCCTATAACTTCCAAACTTGAATGAAAACGCAATAGATAAATAATCCCAATTACTTCGGACGAGGGTAGTAACAGACCAAAACAGCCACACTCATTTGATTCTTATCTGATTGGTAACTCTATAAATTTTTCATCTGGAATTCGAGGAGATCTGGAATACGAGGGGATGAGATACGTATGGAACACGAGGCCATGGGAAGACGCTGTCACATCAATATTACCTTACGTTCTTTAATCCTTATGGGAAAAAATTCAAAAGACGGATCCCTTGACGTCAAAAAAATGACTCGTTCTCGACATACAGAGATAAATTGCCACTGTTAGTTAAAATAAATAAAATGGCGTAGCATGAAACTTTCTTGATGTTCCTTTTTCTACACTATAAAGTTAGAAAGGAACACTTTTTAAACTTTGGGTGGGATACTTTATCCGCCGTCGTATAAGTGAAATATTCTTGAGTGCGGCGGACATCAATCAAATAAATAAATACTTTATCGCCGCATGTTTACCGTTGTCTTTGCTTATCTTTTCTTCTAAACAAAAAAGAATCCATCTTTCTATTTTATACATATGTGTTGGGATTTTGGTTTCCATTTCTTTCTTTACTATGTTTGTTCTTTGTTTTTACATTTTTTACATAAACTAAACGACTTCCAGATATAAGCAGTTCTGTCGATAGACTATAGATTATATATACATAATCGATAAGGCATCAAAGAGGCATCCTAACTTCGAATCTTTAAACTCCGCTTTCATAGTTGATATGAGTTCATTTTTTCCGTCTCTTTCTTTATTCCGTTCTTTTTCTCTATGATTTTACGTAATTAATTGACTACATAATTGCCAGAGAAGAGCGGTGAGGACATATAGATGTCTTACATAGGACGACATCTAAAGGAGAGTCCGGTAGATAAGAGCTGCCTGGAAACAATCGGAATCTATTTTTAC
This sequence comes from Liolophura sinensis, assembly GCF_032854445.1. Lineage (NCBI taxonomy): Eukaryota > Metazoa > Mollusca > Polyplacophora > Chitonida > Chitonidae > Liolophura > Liolophura sinensis. The sequence goes on from NC_088302.1 coordinate 19,437,036, forward strand.
CTGTTGAGAGAACATCTGACATCTGACTAATCAGCGTGCAGACATTAAAGAAAATCAATGGTCTTTACGCGAAATCTAAGGATTTAAAGGACGTTTTAGTGATTTGTTCGTCAAGTGGTGTCCCATGAGGGTGCACGTTGAGCGAACGACTCCGAGCTGACACGCAATAATGTGACCAGACGCAACAAAGGCATCTGGATTGGTAGTATCTGGACTGGCCGCATTGGACAACACTACCACAGCTTCCAGAGAGTAGACACGGTAAGAGCATTACAGGATCAATAGGCTGCTTTCAGAGCTTGAGGATTCTGGGCCTATGAGGTGAGGAGACAGGATCTATTAAAGTTGACCATGAAGTGAAATATTTGAATGACTGACTGACAATTTGTCCTCGGCTCGCGTTGAGATCAGAGAATCACACCTTGTCAAGTAAACCTTGCCTCTGTATCGACCATGGCTTCTCTTTGTTTTGCACAATCTATGCACCTTACACTGAGGCAATAACATGGCCCTTGACGGAAACTGGAAGAGCGATTAAGTTATTTTCTCAGTCTGTTTTTCCCAAAGATATTCCACATGTATATTACGATTACATAAATGATTCAACGAATGACGTGTGGGGTTTGTTGATTACTCCAGTGCTCTCTAACTGACAAGGTGAACTACCTGCCTGGCAGTCTGACTGAATGAATTCAATAAGGCTACAAGATGATTTCTGGCTTATAGACTTACTGACATGACTCATTTTTGCATGAACGACTTCCATACTCACTAACTGAAGTCTAGACCCAATGATCCTGAGAAATTCCTTCTGGCTTCTAGATCAGGAAGCAGTTGTACATGATATGCATTATTTCTCCGCGTAGCTTGCCTAACATTGCATGTCAGTTTGATGAGGTGTACCATACGGCGATCAGCCTCTCCTTTCAAAGAAACGAACACATTTATACAACATATACCTTAAATGAAAGAGCTAGACTTAAAGTTAAATAAAATATCTAAATTTTCTGTCACCAACGATTGTTATTTGAGTATTTAATAGTTAAACATCGAAAGCTTAGAAATCTCCTTTACGCCGCCATTTGATATACGTCATCGTGCTTAGCCTTGCCCAGTAGCTCTTCTGGACATGACATTCTAGACGCAGTTTGACAGACAACATCCACGCATATAGGCATGATGTGGCCCTCTAGAACATCCCAAACTCTTCCTTTTTAGAGTTGGCTTTCACAGACCTTAAAATCCACGATTATCACGATATAGGTACGAATTAAGGTTAATGGAAAAGCACGTCAATGATATGGTAAGAGTAAACCCTTAAGCACCCTGACGTCACAATGAATATTCTAGAGGAAGAAAGGAGGTTTTTCATTGGACAAACCTAAAGCATGGTGGGGCTATCAATGTGCCTCGAATCGGTGGATTTTGCAGAAAACCGTTGTTTAAAACCGTTCTTCTCTCTTACGAAAACTTCTAAAAAATAGAATTCCACACAGTTAGTATAGCTCTTTCATTTATGGCACAGTTTGCATAAATGTGTTCTCCTTGAATATTTTATCAGCTGTGGCCTCGAAATGTCAACATCAACATGTTCAACATTTTAAACATTTTGGATATCCCTTTCCCAGCTCTGTTGTTATTCCCACTGGCCGAAGCGTGCAATGCGTAGCCGCCTAATATCCGAGAAAGGCTTATAAATCAACATAGCGTCAATCCGTCTGTGTCAAGCATCATCCGGTCAAAATAATACCAAACGAAAGCTGCTTTATTTGCACGATTTAATAAAAACAATACGACCATTTTTTTTTACCTGATATAATTTTATAACAATCTGCATAAACAAAGTCAATGTATTCAAAAATTAATCAGGTTTGCATTAGGACTCGTGATAAATCTGAACGGCGAATGAACCAGAATTCTAGCCTTCCAGGAAGTAGTTATGGTCAGCAAGAAAGACCTTTCTGCCGATGAACTCCCAGGGTAATTAGCAACTGACGGGAAAATTCATTTCGTCGTCTATAGTACTTATCGGAAGAAGGGGATATTTACTGCCAAAACAAGTCGGTTTCAAGCTACATGAAAACACACCATCCTCTGCTATTATAGGCTGCGGTGCTTGCAAGCTAACGGTTTGCTTTACGAGCACAGCTATAAGGAAACTGTGTGATGCATAACAGAAAAGAACAAGAGAGTGCACACCTTTTAGACTGACCTGTGTTTTAGGCCTGTTACGTCCCCAATAAAAAGACATCATGCACTGTGATTCAACGAAAAGGAAAATAAAAATTACTTGACTGGCATTTAACTTCGCCCTCAAAAATATTTCAGTAATATGGAGTGAGACCAAACCTCTATGCGGAAGTAACATTGGTGAAAATAAACAGGGCTATTAGCAGGTAATTGACGCACCACCTGACTTAAAGACGCTGCCGAACCAACGAGAGTGGTATTCGGACCTGGGACTTCGTTGGTGTATGGGACAATAGTTCTGACAAAACAGTAGTCTTTCCAAATGCTGTTGCCTAAATCGCAACAAAGACACATGCATTTTGTTTTACAGCCAAATATTACTTAGGGGGGACCTCAGTCGCCTAATGCTTAGAGTGCTGGCCTCAGCACAATGACCCAGGATCCTCTCACCATGGGATCGTTGTGATTTCATGTCCAACTCATGCTGACTCCCTCTCCGGTCGTACATGGGAAGACCTGCCAGCAACCCAGATTCCCTCTGGGGCTCTGTCCCGTTTTCCCCCACGTTTTGTCCATTGTCGATGAAACTGTGGCGGATTTGTCCTGTTTCACAGTCCACGAGACGTTTTTAAACCAGTTTGTCTCTCCGAACTGATTTATTTATCTATTTACTTTATTGCACCTTTTCGCCGTACTTAAGAATATCTCCGTACGGAAAAAACAATGGAAAGCAATATGGTGGAAGGAAGCGGGCAGAGCCCAAGGAAACCCAGGCCAGCTCGCAAACCTTTGAGCGGTGTGTTGCCCCATCTCTTCTAAACATAAAAACCAATTCAACTCTTTCTTGTACTGTTAGTCTATTAGCCATAATTAACTCTGAAAGAGAGAAAAAACTTTAAAATCAGTATTAAATCTGAAAAATAGTAAAAAAAAAAATGAAAATCAGGATGGTGCACGACTTCTGAGACACCCTGTATAATACATGTAAAAGTACATTTTGGGCTGACAGTGCTGTCGTTTAAACATTCACGGTAATGTTTAGATTGGTTGTTATTATGGTGATGCAAACAAGTAGGAGACCTGTATTCCGAGAGCAATAATACCAGAATGCTTTTTTAATTTGGATTCTTTTTATTGCAGATATCTTCCTTTCAGGCATTGTGTATAATAAGAGAAGTCATTATAATGCAGAATATACCACTCCGCCCCTGTACAGTTGTAATTTTGGAAACAAACTTAATTTGTAAGTATTTGAAATTCCTATTGAAATCATCAGTTTTAATTTCGCAAATTCTCGAATCGATTTTCTTTTTAACTGAATATGCGATAACCATAGCACGCTGTTTTTTCGGGGAGTTTATTGGATAATGATTTAAATTTATCGATTAGCTTTGTCTGCGGGTGCTATAGAGCTGTGCGTTGTCAAATATTTTATCCGGCTCCTATACGAAAAAAAACTTCGATGGAACTGTCCGAAAAAAGGAGGTTAAACCTTTCGCAGGGAACACGGCAAGATTTATGACTGTGTAATCTGCCTACATTGCCGCTACATGCGAAATTTAAGAGTTCTAAAAACGTATTATACAGCTCTGTATTCAGATTCGTTATAAATCGGTGTCGATCTCAATCAGCTGTGATAGAAAACTCTCCGGGCTGTATCGATTTCAGCACTCTTTTTCCTGAAACTGAAAGTTGCTGCATCAATAATCCTTGCTTTACAAGCATTGGCAATGAGTGCCTTTCCAATATGCTCTTAATACTTTTTTCTATCATGAAACCTTTTTCTTTCACATCTTTTAATTGTTACCGATTTCCACTCAACAGTAATCTAAACTTCTTAACATGTCTGCTACGGTATGGTTTCAGAAATATTCGTTTACTTTTTGTCACTTATCCATTCAGTACTAAAAACATTTACCGGGAAATGAGGAAACATCATGCTCAAATATACAATACCGTCAAACGCGCATTCTGCATTCACCACGGCGTGCAAGTCTTTTTTATCAGTTGAATAAAGACTAACAGCTTGTTTTCTTTCTTTCTTTCTTACATAGTAATGTATAGTTTGGCTGACAAGTTCTAATAGGTAACTATGGTAATGTATAGTTTGGCTGACAAGTTCTAACAGGTCGCCATGGTAACGTATAGTTTGGTTGACAAGTTCTGACAGGTCACCATGGTAACGTATAGTTTGGTTGACAGGTTCTAACAGGTAACTATGATAATGTATAGTTTGGTTGACAAGCTCTAACGGGTCACCATGGTAATGTATAGTTTGGCTGACAAGCTCTAACAGGTCACCACGGTAATGTTTTGTTTGATTGGCCAGCTCTAACAGGTAACCATGGTAATGTATGGTTTGGTTGACAAGCTCTGGCAAACAGCCATGGTATCGTTTAATTTGTTTAACCCGCTATCGCCACGATATGCTTACAATATCGCCGACGTGGGATTAAACATAATGCTCCTTTTGCTTAACCAAAACAACCAAATCCTCCTTTTGCTTAACCAAACCTGGTTACAGGTGACCAGTGCTGACCACAGTAGAGCATAGTTTGGTAACAGTGCACGATCATGTCACCTTCGCATGTTACTGCCTCATGAAAATCCTCGTGCTATACTATATCGAAGTGGCCTCGATATACAAATTGCTGTTTGGTCACACCCTGCGGGTTCAAACACAGTAATTCACGGTGTTCTTTGGCCAGGATATTGACGGACACACACACGCACTGCCCAAGCCCTTACAACCTTATAGCCAGATGACAAAGGCCCCAGCGGTCCCGGTCTTTTGTAACCAACCGCTGTAATGGGGCAGTGTTGTCATGACGCGTATATAATAGCAATCAGTAAGATTCTAGCTCGATGACTATCACAACTGATAGCAGGCATATGTGCTCGGGTCACTCTGACATCTATATGTTTGCAGAGCAGACCGGATATAGTCAAGCGAAGAACAAATTATCCGACGGTCACCTCGTCGTCACTTGTTCTAAAATTTGGCTTATTAAAGACCGCTCGAACCTATAAGCCACTGGCGATCCTCAGAAACCTAATTGCATGTGTACAGAATGCACCGATAATGTGCATGCGCAGAGAACAAATCATCTCAAAGAAGTCGCTGTCAATTACATTACTCGAGACGCACAGCAGCGCACACCTTAAAATATGTACCGAGATAGAAAGATAAATGGATGATTATTGTATTGGAGCAAGCATTCGATTATATCACCTGAAATAGCTTCATCTAAATTCACCAAGCTTCATCTAAATTGGAAAATCTTCTGATTTAAACAAATTCTCTAGAAAAAACATTTATGGGGCATTTACCCAAATGGCTTTTGGGGATATTCTAATCGGGAAATGTCGATTTGTTGACGCCTTTTAAAGAATACTCACCTGTGACGGATGCGAGGCCGTGCAGGCCATCGCTTTACAAATTTGTCGCAAATTTGGATCAAGAGCATTTACCATAGTGACGTATTATATGTCTTCATTGTATGTTGTCATGGACGTTATATTATGCTAAAAAAAATGGACCCCAGGACAGTTTCCAACTTCCAGCGACTGACCGACGTCTCGGGTCTACACACGCCGCCATGCAGTACGCCATTGATTTAAGCTTTTCTACTGTTCGTCACGAAAAAGCTGTAGTACATCGACAAGGTCTCTATACATCAAACTGATATCTTCGGGAAATGTGGTTAATTATTTAATGTGCATTCAGTTAAACTATAGACACAGTCAGAGGATTACATATTAGATTTCCACATCAAGGGCACCATATAGCACAATTATTAATAGTACAGATGATTGGAAATCTGAGTATACAACTCTAGCACTGATACTGTTGACATACACGAATTCGTCCTGCAAATAGCCATCATAAAACCATCGTGATTATACCAATGTCGCCACATGCGGATGGTCGTGGATTTCCACCGGTTTCCACTCACAATAATTCTGGCTGTCGTCGTATATGTGAAATATTCTTGAGTACGGCGTAAAACTCCAATCAAATAAATAAATAAATATATCGATGTCGATTATCATGTAAGCGGTAACCTTTTGGCGTCTTTAATGGATAGTATTTTTCACATATATTTGGAAGGGAGGGGGTACTTTTATGCGTAATGGTTTGCCAGAGTCGTGTAAACCGCGTTTATTTTTTGACCAGTTTGAGTCGTTTTGTGGGTTTTTGTATATTTTTATTTGTTTATTTTATTAAAGTCTAAGACCATACACAAGACCACTGGACCTTGATAGTGCTCTGACCAATGCCTGCGTGAAATGGTGTTAGATAAACCACCGCACCTAGATAGGCGCCTAGAAAGTTTAGTGACGTAGGGCCGCGGGCGAGCCTTTTTATTTTCATAATCGAATATCTTATAGCAGTGAGCGGCGTTGGACAAGTATTAGAATGTTAACGTGGTATAGACGCTATTCACTGTACTACTTTTCCACGACCCAACCCGATAATTCCATTTACGCGAGAAAAATCACAGACAATAACGGGTTAAGTAACGATCACACTTTATGGACCCTAATTACGGTTTATATGCACTATAGGGTAAAGTATAACAATGCAAACTCATTTGGATCTTTTCCCATGGATGGCCATTTGAATTCAGTTTCGTTCTGTTGTTCATTTGTGTAGAACACAAAAAAGAAGCAGAATGGAGATTTTGTTTATTTATTTATTTATTTATTTATTTATTTATTTATTTATTTATTTATTTATTTGATTAGTGTTTTACGCCGTATTCAAGAATATGCAACCCATACGACGGCCAACATTATGGTGGGAGGAAACCGGGCAGAGCAGATTGCTACAGACCTTCCCACATGCGACTGGCCAGGATGCCAACCTGAACTAAATCGATGCTTGAACTTACCTTGTAAAAACGTTGTAGCCTTGCAAAGGAATTCGCCATATATCCAAAGTCGATAAACAATAGATCCTACCGACGTAGGCATACACAGCAAGGTGATTGTCAAGTCAGCGATAGCGAGATTTACCAGGAAATAATTCCGGACCTGACGGAGGGTTTTCTTCCCAGTCACGGTCAGAATGACGAGGATATTTCCTAAGAGAGCAATCAGAAAAGTAGGAACGTAGAGCAAGATTAGCACAACAGAAGAAGTATTGTTCCAGTCGTACAAAGTGCCAAAAAACTCGTCCACAATGTCATCAATGCTGAAGTTGTATGGCGTTTTCCACTGGGCCAAAGAAGTGTTTGCTGCCTGGACGATCGTGTCTTTTGCCCGAAAATATTCGGAGAGATGATCGTATGCCATTACAAAGAACAAACTACAAATCCACTTAAACCGATGAAGCCTATTGTTGGGTTTTCGACCGAAGGGAATTTGGCAGTCTACATTGGGCAGGAGGGAGCGTATTTTATCATCTGGTCAGAGTTAGATCAGCATTGCACGTGCCTTCAGGTTTCGTCAGCACACGTTATCTTTTCGCAGGTTTAAGGAGCTTTTGTAGCTACTCTCACTCCAAACTGTGCTTAGCTGTTCAACGAAGAGCTGAAGAAAAAAAAAACAATCTCTTGAAAGAAAATCTTCAATGTTCACTAATCCCGTCTATGAATCAAGACGGTCTGAAAATAAATGCCGTAAATCCAACTTTTGCCAACTTTTAATTTGACAAATCCTTCAGTTCAACCTGGCTGAGTTATCTTCCACGTAAAAGCACTAGGCTTGTCAGACAGTCTTTGAGTAGTTGTTTTTTAAAGAACGTTTCAAATTTTCCTTGGAAACCTTTACGGCAGGCCAATCCTCCAGGATGAAAGGACTGGAAACCAGCAAGCCAACTTTGGTTCACAGGCCTTTAAGAGCACACGCAACACACTTTGTGGACGCTACCCAAGACGTATTTGCCATCTCACAAATGTCCCAGAAGAAATGTGTCCTGAAGGTTTGCTATCGGTGTAACACGTACCACGAAACCCAACCTTAATACAGAGTATCCTTAGAAATCCCTTAGCATGTGGTAATGTGCAGCTGGGAGGGCTCTGGCTATGGATACGCGACAAGGACACCGAAGACGTTGGGGTTATCGTCCCATACACGGACCGTTATAGCCATATATTGTTCAGGGACCATCGTCGAACCGCATGCCAGCACGTAAAGTAAACCTCTCGGAATGGATTAGTGCCTTTAAATGCAGTTCGACTGTGGCGGAATCAGCGCAAATACAAACGTCACTGAAAAGAGCCGAGTAGCCTATATAAAGTAGGCTATTAAGGTAACCAGAAAGGAGCGATTGGTCGATGGAACTGCCTAGCATGGCCTGGCCAGTGAAATATCGGCGTGGCTGCTGCATGGGGACATCGGTGTTTGATAAAGGCCGTCGAGGAAGCCTTGCTAATATAAAGAGTGCACATTGTCTCTGGTTCCCCCGTTACCTCTCTGCGGGACAGACTGGTCGACAGGTTTGTTTCATACAAGTGACAGTGCTCCGTTTAGGCTTCCGTCTGGATCCCATCCACTACAAACGTCTTCAGACGGCGCGTCTGTTTGCTACCTAGACCTGTATGTAAAGAGAGAATCCTTAGCATGCGGGCGAGGCAATCACTTTTTGGACGCCTTCGGATCATTAAAAAGTAATTAAACCATAGTGAACGACGGATTGTGTGTAATAAGTCCGACCACCGTTCATTCAATGAGAAATTAATCTCTCGTACAGCCGCAATGAATGCACATAAAACTAAGATAAAGACACCACGCCCAAGTTTCTTCGTCAGTAAAATGCGGCTAAAGAATGGAATTTAAGAATTTAGGAATCGCATGTACCGTGTAACCAATGCTTTAATGTCGTTGTTCAACTGTTTAGTGTTTCACGACATTTACCGTGTTGTGGGTTTGTGACTGTGGAGCGTCAGCGTTTGTAACTTACGTAAATGTCAAAAGGGAAGAGTCCCTTCGCAAAGTGATATAAAATATCCCTGTTCACACCACCAGCCTTTGACAAAAAGGGTTCACGATTGAATATCACCAATCCCGCCTGATTCGCAATAGCTAAATACCTGAATAAATGCATTTATATGGTGACTTGTAATAATAATGGATTGTTTAAGCCGTGTTTGAAGCCGAACCGAAGAATAGTTTGTTCAGGCGACGTCGGTCACGTTTATGGATGGAGGAAGCAAAAGTACCTGGAGTAAACCACCGACCTTCGCCAGGTACCTTCCAAATTCCATGACGTAAAGCCGTAGACCAGTAAGAGTTTGGCTTCCTCTCTGCTCAGAGGCCTATTTTCAGCCATAAGGATAACATTTCAGCTGATAACTCAGTTAGCGAAGGCTGATTTTTGTACGTATAACCTAATTTAGTTTTATCACCACCAACACCCTGGTTTCCCCCACCCATAAACTGGACCTTGGGCACGTTACTTAAAACATTTTAATTTTGTATCAACAGTCTTACGGAAACATGGATGGTCGTGGGTTTCCCCGGGCTCTACCCTATTTCCTCGACGTCGTATAAGTAAAACTATTTTAGAGCATGGCGTAAAACACTAAATACATATAATAACATAAATACATTCATTTGTAACATTTCTATACAGACATGTTATAAAAAATATTGCAAAAGGAGTTCAACTAATCAAAAGTAATTAATTCTACCCGTCATTGATATGAACTCAAACAAAAAGGTCGAAAAGAAAAACGAAAACTGAGCATGTGTTTTCACAAGTGTTGTTACGGAGTCAAAAGATGGTTGGGTTTTGACATGACAGAAACATGTATTTACTGGTGTAAACAGAGAAATGCACTCGATAAATAACCTGGATAAGTCACAGGGATGGTTAATGCTATGTCTAAATTCACCTGGAAACAAATTTCCTGTTATACCCCTGCCTAACGACGGTAAGGTGCGTGAAAGTGCAGCATCGTAAATTGTTCCGACAGATAACATCAGTGTAACTCTCATCAGGGGCGATATTTCTTGATTTTTAACAGAAAGAGCCGTCACAACAGTTTCTGATAAGAACTCGTGTCGATATGAAGCAGGGTAATCATCATCGCCAATAACAAGTACTTATGTAAAGTTTTTTTTTCCATTATGAGACATGTGTAAGGATACATTTATAAAATAAGAGAAGTTAAAATCTCCACAAAGGCATTAATAACACTGCCATCCTTACAACGCATCAAAAGTATCTATGAACGTTTCTCATCTTATGTGAAAATGAAGCATAAATAACATAGCCAGTCAGATATTCTGCATCCAAACTTTATAATGATAAACAATTTTTCATTGTATTTCGAAACTTTACTCTTTGTATAAGATAGGGAAAATATTAATGAAATAAGGACAGGTATTCCCTGTCTGCAAACCCGTTTGTTAGACTGCCACCCAAGTTATCTTTCAAAATATTAGCAAAAGATTCCCCTTTTTTTTGATAACGAACCAATTACGAAATATCAACAGGAAATCCTAAATTTTACCCGTTTCTTAATGACCTTGCCACCGAAAAAATAGTCCAGTGTATTCTGACTCATTTTTCTTTGCATGAAACGAGGAAACTTTACTGAAATCGCCACAATCAACACGTTTCCTCCCACCATAATGCTGACTGCCTTCGTATAAGTGGTATATTCTTGAGTACTGCGTAAAATACCAATTAAATAAATAAATAAATAAATACAGTTAAATATCTCATCAGGGACTACAGTTATGCAGTATATACATGTGTCTGGAAATGTTTCTCGCTTTTCGAGAAAACTAATTTTTTTAAAGGATAAAGAAATACGTACATCAATTCTTCTACAAACCTTAACTCTGACTGTCACCTACAAAATCAATGTGTTTTTTTTTTTATTCAAGTTTTCTCGCTTTTTAAGGCAATCTTCATATAGGCGTATAAAAGACAATGCCACTATTACAGCATGTAAATGTATTTGAAGGCGCTTCTGTTTTTTACAACACAATGAAGGATGAACGAACAAACCGCAGGCACAAACGTATATGAGACAACGAAATAACAGCGTATTAATAACCTGAATCCATCATCATGAAAACATAGAAATGACGCTGCTACCAAAATAGACTATCGATCAACCAATCAGCAAGTCAATATAGGGAGGGAAATCTAGAAGAGATCAATAGTCGACGCGTTCAGGCAATATACTTCTTCATCTCTCTTAATCCTCACAGGTGAGTCACGTGTTTGCCATGTTTGATGTTGGGAAATCGAATAACGACTGCGTGATTTGTCCCACAAATATCATAGATACAGAAGCTAAGCCTCACATATCCACGTGCGGAATATTATTATCTTTTCTATCTATGGAAGAGCAGAAGGGCTATCCATTTAATGTGGCAACATCGAAATATCGTGGTGTGAGTGATTCATGGTTGCTCTATTCTAATCATTCAGACGATCTATTCGTTCCCCGTCAAAAGGGCAATATTGATCGGGGTTGAAAAGTATTTATATTGCAGAAAAAGGATTTGGGATACAAGTTGACCGTATTATTCAAATTTGAAAGTATCCACTGTAAACACTGTGAGTTTCACATGATTCCCCTGCTTACAGCCGCAAGAGTTGACTACTCAAAAAAGTCGTGCATATTAAAAATATGTCAAACGATAAGGAATTGGTTAAATCCCAAATATGCAAAAGTAAGGCAAAAACAGATTTTTTAGTGTCTACAATCAAGTGTGTTATTTTCCGCTTCTCCTACTTTGCAGGAAGGGTTCGCTTTACAAAACAAAATTCTCGGTGTGAGATGGACGTAAGGGTTACGGATACCAGTGTGGTCCTCATGACCAATTTTGGCAGGTTCCAATATAACCATCATTACTTGGCAGATCCCAATATGACGGTCATATTTTGGCAGATCCCAGTAATGGCAGATTCCAATATTACCATCATGACTTGGCAGATACCAATATGACGATCATGATTTGGTAGATCACAAATTGACAATCAGAATTTGGCAGATACCATTATGACCATCAGGATTTGGCAGATTCCATTATGACCATCATGACTTGGCAGATACCAATATGACTGTCAGGATTTGGTAGATCACAATATGACAATCAGAATTTGGCAGATACCATTATGACAATCATGATTTGGCAGATTCCATTATGACCATTATGACTTGGCAGATACCAATATGACTGTCAGGATTTGGTAGATCACAATATGACCATCAGAATTTGGCAGAATTCAGAATCAGAATTTCACCATCATGATTTGACAGATTCCAATATGACCATCATGATTTGGCAGATCTCATTATTACCCTCATGATTTGACAGATCTCATTATTACCCTCATAATTTGACAGATGCCAACATGACCATCATGAGTTGGCAGGTTCCAACATGACCATAATGATTTTGCAGATTCCATTATGAACATCATGATTTGGGAGATACGCATATGACCATCATGATTTGGCAGATCCTAATATGACCATCATGATTTGGTGGATCCCAAAATGAACATCATGATTTGGCAGATACGCATATGGCCATCATGATTTGGCAGATCCCAAAATGAACATCATGATTTGGCAGATACGCATATGGCCATCATGATTTGGCAGATCCCAAAATGATCATCATGATTTGGCAAATACGCATATGACCATTATGTTTTGGCAAACACGCACGTGAACGTCATGATCTGGCAGATCCCAATATGACCATCATGATCTGGCAGATCCCAATATGAACTCCATGATTTCGCAGATCCCAATATGAATATCATGATTTGACCGGCAGATGATGGGTGTTGGTGTTTTACGCCGTACTCATTAATATTTCACTTATACGACGGTAGCCAGCATTATGGTGGAGGAATCCGAGACTGTGTAAAGCCCATGATCATCCCAAGGTTGCTGGCAGACTTTCCCACATAGGACCGGAGATGTTTACTTGTAAATTTTCACGAGTAGCCGGTGAAATAGGTCCTCTTGACAATTCACCTCAATTTGGATTTTATTCTAACTGCTCGTGCAAATGCTTAAATATTAGCAAATCGCATGCCCTTAGCACCATGATTCAAGTAGAATTAGCTTTGAAAAACGAGAAATATCAATTGTTCTGTTTGGCCTTCCGTACTAAGATAGATTCGTATTGACCGTCAGTGATATACAGCTAAGGTCAATTCGCAGCCACGTCGTGCAGAAAACCCGTCCAAGCCTGGTGATTTCCCTGCTTCTGGTCCAATACGATCATAAAGTCATTCAGTGGCCACTGAAGTGGATCTAAGTCCCATCAAATAAACCGCCTGGTTTACCATAATGCCTACATCCCTTATTCATATGCGACTGAGCTGTCGACGAGCACGTGTTGGGGAAAATTATGCAGCAGTCAGCAAACACTGACCGCGTGATTGTACCGTTATGCCAACACAGACCTAAAGTAGACCTTCATGTTAGAGATATCATCAAACACTGACCAGATAGTACCACAGACAGATATCAAAATAAATCGAGAGAATGTATCTCAGAAAACCCGATATCAAACATGTAAAGGCATCTTCCAATAGACAAGCATGGCTTTCGAATGACTGCTTGTGCTAAATGGTTTTTTATACCAAAGCAAACAAGATACATATATCCCATCAGTTAATATAGATGGTGTCCGAAACAGAACTGAAAAATGTATATTCCACTAACATTTGATTCGAAATAGCTGATACCATCACATGAATGCCTGTTACATGGTTATTTCCTTCGAAAGACCTGACATAAACATGTAATGCATACTGCAATTAAGAGCGCGTGCTTGGAAAGTGCTGATAAAAGCACATTAATGCATATTCCAACAGCGTGTTTTTCGAAAGAGCCAATACCATAGACACAGAGGCTATAAAAAGATCTGGTATGTCAGAACCGACAAGCCTACAGCTTCATCTCAGAGGAATAAAACACATCATAAGCTGTGACAGAAATCAAAATGAATGGTGGAATTTTTCCAAAATAAAACGCGATAACAGTATTTAGTTGCTTTTTCCTCTAGCATGCGTTTCTTCTCATACCTCACCCCTACCCTCCCTCCACCAACTCCCACCACCACAAGCCAGTCTCTCTTATCTCTGTCACTCATACTACACCACCATACGTCTAGGTGTCTGTCGCTCTGGTAAACAAATACACGCGAACAGGAAAACAATTTTTGAAAGAGTGACTGGCAACTGTTTCGAAATTAATGTGGCATATGCCAGTTGAAGACTTTGTAAACCGATTTCAAAAGCCCAGGGTAAACAATATGTAATTTTTAAGCCATTGGAAGTAAATTAAAAAATCTCTTCTTGAAAATACATGTATACTGTATTGTTCGTGAACAACATACTACAGCTTCGGCGAACTCCGTCAAATGTGTATATTCTAAGCAAAAATCTGAAAAACATTAAATGGATGGGGTCATGTTTTTTATGCAGTCTAGCACACGCCATTTTCGAATACTCGACAGTCTACATCCACCACGTGTGAAGAAGAGTTATGGAAAATATTGAAGGAAAGACAGACAGACAGGTATTCCTTCCCTTTAAAGTAAGAATTTTGTTATATGTCAAAGTTGGATATTCTAAACACTCTTTTCAATTAATGTATGCATCCATTTATAACGTGTAAATGTAAAAAAAAAATTTCGTCCTTCTCAGATGAAGTGACCTCATTACGCTGTCAGGATGAGTTTTTCTGTCACTTTTTGCTACACCATTCAAAAGTTATGAAACATTTAGCGCGATTTTGGAAGCTCATATTGAGGCATAAGTGACAATGTGTCAATTACTGCTTTATATTTATCCAATTCTTGGTTAAGGTTGACGCACTTTGCTGTCAACGAAGTTTTGGCCTGCCAAGAAAAGCCTATCAAAATGCCTGGCCTTTAATGCATACAGAACATCACAATCCACGCAACTGATCGATTCTGTGATCGATTCTGTGATTAGCTGCTATAGGCCAATATAATGTGAGACTAGGAGAATATAGCGAATCTAGACCCACCGGAGAAAGATACTTAGTTAGATGACGGGGTGACATTTCTCCTGCTTAATGTATGTGGCATATATAGATCATACCATATGCTACATTACATATGTGTTTTTAATTACATGAGAATAATCTAAACCCCCATACGTAGCGTGTTTAACTAAGCGAAAGTAGAATCAATTGATCGTAACTATGCTCACTAGGCCTGTCACATTTGATAAATTTCAATTAAGATCACAGCGTTTCTTTACCTCCTTCTACTTATTAAATATTGCTACCATTTAGGCACTTACATGAACAGCTAGAAGAAAAACACAGCTCAGATAAATTGACAAGGAGCCAAATTTTACCGATTACATGTGAGGATTTGCCAACTATCACATTGTCGTCGGTGTTCTGGTTGTACTAGATAAGCTGTAGTCTTATATATCTTAGTCTTTATATCTTATTTTATATCTTATTTGATTTATTTGATTGCTGTGTTTTAGGCCGTACTCAAGAATTTTTCACTCATACAACGGCGGCCAGCATTATGGTGGGTGAAAACCGGGCAGAGCCCAGAAGAAACCCACGACCATCCGCAGGTTTATATTTATATGGATAAATATATTTACTTGTATCATGTGTCGATACAACTGTTTGTGGACCCTGTAGTGTGTAAAGTCATATGGCCTTCAATTCTTTTTAAGAAATATTCTAAAAAGTACATGTATGTATGTATGCTTCGGGTTTAACGTCGTACATGACAATTTTTCTTGACATGTGACGATGAGGAGTCATTAGATGTGTGCATATATTGTGTCTTCTTGTGGCAGTCCATGCCGCCAAAGTGCTGGCACCACTGAAGCATCACGCCGAAGACACCAGGCATAACACCCCACAAAGTCACACTGTACTGGCACCGGGCCAACCAACAAGTACCATTTTTGAAGTCTTGGTATGACCCGACCCCGGGGTCTCCCGACTTCTCGGACATCGAAACTTACGCAAATTTTCGTTCAATTATGATGATAAATGGTGTCAGGCCTTCGTTTTATGCGTTGTGTACTCCAAGGCGTGGGTGCGTGAGGTATTAGCGGTAAACCAGACGACTGTCTATCTTCGTGTTATCACGCTAGCCTCACAAAATTTCGACCAGAAACCTTTGTATGAATAAATCAGGTGACTGATGCTGAAAACGTCTGACAGGCGCCAGCGTGAAAATTGATTCCTCGACCGTAGATGGGCTACCCATGAACTGGTCAGTGTGGAACACATAAAGTATGGTAATGCGATTTGGCAGACCCTAGAAGTAACCGGTGAAGT
Source organism: Liolophura sinensis (assembly GCF_032854445.1). Taxonomy (NCBI): domain Eukaryota; kingdom Metazoa; phylum Mollusca; class Polyplacophora; order Chitonida; family Chitonidae; genus Liolophura; species Liolophura sinensis. The sequence goes on from NC_088302.1 coordinate 19,453,502, forward strand.
ATATGCAAACTGATAAGCACAGTGACCACGCCTAGCCAATGGTCCAATATCCTTCCGTTAAAGCGTTAATTTGGGTCTCGTGTCAATCTTTGCTGCAGGTCATCCTTGGTTCATGTTACAGCAAGGGGTTTTCCATACCAAGAAGGAGGGGGGGGGGGGGGCGATGCTCGAGGTTGGGGTGCAATGGGTCATGAGGGCGTGGATATAAAGGTGGTTGTCTTCATACTTTATATACTTTCTAAGTTCATCGGTGTTTTGTGTTAAACGTCGTTTTGACCGTGCGATTATTGACCTGGAACAATTTAGTCGACCTATGGTATACGAATGACTGTTTTCTCGCATAGATTCAAGTCGTTAGGTTACACGAGAAGTTGGTTCAACTTTAGTCCGACATTGTATAAAATTCGTAAACCATGAAGGGGTGAGCCAAGTCGATAATCACAAGATTCCGCGGATAATTTATTTGCAACTGTTTATAAACTGTTTATATATCATGTCGATGCAATAAACATGGATACTTATACAGGGTGTCCCAGAAGTCGCGCACCATCCAGGTTGAGGTTGAAGGCTTGAGCTAAAGAGCGGTGTGTTGCCCCATCTCTTCCAAACATAAAAAACAATTCAACTCTTTCTTGTACTGTTAGTTTATTAGCCATAATTAACTCTAAAAGAGAGAAAAAAAATTTTAAATCAGTATTAAATCTGAAACACAGGGAAAAAATGAAAATCAGGATGGTGCACGACTTCTGGGGCACCCTGTATATCCCCTAGCCCCGGGCTAAGCGTAATTACCTGTATTTATGACACGGATCGTGAGGGATTCCTGTTCTGGTTCTTTGACTGGTTTTTTGGACTAAAAAGTTCTCCAAGCTACCTCCGATTCTCCCAGGGCCATGGTGGCAAACAGGAGTCAACGGCGATCTCTTTTGTCGTGAAAATATGAAGACTATATATTTATTTATTTATTTATTTGATTGGTGTTCTATGCAATACTCAAGAATATTTCACTTACACGACGGCAGCCATTATGGTGGGTGGAAACCGGGCACAGCCCAGGGGAAACCCACGACCATCCACAGGTTGCTGGTAGACCTTCCCACTTACGGCCGGAGAGGAAGCCAGCATGAGCTGGACTTGAACTCACAGCGACGGCATTGGTGAGAGACTCCTGGGTCATTACGCAGCGCTAGCGCGCTAACCAACTGAGCCACGGAGGCCCCCACGAAGACTAGACTACAGTTAAATGCAACATGTAGTTGTTCAACAGATTTGTTTTGTTGGTCTTTACCTGTTGTTGTGTGAATACTATATGCAGAAATTATTAAAAAGTAATCTTCATCAGGCCCGATGTTTTTCATTTACTAAACTGTTTACCGATGATCTGTCACCTTTAACTCTGCCCCGCTGATAGTTATGGGCTGTATGCAAATAAGCATATTAAACAGAGATCACCTTTCAAACAACATCGAGTGTGTCACGCCGTTACGTTTACCTCGACAAACAATTTTATTTCATACTGTTTATATCTACAAATAAAAGAATTTGAGTTTATTTACCTGTTAGGCTTGCTTTTGTGACTCATGTAAAGGTGAACTATCAGAATTTGTTATTTCGCACAGTTTATAGGTATTGCTTCTGTTTTGATATTTTTGATAGTTCACACTGTCGACAAATCGTTCGAATGCTGCACATTTTCGGGATTTGACCTGATACGAAACAAACTTCAGCGTTATCGGGTTACACAACGTATAACATTAAACCCTTAAACAGACCATATCTAACAAAGGCTTCAAAGTTATCCATCCACCCTCGCTAGATTTAAAGGAAATTACACTATCCAGATGATGGTATATCTTGCCTGGACCGGTATTTTCCTGCCACGCCGACTTCACAACAAAAGGAATAGTTTCAGTTTCGACATAGTAAATTATTCCTGTTTCGATAGAGATATACCATCTTGAGCATCGGTTGTACATATCTTTGTAGCATTTGATAGATCGTGTGTATTAAGATTTACTGCAAAAACTGAAAAGTTATTCTCTCAGACGCCTTAACTCTAAGTTCCTCAAGATTTACAGTGAGTAAAAATTCTCCCGTAAATAAATATGGACAAAAATGCCCGAATCACTCTGCTTTACATCGGATTCCGCTTAACCCGGGGCTAGGGGCTGTATATGTTCGTTGCTTTTGCAATCAAAGCGCAACTGAGATACATATTTGATTATCTACAACTTATCAACTTATAAGCATGGTTTATGATTTTGATGCCGATCACTCTTTGGCCTAGAACATGTCTTGCGTCTTTCCATCATCACTGAAACTATTGACTCCTTCTCTTTGCATAAATCCATCTTTATTTCTTGCTTTGTACGAAAGTACAAAGAACAAGGTACAAAGCTGTAGTGCAAGAGGGCGTGAAATTTGCTACTTTTAAAGCATTTTCATGAGCAGTTAGAATAAAACTCTGACTGAGGTAAATTTTCAAGAGACCGTATTTCACCGGTTACGTGTGACGATTTGCCAGTTATCACACTGTCGTCGCTGATCTGGTCTTAATCTCTAAGTCGTACGTCTTTAGTTATACTGTATTCCTCCATAAACCAGAATTCTGCTGGTGGACGAAGCACCCCGAGGCCTAGTCCCTTTGCATTGTTTTAATATGACTGTATGTTAAATATGAATAAGAACACAGTACTTTTGAGTAATTCTAGACCAGTGACGTCTGAAAAATTGCAGTTAAATTCACTGCACATATTTTTTTAGCTAATTATACTTAAACCGTGCATGGTGCTAGGGGGGGGGGGGCGTGTAATTTACTACCAGTTCAGCATTTTCATGAACAGTTAAAACCCTGAATGAGGTAAATTGACAAGACGCCGTGTTTAACCGTCCACATGTGACCATTTGCCAGATATCATACTGTTGTAGCTGATCTGCTCTTAGTCTCTATGCTGTACGTCTTTAATTATATTATATACTCTCTTAGTTCTTTGGTAACTTGTGTTGAACGTTGTTTTGGAAATTAGCCTTGCTATTATTGACCTGGAACGTCCAGTTTTGTTGACGGCTGATACACGAATGGCGCCAAGATTTGGTACAAAGTACTTCACAATGCACACATGTCAAATCAAGACGTTTGGATATGCGATGATAGAAGGTTTTTGTCTGTCAGCAACCTGTGCAACCATCCACCATAATGTTAGTTGCCGTCGTATCAATCAAAAAACGTCTCCGGCCGTAACTGGGAAGGTCTGTCAGCAGCCTACGGATTGTCGTGGGTTTCTCCCGGGCTCTGCCCGGTTTCCTCCCGCCATAATGTTGGCCGCCGTCGTATAAGTGAAATATTCTTGATTACGGCGTAAAACACCAATCAAATAAATAAATCAGTCAATCAAAAAACGTCATTCAACCATCATTCAGTTCAATGAAATGAATAAATATAACGTGAAACGCAAATCACATAAACATGAATACGTGTAATATCTCATGATTTCTCGACAAGGTCTTCTCCTATTTCCCCATCAAGCAGGAGCAAGACACAGTCACACGATTGGTGCAAACAAGATTTTATCATCTTGAAAACTATTTTTTAGAAATATGTATTGATACGGATTGATCTCTGATTTCAAAATTTAAAGCATGGCATTAAATAACTAGCAAATAAATACATTCAAATGCTATGGCGCATTGCCGTCTTGTGTATAAATAGCCTCAGAGAGGAAGACGTGTAGCGTTAAACGAGAGCATGTAGGGTTGAACCTTAATCAAGGTTTCATCCCTGAGCCAATTTTAAGAAATCCTGTTCCGGAATGGTAAAACCAACACATCTGTGTGTCACGACAAAGTCCCCGGGAAGCCGACTAATTGTTCCCTCTGAGCTCCCCTTCCTGTTGGACCAGGGCTTTGAGCTCTGTCTCATCAGTTGATACATCCGGTGCCTTCGTCCACGGTCAAAGACAGACTAGAGACGCTCCTGATTTGACTTACTGGATTTAAGTTCATCCAACCGTTATAAAACAATTGGCCTGTCCCCGAGGTGAACCCTGGGTCACAGGCGTTGACCGGAAGCTAGGGCAGATAAACCGCACATTGGGGGAGGTCGGGCCAAATTAAACGCACGTCATATGGTCAACGTGCCACTGATTACGGCTGTCCATACCAATTCAACACACCCTCCAACAGTACCTGTTTTGGCCTTGTGAGACCCATATGCCAGTCTGCACCATATCAAAAGGCAACTGCATGGAAAGTAAAATCAGAGCAGCGACGATTGTCTGGTAGTTGGCAAATGTTCATGTCTAATTGGTGAAATAGACACCAATTTGCCTCAGCACGGGTTATATTCTGTTCTGTAAATGCATAACTAGTAGCATTTTCACACCATAATGCTGACCGTATTCGTATTAGTGAAATATTCTTGAGTGCAGCTTAATATTTACAAATTAAACAAATAAAGAAACAGTAGCAAATTGCAGGCCCCTAGCAACACGGTTGAAGCCGGATTACGTAAAAAAAGGGAAGAACTAGTGATGTTAACAGAAGAATATTACATGTCACTGGTCTAGAATTGCTCAATATCCAGTGACTTCATCACATTTAATACACAAACACGTTAAAACAATGCAAACTATGGGGATGCTTAGTTCACCAGCAAAATCCCGGTTAATGCAGATACAAAATATAGCCTTCCAAACTGTTTTAGTTTACATTACCTTGCACGTTCACATACTATAATATCTCTACGCTTTACATATCTTTTAGGTCAAGGGTCTGATAATCGCAGCTAGCCAGCACTTTACCGATTTGAGCTACCTTGGGTCGTCTTGTTTCCTTCATATTTACCAATTATTACTGCATTAAAGTAAGCTTAATCAATATTATTTAATATCCTCTAGAAAATAATACAGGGATGTACTTTTGTTAATTTCTTTTACTTTATTGCTTTATCTGGAGGGAAACACCACTCTTGGCCAGGTACTTGACAAACACCCTAACCTAAAGCCACATCCGAGTAAGCAAGAACTGGATTCGTACACGGTACCTCACTAATCAAAATCTGTACGCTGAAAAAAACAAAAGTTTATCATTTAAACATATCTCTGCAACAGATAATAAACGTGCTTAACAAATTAGTGCCTTTCAGTAAATATCGGACTCGTACCTGTACTATTTAGAACGTTAAAATGATTCCAAAGTTTCAAAAAGCTATAATTTGATCAATTTTACACATTTTAGGAAATTCATAAACTGTTTTGAATGGTAACATTTGCACTTATTATAATGAACGCTTACTTTTAACTTGCTCAAGGTGTGTTTATTTTTCAAATATACGCGTATGTTTCATAAATATATTGATTTATTTTATAAATACATGCAGTATTTTATAATTGCTCGCTTTTATAGTATAAATGCAATAATTTATGTAGTAAATTGAATGGGTTCATTGCTTAAACGGAGTGTTTTAAACTTTTCAATGTGTATGATCAACATCAAAAAGCGATCTTATTATCAATTGTTGGATAAACATGTATAAGTGTTCAACTATTAAACAAAGAGATGTTTAAATGTTAAACATTTGTTTTTTGAGTGTAGGGACTTCTCAGGCCAAAACCATTGGTGCCCTTTGCCAGCCAAACAGGACAAACGGATTGGTATGTGTGATTGGTGATAAAAAAATTTCACATCTGCGATGCGATGGTGGTAAGCTTTACGGGTAGAGGAAACAGGAGAGTCTGGGGTAAACTACCGGCCTTGGACAAACTTTCCAATATACGATATACATTTATACACATATATATGACACTTGTTATTAGACACGAGGTCATCAACGAATGTTAGACTGTGCTACACATGAAACCAACGTAAAAAATAATGTTAATTTTATCAGTTATTATGTTATCTGCTATAAAATGTTATGGGTTATTACAACTAATTACTGTGCCATATTCAACACAATATCTTGCTCGTACCAGGACGTTGAATTAATAGAATAGGTAAGTGGATAACGCACTGCAAGACAAACAAAATCTGGTACAATAACATAACGCATCCTAACATCACTTGGACAACAGATTTTCTGTTAAATTTAAGATTGGTTTTGCGAGAGAACATGTTTTAAACTTCACCCAAGCCCTAAATTCTCGTGTCTTTTCCCACTGAACAATGTCACTTCATTTTTCGACATCAGCCATGCATAATTTATTTAACGTATTTAACTTCTCAGTTCTTTGACTTATTTATTTGATTGAAGTTTTTAACCGGATACTCAAGAATGTAACACTTATATGACGGCAGTCAGCATTATGGTGGGAGGTTACCGGGCAGAACCTGGCAGAAACCCAGGGCCTTCCCAAGATTGCAGACAGTCACTCAGTTATATGTGCAGAAGGTTTTCTTCATAAATATCTGAACACCATGGCAACTCCATGAATCTAACAAACTTACAAATAGGATATAAATTTCAATGAATAAATTCCTACAGATATTGTGCACTCAAAGGGTGAAGCTGAACATAATGCATGGCGAAGCGACGATCTATCGAGGTGTGCCAAAGTACCAGATAACAAACCCCTCATTGAATTTCAAATTATACAGGCCTTTTTCGATTCCCATGTCGAATACACTAATGTTTTACAAGAAGTACATGAATGGATCAACTTACAGAGCATATACGTTTTGCGTAGCGTAGACTTGTGCGTGTCGTGAAATGCCATCGCATGCAATCCAGTGTTGTGCAATGTCCAAGACATTTTGCTGTCCACCAATTGTTTTCTTTATTTTCATCGAGAAAAGTCTCAGTGATGAAATATTTAACGCACTACCTCGCTGGAACGTTATAGGCTGGTCCATTTGTATTGTTTTAATGCTATTGTTCGTTAAATGTGATGACAATAAAGTAACTCTAGGACAATGACGTATAATAAATTACAACTAACATGAGTGTATTTTATCTAATTCTGCTTAATCCATGGTGATAGGGGGCGTGTCATTTGCTACCATTTAAGCATATAATTAAAATACAGTTAGAACGAAACTCTGAGGTAAATTGAAACGACGCCGTATTTCACCTGTTACGTGTCACAATTTGTCAACTACGCAGTCGTCGCTGCCCTGATTTTACTTTCTATGCTATACGTCTGTAATTATATACTGAATTAAGACACTAGATAGAATATCCCCTTCGCATCCACAGCATCTATATGCTGTATAACGTTTCAATTAAAGGAGTACAGACTAGTACTTGGTCTGTCCTCCAGTCCTGACTGAACACATCGCTTAAAAGGCTCAAATATTTCCTACATGCAGTATGAAGCCTAACAAGGAATACTTCATTTACTTCCTGAGCGTTTCAGTTAAAGGAATACAGAATCGTTTCTGATTGGTTAATGTAAGAGATGGGCAAGTCCACGCCAGACTTACCCTAAGCTGAATTTTAGGCATGGCAGATTTATATTTAACATTTCAAAGCAAATGATTTCACTATCTACCTGAACTTATGGATAAGCTCATAACAGAAACATAGTTAACAAGTTTTCTGCTTATACACTTCAAATAACCCATCCAACAGCCAAAATGCACATCCCAGGTCAATTATCGCAAGGCCAATTCCCAAAACAACGCTCAACACAACCATCATAGAACTAAGAAAACACATTAAGTATGTGCAACAGTCAACAGTTTGCAATGATGTTGGATAAGATGCAAGGAATGTTCAGGGCAAATGAATTAAGAGGCCGAATCACACGTTTTCTTGTGCAAGGCCCTGTTCCACATGGCAATTACAGGCTACGTGAATTTTAACTACCATGTCTTTAACATGTGTTGCCATGGAAGTTAGAATCAACTCTGCCGATATACAATGAATGCGGAACAAGGCTCAGACTGAGTCAGTGGTGAAGAATAGGCAAGAAATTCCAAGACAATCGTGGAAGCTAGTGGAAAGTGGACCATTATTCTTCTGAACAGGCAGACACGTGTCCCAGAGGTATCCCGCCAGTGAGACCAAATTGTCACTTGGTAATGTGTATGCGCAGGCTAAATCTTCCACGAATGACACGTTATGTTCCCTAACCTTACTAGTATCATAATGCAGAGGTGTTCTGCTGACCTACACCTTTTTACGTCCTTCACCTAGGGGAATGTTTCGAGCTTTGATTCACGACCTCTGTTGACACGCTCATCTTGTTTCAGGCCTTTTCTCTGGAGAACCACCAAGTTAACGAAGACAACGAGTTGTGGCTCCACAATAGTGTCCATTAATCATCCAGGAGCTACTGTCAAATCGGTCGTGGGATACGACTAACAACAAGCAATAAATTTGGTCTCCGTCACCGTGAACCAGAAACAAATTGGACATTTCTATCCCAAGCGTAGACAGATAAAAAGGCGATTAAGTTGGTAATCGCCTGGGTCCTATGTTCTAAACTGTTGTAAATACCAGATTTAACTTAAGTCAAGTCTTCAATTAAGTATTTAGCCCAAAAATAATTGCGTAACAGTATATTCATTACAAGAAACAACGGATGAATTAAATATTACAAAATAGATAATATTTAATATTCTAGCTGCGTATAGTTATACAACTGACAAACAAAACTTTACACACCATTCCTACATAATCCAGTCTCCTAGGCAGCGTTTATATATAGTTTCTGCCTTGATCATGACAGTTGGCCGCTCTTTTTAGTCTCCGCAACAGAAATATAACCTGACATCAAATACATGTACCAGCTTTCACTTCTTTTCTGTTTGATATGGTTAATGGAACAGACAACAAATACAGCAGATAATCGTTCCTGCTTACATTTATGATAGTAAACATCGGCACAAGTACTTGAATGAAATCAGCAACCAAGAGTATCCACAACGATGTCCGTAAACATGTACATCATATTAATGTAGTCAGGAAAGAATCTATCAACGCTGAAAAATCCTTACCCCCAACCCTTTAAAGTGAAACTCCAAATGAAACATTTGGCTCGGTCATATATGTATGGGAAGATTCATCAGTTGTGTCTCATCGCAAGACCGATTACCAAAGGTAGTGATATATGTCCCAGCTTTGAATGCTGAACAGTGTATGCTTAAGAACCATGATGTTTCATAAGAATGCACACATGCAATCAAATTTATACAATGACGAACTGGCCTCTGGTGTTGAAAACTCCATGGTCCCTAATATTATAACACAGAAAGCACTGTGACGATTGAAAAACACTGAACAATTTGTCAGATCACTGCTAACCTGCCGTCATTGCATCCACACCCTTGAATCAATCAGCAAACAAAAATGTAACTATTAAGTAACGGATGGAATCTCTGAATTTTCTCCCCACAACCACTCATCCCATAGAAGGCATCCATTATTCAAGAAAACTGCTTATTGCCTATATATGCAAATTAGGCAATGCTGAACTCACAAACAGGCACAGCACTAGTTCAGATAAATGTGTAATGAAATTGTCAAAGAAGCCTTTCCTTCAATGATGGCAGATGTTATATTTAGTTACACCTGTGGATCTGTTATATACATTACAAAGAGATTCACCATGGAACAAACCAGCAGATATAAGCCCTGACAAAACGTGACATTTAATAGCCATAAGTAAAGTATGAGTCCACATGGGTCAACACACAGATCATCGCTGAAGAAATATTATTACACTTGGTCAGGACTAGGTATTCATTAAAACCCTGCAAAAATACATACTGTAGACTTTGCAATCAACAAATCTCAGGCAATCCTAACTTATTCAGTCCTAATTAAATAAATTCCTATCATTCGTCATGGTCTTCTGAATCATCATCGAATCCATTCAAAAGTTCACTGTCCTCATCCGTGATTTCAATCTGCACCAGGCCGCTGAGTAACGCGTAACCTATCATGGCCGACAGGGCAAACAGTCCCGCTAGAATCATATTCCGCCGACGATGTGGGAAATCTAAACTCTCCATCTGCTGCTTTTTGGCTTCCGCTTCTTCCTGACGCTTCTTTTCTAGCTCTGAAAAATAAGCAATTTTCTTTTCCATATTCTGGATAAAATGAAATTTATTTTATTCATAGTTTCGAGCACACCGGTTCCTGGCAAGGAACAGGAGGTGATAAATAACATGGTGCTTAATGGGCGAAATGCTGATATTTGCCAATTCCTTAAGTACAACATACCACTGAAACTATCATCTTTGAAGGCTAGACAAATTTTGAATACTTTTCCAAAAAGAACTTCTTACTTAAAAGCCATATTTTTCATTTTTTATGCTACAATCTTCTTCGATGCCTATCGAACCTGGGATAAAGAGTGAGTTGATGATTGGCTCAGAGCAGCTATGACATCATTGCAAAACTAGGAATTTTTTTTTCACTGGTGTTTTGAATGGTCCTTTCCGACATAACCATTAATTTTTCGTCTATACAACAGTGGTCAGTATTATGGGAGGTTGAAACCAGACCATTCTTCTTCGCCAGGTATCGGACACAACAAAGCTGCACGCAACCCAACAGGGGAGTTTCTAGTTAGAACTCTTTTTATCACTAATGGTCAAATAAAAAAAAAAGTCCTACTTTACTAAGTGATCTGTCAGAAATGTTCATAGGCAATTACTTCCGGTTAAATATACTACAACAATATTATGAGCGTCTGAAAAATGGCTTCATAAAGTCATTTAAAGCAGTCAAACCTTGGAGAAAATTCAGGAGCTGAGCATTTATGCATGGTCCCTGAATGAAAGGGACCAACATTTTCAGCAAGTAACATGATGTTCTAGGTCTAGGCAACAGAAGATCTCAAAACTCCAATCCTGGACAAGGGTCAAATAATCAACAGTAGCATTAAACAATGTGATCCAACGAGAGCCCCAAATGATGTTCATACTGTACTCATTAACCTCATGATGGCATTAAGCTACTCAACCATACTAACAGCCATTATTACACTGTGGCTTGCAGCAATTTATCTGTATGTCTGTTGATTAGCACATTTACAGAAAAAGTTACCCAAAGTGTGGATGAAATTTTGTGCACAGGTTGGCCTTGGGCTAAGGCCATAAAATTTTGGTGGAGACTGAGGTTCAGTAATTTTTCACAAGATTCTTTACCACTGACAGAAAAGCAATGATGTAGTATTGTTCCTATGACTGTAGGGTGGGATTTTGTACATTTAGATGCATCAGAAGTTTCTGCTCTAGAAGTGCCTTCTAGTTATTATTTGCTGACAAACTGACAGTTGTCATTAGAGAAACAGCGAGAACTGAGATGTGAATTACCTTCTGGATCCAGAGGAAAGAACCTCTGTAGAACCCTTGTGCACAGAGTTGTAAGGTTCTCACATCCCCTAAGGTGGTTTTGTAACTGACTTCCCTGGAACGGAGCCTTAAGTAATGGAGCCAGGTAACCAAAGACCAGAGCATCCAGTGAGGACGGCCTGCCAAAACAACAATCAACAGTCCCTGTCACTACCCTATTTGCCGCAAATATTCACATGAAAAATAGCTTTTTATATTTCAGGTCAAATGTAGGTCAGAAAAGATTATTCTGGTGCTCAAACTTGCGTTTTTCCAGGAAGATATCCTCCTACCTCCCAAACAAACAAATTTCAAAGGTGACAAGGTTTAGGCAAAATTTTGAACTCGGTCATATTTGGTGGAATAAGATTTACATGCTAGAACAACATTCACCATAATTAACTGCCTAATGCAAAACCAGGTTACTACAACTTACACTGGAACAAAATGTATGTAAAAGATCACAAAGATAATATTTTCACCTTCAAGCACGTTTCACTTGTGGCAATAATGAAATACATGTACACCTATTACATGGTCTTCAAAAACTACCTTGTTCGGAAGATAAAAAGGGAGATAACTCAAACAGAGTAAAACCAGGTAACTGGAATCAATAGTACACTTTTAGCACTTCCGTTTCTCGGGAAAATGAGTGTATTTCAGGGTGTACAATCCTTTTTCGCTGCCAGTCTACCATTTCTGGCTTGGTATCAAAATGATGGAAACTTTGGGCTTTAATGATGAGTTTTAATGATGAAAGTCTAAAATTATGGGCAAGAGGACACAAGGAGAAAGGTAGTGATGAGGCTGCCAGTGATGTGCCCTTGGTGTTACTAGGCACTCCTCCCAGCTACTGACACAGAAAGGTCGAGATTTTGACAGTCAACTATGTCAAGATTTTCATAGCTTCTTTCTCACATACTGGGAAAAGTATGCTCTAAAACTTTAATGCCCATGGAATGTTTGGCGCTGAGTTACAGCAATAAACATTAACATAGTCGCTTATGGAAAATTAACAGGGGTCTAAGGCAACGAGAATATACCCACCAGATATGAGCAATAGACGACCTACTAACACACGGTACTCATGTCACCTACTCAGACATACAGTGGTAGATGTAACTGTACTTCAGTACTCTAATTCCTTAACCTTTTCGCATACTGAAAGAACAACTTTCTGCAACTTATGCACATTTATAAATAGATTTTGGAGACAAAACTACATTGGTTGGATTGGCTTTGCAAAAAGTATATTTTTATCAATCTACACAGAATAATGCCTTCAAAATATGCCTGAATAAACATGCTGCAATCAAGCGAAAAGGTTGAAGAATTACAGTATGTCAGTCACCAAAGGAGGCATTATTAAAACACAGCTAAACTTACATTTTCCCAAAGAAAAAATCTTGATCCCCTAACTTGTACGACAGATGATTTAAACACTCTTTAGCATCTTGATAGATCTGTAAAACAATAACAAAGAAATATACATCATTATGTTCCAGACAATAACACTTACATTCTCAACAGTGAAAAAGAGACCCACACACTATTCAGAATGACTTGCTACTGTTTTATCTGTTAATTTGTGGCAAATTATGACAGAACTGGATATTTATGATACTCTAAGACTATATATTTTCTTGTCATGGTTAAAATACTGTAATTCTATTATGTTTTTGGCAAGGATCCAGGAGAGTAAAAACGTTGGACTTAAACAATGTAGTAAAAAAAGCACATGTTTAAAACAACAAAACTTCAAAGCATTGATAATGAATTAGAATCTGTTTCTACGAAGAAATTTCCCTTACCTTTCCTTCAATGTCTGCATCATTTAAATTGTCTGTTCTTTTTGCAAGAAATATCCTAGATTCCGCTCTTCTTTGCAATTTACCAGGGATGTAGAAGTTAAGAGGAAAAGGTGCTGCCTTTGCATACCAGGGTCTGGTCAAGTCAACATAATTCTTCCCATCCATCCACCATGAATGTAACTGTTTAAAACAAAAAATACGATGACAAGGTAGCCCACATAAAGTTAATAATGCATCCCTTTCATTTTGTGATGTTGCACAACCGAAACATCACTCACTAAGCAAAACCATGCGCCACTGAGACAACTGAAAGCACTGCCATGTTATCAATTTTAACCTATCAGGTGAACTATTTCTATAATTTGAGAAGGCACCTCTAACCGCTGACGTCATGGGGATGCTGTTTTGCATTTCAGCCATATGTGCATGGTGTACAAGTGATGCAACACAACATTTAAGAATTCCAGATTAAAAGCTGATATATAAAGTTACAAAGCACCAAAAGAACCAAAAACCACCCCTCTTCCAAAATAGCTAAGTTATATTATTTGCTGTCTTTCCTTTTAACATTACATAAATGCCATTCATGATGATGAGGATATATTCCAGGTACTCAGAAATTAGACAATACCTTTATTTCTATGAGCAATAAATGTGATTCCACTTGTCTAATAAAGCAAACTGTGCAAAAAGTGATTAGGTGGTGACAGATTAAATAATTTCAAATTTACCAAAACCACATTCTATATGATGTACTTATCTGATGACATATTTATAGGTACATCAGTTTCCTCCTCACCAAGAAACCTTAAGAGAGCTTCATTAGATCACATTCTTATTACACACATCATCAAAAGGTAACCATAAAGAAAACTGAAATTTCAACATGGACATTTACTATTTCATGTATCAACTCCGTGGGAAGAAAATCAATGGTTCTACAGTGAGGATCCTCTTATAGATGATCCACAGGAAGTGAACAGGATGCAGGCAGGGATTGGAGATAAAATCAAAGGTGACAGGGCAATGCATCAAAATACACATCAAAAATATCAAACCACCTTTAATTTAGAACTGTCAGTTAAAAACAGTAACCACCTGACTTGGAAATCTTATAATTTCATATTTATAAATAATTATTTGATCAGTCTTTTCGATGTAAGTCAAGAATATTTCTTTCTTTTCCATGCACCCGATGGATACCCTAAATTAAAGCTAAAGTTAACACAATGCAAGCTGGAATTCAGCGCTTACCTTTTTTACTCATGCTCTGTATTCATTGGTTAAACACACCTGATCATATTTACTCTCAGGAACAAATGTTCTATGCAACACTTTTTCACACAACGTTGACCATGAAGTCAACCATGAAGAATAAAAATCTAGAAACTGCTGGATGTTACATGCAGATCAAAAGAATTCGAAGGTTGTTCTGAACAGTAGTTCTTCACACAAATACACTGTCATCAAGAGTGCTTACCCATCATTCAGATGTAGATTTGTGGGAACAAGATGAAGCTCACTGGCAAGGTACGTGACTCCCACCAGCGAGTGGTCAATGTTGCTGTTCATGTCACAGATGCCACTTTCACAGTGTGACCTTCACTGAAGATCACTTGTCTTCCGTTAATATTTCATCCAAGTCAGTCATCAAGTGTGGAGTTTGTCAGTAGCTTGCCAAAGGTTAAGGGTTTTATCTCAGCCTAACTCGTAAATATTTGTATGAGGTTTCTTCTCAAATAATGCAAAGTATCAAATCAACCTGACTCTTCCCATATGACTGCAGTATTGCTGACTAATATGACATAAAACACCAAAGCAAATAAATCATTTAAGGAGACTATACTGGAAATTTTTGGCAAAAAAATTGGCCCACACAATTCCAATCAAATGTTTACTACATGTATTGTTTCAGCATAGTCCAAATAATTACCTTTCACAAAATATCAGCCCATCGCATTAACCCTTTTTCAAAAATTTAGAATATTTTTCACACTATAAATATTAGTTGTACAGGTAAGAGTCCGATATTTACTGAAAGGCAATAATTTCAGTTATTCTTGGTAAGTACAAAAATTGGATACGGGTTTGTTTTTGGCAATAATCACCAGTATAGCCTCTTCAATATCCGTCTTAATATTCACTCACCACTGCAGGTAATAGCTTCTCTTCCAACATGGAGGAGAATGCAATCACATCAGCACTCTGTTTGTGGGTTAAATCAAAGTCAGTCCCCCAATTCTGTAGGAAGAGATGGAGAACTTTGTAAGAGATATTTCATGACTACAATTATCGTTGACATAAACGGTAACCTACAATAAGTATGCTGATTGTGGTAATAGTGGCCTTGTGGAACTAGACCCTTTGGGCCAGCTGTTTACAACAGCATTAGGTGTTCAAACAGATATTAACCTTGGTCCAGACTTTGACTACACCAATTTAATTGTTGTTTTACAGGCAGAATGCAGTAATTCCTCAACCTTTCCGCATATGAAAGAGCAATTTTCAGTGCAATTTATGCACACTTTTAATTTGATTTTAGTGACAAAATAACTACATTGGCTGGAATGGTCAGTTTCCTGGGTTTCACAAAAAGTACAGTTTTATCAGTCAACACAGAATAATATGCCTTCAGAATATCCCTGAACACCTTGCAAATGTGTGAAAAGCTTGAATTACAGTAAATCTTTTTCCAAAGTCAAAGAAGGGTATACCGTGTTAAAAACTGAAACTTAAAAATGTGGAATATTTTAACAATTTCCTCCTGATGACATGATCACAAACCTTTAAAAAATAGCAAAACCATAAAAATATCAAGATCTAACAAAATCAAAAAAGGTGAGTTTTTAGATTTATTTTCATTCCATTTTTGGATTTTTCAGCATCTTCTCTCCTATAAAACATAAATGAAAACTGTTGTCACCTTCACTGCGATTTACTTGTACATGCAAGCACCAACTTTATCATACACGTCTGATTTTGCTTCAAATACACTTACAAATACCCAGCCACTCACCAGTTTATCACTAAAAGATTATTTTTCTCTCTATCCAGTTCTGACAACACATTTGAACTATTTTTTTCAGATAGGACTGAAAAGTTACCTAATCAATGCTTAAATAGCCAATGAACACTCACAACGAGCTAAATAAAATAGGCAGATGAGTACAAACTTTCATTGTTCAACATGTTCAAACTGGAGGTGTGTCTTCATTAACATTAAAGCCACATACACAGAGACAGAAAGTTGACTACCCAGTTTCTTATCTCCAATGAAATAAACCAACCAACAAGTGAACAATAAATAGTCTCCCTAGTTAAAAACCCAACAAGTTCAGTAAAATTTGGCCTGTACTCATTTTTTCGCTTAATTCAGAGCTGCAGCTGTCACATGCTGTCACAGTAACTTTACAACAACACCTAGTCCATCTAGATGGACTCCGTGTGCTATTTTAATGTCAGTCTGACATTCATTGTGACAGGGAGTCCATTACAGCCTCTGAAAAAACACAGTCCCATCTCCTTCCAACTTATGTCAATCTACCTCAATTCCTCTGTTCATTTAAATGTAATTTTCCGGTGGAATCTTGAATACTATCATCGTAATTCATTATCCCCACTGATGAAACTAGTTAACTCACTGTCTTGTGGTAACACTGACTACTAGAGCTTTGGATGTATCGAGTGCCTCACCCTAGACAGCCATTTTGGAGCGTGACAAATGTAATGAGCACTGGCATTGAAATCCTCCTGAAAACTATTACGTTTCCACTGCCCTCTGTTAGCACAACTCCATTCTTCTTAATTCAATCCAGAAAGTCATAAAAAAGAACTTCTATTTTTAGTGAAGGTAAGTTTGGGTGCCGTCAGCGCAGACTTCATCAAGACAGGTTCCATGGGGTTAGGAGACTAGATATCTACAGTAAATTTTTGGAGAGGCATGGATGGACTGAAGTGTTACAAGGAATGTTAGAATTTTATTTATTTATTTGAATGGTGTTTTATGCCGTACTCAAGAATATTTCACTTACACGGCGGTGGCCAGCATTCTGGTGGGAGGAAACTGGGCAGAGCCTGGGGGAAACCCACCACCATCTGCAAGTTTCAGAACTTTAAACTAGCACAGTGGGTCCTTCTAGACAGAGCAAACCAACACCATGTTACCACTTATGATGGTAATGTCTTTTCTATTAGTCATTCTGGATGATGTTAATTAGTCATCTGTTTTCAGATTTATATTCTTTGATAGCAAAGGTAGCACATGGGCCTCTTCATGAGGAGAGAATGTATCTGAATGAAATTTGCAAAGTGTTAAAAGACGTCATGTCTCAGTACCTGCTTCCTCAGGTAGCTGAATATGTCAGGAACTGTCGTTTCTAGGAATTCTCTGTGATAAAGCACTGGGAAATCTCCTGCAGAGACAAAAATCAAAAAGACACATATCAGATCATATACATGTCCAAAAAAAATAGAAAATAAGGATCTCAGGTGTAGCATGTCAATCAAGATAAAGTTTCTCAACTATGACGGCCTTTCTTGGGGGCCTGGAAATCACTTCAGACAACAAAGAACTGGTACTTATACAAAAGAAAAGTACCGTCAGTGTACTTTTATTTTTCTGTTCCATTTTAAAAGAATAATAAGATTCCCATCTTTTATTTCATTGTCACAAAAAATGCAATAACCCAAGCTGGCTTCTATAAGTGCATCACAAAAGCTGTCAAAAACAATAGTTTACAACAGGTTAGCTTGGAACTCTTACCTGTTGGTGACCAAAGAGGGTTGCCTGATTTTTTTACTTTCACTGGTACACCAGAAAACTTACAATATGCCTGCAATCATAAAAATAGTGAACATGGAACATTTACTTACATTTAATAAATCTGACAAAGATGACATATTATGCAACCTTGTGGTTAACATAAAATATGATTCATGATATGGCTTACTGGTGTTAAGAATTTTGCCCTTATAAAACAGCATTCAGTTAAATGGTTGGAGAATACCAGCCTTCTCGGAGTAAACTACCAGCCTTTGGCATACAACTGATAAGGATTCCTCCAAATTTAACCCCAAATTCTACCTGTAGAGCTACCTCAACTTGTAAAACAAGCTTGTGACTTTGGCAGACCCGTGAAACCCTACAAACTTCATGTACAACCATATAAACTGCACAGCCAGGAAGGATAACCACTGTCACCAAGGCCCCAATAACTCTAGTTCTATGTCTATAACGGTGACATACTACATGTATTTATTTATCTGACTGGTGATTTACACCGTACTGCCTTGCATTTGAAAAGGTGACTTGGCAAAGTCAGAATTTACATTCATGTTTCACAAAAAAAATCAGCTCTTAACGGATTAACCAGGCAAAAATAGTAATGAGGAACAATAAAATAAGCATTCTTTTGTTGAAGTAAGACACAAGAGGACAGCAAACTGGATCCAATATGTTCTGAAAATGTGACCTCTTTAAAATGTTTTTAAATGGCACGCTGAAAAGAACAAGCAAAATCATTAGGCGGTACAACAGTATGGCAGATCTAGGCAGATTACCAGAAGAACATCTGAGGGACACAAAAATTCCCTGCCCATGATTAGGACTGAATCAACACCTATGTGCTCAGTAACTTAACGATGAATTTTTACCTCAACTGTGCAAGTCACAAAACAATTATGTAGAACAATGTCTGCGATGTCACAGTGTTGCTATTGTAAAGTAGCACAGTCTTTAATGTGACTGAAAGCTGAAGAAAAAATATTTGGCATCAATACAGTGCGGTCAAGCTGCTGCTATCGGACGTCTGACAGGTCCCCATTAAACTGTTCGTATCAATCTAGATTTATTTCGACTAGACCGCTGAGAGAACGACACCCCCACCCCCTACTTCTGTAATGTTTATCGTACATAATAGAATTCTCATTCGTCACATTCCAAATTTACTGCATGTTACGCTTTTGGTGCTTGCTGTTCCCTGTGTCAAATGTTTCACGTGCTCAGTGCATTGTGATGTTGTTACAGAGGTTCAAGGGGAGGTAACTTCAAGCAAAATCCGCCGACTACATGCTGCACTCCGCGCGAAATAATCATGTTTTTACCGCTGCACTAGTGTAAAATTACGGTGTGCTCGCGCTACGCTGCACTACACTGTAAGTGTTCGCAAAATTAAAAAGGAGTGGTATTATAAAGGTGTCTTCCAAGAACTTTGAAGACATTTACCTTGCGCAATGTGTAAAGACGCGCATTTTCGTGTGGCGGCTGACGAAATGTACATGTTTTTTGTGCATTGTGTACTGATGTACACTGCAAACATCGGAGTGCGTGAAAATGCCAAAAGCCTCTGGGTGAAGGGGGAAAAAATCAGTTTACCAGAACTGCCAGACAATTGGGGTCAACAGACGGTAAACCCCAATCACCTTTCCACACGTCCACTTGTATCACGTCGTCTGCCATTTTCGCCTGTGATTCGTTTGACCTTTCAAGCGGAAGGACAAGATATGACAGAGCAGAAAGTTTTTCTACTGCAGGGATTTGCCCTTGATCAAAACCATTCTTGGGTGTGTTTTATACATTCCATTATTGTATTGTAATTATATATTATTGAAATCAGCATATTTCTTGGACGAATATTTCACGAAACGAAAGGGTATATGTTTTATCACGGAAGCGCTTCCTGTAGTGCTTCGGCTGTACGCGCGGTGTATTCAAGGATCGATGAAATGTTGACGAGGAAGTGTTGACTGTTAAAGTAGTTGGAAACAATGTTTAGCAAATCTTTCATTTTCGCAATGGTGGTTGCGTTAGGTGCATATTCATACCTGAAGTACTATGGGCCCACGGAAGAGGACAGAATTAAAGACAACATCATTTCTGCTTGGCATACCATCATTCGTGAACCGTCATCAAAATTCCGACGTGTTGCCGTGGGGTAAACTTTAAATAACTTAAAATTTCATTCTTTTACTTAAATTTTAGTGACCTTTGCTCACGTACTAAATGTTATAAAAGACAGTATCATCGATAACTTCGCGCTGAAGCTACGAAGCAATAATAGACTTTTGTGAATCACCGTAAGTAGAGTATAGGCCGGAACCTGTCACTCTAATGACATGACATCTAGACATGGACACGTGACACGGTTGACACCAATTCATTGTGTTTTGTGTTGTATAATCAGATAACAGGCTAAAAAAAACTAAATATGTCAAAATATTGTCGTGCCATTGCCATTAAGTAAAGGCACACATCTGTGTAAACAAACTTTTTTTTGTTGATACGTGATGACACAAAACAGGCAACTGTTGTATGGGTAGTTTGGATGCAGTGGGACGGTCTAGCCCACGTCCCAATAACAGTCGCTAATATTTCATCAAGCTAAATGATATCCCTCCTTGTTTAACACTGTGATATTTACCTTGTCAAACAAATGAATGTCAGAAATACAAAATATGGAGGTAGTACATTTAAATCACCGGTAAATGTATGTTTCCTCCACATTACCAAGGGCACTTAGTAGTAAGTATATTATCAGAACCTGGGGCTAAAGCTAATTAGAGTTCTTGTTCAGATGAAAATAGATTATCTTGACTGTGCACCCACAGCAAAGCACTTTTTCCTTATATAAGACAAGCTGACTGTCACATCACTGACCCAAACCTCCCAAACACAAAGTTTCTTCCTTCAGCTATAATTCCGTTTACACTTGTACTTTTGAGCATGGGCACTCAGTTATCAACATGATTCAAACTGTACGTCTTAATTTCTTAGTAATTCATGACAATAACAACAATTAAAAGATCTATACTGTAGCTATACTGCACTATAAGATACATGTATATTGTATGATGTCCATACTGGAAAAAACATTCCTGTTTTTACAGAGTAAATGCAGATGTGGATTTAATTGTCCCTGGCATTGAGCTATTGAATGCTCTGAATGTCGTGCCTGGTGATAAAAGCGACCATGAGTCCCTGGATTCATTGAGCAAGCTTCAGGAGACCTTTGCATTGTTTTTCTCAAGAGGCTCCGCTGCAGAGAGATACTTTGCTGATGCTGATTTGTACCGAACAATAGTACAGGCTGCAGAGTCTCTAGCTAGTGTACAGGTATGTATATAGGCCATTGACCATGATTATTATAATGAATGTGTTCACTCTTCTGATCTCTCACTCTGGTTTCCTCCACCCATAAAATTTAAATGCATGGCTATCGTAAATTCAGTTTTGAGTTCAGGCTGTTAAACCCAATCAAACAAATCAAATAAACATGCATGTATGTTCTAATCTTCTGTATTTGTGTGTTAGTGGATAAAGATACTTAGATACAAGTCCTTGCTCCCTCTCCATTCAGTATTTTGATACAGTTGCTTTTTTATCAAGAAGATAGATGAAACATAATAATAAACAGACATCACACTTTATTTTCAGAAATTATGAAATTGAAAGCCATCAGTAAAGTTAAGAAAGTGTATTTGATTGTCTGCCATTTTTGATGGAATGTCATAACAGTTTATCTTGAAGCAAGATTCTCTGCTTGAATTGTGTCTATTATCAGTAGAAATATCAGTGCCTATTATCAGCACAGCTGTGTATCAGTCAAATAATTTTGGGAGGTGGCCTCGTTTTCAGTTCTTGTAATAGTATGTTTATAATGTTGTTATAATAATCTACATCAAAATTTAGTAAGTATTCACTTTTCAGACACATATGAATCAATAACTGGTTCCAACTTGTACGTGTAGATTGCTGTACTCATCATAAATTACGTATTGATGAAGTGACGACTAGTTGTAACTTCTAGATTGCTGTACTCATCATAAATCATAACTTTAATGATGAAGTGATGACTAGTTGTAACTTCTAGATTGCTATACTCATCATAAATTACGAATTGATGAAGTGATGACTAGTTCTAACTTCTAGATTGCTATACTCATCATAAATTACAAATTGATGAAGTGATGACTAGTACTAACTTCTAGATTGTTCTACTCATCATAAATTACATACTGATGAAGCAATGAGTCAAACTTCTGGATTCATTATAAATTTCATTTAAATTATCTCTGTGAGTTCAAGTCCAGTTCATGCTAGCTTCCTCTCTGGCCGTATGTGGGAAGGGCTGCAGCAACCTTCAGGTGGTCGTGGGTTTCCCCCAGCCTGTGCACTGTTTCCTTCCACCATAATGCTGGCCGCCGTCATATAAGTGAAATATTCTTGAGTACTGCGTAGAACACCAATCAAATAAATAAATAAATGGTTAGAACTAGTCATTGCTTGATAACTTCTAACTTCTTGATTGCTGCATTTACCATAAATTACATACTGATGAAGCAATGAATGAAACTTCTAGATTCATTATAAATTACATAACTCTACTTTTCAGTCCTTCATTGGAGGAAACGCGGCATTAATGGCCAACAAGGTATCATCGCTGTTTCCTGATACTGAGGTAAGATCAAAATTTGAATTCCGTTTTGAAAATATCCAAGAAAGCCTGTAATGCCTAAAGCTGTAATGGTAGTAAACGCTTTACATTCATTCAGTGATTAACTGTTCATTGGAGTAACAAATGAATAAAAACCAAAAACATCACCTAGAGTAATATTGCAAAAGGCTGAAATCTTTAAATCACCAGGATTTAATGTCATCAGAAATATTTTGACATCATCCCTCCATATAGTGTAATTTGTTTTCTGTTTCCAAATTATTTTAAATCAAATTCTAGGCATATCCACCCTGATACATGTGAAGTAGCAGGGGAGCTGTCTCACCTGTTCCCAATGTATTAATACATCAAAGGGAGGTGTCGGCAACTCAACACCAGTCAGATGAGTCTCATGTCAGACTGAGGGAGAAAATCACACAGAGGGAAAGAATTTTAGTGAAAAACTCATCAACAATTAATTTTTTCAAGCACAAATTTTTTCCAAGAAAATAAGGCGTCATATTTAGGATTTCCAATTGTCACTCTCATCAGACTGATGACACAGGCGTAAATTGTCAGATTTTTTTTTTCACATGTTAACCAATGAATGTACGGCCATTTTGACTCCTGACAATTTGCCTGTTTCCACAAGTAGTATACATGTACACATGTATTACTGGTACACAAATAAAACGAAGATGAAGAAGTAGGGTGTAGGAATTATCTGACCATCATCAGTAAGATAAGGGGGCCTCCAAGATTCAAATGGTTGTATCCCTGGTTAATTGTAACAATCAAAGGCTACTTTCACCAGACTTCGTAAGTCTTTTTTTTTTTTTTTCATAAAAACCTTGTCTAAGTTATAATGCCATAAGACAACGTCATTTATTAGAAAAGTTACAAAAACTGATTGATGAAGTTTTGTCAAAGAGGGTCCAGGCCCTTGAATATTGAGGCTGCATGCTTGAATTCAGCTCTCACTGCTTAGGTTGAGACTTTAAAGTCAGGAGGTTTGTCAGGTATACCTAGCCAGGGGTGTAGGAAGCAGTTTCAAAGTTGGGGGGCCAAGAGCCTCAGCAAAAAAGGCTCAAGTCCAGAGGGTTGCAGTCTGCCATATTTAGTTTACAGAGAAAATATATTTGCAATATTGTGATGTTTTATTCAGCAAAGGGAAGTTTGTGTTACAAGGATATATAATTTCCCGAACCTGAAAAGATAGCAGGTAGCCATGCACCCCCACCTACCCACCCACCCATTTCCTACACCCCTGCTAGCAAAGGCTAGTGGATTAGGCAATTCTTAGACCAAATGTTTATTCATTCCCTTTTGCCTTTACTTGCAGATTCAGTTTGTTGGACCTGTTGGACCAGGACTTCAGAAACTACTTCCGAAATCAATTAAGGTCCCAGCCGAGAGTTTAGTCGCCCAGGACGAAGTACACCTGATCATGGAGTATAAGGTGGGTGATCGCTGGGGCAACGACGTCACACCCGTGGCTAGTCGCTTCATCACCAGTCATGATGAATCCAATGCCCAGGCCAACATGCTGGAGACATTTTTCGCCAGCCTGAATGGGTTTAATGCTGACTTAGTTCTGCTGTCAGGACTTCACATGATGGAGGGTCTGGAGGCAGATATGTTTGACCAGAGATTGCAGGTGCTTGTGTCCGGGTTGGAAAGCGTTCCCTCCCATGTCCCTGTTCATCTGGAACTGGCTAGCATGGCCAAGGAGGATTATCTGCATGGAATACTGGACAAGGTATGGGCCTAAATTATTCCATTCGTGTAGGTATTATACGAAGGGAGTATACTTGATGTTGTCTTAGAAAGAGATTTCTTTTGCATGTATTATAATTTGCTGGTGTAATAACAAGGTGATAGTGTAAAAATAACTTTACATGTTGTAAGTAATATTTCTCCCCTTATACATCATAATTACCATACACATAAACATTAATATTTCTACTATATGTGTAAATTGTGTGTACAAGTGTGTACTCTTATAGTTATGTGTACATAAAGTCATTATGTAAATAATTACAACTAACTTACTAGTTTTGTAAAAATTTTAACACATATGTTTAATATATTTCTTCCTCTGGCTTTTTCATCATTGTGAACATTTCCATAGTAAATACACTTTTTCATAAATTTATACCAGTTTCTCTTACATATGCCACTTGTCTAGTCACCAAGCTTAAATCTGATTTGCATAAATTTGAATGTTGATGTTCATTCAGTGCATGATAATATTTCTGGCTTGTTCTTGCTATTAATCATGGCGTGTATGTTTATCTGTGGTGTTTTGATTTTTTATTTTTTTGCATTTAATACCAGGTTGTCCCATCTGTTTCTTCCATTGGTTTGAATGAACAGGAGCTGGGATTTTTTGCACGGGTTGGCTTTGGGAACAACTTAACTAACATGGCCAAGGTTTTTTTTTTGTTATATGCTTCACTGAAAACTGCTGCTATTGTGGTTATTTCATTGCTTTTGGTAAAAAAAAAAATAAATAAATAAATGATGTTTTACTGAGCCAGCATTATACAGGTCCGCATTCAGACAGTTCTGCTGTAAGAAAGCATCCTAGTGATATGACTGAATTTGTGAATGAGTTCAGGCTTGTGCTTGTCTTATGCCTATATAACAGACCATTTCCAATTAAAATCAGTGACACCTGTGTTGTCCAGAGATGTGTTTTAATGCATTTGAACTCTCTGTAAAACATAGTCCAGCACATCATGTAGCTAACATGTGTGATTCTACTTAGGAGAACTTCAGTTCATTGACTGTTTAGGCCATCTTGCAGTTTTCACCCCTTTTCAGTGTGAATACTTGAGTCGGATGTGGCTCGGTGGGAAATCATATTATCCGGTGTCCTCAGCAGGGCTTTTAAATGAAGCAACACTAGAAATATACTGGAATTGAGAATGGAAGAGCGAGATGGACACCATTGTAAAATTGTCAAAATCAAGTTGCAACAAACTGACAAACTGTAACCTAGCACATCTAATGAGTACATTTCTTTTGCAGGTTTTGCCACACGTTAGCTCTCTTGGCCTGAACGAGCAGGAGATTGCTTTTTCATCATCCGTAGCCGATGGGCCCCACACAGAGCTGTTCAAGGGCCAGTCTGGCCAGCCAGAGATACACAAAATAAGTGACATGATCTTGTGGATACTGAGAACCTATGGCTATTCTAACAAGAGAACTCAGTCCCGCTTGACCAGGGTCCATTTCCATTCCTTAACCTACCACATTATCGGTGTGATACCATCGGCTTGGCAGAATACAGAGTCTGCTGTTGCTGCTGGAACAAGGCTGGCTGGACGGCAAGCCTGTGATGTGGATCATTTATCATCAAAAATAGCAGATTTAAAAATACCATTAAAATTTAAACTATTTTCTGAAGACCAGGAGAGGTTATTTGATGGTACAAAACCAGTATTATCCTGGGATAGGGAAGGGTTTCATTTTGCTTTTAGTCCTGTTTTAGTTTGCAAGAACCCAGAGAAAACCGTGGGATTAGGTGATTCCATATCGTCTACAGGATTGTTGTACTCACAATATCACCACTCGTATAGAGTGCCCAAATCAAGTTGATGAAGGTTTTTGTTAAAATGCATGTACACTTTTATTTTGAAGAAATTTAAGTCGCCCAGCTGCATTTCTATTAAATCTACTGTAAATCCTCAACCTTACCAACCTCTGAAGCACTTTTTTCAGTGAAATTTATGGGCACAATTATTATGAAAATGAAGCTGAAATGATGTGTTTGTGTCACCATAGACGCAAGCTTCTAGAAACTGCAAATTATTTCTGTACATTGTATAGTTCTCTCAGAATGTTTAAAAATATTGATCACAGATTCATTTGAAAAGGTTGAAAAATTAAGATATGTAAATATGAACTAAATTTATGGGAAACTTTGAACAGCTTCAGATAAAACTAACTGATTACAGCGGGTTGTTAACCTCACCCACTCTACAGTGAACCATACAGACCAGACAAGTTTTGTTAGTCTTATCTCCAGGCTGTCAGTTTGACACCAGATTTAATCACAGACATTGCTGACTTAGGGAAGGTTGGTATTTGAATTTGTAACCCACACACGAATTAATCTCACTTGTTAATTAATATGCATACTGTGGCACAAACAAGCCTGTGTTTTAGCACAGCCAGCCCTTCGCAATGCTGTTGGTCTAGAGCTCCCAATCATACTTATATTATGCACTTTTCCGTGCTCCCTTCAGATTTGGGGAATAAAAGAAATGATAGCCCACTGGCTATACATCTGGGAAAGCAACCATAAGCAGTATTATTGTCACAGATTCCCCGCATTAGCAGACATTTTACCTTCAATAAATCCTAATGCCACAGTATGGTTGCAGTATCACCAAAGTGACATTAAGCCGTTCATTCACAAAATTCTCATTTTTCGAGAGCTGTTTTTCAGAATGTTTGGCTGACAATCTGGGGGACAGGGATCGTTGTTAGTTATTTTTGTCACGTTTTCTAAGGTAACAGGTAAGCATTGATCGGTCCGTAGAACACATGTACCTGTGAATGTGAAATGTTCAGTGTTCCGCGATACAATTTTTTATACACCTTTCTTCACTAGCAAATTACTGTGATATAAACTATTGATAAAATTGACCAAATCTGTTTTTCTTTAAGAACTGTTTTATTATCGGTTGTTTCAAGTTCATTTTGTCTAACATATGATCTGTGCAAATGATTTCCGTCTCTGCTGTGTAAAAGAGTAACTAAATGTCTCAATGTTTTATTTCGATAAAAAATTAACAATGGCACGCCAGTGCAGCGCAATGATCCAGGAGCCTGTCATCAATGCAGTCGCTGTGAGTTCGAGTCCAGTTCATTCTGGCTTCCTCACTGGCTGTACATGGGAGCCTGCCCGCAACGTGTGGATGTTCGTGGGGTTTCCTCCCACCATAATGCTGGCCGCAGTCATATAAGTGAAATATTCTGTATTGAAGAATTACTGTTGTACCCTAAATGCACACAGTGACATGCTATTATTTTGATGATCCAGAATACAGATTTATTTAGCGGACTTTCATTCAAGAAACTATCTTTGTAACTCCAATTTGGATCATATTGACTTTATCATCACCATTGTAAACCTAAATGATTATAATGCTTCAACAACTGTCTGATCTGAACAAATGATTTTCACATTTTGTGTAAAGATCAACTAAATTAAGATAATTAGATTGCTCAATATACATCAACGATGTACATGCAGAAGATGACGCTGTCATCATTTGGGAATCCAAAGAACATTTTATGCTTTGGACATTGTTGTTTCCGTAAACAATCTTATTTCATCATCTGGGGGGGGGGGGCGGGGGGCAAAGAATATTTTATGCTCTGGACTTTCATTCCATGATCAGTCTTCTTTCGTCGTTTGGGGGTCTCAAAGGACATTTTATGCTCTTGACTTTCATTCCATGATCAATCTCATTTCTCACCATTCAATCAACCTGACCTGTCAGTTTCTATTTTATCATCGGTATGTCTACTTCAACACCCACAAACAATATTGAACACAGGGTCTTCATTCATTGCCCACTGCAGTCTTAGTCTTGTCAACTTCTAAAGATCATCACTGAGTATGTAGCTCAACTCTTATAAGCAGTCCCTATTTTCATTTTTCATCTTCGATGCTTATGGCTCAGACATATCAGTTTATATATCACACATGAACCGTTTCATTGCCAGTAACGGGATAACGGCGATCAAAACATATTACCTCTGTTATCTGATATATAACCATATAGCCATGATGTACACACAATCCTGATACATAGGTTTAAACGAATATGTACACACAATCCTGATACATATGCTTAAGTCATGATGTACGCTTAAGCCATGATGTACACACAATCCTGATGCATACACTTAAGTCATGATGTACACACAATCCTGATGCATACGCTTAACCCATTATCAAGTCTCCACTTTAAATGAGTAACTAACCGTTTACACTTCTAAGGTCAAGGTTTATCAGCATAGGCCTAGATACGATGATTGCCCTTCACTACCACCATGTTCTTGGTTCAACCCTAAACACAGGAAGCAGTTCTATACCTATAGGAAACAAACTGTTATTTTGATTATTGAAGTAAAGTGAAGACGTCATTACCGCGTAAAAATACAAAGGAGAAACGTGAAGTAGATTTTATTTTCATTTTCATCTTTGCAATGAAATCAGTAAATCCACAGATGGTATATAATTGATTTATATCAGTATTGTGATTCCACTGATAGATTGATTACAAATAAAATAGAATGTTGCTGCATGTATGTAAGTATATATTTTTAGTTGAAGATTTTGTTGGGAAATACTTTTTATATTGTATGTTGAGACTGCAGAACCCAAAAATCTTTACCAGTTTAAATGTTTCTGATGGTAGATTCATTGGAAAAAAAGGATGAATCAGTGTAGTAATCTAATTGTGTTCAGCCATTTAATTACAAGTATATGGGCATGATTACTTAGTTATACAAAGATTGTAGACTGAATTTTATTAATAGTTATGTTTATAGTAATGCAGAATTTAATTAAAAAATGTTATGTTCTGTGAATTATGAGTTCAAGGTGATAAATCATTGTTCTGTTTTAAAGTTGTTTTTATGATTTTTTTTTACGTAATACACGAGAATGTTCATAGTTTAAGTTGAAAAAGAGACTACTAACAATATCCGGAAACAGATATCTAAAATAATTAAGTGTAAGTTGACATCTCATATTAAATTTGTCTTTTGTGTATCTTTAAACTTTTATTAAGGTTTTACACTTGTTCTAAATATTTTACAAATGAATATTTGTATATTGAGTAAGGAACAATTTTTGTTTTTGTTGTGTTTTTTTTGTGTTTTTTTTTTGTTTTGTTTTTTTTCATACACCATGGGTTTCGAAAGTCAGATTTTAGCGAGTCTAATTTGGGAAGATACTAGCGTTTATTTGAGCCCAAGTATTCCGTAGAAATTTCAATATTCATACAAAGATTTTTTTGTGCTAAGTAAAAACATTAAAAGTTTCAAATTGATATGTGGAAAGCGAATGGTAATGGGATGCTTATGTCTTTGAGGGAGAAAAATTGTATTTTTGTATCGTATTTTGTTTATATATTTGGCCTGAGTGACACAAGTAGATATATCTGTAATTTTTGTCATCGCTGATGACAGAACTGTGATAGAATTTCTTGCAGTACTAGCCCATAAAGGACCTAGTATGGCAATACATTAATGCTGAGGGTTTTACGTCGTACTAAGAGCAATTTTTCAGTCATATGACGATGCCCTGGTACGGTATGGCACAGAATTGATCCCAAAGACGTACAAGAAAGTGTAACGTCCAAAATCCCAGCACAATTCAGTAAACTTCAGAATCAAAAGTATAAATCTTGATCGAGTGAAATTGCAGATTTCACGACCATAAAAGAGATCTAAGTAATAATTTGCCAAAAAGGCACTGTCCATCAAAAGTGATAACGTATTTCGATTTTTTTATTTACGCACCGCTCACACGGACACAAGCTAGCTTCAGGTATTTGAGTCACACAGTTGTCACATACCGAGGAAAAAGGGAGCTATAGTAAATCAGAACTGAAGATTGAAGTGTAGGATTGTGCCAGTAGTTGGCTGTGAGAGCTATGTAATCGGTTTCACTTGTTAATGGTCACAGTTCCTTCCATAGGAGGCGATTGTCCACCTTACCATACAACACCTTTTGCCCTTGAAATCTTGTGATATACGCTTCTAGAGAGTGTAATACGCCCTATGAATTTTCCAGATATTTGCATGGGCGGGCTTTCTACAACACTCAGTTAGATTATACTATCCAGATATCAGTGACTCGAAACAATGGGCATTTGTAGTTATATATCATTATACAACACGAAACTTTACAACGTTTATTGACCAAGAAATGATATGTATCCTATGTATAATATGACTTTCTATTCTTCTATAAATCTAGCTCACTACTGTCTTCTGTTGACTTGAGTATGGTTTTCATCCTGTGTGGAGCGCATGTTAATACATGCGGCTTTGTTGTGTTTGCGTGGTCTCTTGTGAGCAGAGACAACATTCGGTTGTGGAACGAGGAGATTCGTGCATAAACTAATTTCTGAATTAAGTCAAAATTATAAACTTATGATGCTTAGGGTTCATTACTTGAAGTTCACAAGGTGGTCAAAGTTTAAATTTCTTGAGCCCTAAAATAACCTTTAAAATCATATTTCAAATTTTTGACTTAAGTCAGAAATGGCTTTGTACAATTCGCCCGTTAACCCAACATTCCTTATTCTGTGAATGGCGTTCAATTTAATAAAGATTTCTTATAATTGGATATAAATATTCGAATTTATGAAATTACTTGAAACTAGCATGTGGATCTGACGCTCTGAGAACAAGGGGTCTATAAGGTATCTTTGGCGCTGGAAAATAATATTTCTCTGAAGGTACCAGGTCTTGCTGGCTCAGGGCACTCCGGTTTTCCTCGGCCATAAACCTTATCACAGTCATGCATTTACCTGAAAACTTCATGAACAGGGCGTTATTTATTTATTTATTTATTTGATGTTTTACGCCGTACTCAAAAATATTTCACAAGACGGCGGCCATCATTAGGGTGGGAGAACAAACGAGGTGCCCGGGGGAAACCCACAATCATCCGCATGATGGTGGTAGACCTTTTCCATGCAAATATACGGCCGGAGAAGAATCCAGTATGAGTTGAACTTGAACTCACAGCGACCGCATTGGTGAGAGGCTGACTCGCTGACCATAAAACCTCCTATAGCAAAAAAGAGTAACGAATTCTAGGTCGGTAGCGTTTATTGTTCCAAAATCAAGCTCTGAAAGGTTTGAATGAAGCTTTGCACAGGGAAGTTCGACCCATATCGGGTGCGATGCGGAGGTTTCCTTAACATAATTTATAAACCAAACATGGATATCGGCGTAAGACATCTTTGAACAGTCAAGTTTATTATACATCAGCCCTGTTCACTTTCCTCTCACTGGATAAAGCCAAAGTCACGTTCGCTCATCATTCCGTGATTTTGCGCCCAGTGACGTCAACAAGGCCTACCACGCCATGGCATACCTCGAATACAGGTAGGTGAAAGACGCTACTTTTGCCGATATAAATACAAGAAAACGAAAGCATGGCGGTAATTGAGAGCATATGCAGAGAAAATGTAAATAGATCTATCAAGAAGGCCATTGTATATCCAGATACGTTCGTTTCTAGGGCCTCAGTTCAAATAACAACCACCAGAAGACGCCAGGTTACAAACACGAGCGCCTTCTGTTTCTTTGCGGCTTTTTTTCTGCGGAAGTTGCTTCTTCCCCCCAAAAGCATGGTTTAGAAAAATGCTTCTATGGGTTGGGGGATGATTTTTGGCGCACTTTTCTCCGGTTTGGCATCTGCTTTTTTTGGTTTGGAAGGTGCTTGTTGGGACTAGCCTTATATCCTTACTTGGTTTGGTGATTATTTCGTCTGGGACATACATGTTTGACGGTGATCGCCTTCCAAAGTAGAAACGTAAAGTAGACTAGCTCCACTGCTATGCAGGGTACCTTAACGATGAGACCAATATGAGCAAATAGACCTTTACACTACAGCCGTCCGTCCTTCTGTCCATCATAAAACAGTTTCCGGTTATTATTCTATTCAAAATGGGGATTTTGAGTTCAAAATAACCTTGGTCCATGTCTTCATTTTGACCAATTACAGATAACGTTCGAGATGCTTCGTCCATTGTTAGGTAAATGATAATCATAGCAATACAGGAACAGTTGGGTTGCATAAACTGGAACGCCCATAATGTGAACCATGCAAACCCACAAGAGTTCGAGTACCAGATGTGTGCTCAGAGTATATTTTGTGACAGGGCCTCTTATTCAGTCACCAACCTGCGGATGGTTGTAGGTTTCCACCAAAATCTACGCGGTGTGAGTGAAATATTCTTGAGTACAACGTAAAACAACAATCAAATAAATAAACATTGCATTGCCGCCTACCTGAAACCGATGACTTCAGTTGCCCATCAGTGCACGCTTTATAACTGTGTTGACATGTTTTGTTTGATTATGGCGTGATATTACATTGATTCATCAACAAAATGTCACTGTGCCTTACTGAATTACGTCATAGTTTATTTACGTCATCAATGGTTCGGCGTCACAAACGTTTGACATATATACATCGCCTTTTACAGTTCGACGAAGTTTATCGACGAAGAATCTGACAGAATGTGACAGTTTCTACTAAAACAACCGGCAAAAAACCTAATTTCCAAACAGGTGAATTTATATAATTAATCAGTTGTGTAATTACTGTAATTCTTCAACCTTTTCGCATGTTTGCAAGGTGTTCATTCAAGCTTATTCTGAAAGGATTACTCAGTAAACCCTGAAATTGGCCAATTCAACCAATGTATTTTTGTCAACTTTAAGATGTGTATGAATTACACTGAAAGTTGCTTTTTCATACGCGAAAAGGTTCAAGAATTAGAGTAGGTGCAAACTGAAGGAGTTGTAGAAAAATGTCTTTACGTTAGCAGGATAACAGATTAGCAGCTATAAGGTAAACAAAACAATATTTGTGTATATGACAGGTTAACGCTATTAAGAAGCTGACTTTATTTTTGTTGCCGCCGACTCATTCTTAAAAATGTCTTAAATAAACTCCTCTACTATGACGGGGTTAATTTTTTTTACCGTCAAATTTTGTGTTAATGATCACTGTTCTCATAAGAATGTAGGTTTGCTTTCCATCTAAGTGGGTGTGTTGACATGTAAAAACTTCAACATCTCTTCGTGACCTGAAAAACACCGCCTATATTTATTTAATCAATGTTTTCCGCCGTTCAAATGATTAACACTTACCAATGGGTTACGACAGTTCATTTACAGAGTATGAAATACGTCGTGCCCATTGATGTTTTAAAACCATCGTAAAATACCGTGTTTGATTTTCAGAACATGGCGATTATTTATGAAGAAGATAACTTCACACTGGATGAGTTACCGGGATATGCTTCCCCGACACGCTTCACAGACCACGCCCCGAAAGCTAACAGAACCATTCTGGACAACACAGAGGGCTTTGATGTGCAAGCCGTTCAGTATAACGTGGGCAACGACACTGATGACAGGTACATATTAGCTCTCGGATCGGTTAGCCATGTTCCCAGCTTAGCTTCCACATTAATGTACCTCTGAACACTAAGCTACGACGAATAAACAGATCACAGATCCAGGTAGATATATACTGCTTTACACCGATGACTCCAACCTTTGACCAAGACGATAAAATTTAATGTTTTAATATATGCATGGCAATGAATTTGTTAGGTACTTAGGTATTCACATTCATTCACCCAAAGCTCTGTCTTGTTTTCACTTCCCATAAACCTATAGTCTTTGACATACAAACAAAATAAAAACCAATAAAATGAAGTGTATATCGGTTGAACGACCATTAAACATTGTCCAGGAAAACAGTTGGATTTATTTTTTTATAATTTTTCCAAATGAGTAAAAGGGTCCTAAAACACAAGATTATAAGGTGGCCTGTAGTGAACCGGAGGCAATCAGTGACGTCATTTTATTTTTGTGTTGTAATAGCTGGTTTCACGGTCCCTCCGGCGAGTACACTTATAGATTAATATACACGTGCATTTTGAAAGTTGAAATCTAGCAGCCTGTGTGTGTTAAGTGGAAAAGTGGTTTTTAAACACCAGATTCTATGGTGGTCTGTAGTGAACCGGAGGCAATCAGTGACGTCACATCCTTATTTTTGGCTTGTAATAGCTCGTTTCACGGTCCCTCAGGTGAGTGCACTTATAGATTAATATACGCGTGCATTTTGAAAGTTGAGATCTAGCAGCCTGTGTGTGTTAAGTGGAAAAGTGGTTTTTAAACACCAGATTCTATGGTGGTCTGTAGTGAACCGGAGGCAATCAGTGACGTCACATCCTTATTTTTGGCTTGTAATAGCTCGTTTCACGGTCCCTCCGGCGAGTACACTTATAGATTAATATACGCGTGCATTTTGAAAGTTGAAATCTAGCAGCCTGTGTGTTACGTGGCAAAAACCTAATTTGATATCACTGTTCCCAATACGGTCCGAAAAGACCACCGTAGAATCCAAAGTTTCATGTGCATTTTATAACGTTGAACGAATTCTAAAAAAAATAAAGCGAACTATTTATATAATCAAATGTTTAATGGTCTTCCATGTGACAATACTTCACGTTACTGTTTTCTTTGCCTGTAAATGAATGATTTTGGCCTGGTTCATATTCTGGAGTGCATGGTCTGACAAACAAACAACATGTACTTACAAGATTGTGTAAATATCCCGCCAAACATCCATTTAATACTGTTCATCAAAATAACTTTTCTTGTAATTGACTTCGTCTTATGGCACTTAAATGTAGACAACTTATTTTACGAAAAAGTTACGAAAATATGATTTACGAAGTTTTGTTAAAGTGGCCCTTGCTTTACAAACACAATATCTTCATAATGAGCATTTAAACAGTTATATTCATCTGATTGTTTAACACCAGACTCAAAAGATCCTTTGCTGATACGTTGCCAGTCAACCTGGTGGTTGGTGGAAACTAGAGTGCTCAGAGTAAACCTCCAACCTTTGGCAAGATACTGGCGAACTTTTCCACGTGTGATTTGGTGTTTTACGCTGTGCTCAAGGATATTTCACTGTGCCCTTTAGGTCCTACAGATGTATGAACACCATCTTGGTGGAAGGTAAGTGGTCTTTTGGCTCTAATATATGCATTTTTTTCTCCTTTGTTTTGGCGTGAAACACTTACCTTATCCTATCTTATGCTATGTAAATGTATTTCAGGTTGTTAGAGAAAGCCTGGAGAAAGCACGACGTCATGAAAGCTGAATTTCAACATATCGCTCGTTTAACTCAGAAGCGGGACGAAAAACAAAAGTTTGCTAGAGAAAAGCTTCAGAGAAAGACAGGCTGGAATCAGTTGTCGCGCATTCCCTTACCCATATTCTGGTATCACCAAGCAAAAGGGTGCCCAGTGACTTCGTTGGTAAAGACTGTGGGACAAACTGGAGTTAAAGCCTTCCAGGTCCCTAAGTCACCCACTGCGAAGGAATGTGCCGTTCAGAACATCCAGACATCGATATCATCAGCTGGAGGTAAACCTTCCCGAAGCCCTGTTCCTAACGCAGCCATGAAACAGGGACAGCGTTACCCACACTCCTCTGTCCAGGAGGTACCTTACACCGTTTACCATACACCTGGTAAACACGTGACCATCATCCCCCAAGTACAGGACACCTTGCTAAGACAGAGGAAGTCCCGCCTTCCTGTCTGGATGAACTCACTGCGCATGTCCCTGACAAAGTCAGAAACGAAGAATGGACTATTCTGTCCGGGACGCGAAGACTCCCAAATACCACTTCCGGTGTCTCATATCAAAGGAACCAAGAATGTTTGCAAAGTATCAACCATGAAAAGAGCAAAGCGAGCTGTCATGAAGAAATTGAAGAATTTTAGCCCAAGATTGGACAAGTTTTTCAAGAGGCTATCTTAAGTTAAACAAATTGTACTACTTTATCCATTGGTCCAAGAAACTGTTATACACAGCGTCATGATAGACAAAGTTGCCGAATGTTTTAATTTGTATTGAATGAATGTTTAGATTAATGAAATAAATACCTCAACAGTTCCTCCATCATATCTTAGTTTTGTTTTTCGCTTCATGTCTTTCTTTCTCGTAAATAATTTTCTGGGAATCTTGTATGATTCTGACTGGCGTACTAATGCTTATTATTGACTGACACAGGTGTAATGGCATACATGTCACCTGGTAGACGCTAAGATTTCATTTCACTGAACGGTGTTTAACGCCCTAATGAATATTTCACCTGTACGATAGGGATCATTTGGATACGTCGACGAAACGTAAATTCCTGGACTGAGCAAAATACTGGAAGGGATTTGTCAAAACAAAAATTGACAAACTTTCCCACGTTTCACGTACAGATGTTTCCGGGTGCGGGTTTGGGTCCAATTATCAAATGCCATTTGCAAAAATAACTGGGAGGTAAACACCATCACAAGGTATTAAGGATCACCATGGATGCTCACAAGGTCTATCACTGACAAGACTTTCCACTCACCTCAGTATGTTGTATATGCCGCGAAAAAGGATGAATTAACCAACAGATGATACAAGTTCAAATATAGAAATTCACATGCATGTATTCAATCATATTTGCAGCCTAAAAGTGAAAAACAACTACAGAGAGTAAACGTCTGCAAAACAAGAAAGATATTCTATATCATAAGATTATTTAAAATTCCGGAAGTAAAATATATTTTGGGTGGGCAAGGCGGCATGTAAGAGTTTTAAATTTATATCATCAGATTAATTAAAACTCAGGAAGTAAAATATATTTAGGGTGGAAAGAAAATTTCACTCAGCTGTGGACTTTAAGCAAACTGAACACAGGCCATTGTGCCACGGAGCGTGTATGTTTGGCGTATTTAAGCATTTACTTGTTAAGATAAACCCCTAACTGAGGTACATGTAGGGTTGACAAGGGGCCGGATTTCATCGGCTTCGTGTGAATTTGCCAACTATCACACTGCTATTATGGTTTTTACTCGGCCGAAGTGTCTTATACATGGCAAATATAGCTAACCAACGTTCCCATTTTCTGACGCACAGATTTCTTTACCCAGAGAGCGTGCCATGTTGAGTTCAGACTAATATGGTGGAATTTAGCTAATCTTTATGCAATGTTCTTTATGTTACATCATATGAATACCACTACAATAGTCGTCGACAAGCGTATTTATTTACCACCAAGGCCCTCAGAATTTACTCGGTTAATAGTAACCATGTTTGTAGACATTCAATACCCCGACACGGCTAATGGAAATCCTAAAATCTCTAACTCGAGTTGAACATCTGCTCAGGGCTAACTTTGACGTGTACTGTGTTATTGTGACGATATTCCAATGATTCAGAACTGAAATAGACATGCCACTGTTCCATAATGACGTCATAATTTACCTATGTTTTCAGCGATGTTCTAAACGTTTGACGTACATCGCCTTCCACAGTTTCATATCGTTTATCGACGAAGAAAAGAACACAGTTCTGCTAAAACAACCCAAAAAGACGTAAATCTATGAGTAGGTGAGTACATAATTAATCATTCTTGTGTAAACAGGTGCCAATAAGCCAGTAAGTAACCCAGTTTCAGCATAAAGTACGAAATCTCACGGACAGCATGACAACAGTTCTGCAGTTACGCTATACGTAGACCTAGAGATATACCTATTCTATAATTTTCCTTTGTCTTTCTCTGTTTAGGCCAACAGAGCGGCCAGTGTTAGTTTACGCTGCTTCACTTTTAAATTGTCTTGACTAAAATTTCAGTTATGACACGGTTACTGTTACTTTTTGAGTAAATTATCAATATTAACATGTGATTATACGAGCTCGCTTATGAACATGTACAGATTTCACTATGGGCTGTGATTGAAGGTTACACGGTTTGCTCTATATGTAAGGTTAACAGTTCTTCGGATCCACCCTTATTCCTCTCTTTACACTTACGAGAGAAATATTTACAAAAATAAACAGAGAATATGAAATATATCGTGCTATTGACATAAATGAAGACTATTTATGAATATTATTTCACATCAGATCAGTTACCGAGGTATGTTTCCCCGACACACTTCACAGATCACGCGCCGAAAGCCAACAGAACCATCCTGGACAACACTGAGGGCGCTGATCTGCAAGCCGTTCAACATGACCTGGACAATGACATTGATGACAGGTGCATAATCTTCTTCACACAGATGACCCCAACCGTTGACCAAGGACATAGAACTCAGTGTTTTCATATATGGCCGATGGCCTCCACTCGCGGCCATGTTGGATATCTAACAAAATAACTCCATAGTCTTCCACGATGTGCGCTAAACTTTGTAAAATTCCTTTGTTAGAGATCCAGTATGGTCGCAATCTTGACTCTGTCAGGTTATCTTCACCCTTAAACCTATCTTTGTCATAAACGTAACACAGTATTGGATAAATAATTATGACCAAACGTCACTTTCATATTCTTGAGTAAACGGCCCGAAAATAAAAAATTAATTAACTTAATTAAAGAGAAAACACGATTATTCATCACATTTGTTAATTAAACAATGCTTATGTAGGATTGTCAAATCATCCGGCCTGAACCCTTCTTTGATATCTGGATTTTCACTTTAGAATACTATATATCCCTACAACGAGCATAAAAGTCTTGAATCAGCTGTCGCGTATTCCCTTACCCACATTCTTCTACCACCAAGTTAAAGGCCGCCCAGTGACCTCGATGTGACGCCCAGAACTTCCGAGCAGTGATCCCATCCACAGGAAGTAAGCCTTCCTGGATACCTGTTCTTAACCCAACACGTGACCATCCTCCTCCCGTCACAAGACGCCTTACTGATACAGAAAAAATCTAGCCTTCCTGTCTGGATGAACCCATTGCGCATCTGTAACAAAGCCCAGAAAGAAGGATGAACGGTTCTGTGCGGGGCACAAAGACTCACAGATACTACTTTCTGTGCCTAACGTCCAAACAACCAAAGACGTCTGCAAAGTATCATCCATGGAAAGAGCCAAGAGGGCTTTCGTGAAGAAGTTGAAAGATCTTAGCCCAAGATGCAGTTTCCCAAAGTGAGGCAAGTTTTTCAAGAGGCTATCCTAGTTTAACAAATTGTAAAAATTTGTCTATTATGCCACCAAACTATCATATGCAGCGACTTGACATACAGTAAGCACCATTTCCTTCTTCTATATTGCTTTCTTGAAATGACTGAAATAAATATCTCCCCTGTTCCCGTATCTGTTGGCCGTTTTCTTTTTTCTTTCTTCTGTGATTTTTTAAGGAAATGGCATGGTATTGATGGGTGTATTGATGATATTATTAGTGATTGACTGAAGTGTAAAGGCAATCTGAAGCCTACTTAGACGCGCTAAATGCAAATGTTTCATTTCATAGATTAGCATTTAAAGGAAAAGAAAGCTAAAATGCGAAGTAAGGTGCATCACACAGACAACAGAAAACTATGCGTAAAAAATACTTTCATTTATCTTTTTTTGTTACCTTTTTGAAGAGTTTTGAGAGGCACTCAGATATTTGAATAGTAAGTGGGCTTTATGAGGAATACTGACGGTATCTTGGAACTCTGACGGTACATCACCTTTTTTCCTGATGTTCACAAGAAGGAAGGAATTTTGGGGAATCTGTTATCAGTAATATTTTACTCATGGGTAAAAAGAGCTGTTTCAACATTCAGTGTTGTGCTTTAGAGTTAGCCTGTGACATCAGAGTTCCTAAACTCTTATAGTATGGATATAAGAATTCAAATGCTTGAACGCCTTTAACTCTCTTCACAAACATCTTAAAAAATAAATGAAAGTATATTTATGTATAGTTTTAAGTGGTCTGTTTAGGAATGCCTACTTCATTTTTAGAGGTTTTTTCCTTTAATGCTGTGTTCAGTATTTTATTTATATTTCGCTCATATGACATGAGTAAGTGGCGCATTGCATGGCAAGAAAATTACGAATTTTAACCCGTGTGGCATACTGATGTTCACCAGCGCCTCACACTGGCTAATGATGCGGCCATTTCTTTATCGGAACGCCATCGCCAAATTTGGAGAAAAAAAAAAAACAATATTCTGACATGATCCAGATCGTACTCAATAATAATTCACTATGCGACGGCAGCCAGCTTTACATGATGGGAGGAAAGCCTGAAATGTGCTTGAACTCACAGCGACCACATTGGTGAGAGACTCCTAGGCCATTTTACTGCACTAGCGTGCTAACCACTCGGCCACGGAGATGTTTTTTTTTTTACTAAGTGATTTATAGGCCTACCTGTACACATATATACATTACAAAGCGTGAAGTATTACCTGAGATTGGTCTATATATATTAATGTTTGACAACTTGATTCTTCAGTATTTATTCTAAGTATTTATTCGGGACATGAAATTTACATCACCAAGGTTATATACTGTTTTTATTTTCAGTTAAATTCTGTTTTGCTTTACCCACCGCCCCACCCATGCAGCACCAATCCAACTTATACTTATATCGGGTCTACCAGTACATGACCCATCCCCTAGTATCACGTTTGCCAAGCGCGGAAATGCCAACTTGTCTATGCAGTTTCCATGCATATCTTGTCAGACTTTAGAACGATCTCGGCATGTGTGCATAGGAAATAGTCGATGTGTTCGGGACAAAGGTAAAACATATTACTCACATAGGATGTATTAAAAGCTTCTCGGTTATGGCCTCTCGAAAGGAACATATAGCCTAAATCACATCTAATCCCAACACACATCTGTTGCTTCACTATAAAAATATTTTATTTTTATATTACAATAAAAAGCCTTGTCTATTGGTGTACATTCTAAACAGTGTTTTGTGTTTCACACGAACATGTCGGGTGTACCTGAGTATGATATAAAAAATATATACTAAAGTAATAAAGTGTAACACGCATAATTAAGGGGAACAAACTCTCAACACTGATTTGTCCAGCCACCGTACGTGTAACTGCGTCGTATTATCCACCTTTAATTACCCAATTAATATATACAAGAAGCCAGATAATACTGTACAACAAGTTATATAGACCTGCCTATACACGAAATCAACAAGACCAAAACAAGCCTCGGGCGGTTTATCTGTGTGTCCCCCCCCCCCTTTTTTTTTTTTCTTTTTTTTTTCTTGGCGTGGCATGGCCTATATATGCTATGTATGCTGCATATCATAGGATGGCCTTAAATTGAGGTGCTGTTCACTGAACCAAAGCGGTGGAAAGAGAATATGACTGTATAGTTAAAGGTGTATATAAAGTGACTTGGTGTATGTAGTCCCGCCATTAAGAACGGTTGAGCAACGCTGATCAGGAAGTTTACCCATATATAGGCGACACCTACATGTCTTAATGCGGATTTTTGTAGCCTCTGCATATATATCCGACGTCCTGTTTTAAAATCCGTGTGGGAGATTACAACAGTGTGTGTATGTATTTTATTCTGACATCCTCATCATCCTGAGGTGTTAACGCCGATCATGCTTATGTGGGACCGTCACAATGCTCGTCCCCGGCCCAGGCTGATGTCCACGAATAATCGTCAATCTCAGCCCGTACCGCTGAGGACGCGGACAAGGGTCGGGCTTCTGGGACGAGGGGAACTGTCACACTCTTTCCACGAGGGGAGACCAAGACTTAGAAGGGTGGGTATGTATATATATATATATATATGCTAGTTAA
Organism: Liolophura sinensis; assembly: GCF_032854445.1. Classification (NCBI taxonomy): domain Eukaryota; kingdom Metazoa; phylum Mollusca; class Polyplacophora; order Chitonida; family Chitonidae; genus Liolophura; species Liolophura sinensis. Next base: position 19,495,426 of record NC_088302.1, read on the forward strand.
CACGAAAGGATGCTACAAAAAAGACGCAAAAGTGTAATCTTTTTGCTTTGGGGAAACTAATCTGCTAAGTTTAAAAAAATAATATATCTTCTGATTGAAGCCATTGAACAGAGCTGTGGTATCATAACATACTGTGGACAAAATGATAACCTGTTACACCAACAAAAATGTTCTGTTGAGGTAACACTGCAGAACAAATTTAACATTTAACAGGATAGTTTGTAGCACCAACATCTAATCTATACTACTATTACTCAGAAAACGTGATATTCTCTCTGCTTAACAGTTTGAGAGCTTAAGAGTCCATGTATTAACCCAACACCTCACATTCCTATACCTGCATCACTGTCACTGAGTAAGATTTGAATTGCTAAGTGTCTGTCTGTCCTATATGTGTGTGCAGAAGCATTCAACCACTGCATGTTGTTGTAGACCTGTGTGTGACATCAGCCATGACTGCTAATTGACCTCATCCCTTGATACATTTCTGACATTTAAAATTCTTCACCATTCTTTAATACCATCTGGTTATTGAAATCCTTCGTCAGTTTCTCCACGGTTTCTCTCTGGGTTGTTTTTCCGCATCGCGCCATTTTCTTGCATTGGGTATTTATATAACATCGACGAGAGTCGGTTTTCCACAACATCCAAAACCTTTAAATGTTTCCCTCATTTTCATCAAAATTTTGTAATCTGTTTCCTCCGTCATTGCCTAAAATACTCAATCTTTTTCCCTCGATCATTATCCAAAATTCTTAGTCTGTTTCCCTCGTAATCATCTGAAACCCTTAATATGTTTCCCTCATCGTCTAGAACCCTTAGTCTGTTTCTCTCACCATCTAAGAATCTTTCAGTCTGTTTGAAGTGAAACCAGTAGTCTGTTTTCCTTATGAATTGAAGCCCGTAGATTCCCTCATGAACTGAAACCCGTAGTCTCCCTCATGAACTGAAACCCGTAGTCTGTTTCCCTGGATCACCATGTAAATGCCTTAGCCTGTTTCCCTCGTTCATCATATAAAATTTGTATTCGTCTGTTCACCTCATCGTCTATAACCAGTAGTCTGTTTCCCCTAGCCTAATTTATAGCACCCTTAGTGCGTTTCATTAATCTTCTAAAACTCTAAGTCAGTTTCCCTCGTCACCTGAAACCCATAGTTTGTTTCCCTCGATTATTATCTAAAGGCCTTAGCCTGTTTTCCCTTGTTATCATTTAAAAGCCGAAGTCCACATCATCAACTTATCCTCAACCCCTAATGTCCACATATTACCGTCAGTTTTTCCTCAGCCTGTCTCAAATCCGCCTTTTCCTATGGCTCAAGTCAGCCGTCGGTTGTCGCTATCCTATCTTATAACCCTTATATTTTCCTCTGTCTACGTTATCTCACATGTGACGGTGTTCCTTGACTGAGTATCTCTCAGATATGCCGTCGTATCCCATTTCACAGTCAACATCCCCTGCATATATTCGTCATCTTTTACTCCAGTCAACATGAGGACTAAGTGACGCTTTTTTCTCGTCTGTCCTCTTGTATGTTATCGCTTTCCTTTATGTATGGCATCTAATACCTTCATCGTTTTCCAATCCAATACACAACCTAGAAAAGAGGTGTCACCTTCACATGGTGTGATGTCAACAAGCTCTGTTTTTCCTGCCCACCATGTTAGATACAAATCTCCCGCGATAACGCTCACCGTCGTCCTATAAGTGAAGTATTCTTGAGTATTCTTGAGTATAAAACACCAGCCAAATACATAAAACCCATGAAACCATGACTATTGCAATTAACTGATTAATTGAATTCATTTGTGTCACTGATGTATTATTCGCCGTCTGAAGAACCCAGTGGATGGATTGAGGCCATGACACTCGGCTTGAGTGCAATAATTGATCTGTATCAGGTGAAATTTAGTGCCAAAGTATATGAACACAACGTATATAATAAACGTGTATAATAAACAGAGGTACATATATCAGCGAACATTACTTACGGATGTCGTGCAGAGTCGACATCTTTCAGAAAGACACAAGAGTTAATTTATCTCCTATGTTTATAAGATACTGTGAAAATGGTATACTACATACTGTGATTTATATATATCTACTCCGAAAGACTGCATATTGTCTTCCTGAAACTCATCCAAAGTGCATATGTTTTATTATATATATGAATACAAGTTTGAAACCGCCACTCAGGGGGCTCTTGATAATTCAGGCTTACTTATACGAGCATTTCGATTCCGATATGCATAGGCCATATTTAGTGTCACTCTGTTTCTCTTACCAGATATATACCAGGTGAGAAACAGGTAATCATTTCAGTAACCAAATGTATTTAACAAACGCTGTGAACAGTTATCAATAAAACTAAATCTAATGAAAATACGAAGGGGTGTCCACGTAAGATTTCCATACTCTCCGCACAATTGTCCAAAACTAAGTTTCATTGATTGAATGTTTTCATAGTTTCACACACCAAGCATTACCATATTTATTATTATGACTAAATTTAATGGAGTTGGTGAGCCAGGGTTCTAATATGATGGTACTGTAAGAACGTGCAATTCTGCGAAATACACAGAAAACATTTATAAACTTGAAAATCATATGTTTAAACTAAACTATTTTCCAGTTGTATCATGCTCGCAGGTGTCTGGATGCACACCTCTATCTAACACCCGTCTGTGAAATAGGCTTACGCAGTGGCAATAAGGAGAGGGGGGCCGGGTTTTTTTTTTTTTTTCTTCTTTATTTATTTATAATTAAGAAGTGCAAAGTGTAATACATTATATACTTGTCTGCATAACTGGTTTATCAACACGACATGACTATGTTGCCATGTTTCATAAGCCAGTAACCTACATGCTTGCCTCGATTATATATATATATATATACGATGTTCATGCACTCAAAAAAATAATATTAAACTTAACAGAAAGTGTGTTATCTGAGTGATGCTAGAATATATTGTGCTACTACGGCAGATTATTTTTTTTAAATAAAAAACACATATTCTATTAATTGCCTTCTTCTTCTCTGGTTTCCACTCCGATACTTCTTGTTGAATTATCTTTAAAAATGGCACAATGGTTGTAATAATCTATATGGCTTAATTGTGTACTAGGGAATATATTAAAAGAAAAATATGGCGTATATGCATATACGCCTAAATACATTTATGTATTACATCATATGGGGTAAAAGATAACAAATGCTATAACCAACCTATAACCTACATTTATAGACGTATATATTAATTCATAAATTCTGCTGAAGTACAGATGATTTGTACACACTGATGAAACATACATGCATGGTATTAGTAATAGCGGAATAAGCGTTACGTAACCGGCAACTTTATTTGAGCAAGGGTGGAGGGCAATTGCAAAGAAATAAAGATGCAGTGAAGTACATGTATTTCTCGCTTGCAATGGTGCCACGCATGTCATTAGATCACAAAAGTATTAAATTTTTAAAATAATCTATTTGCACAGATGTACTTTTTTTTCTCGTGATTACCACGTGTTTTCTCTAAAATAACGTTTATATATACAAGGTCTATGTATATAACCAGACGTCCATTAATAGAATTCTGGTATAACGTACATATGGACAATCTCTATTTTTAAAACATCTGTGCAACCTTCAGAGAGTGTTTTGTACCGAAATGTTGAAAATATCGTATTTTATTACAATAATAATTCTGTAAAAACTTCCGCAACGTTTCAAACACAATAAAGGTGAAGACTACATTGCCCAGTATTGCAGGCAACGCATCATTAAGTGATATATATATATAATGGATAACACGAAAATATGCGATCTAGAAGTAACAGTGCCCTTTTGCTTTACAACTGTACGTAGTACATAGCTGTCCTATAGTCCGTAAAAGTAAATACGTACAGGGATAATTAGTCAAACGTTACGCGTTCTGCATGCGTTCTGGGTTTATTTCAGTTCCTCTAATATTCGTATATGTGTATTTCTGTTTGTCAAATTTTCGCGTGTTTATGGTGATGTAATTATATAAGCGATGCGTTAATTAAAAATTCATATGGTGAAGTGATATAGTTATCCTAGCCAGTTCTCGAGGGATGGTGGTAAGTTATGTGTGCGTGTTGGATAGGGAGAGGCGTTGTCTCGTGCAGACGAACTGTGCATCTCCAAAGAGAAGTTGCGCTCATGTAGTCAATTCTCAGGTCAGGCGTGACACGAATGCTGTTTACTTCGCCGGAGGTAGAATTAATAATTTAAAAGTGTTTATGTGGGTGCCCTATGAGATGTCCTTGTAGGCCTACTATTTTTATACGGTACAACTTGAGGCATACACATAGCCTACATATACGTAACAATTCACTATTCATTGCGGTATAAAATAAACTACATGTATCAATGATTTCATAAAGTTTAAAACTATAGGGAGTCATTCAGTAAAATGCTCATTCATATGGATTTTTGAACTCTGGAGTGATGTTGAAATCTTTCAAATAAATGATTTCTCAAGTTTTACAAAAGTAAACATTTTCCTGATTACAATATATGTTAAAGCTAAATAAATGACATTGTGCAGCGGGGACCATTCAACTGTTTCTTGTATATGCATGTATCGGCACCAACATTGCAATGAAATGATTTAATAGGTAAGATTTGTGGCTTTTGGACACATTTATGACGACTACGCCAAAGCTTACGGTGCATTCTGCATTTAGGTGCTGGCGTACAAAATTATAGAATAGCGTAATTACCCGGAAGCCTCTCACCAATACGGTCGCGCTGAGTCCAGCTCATGCTGGCTTCCTCTCCGGCCGAACGTGGTAAGGTCTGTCAAAACCTGCGGACGGTCGTGGGTTTCTCTCTATTTCCGTTAGAGAGTCACCTATATTCACCTCTCTGTAAAATCAGTCAGTGACAGGTTACAACACAAGTTGTACACATGGATATGTTGGAAGTTCATATTCTTGCAAAGAAAATCAAATTAGAACACATTTTCCAATTTATAACGTTAAACTTCATAAGTTCAGTTTCGACGCCAAGTACCCGTTGCCTCGGGGGACGACATCATTATTTTTAAAAACTGTGGCATGCTGGAGAATGGGCGTGGAGAATAATTTGTTTTACAATAGGCGCATCAACGTGCGGTTAGAACAAACTACACGCAGTAACACAGCTTACACTACTGTCTCTGCAAATATACTACATTGTGTTTTATAACAAAATTTCCTAACACCCAGTTTTAAAAACACACTGCCGTGTGATCACATACTACAGAAGATAAAATAAAATTCATTTATTAAGGTTATATAAAATTAAAACGTGTAAACAATTCCAAATACGACAGAGTTAGAAACAGGTATTACAGTGAAACCGATAGCAGTTTAGGTAACTGGTGTCGCCCTCCGTCAAAACATGTTGAACTCTGCCCAATATTTAGCATGCTACTTGTTTTTGAATAATTATGACGTCACTCGAGGCAATGGGCTCTTGCCGTCGAGCCCGAGCTTATGGACTTTACCATTATGAATTAGAGAAAGTCTTCTACAGGTACCTTCATTTTCCTTGCGATAATATGGACGTTCAACATATGAATGTTGGGAGCTTATGTTGTTGCGTGTCACTGAATAAAGGCAATTTTGCTAGTGAGTATGACTGATTTTACGGATAGCTGAACCTAGGCGACTCTCTAAAAGACATAGACTATAGCATGCATACACAATGTAGACCCCTACAGTCTGGTGACCTAGCTGTCGCAACGAACTCAATTCAGTATAAAAATAAATCGAAAATAACATTAGACCTCAACAATTAGTCAAGTACCTAGACCCTTGTTATCTCCCCTGTTCTATCAAATTGAAGAAAGCCCTTCTGTGGGGAGAATTTCCGCGATGTACATAATTATGTACTGCTGAGGAAATTCCAACGACATTTCAGAACCGATCACCAACGACTTATGTAGCCTGCCCTCCCATCATAATGGTAGCCACTGTCGTATAGGCCTACCTAAGTGAAATGTTCTTGAGTACGACGTACACCACCAATCAAATAAATAAATATCGTAACTTAATATAGCCTGCCAACTGTGGTACCGATATATTTATATGTGAAATTTCTATAAAAAAAAAATATTCTACATGTAGTTATACAATTATTATTAAAAATTCCTAGCAATAATTAGACATAGAGCGCAGAAAGCCTTCGCTGTTTAATTATGAATTGAACTAAACAAACAAAACCAAAATTTGGTGAATTCTATTTGACTTTGATGAAGCCCATCCTTTTTACACATATGCCTAATAACATGTTTGATCGCGTCATTCCGCCGTTGTCATCCAATGCATGTTACATCCAACATACATGTAATAAGTCAGATGTTTAACTGATCAAATAAACCACTGTTCTATGAGATTTGCGTGGGCGTTCATTAACGTAAATATCACTGCAGCAACGAGTTCTATCATCCACATCGTCGGCTTTCATCACGTATTTCGCAATGTCGTGTTTTTTTCCCCTGACGCTGACGTTCTTCTTCGGATGAAGGTAGAAAATTATATTGCGACATCCGGGTCACTTGACATTAGACGCCTGCGCAGTCGTATCAAAACAGGCTTACTGTCGGAGAAATTAACCCCGTTCACAAGAAGAAATTAAGAGTTTGCGTTGATGGCTGAAAATTCGGAAATCCACGGACTACCAGACGTTCCAGTAATTATTGTTTTATCTTCTGTCGTATAGCTATGTTGGCAGTTTTGGTTGTTTCTCGTACTGACATGTTTTTCCTGTACTGATTATTCCAGAGTCCGTCCGGCACAACCCGATTACTCCGTGTCCGAGTTATAGCTGGAGTAAATCTCGCCAAGAAAGATATATTTGGAGCTAGGTGAGTTGTGATCTAATTATTCCACAAACTTGATAACTGATCATTTTATTTGTTTGTTGTCATATTGAACGCTACAGGCTAACTATCCGGAAGAAGATTTTGCCACGAACCTGGTAGTGCTAGCAGTCAATCACATGATTATGACATTGTAGGCTACTAGTGTCAAACTCAAAGTGAGTGACAAAAACATCAGTGAAAGAATTTTCTTTTTAACAGGCTAAACACTTAGGTGGGAAAATGTCAGAAATTGTTGAGAATAGACCACAATGGATGATTATGATCGATTTGACTTACTGAACTATCTGTGCCCCTTTTCATACAGAAGACCTGTATTTAAGACTGTTTAGATCAGAGTGGTAAACCAACCCAGGTAATAAACATTGATATCAATGAGAGAATGTTTCTGTGGGTGAAAGCCTGCAAAGTATTTTAATTATATCTGTATAAGTCTTTAGTTGGTTGAGTTTATTTTACTGCCATACTCCAAAATTAGTATTATATCTCATTTAATCTCAGTAACTTTTTCTTTCATCTGCAAAGTTCTTAGCTGTCTTTTTTTTACCATTGGCAGTGCTACTTTAGTCTTTAGATACATTACTGTAGCTCTTTTTGGTATGTTGATTGATAGAACTGCAAAATAAGAGCTAGTGAAATGACGAGGCTACTGCAACAGCAAAAATCCGAAACATGGCAAAGTTGCGAACTTCAGTTGGAGTGGGGAGTGCCTTGCTAGCAGCATAAATATGAACAATATGTGCAAGCTCTGGTAGATAACTATACTGTGAAGGACAGTATTGAGATGACTATGTTGAAAACAGGCATTGTTATAATCCACAGACTGAAAACAAGAACCGGGTGCTAATTTTCAATCACTGACCTATGAATTAACCTAGCAGAAGCATGCTTGCTACATTAAATAATGATATCAATACCATTAAAACTATACATTTTGTAACATATTCCCATTTGCAGTAACTTGTAGCTTAATTAAACATCATTAAAAAAGCTGAAAAGTAGAAGTGTTGCGGTGTTTTCACCGTGTTGCTGCCAGTGTAGTAAGACATAGCCTGAAATGTGAATGTGGTTTATTTTTCTCTGTAATTTTAGCCAAAGATCTTTTCAAAACCTCAAAGTTATCCTCCCAAGTTATTTACCTTTCACTCTGTATGTTTCCCCCGATCACCATTTGAGATAGGAGAGCTGTAGTATCTATTTGAAAGTGTACTTTATATGGGGGCCATGTTTGAAAGGACAGAAAGTTGAGCCCCACTTGATACTCTGACCATGATTATAAGTCAGAAATTTGATATTAAAATTTATACTTGTGGTGGTGTCATTAAAGTGCTTACTTGTAATTCTTCAACCTTTTTGCTTTTTTGCAAGGTGTCAAATGAAAAATGTTCAAGCATATTCTGAAGGCATTATTCTGTGTAGATTGTAAAATTAGTCCTTTTATGACGCTCTGAAATTGGCCAACCCAAGCAATGTACATATAGTTTTGTCTCCAAAATCAAATTATAAGTTAATTCAACCAGCTAAATGATCTCCCTTCATATTTAACATTCTGACATTAACCTTGTCCGTCTACACACCGAGTGAATGTCAGAAATATATATGTGGTGCTTGCACAATCTAACATTCGTTTTAAGACCACTTGTATGCAACCAGTATGGTGTGTGCATCTGTAAGTCACATGAAAAAGATCATCAGCAATTTGCTAAAGGTCAATGGCATCCTCTGTTGTCATTGGTTTTCATTTAGTAAGCATTTCAAAGATTGTATGAACTTGGCCCATTATGTATATGTTTTGAATACTGTAATTCTTCAACCTTTTCACATGTTTGCAAGGTGTTTTATTTAAGCATATACTGATCGCATTATTCTGTGTAGACTGGTAAAAGATAGTTTTGTCTCCAAAATCAAATGAAAAATGTTCATAAATTGCACTGTAAGTTGCTCTTTTATGTGTGGAAAGGTTGGGGAATTACATTACACATATATAACATGTTTGAGATATTTATCCACTGAATAGGCATATTTCAGTACATGTAAGTTAGGTTTTCTAATTCCTTTTTCAGTGACCCGTATGTGAAGATTGTATTATACCGAGGAGATAGAGATGAAGGGATAATCGACAGTGTATCCACAAAAACAATCAAAAAGGTACTAGGCTCTTGTTTTGGTACAGAAAATTTTCACTAAACCTCCCATTTCTCTGAAGCTTTCAGAATAATTTTATGAATATTAATGAACCATTTGAACACTCCAACCTATAGGGTATGTTAACAGAGCATTTTTTTGTGTAGGAAACGATATAATAGTCTTGACTATCAGATACTTGTGAAAGACTTAAATAATGTGAATACTGAAATTTCCTTGCTAAGTACATGTAATTTATGTGTATAAGTGAAAGAGGTTAAAATTGAAAGAGACCTAAAAAAAATGTGTGTATGCATGAGAGGCTCAAGGAAGATTGATTTTTGTAACTAATTGATCTCCCTCAGAAAATAAAGTATTATTATTATTATTTTTATAAGATTCTAAAGCAAAGCATGCTATGTTTTATTATGTGGAAGCGGTTGTGTAGTTGTCTGTGTTTGCATCAAATGATAATATATTAGTGGTCTTCAGTGTTAAATTACATCAAAAAAGAAAAGTTTTAATTGTTCAGGTTCTAAGTACTTTCGCTCTCTTTGAGCGTTTTATGTTATATGTACCTAGAATGAGATTGCGCTGGTTTTACATTGTAGATATACATATAGTTTGTTACATTTTTCTCAGAGATAAATTTACAAATACCTTGAAATCCATGTATTCCATGTCTTTTCTCACAAGTTATATTTTGCCTGGTTTTCAACAGTTGGAACCCCACATGATTTGTAACTGATACAAACTGTACATAAATAATATAATTATTATACCAAGATGTCCATATAAGTAATGTCATCCTTTATGTTATTGTCTTGTAGTCACTAAATCCAAAATGGGCTGAAGAATTCATATTTAGGGTAAGTCACAGTTGATTTTTATGTCTTGTCTGATCAGTAAGTAAGAGAAGTGTAAGATGAGTACTAAATGGATGGGATCAATTACATAATATAAAATTAGTTTTTGAAAGCATTTAATCATATTATTGGAATAGTCTTTGTTGCTATAATGAAAGACTTACAATATCGTGAGTAAATCCAGTTTTTATTTTAATTGTTATGTAAATGTTTAAATGGTAGCAAATTCCCCCCCCCCCACCCACCCTTTCAATATAATGGCTTAAGCAGAATTAGGTGAAAAGAAAAAAAAATGCAATGAAGTCAGTTGCAATTTAACAGTTGCTCAGAATGCTGTGAATGTGATGAGTATACTCTTTGGGGCACCACTTTCTGATAAAACTAAAACATGGGAGTGATACAGAAACATTTGAGAAAAGTCTAAGTGTAACAATCTTATTTCAAAATTTGGCTAAACCTATCATGACTATCATGAGGGGCCTCTGTGTCCTAGTGGTTACCATGCTAGTGTAGGACAATGACCCAGGAGCCTCTGACTAATGCAGTTGGTGTGAGTTCAAGCCCAGCTCAAACGAGCTTCCTCACAGGTTGTGTATGGGGTCTCCCTAGGTTCTTCCAGGTTTTCGCCCACCATAATGTTGGCCATCATTGTATAAGTGAAATAATCTTGAGTATGGCTTAAAACACTAATCATATAAATAAGTAAATAAATATTCTGTATTGGTGTGATGTTTTTTTTTGGGTCAGGTTAACCCAAGAGACAACCGGCTACTGTTTGAGGTGTTTGATTCCAACAGAGTGGTAAGTTCTCCGTCCAGGCGTGGTGAATGTTTCTTGATAGGTAGCACTGGTTAGCAACGTTTGAGTTTGTTTATTAAGTTATTGGTATGAGTTTATTTCTTGCATCCATAATATGTCTAAAAATTCCCGAAGCGACATAAACATTGAAGACAGAAATACTCATAAATATCTGAAGTTTAGCATTTTTTAGGAGTCGCATTTTAATCATTTCTAATCGATTGATTCATCCGCCCTAAGAGCAACTGGTGTTGGCATCAAAAGTATTATTTTAAGGCCTTTATGGACTTCTGAAAGATCATTTTGACATAAAAAAAAACTAGTGAAACACAGTAAACAAACACAGTGAAATACAGTAAACAAAGTCAGAAGCTGATAAGATTATGTCAAAACGAAGGGTGAGGAGTTGACTCATCTGTTACATGTGGGTGTGTTACATTTTTTGATAGACTTCAGGATCTAGAGATACCTGCTTGGAAGTCAGTGGCAGTAGTCAGCATATTGGTGCCTGACTTCTGAAAAATTCACACTGTAGTGACAGGAGAAGGATATAGACATTTCCCAACCAACAGTTTTCACCTTTAGAGGTGATTTTCGTCCATTTGCTATGACACAAAAGGTGTGGGTTGAAACCTGGCCTTGGGCAGGAAATTTGTTAATAGGACTTGTTTCTTTTGTGACAACACACAGTCGACAATGAATGTGTGGCCATTTGTGTAGTCTAACATTTGTATAAGACCACTTGTTTTTCACCAGTGCATATCTTTACGTCACATATGTATGGGAAACTAGTCCTTGGTATTACACTTCTTTCACCATAAATCACACAATTTCATGATAAATATAGCTCTATAAAAGTGTAGAGTGTCAAATATGTGTGCAATTAACAAATACCGAGCATGAAAATTGTTCCCAATAAATATTTTAGAATATAACCTCAAGTAAAACTTCAAGAGAAAATAACATACTGGTTCAAATGTGTGTGATATTGTGGTTGTCTGATTGAAGTGTATTTTAAGATTAATAAGTTCATACATGTATATATTAACTTTTTTACACAAATGATATATATGTACGTGTAAATTACCCAAGCCAAAAGAGTATAGTTAATTTTTATGGTTAAATGCACATTTGGTATCACAGAAATTCAGGGCATGTATCATTTATTTAATGGTTTCCTGTGAGAGTATACATGTATATTATTTCACATAGCAAGTTACTGCATTTATCATATTATTATGTTGTCAAATGTCAAATAAGGATAATTAAATTTGTAGCACTGAAGACATCTGGTGCGAAAAGTAACATGTAGGGCACATTGATCAGGGAAATTGGCACATTTAACTATTGTCAAATGCCTACTCACCACCCTTAGATAAACACTTCAGTATGTTAATTTGTGTAAGTAATACATTGACATAAAATACCCTAGTAGTCACAGACTACAGGTCGGATTATTGACAGTGGCCATATATGTCACCCCTGTGATAAGTTACAGGCTCCCGGTGCATGGATATGCCATTTACATGTTAACATAATAACATTGGCAGTGATAACGGTACACCCTTAGTCTATTACAGGCTTTACTGTACTTCTGTGTGTAAGACAATACTCATCATGTAGATGTATAGTTAATAATCAGTAAATATGTATCACAGATGCTTAAAAGTGCTTTTTACTGCATCAGCAGCTGTATTTTTCCTCTGTAGTTTAAATTCACAGTAATAAGTTGAGCATGGATGGGGAATACCCAAGGGGTAGACGAGCCAGCCAGCCCTAAAATCTCATGGCTGCAGGCTAGTCATGTGACACTCCTTTGTAAACACTCTATACACACAAAGTTTTGTAGGTTCACATTTACATGTCGTGAGATGAGATCATGAGGTGCAGTCTGTAACTAGTGCCATTGTACATTACCAGTTACTGAGTTTAGCGGGATATGAGCTAGTAATTATAATACATGGTGGGAACAGTTGAAGCTTCTTAACCCCAGTACAGTTTTGGGTCCAGTAGTTGGGCTGAAATAAGAGAAGAGGTTAAGTATATCAAACACCAGGCTAAACACACAACTTACTTGCAAAAACTTGAAATATTATGATATTAATATCAGATTTATAAAAGGAATATTTTTTGGATTTTACACCCATTAACACAGGTACATGAATATGGAAAATTTATGTAATTATATTCCCACGTGAAGCTATTAAATTATGCAAATATCTCTGTATGTTACATATTAGCAAAAAGGGCTCAAATTAGGTCTACCACTGTAAAACTATGAAACTTACTTGCCCTGTGCAAAGAGATTTGATTAGTTTGATCACTCGGTCCACATATTAAAACCAACAGCTTTTGGGCTTGGTTACTATAAAATGTCAGTGTGTATACAATTTCAGATGTTTTTGTTTATATAAGTATTGTTAATGAGGGAAAGCTAGTCACTGCAAAGGCTAATGGTTTGCTAAGTTTACTGTTTGGCCATCCCATGAGGCTAGGTATGTGCATGTCATGCATGTAAAAAAAATAAGGAAAGACCCATATTGTATGACCTACTTCTTGTCAGTTAATAGTATATGGATTGATGTACAGGTGTGGCCTACCTGCTTTGTACACATAAGAGGCTTTTGACACATCCCATTTACCTGTATATGTGGAGACTTCCTGTTATGAGATAGAACCTTATTCAACCCATTTTTATGAGCGGTAATAGTTAACCTTTGCCTTTATCTATTTTCCTGATCTATCAAACAGGATATTATGCATGGAGCAAAAATTTCTTAAATAATTTTTTTTTATAAATTGGTATGGTGAGTTGTATAAGTGGAAAACATGATTTGTCCAAGTACATGTGGTCAGAACAGGTTAGTACATAACAAAAAAATATTTATACAGGAAAACCGGGTCACCAGCATGTCACATTATATACCTTGTACAGGTAGCGCAGTGAGCCATGAAGACCTGACTGACATCTATTAATTGTTGAAAGTTTGGCATGTACATACCCAGTCATGCCAGTCACAGCCAACTGAATGCATATATGTACATATATGCCTTGGTAGATACATTTACATATTCACATTTCTAGACAAACCATATGAGTATATAATAATGTTGTTTTGGATTATTTCAGTAGTAGTCCATTGTAGTTAGGAGAAGCTGTTTAGATAAACCCTTGATGTACATGTAGCGTGCGTCCAGAACACATGCAGTAGTTTTACATGGGTTAATAGTTACGAAAGTTATCTGTGTCATTACTTCCGTTGTGCTGGCAGATTGCATAACTTACTTTGCTGCTTTTTACATGTTTTCCTGTGTGTTAATAGTTGTTGTGAACATATAAAATTTATGATTCATGCACTTGAAGTACATGTACATAGATGTGTTTGATTGTTTACTGTTGAAACTACATGTACTTGCCTCAGTCTGCACAAGATTGTCTCAGCTAAGCGAAGTCATTTCACACATGAAATTAGAGAATCATCCTTCCTGAAGAAAAAATTTCCCTATTGAATCGATATTATTTGATGTTATTAAGCTGTAGTAAGTACCAACACATTTATGTGTTCACAGTAAATAACACTACGTGTACGTCAGAGATTTCTTCTAGTTGGCTGATTTCAGACTCTTTTGTTTAAAATGTGAAGTAACAAAAGCTTACAGATTTCATCAGGTCAGGTGATTGCAAGTGTAATTTGAAGGTAGAGTGAGGTATTTTCAGACTTTATTGAGACTTTCAGACTTTTTTTTTCAGACTTTTTTCTGACCATCAATTCCCATGTCTGACAGAAGATCATTTTAGCGGAATAAACCAGATAGAGATAGATAATATGACACACATATATTATACGTGCAGCGTGAAACATTCAGACTTGAGCACTGCAAGTCACTCACGTTCATCTGCAGAATAAAATCTTGTCAAAATTCACAATTCATGTTCCGTAGGCCTGCTTCACCATGTATGTTACATTCTCCATGCTATGTCAGTTTTTGTCAAAGGAGCATGTGCAAACGTCAGCATGCTTTGAGAATTCTTTGTGTGAAAAAAATTTAAATAAACAATCCAAAGTTTCTGAATTGTTATACACTTGCAGATTGTTATGCATTGTCATGCCCAGCTGCTTTTAGTTCATTTTGATCAGGCTGCATGCATATGTAATGGTGTATACTGTACGTTGTTGTTGTACTAACAGACACGTGATGACTTCCTGGGGCTGGTGGAGATTCCCCTGGACCATACTGCTGTTCTCACAGAAAGGCCTGGCCGCCATGTGCCCAACAAAGACTACATCCTCAGACCTCGCAGGTAAGGCAGACCAAGTTTTTCTCACTGTAAAGGGAGGCAGAAATGTAGGCTGTCTGTAATGTAATCTCATAATCTCATAATCTGTGTGATTTTTAGGACATCTGGTCTGCTCCATTTAGTCAGTATACATTTATATGTAAATGTAATTGTAACAGGAATACAATGTTTCTCTTTTCTCACATCATCAATTGAAACACGTACATATAAAAAAAGGAGGGAACATGTAATTTTTTTTCTTTCTGCACTGTTAATATTTTTCTTAAAAATTAGAAGAATTACAATATGCAGTTTGTGAAAGTAACAGTATGAGTCAATTACACCAAACTATAAAACACGTTAATTACTATTAATTAGATGGTTATACTTGTTCGTGGATTGCGATATTTATTTTCTGTTGTAGATGACAAACTTTGGCTTCGAAAACATAGCTTATATCCTTGTTATAAAAAAAAAACATCATTTAGCAAAGTATATCAGAAATGTAGGTGCAGAAGTGCCTAGCTGTTTTTGATGAAGGCACATGGCTACTGTCTGTCTGTCCCAGGTTGAATGTAGGGTTTTTGTTTGCAGTGTCAGATCTCGGGTAAGAGGTCACTTGCGACTGTACCTAGCATTCATTGCCGAGGATGCTGATAATGAGGTTGTAGAAGAGGACACCGCATCTGTCTCAACAGTTGTGGAAGAGGTACGGTATATGGATATATTAGCATGACCAGAGGTACATTCATAGAGTGAATATGTACCTTGCTATACAACTGAACACCACTTTGTTCTCCCTACGTACAGTGGTGTCATTTCTTCAGATTGGACCAACAACCATAAAATTGCATTGCGACATTCCAAAGTATAAATAGAAACAACCCGAAGTTAACATTACGTTAACATTTTCTGTAAGTGTAAATGGGCCAATTTTTACTCAGTTTGGCAAAATGCCATTGGAAGTTGCATTTCGGACGTGGCATACTTTTGTCTATTACTTTATTTTTGTTTTTTTTTTCTTTGTGTTTTGTCACTGTTACACAACTTGTAATTGGCAAGTCCCTTTAAAGTATATCTGAACATATTATTGGCCACAGATTAAAGTCCAAGCTCAAAATACAGGAACTTTATACCCAAGCAAGCTGAGAGAGTTATTTCATTTATAGGGTTGGTGTATATGCCAGTTAACAATAATACTGTTATTAGGAATGAAAATCTTTACCAGTTCCCACTTGCACGAAGCCCTCTTAACTTAAGAGCATGTATACTATGGCAACCAGCACTGTAGGCGTTAAGTCGCCACGGTAGTTTCGTGCTCTTAACTTTAAGAGGGCTTCGTGCAAGTGGGTTCAGATAAAATAGTATCTAAGAGTAATGTGTAAGATAAGGTACTTATATTTTCCTATTTTTGATGTCACAAATTCTTGAGCTACCATCCTACAGAAGGACTGGAAATAAGCAGCAGGGCTAGGTCAATGTGTTGCACCAAATAGCATTTTGACACAGGCCAAGTCTTTCGTACAGCACAAAACTGCTATATAAATATCCTTGTAATTTTTTTAATAATGTCAATAGGTGGAAGATCACTTATCCATTGATTCCAGGCTTGCTCTCAAGTGACCAGAATTTTAAACAAAGATACCATTGCAGCAAATACTTCTTTTACTTTTACTTTTGGACGTAATCTTTTTAAGCAGGACATATTTGCTATCTTTGTGTGATATGTATGCATTACAAAATCTTTGTGTCTGTTTACTTAGCCTGGCTGGGAGATGGTGGATATGCAGAATTCTCTAAATGAATCGGGTGCCTCGGGACCCACCCAGCAGGAGAGCACAGAGCCCTTACCCGCAGGGTGGGAGGAGAGGATCGATGCGAACGGCAGGGTGTACTTCATTGACCACGCTACTAGAACCACCCAATGGCATCGACCAAGGCAAGAAAGGTAGGTAATCCAGTAACAAGTTTCCACCCACACAGTACAATTGCTCTCATACTGATCATAAACCCGACTACAGTTATGTGGGTGAAAAATTCTTGAGTATAGTGTCGAAGCCTCTGTGGCCAAGGGGGTAAGCACACCAGCACTGCGCAGTGACCAAGCAGCCTGTCACCAATGAGGTCGTTGTGAGTCTAGCTCATACTGGCTTCTTCTCCAGCCGTATGTAGCAACTTGTGGATGGTGGTGGGTTTTCCCCATTTTCCGCCCACCGTAATGCTGGCCGTCATTGTATGTGCGAATTATTTTTGAGTATGGCGTAAAACACCAATCGTATAAATAAATAGATAACTTGAGTATGGCATCAAACACCATTCAGATGGGTCAATATGAAAACTATGATGAATATGTGTGCTTACTAGGAATTAGTATGTGAACATTTATTTATTTATTTATTTCATTGGTGTTTGACGTCGTACTCAAGAATATTTCACTTATACGACAGCGACCAGCACGGAGGCACCTGTGAACATTTAAATGTAAGTTGTATGTACTACACAATGTGTAGTGTTTTACTGTAACCACAACTAGTTCGGTGCTCACAATGACAAGGCTGTGGCTTTAAGCGAAATTGTTTTAGATTTGGTTATGAAAAAAAAACTGGTGAAAGTTTTTTTGTCAGAATATTTGTATTAACCCTGTTTTCAGATACAGTACTTGGTTTATTTGCCACAACAACCATATTGTATATAAAGGTTAGATTTCTGCATAGCTCCCTTGAAGAGCAGGTCATGTGGTAAAGCTGCTTGCGTATCAGTCACTAAGACACATGAGATTCTGGTTCAATCCCAGCCTTCGGGAGAGAATTTTTGGGTTCCCTCACTCTCGCTGTTTGTGGATCACGTTGACAAAAAAGTATTCCATGTTGCCATTTGTACAGTCAAATGCACAATTTCAAGACCACTTAAGTCTTACGCCAATAATGCATGCATATCTGTACATTGTGAAGCAAAAAGTTCGTCACAAATTTCCCGAAGGTCAGTGTTTACACATGGCACGATGGTCTCCTCCACCCATTAACCTTCCACGTGCTATAGTGTTAAAAAACCTAAGTAGCTATTTTAAATATGGCATAAATAAATGCCATATATGCATAAATAATAACCTAATAAATAAATGTGTTCAGACCTTTACATTGCTGAATAATAATTTATCATGTAGTTTTTTCATCTTTAAGTCACAAATTAGAGTTGATTTACATTTACATATAAATCAATTCAGTTGACGTTGAAGATTTGTTACTTTTTCAGTATTTAAACTAGAGCAGCTGCCACAACAATTTAGAAGTAGTGTTCCCTTATGTTACACTCCAATGAAATAAGTAATGAATAATAATAAACATTCACAGCTCATCTGGGTTGTCAGGCCATTGTGCGTGTGTGGATGGTTTGCCTAGCTTTGTCTGTTCTTTTTATCTTTGCCTGTTTTATCAGTGGAAGATGTCATGTATTTGTGTTTTGTGTGTGTGTGTATGTGGCCTTGATTGCTGTGTTGGATTTTTGTGTGTGTTCGTTTTTTTCCGTTTTGGCTTTTGCCCTGTTTAGCATTTGGATTTTTGCTGTGTTTCACTGTTGGAGTTTCGTTGTGTTTCCCTGTAAGATTTTTGCCATGTTGACTGTTTCTGTGTCACATTTTATTGTGTTTCCACATTGGATTTTTGGTGTTTTTCCTTGTTGAATTTTTTCTGTGTTAGGTTTTTGCCTTGCTTCCCTTTATCCACATTAAATTTTTGGTGTTTTTCCCTGTTGAATTTTTGCTGTGTTTCTTTTATAGGTTGTTTGCAATTTAACAATTACACTTCTCTTTATAGATTGTCAGAAAATCTGTTCTTTTGTGATGCTCTATCAATTAGAGTGAGTGAGCGCTTCAGGTTTAACGTCATACTTAACAATTTTTCAGTCATATGATGACAAAGAAGTTGCTAATGTGGCTCCTTGTTGCAGGACAGATTTCCACTGCTCTTTTTTTTAGTGCTGCTTTACTGAGACAACTTACCAAAGGCAAGTAAGCTGCCCCACCCAAGTCATTACACTGATACGGGTCAACCAGTCATTGCACTATCCCCTTAATGCTGAACACCAAGCGGTCTTAGTTGTGACCTGACTCGGGATTGAATCTGGATCTGTGCTATCAGGGCCGGTTCTATCAACACTAAGTTTGTATTGTATATTTTACCCTGTGGTAATGAACTTGAAGACTGGCATACCCTTATAGCGCATGGGTCTCTCTCTTCCTTTCGCTTTACATCACTGCCACCAATAGACCAACTTGACCTTGGGAGCCTGTGAGACACACGTAAGCTTGTTTAGGATTAGCCTTATCACTTGGGTTATCCCGCGGTTCTGTCAACTATTTAATCAGCATTCATCCATTAAATTGTTTAAGTGTTGGTTAGAATCGTGTTGTACACACTTTAGATATAGGGAATGCATTTACTACTTCTAGAGTAAGGCTAGAGACAAAGGTTGGGACAGATTGTTTGTGTTTTCTAACATTACTTCCTGCCTCATCACCGTGACCCCAGTCATCTCAGTGTTGTTAAGATTTCTGTACAAAATTTACTATTGGTGGCAGTGGTAAAGACTGGGATGAAGGTGTGCCCATTTGTTTCTAGAAGGAAAGCAGCTGTGGTTTACAATGAATGCTGTTTTATGCTGTTGCAGCTCTAGTCAGTCAAGTAGTCCTTCTACCAGCAGTTTGCCTGCGGGGTGGGAGGAAAGGCTCGATGCTAACGGCAGAACTTATTTCCTAGATCATACCACCAGAACCAGTACATGGACCCGCCCCACCAGGTACTACCGTGTGTTCTCCCCAGTGCTCTCTGTGATGTACACATTGTGATCAGACATGTCATTGTTGCACGTCAGTTTGATGCTTGAAAGGTGTCAAGTTGGGCGCTGAAGACCATTTCTTGGTGTCTTTTGTAAACCTCGGTGACCTCCCCTGATGTGCATCTGGAATAGCATTAGTAACATACAAACGCTTATTCGCAATCACAAAAACTACTACTGATTTTAAGACTTTTGAATGACAGGTGTTTAACATCATACTGAAGAACATTTCATAGCAGGCTATTAAGTCACCAGCTATAGCAAGTATGTGTACACATAGCTTGTGGACTTTCCTAGGTGGGGCACACGGATTTTCTTTAGCAACATCAGCTCAATGTCTGTGCTATATAGGTGGACGGCAAGTGATCTCTAGTGGAAGATAACCACAATGTCTGTGCCACAGAGGTGGACGGCAAGTGATCTGTAGTGTAAATAACCACAATGTCTATGCCATACAGGTGAACAGCAGGTGATCTCTAGTGGAAGATAACTACAATGTCTGTGCCATATAGGTGGACGGCAGGTGATCTCTAGTGGAAGATAACCACTATGTCTCTGCCATATAGGTGGACAGCAGGTGATCTCTAGTGGAAGATAACCACAATGTCTCTGCCATATAGGTGGACGGCAAGTGATCTCTAGTGGAAGATAACCACATCTATGCCATATAGGTGGACGGCAAGTGATCTCTAGTGGAAGATAACCACATCTATGCCATATAGGTGGACAGCAGGTGATCTCTAGTGGAAGATAACCACAATGTCTGTGCCACATAGGTGGACAGCAGGTGATCTCTAGTGGAAGATAACCACAATGTCTGTGCCACATAGGTGGACGGCAGGTGATCTCTAGTGGAAGATAACCACAATGTCTGTGCCACATAGGTGGACAGCAAGTGATCTGTAGTGGAAGTTAACCACAATGGCCCTGTGAGCAGGTTTAACAACCTGCTACCATCAAGTTCTCCAGGAAAGTTGAGGCGAGTGATTCTTGAAATATCCTGGTCATGGTTGAATCAAACAAACCTGTGGTTTCTCGAAGCAATTAAAAGACAGGCGTCTTGTTAAGTCTGCATCCATTAACTGCCCACTGTTTAAGAAAGACATTTGATTTTGTCATGTTGTAGAATCTTGGAGTGAAACTGTTACTGTGGTTTAAATCGTGTGATAGTGTCAGGGTAATGTGGTTGTATCGTCCTGCCAGTAAGGGTGATATTTTCTATAGGCTTCGTAATCACCCTTTGCCTTATGCTGTAAGTTTGAAAATCTTCAGAAACCTACTTTTTCGACAGCCAGTGGTGTTGTGGCCCACGTATTTCATCCAGGGCATTTTCAGCCAATCATTGATCGTCCCTTATAAGCGTGTATTTCCTTGTTTCAAGGCAAATGTCTTTGTTCAGTGTTCCTCTGAATGGAAGCACCTATATTGTCGCCATTCCATGAGCCATTATTGTTGCAGAGCACATTTCATTATGTTCCTGAAACTTGAGAATGGGTTCATGATTGGATATCTCCCTTGTATGAACTGATTATGTTTTGTGTGCATGACTAGACTTGTGTTGTAGCATGTATTATCGCAGCATTTCTATCCCCTGTCTAACACTATTCATGTACCTTTCAACGTAGTACCCGGAATTCCTCAACCTTTTTTGCATATTAAAGAGCAACTTTCAGTGCATTTTATGCACATTTTCAATGGAGTTTGGAGACAAAACTACATTGGTTGGGGTGGCCAAAACTTCACAAAAAGTATAATTTTATCAGTCTACTCAAAATAATGCCTGCAGAATATGCTTGAATAAACACCTTGCAAACATACGAAAAGGTTGAAGAATTACAGCAGACAGGCTTTGAGTCAAACTTGGATCTTATGGGTCAAGACCCAGAAAACTGCTGTGATCGACGGGCAAGGTCTACCAAGGTGTTATTTTCATTCATGAAAGGTGAAGTCAGTAGAGTGAATGTATGTGCACATTCAATAGAAAAGAAAGCGAAAAATGGCCGAGTAAGTACTCTTTGTAGCCATTTGATTCAGAGGTTTTTTGTAAACAAACTTAAGGCTAGCGCATGGTTGGATTAAAACACGGCCAGCACCAAATGGTGACAGATGTGTAAGCCATGCAGCATATCACCAGTTGGGAAATGTTGCTTTTTTTTGTTACCCTCAAGCCTGTTTTTGTTCAGGTGTAAATTTGATCTTCAACATGTGAAGCTTCACAAAGCTCACAGCAAAGTACACTGACCTTAAAAGTAATATCTTTGTCACAAGTGAACCAAACAGTGATCTTTTTTTACTCAGTATGACAATATTCACCATATACTGCTTAAGACTCATAATTGTACGAGGGTTCAATAATAATAATGAAGTCAAGACATGTAACAAAGGTTTCACAACCTTTTGATCCACATGCCAAGATCATTATCTAGTGACTAACCACTTTATTTAAAAAAATATTAATGGCATATGGTGGAATGTTTATACATACATGAGCCAATCATTGGTAGTGTTTACCCGTAACCATCTCATTGCATGCCAGTACAATTAGAATGTCATAAACCGTTGTGGAAATGTTACCAAAAAGTTGGTGAACAAAGATTTCACATCAAAACTTACAAGTACATCATCCTTCTTAAGGCTGATTACTTTTAATTTACTTACAAAGTATGTAGAGCTCTTCACAAAAGATGATGATGATCCTGCAACAGTCGAAGAATGGATGCTAAATACTGAACTAGGTTGTATGATGGGGGCCCTATAAATGAAACAAAAGGACCTAGAGGAACATTCTCATTAAGAATTTTCGGGAGACCATATAACTTCAGACTAGTAAGATGTTGTTCACTGAGTTCTGGACGAAGTTTGTCTGCAGTCAGTATTTCCTTATGTAACTTGTAATTAATTGTTAAGGTTTTCATATTAATAACTATTGTCAGGTCTTTCTTGAGTTTTACATGGCAGCTGTCCAATAAAAGGTCTTGTACTTTCTCCTCATAGTCCTTCTTGTTCAAAATAACTGGCATTGCCCTTGTCCGTAGAAAAAATGACAGTATTGTCGTTCGGTTCTTTAACTCCATTTCTTTCCTTTCGTATATTTCTGTTGTGGTCAAACTGGCTGATGTTTCTCCAAGACATTTTTAATTTTAATCCTCAATTCTGTTACAGGGAAAACAGTCATATTTTGACAAATGTCAAAGATATTGAACCTCACAACAGTAAAAAAAAAAAAACATTTACTTCATAGAATGCGAGTGTGGGAGACCTCTTTATCACAGAATCAATGAACACAAGAAGACAGGGGAAATCACTAAATCTGCATTACCTGAACACAGCTGGTGCTGTAACAAAACCTTTTTGTGGGATAATATTAAAATATCATCTACAGAACCACACTGGAAGAAGAGGAAAATCAAAGAAACGTTTTATTATTAAGAAATACAACCCTATACTTAACACAGATGGTGGCATTCACATCAACAGTATATGGGATATGGTTATCACAAAGATTTCATCTTTTCAACTCCATTTCAGACGTATCTTTTTCCATATGATTTTACATTTGACAACTACAATTTATTAGTCATAATTATAACATGATCTCACGATCACTGCAAATTACTCTATAAAGGGTGTGTAATATGGTTATATATTGTTTTATGGGATATTTGCACTTGTAAACAAACACTCTGTTTAATTTGGTACATATGTAAGATACATTGTATACTGCATGACATTGTTCCACAATACACTGTATTGTGAAGTTATTCTAGGCTTCATGTATATGTAACTTTTCCACAACGGTTCGTTGCGATCTAATTGTATTGTGATGTAATGACATGGTTAAAGATAAACACTGCCAATGATTGGCCCCTGTATATATAAACATTCGACTATACAACATTTATATTTTTTCAATTTTTTCAATAACCGTTTATTACGATCTAATTGTATTAAATTGTGATGTAATGAGGTGGTTACAGATAAACACTGCCAATGATTGGCTCCTGTACATATATAAACATTCCACTGCACACCATTTATCTTTTTTTGAAATAAAGTGGTTAGTCACTTGATAATGATCCCAGGGCCAGTTTCATGTAGCTCACTTAACTAAGTAAACCCTTAACTACCATAACAACGTATGTAAAAGTGCACTTAGCTAAGGGCAACTTAACACTAAGTAAGCTTCATGAAACTGGCCTCCGGCATGTGGATCAGTAGCTTGTGAAAGCTTTGTTACATTTACGTGGTGATGACTTGACTTCATTATTAATACGCCCCATGTTTTCAGGTTACATTTCAATGAGTTTCTTTAGGGAACGTCAGTGCTTTGACAAAAGAATACTGCTGTATAGTCGAGTTGTTTGTCAAAGAAGATATGTCAGATGTGTAATCTTTCGAGATAAAAATATATCCCAACATATTCAAAAACTTTTGAATTGATCTTAAAACTGCAGAGCTAGTCCTGTTGTTGTTTTATAACATGCTATTATGGCATTGAGTTGGTTCGGCTGAATCCGTTAAATACTTGTCACAGCCAAATCGGTACTGAATAACATAGATACATGTATGTTATAAACTAGTCACTATGGTTGTATATGTACATGTGTGCTTAGCAAGGATCCTTTATCACAGTCCAAAAAGTGCAACTTATCTTGCTTAAGCCTTTCAGCCACATGTTAAAACAGCCTTTATTTTGCTAATGCCTTTTAACCATGTGCCAGAGATAAATTCTTGAGCTGATTATTGTGAAGATGGAAAAAAAAACTACTTTTTTTAGACCCAACACGACAAAACTTATATCAGTGATCATTAGTTACTCTGCTGTTGAATTTTATACCGGCTTGGTTAAAGTTGCCTAGTTTTCTGCATGAGGATCTTAAAAACTTTTCAGGGTAACTTTAATACAATAGCTGTGCTAAGTACTAAGATGTATACACTGTAGTGTGGTTAGCGTGAAATCAGCACCACGGAGAACTTGTAAATTTGAAAGTGCTTTTAAAACATCACTAGAATTGTAAAATCTTTGATTTATTTGCACATAAATATACAGCCAAATTAACCATGCACCATGCAACTCCCACCATAATGCCGTGGTGTACGTGAAATTTTCTACAGTATCCATGAGGTCTGATGGCATAGCTGGAGCTTTTGTGATTATTTACCTTTGCCTGTGAACTGAATTTCATGTGTTCTGTTAAATATATCTGCATTCATACATGCAAGTCCTGTTCCTGCTCACATTTATAACTGAAATATTCTTGACCATGGCTTAAAACTTCAGTCCACAAAAATATATCATATCATAGATACCTGTATTTTTGTTTGAAAAACACCTGTGACTTCAATGGACCTTTTAATTCTATCCAGATTACTTTCTAGAAAATGAATTCAAAAGATTTTATTTAAATTTTTATCAAGATTTTGTCCCTTGAAGATTTCTTATTCATGTATTTTGAGTTCACTCTGCCTTTAAAGACTATTCACAATGTTCACAGCAAAAATTCAGTCAATATCTTTACTTTGACCATTATTTACGCATCTTTTCGTCTGTCAGAAAGTGACCTCCATGACAGGGGTGATTAGCTTGTGAGCGGGGCACATGCCCCAGGAGCCTCTCACCAAAGCAGTGGTGGTGAATTCAATGTCTGCCAGCAACCCGCAGATGGTCATGGGTTTCCACTGAGCTCTGCACGATTTCCTATCACCGTAATGCTGACCGCCGTCGGACAAGTGAAATATTCTTGAGTTTGGCATAAAGCACCTATCAAATAAAATAAATGAAGTCATAAGGTTTATCGTGGACCTTGCGAAGGGCAGTAATTCATACCGATCACTCCATCCATATACCTGACTGTTATCACATAACTGAAAATTTTTTGCATGCAGCATTACAAGTAAAAATGAAATAAATAATTTATAAATTACTTAAATAAATTACACATTTTGATTCTCCCCATGAACCAACCTGATTACATTTTTCCCCAAATGTGTGTTTCAGCGTGTCAGGCCAGTCTGTGACGGACATTCAGAGACAACGCAGTCTGGAAGCGGCCCAGATGTACCGTCAGCGGCGCCATATCAGTCAGGAAGACACAATAAGCATCCATAGCGAGGTGGAGGCGGACGGGATGTCACGAGCCTCGGAGTCCCCCACAGAGCGCTCTCAGACACCCCCACCCTCACAGGTGAGTTGTGCACAAGAAAAAAAAAAACACCGTGTCACCTGGAACAGAAGTTTGTCTAAATAGCATGTAACTGGGTGTGGCTGATTTTTTAGGTGTCCATGGCATGCAGTAGTGAAATTCCATAAAATATGCATTCTTGTTGTGAATTTTTACTTCAGAGACATTGTCATGGTAAACAAAGAAGCACATTTGCTTTGATTTTGAAGAAAAATTACTTACTTTGGCATTTCATGAAAAATGGGTCCTATTCTATAGTGTATTGTTTATGGTCTGAAGTGTGCATGTCACAAGGGGCCATTTTACAAGTGACTAGTATTACACTACATTGTGTGCAAGACATGTAGGATTAGAAATCTTGGATAAAAGCTCCTTAGTCCAAATACTCTCACAAGCTTCTTTTTGAGACAGTATTTTGTAACAGATATACATGTAGATGGTAACAAATAAGAAAGGGAAACAGCAGTCCCCTCTATGATATTTTTGATGACAGGCATTCAGTCAGTTTTTTTTTACTGCGTGCCATCTCATTTAGTTCTGCATGACTATGTAAAGTGGTATCTATATGTATGAACAAACGTTCATCTTTTTGTGTAAGTGGCACGAAAACATGATGCATGCTAGTTTCGAATGTGGAGTAGTCTTAAGAAGGATCATGTCCTGCGCTAAACCCCCTGCCAAATCCCCACCTATATTTAGACTCAAACGAAAGTTGTAGTATTTTAATCACTGAATGTTGGCTGTTTTGATGTATTCCACAGATGTGTGCATGTTGCCATAGTTACTGTAGAAAAGTATTTTGGTATGACCATTTCAAACTGTCAGCAACGCCTTTGACTTACTTATTTTTAGGTAGATTTCTAATGTCATTTTTGTTCTTGAGTTTTTGAATTATCATAAGTTTAGCTTTTGCATTAATCTCTCTCTGTTTCATGTGTAGTTTCATGAATTACTGGTTTCAGTTGCTCAGCTAATTTGCGTTTAGTGTTAGTGTGAATAAAGGGCTATTAAAAGCAGACTTTTTTAAGAGAGAATCAGGAAGGGACATTTACATGGGACTATTAAAATTAAATGTATCATGTCACACTCTGTTTCTGTCAAGATATTTTGAATTTGACTTTTATGTTGGATAAAATATCCTTGTCAATAACCTAAGGTCTTGAGTCCATCAGAAGCAGCTACATGTGTAATGAACTGTTGAATGCATGCGACTGGGGAAATTTGCCACCAGCCTTTGTAACTTGACTTTGCAGTCCTAGGGGCCTTTTTCGTCAAACTCGCAAGCCGTAGACATTCATTATGTACAGTAGATTTTCATAGCAGTACACAGCTTAAACTATGATTTGAATAATCTTGAGTATGGCATAAAACACCAATCAGATAATTAAATAAATACAGTATGATTTGTGTACAAGTCTATAAATAGTATTAACATTCTGACATAAAGTGTTTTTATTGCACTTTTAAAAGCATTATTTTGTCTAGACTTAAACAAGTAATACTTGCGTAAGTAAATTAAATACTTAGCCTTGGCACAAGGCAGTGATCTTTGATTTAAGTTTAAGTATAGACAGTCATGTTTGGAATGCAAGACAGATTGAATGATTGAAATGGCTAACTTTACTTTTTGATAAGTAAAGGTATATTAATTAATTATTGTGCTATTTTAATATCCTTTAAAACATCTCATTTCATGTGTTCCCCAGTCATATCCTTATATATGTATTTCTATTTAAGCATCATTAATGCCATTCAAAGAGATGAATCCCTGGTTTGGGAACAAACACCAACATTCATTCTGATTAAGAAAAAGTTACATGATTATGTCATGCTTTGTGTACATTAGAATTTCAAAACTTACAGGATTAAGAGAATAAAGAAATTATTTTTCATCATCCCATGAACATCCCAAAATATCAAACCTGGAAGTAAGTGAAAAAGTAGATTTATCACCTCAGCTGTGAGAAGTTTGTGAAGCAGGTCCCTGGACTGAAGTCTCAGTTTTTATGTGCATGTAAAATTTAGGATAAAAATCTACTGTATGTGAAGAGCTGGGGGTAAATTTTATCTGCGTGTACATGTAACTATCTTTCACTCTCTCTCTCTCTCTCTCCACCTGACAGAGACGGCAGCCACCTCCACGACCTCCCCCAGTAAGTCTTAAGACCACGCCCCACAACTGTTTGTTTGACCCCTAGTTACACAATAACCTCCCTTCCCTTTCATAACAATACAGTTGTCTCCCCTTTTTGTCTGTCATCCTCTAGAAAGGGCATCTTTAAAATATGCAGTGTATGTGCATGTACTGAATGAAAAAGCCTCTGCTTTAGCTTATTCATCACAAAGCATCTGTGGCACAACTACACATAGTAACTACATGTAATAAAAGTGGCCAAAAAACCGTCAAAGGTGTCTTACATACCTCATGGCTTGGTAGATTGTTCATGGAGGCCTTCCATGACCAAGGTGGTTAGCACGCCAGCACTACGTAATGACCCAGGAACCACTCATCATTGTGGTTGCCAAAGAAGGTCTGTCAGTAACCAGTAGATGGTTGTGGGTTCCCTCAGGCTCTGCCCAGTTTCCTCTGGTTATAAAGCTGGTCGCCGTTGTATAAGTGAAATATTCTGAAGTACAATGTAAAATACTAGTAAAATAAATTATTTATTTTTATGAAAGTTAAATGCTGTTTTCAGTGTTTCATTAATACAATAAATATTTCTCTCATGAACTGAAGAAAAACCTCCTGAATTGAGGCAACAGTCAAATATCTCAAAGAATGTTAAGCAATGAACGTTGTATTAGAAAGTCTGTAACTTAGCATAAAAGTATCTGTCAATGTTTAAAAGAAGAAGAAATGAAGATTCTTGTGTATGAAGGCAGTCATTTTTCCGAGTGCAGGAAACTGGATAAAACCTTGAGTGATCAGCATTCTTTGTCAGATACCTGAAAAACTAACTTCATATTGCAGCCAAAACCAGCAAAAGCTATCTATACGTACATGTACAAGGCTAAATTTGTATGTGAAGGTGTACTCATAATGGTAGATACTGAAAAGAAAAAAAACATGGACATCACACTGTATGTTTTTATGATTGCCTTTTTCTGGCGTTTGTATTGAGAGTGATTTTTAAAAACCAAATGAAGTTTTATTCAGTACTGTTTGATCTCTTGTGTAATTCCATATATCTGACCACATTTTATTCCTTGGCTGCCCCCTTATGTACACTTGACTACCTGGCATGTGTATACATATTTATTCATAAGCTCTTGTAATACTGGAGCAAATACCCCGTCACCTCATGTATACACATGCCGGTGTCAATTCACTGGCTAGATGGGGCAGTAGAGCACCACAGTTTGACACCTCTACCCATGTGAATTGTTGCACCTCAAATAATGAGGCTGTATTGGAGATTTGGGGCAAAATATCCATATTTGCTAATCAGATCAAATTTTCTGCATACTGGTATAACAAGAATAGCCAAATTATTGCCTTTCAGTAAATATCAGAATTATACCTGTACTATTCATAGTGTTAAAATGTTTAAAATGTGTCAGAAGTTTGAAAAGGAGTTACCTTATGACTTACTTAATAAATTTTAGGAACTTTATTACTGATATTGAACAGAAACCAGGTAACACCTGCGCAGATGAGGCTGATATTTTGTGAAAGGTTATTTGGGCTATTCTAAAATAATAGTAAATATTTTTGGATTTGTGCTGATCAATTTTTTGCCCCAAAAATCGGTATGGTACCTCTAAAATGTTTGTCTTATGTCCAATCAGAGACATCCGTAAGAGAACATTGTAGCACCTGGAATTTTACTCAAAACACGCCAAATACAGAATCAGTTATCTGTCAGGGGAGATAAGATTTTCTGGGTTAAAGCTACCAGCTTGGGTCCCGCTTGAACAGATTTGCAGTACCTAAAATTCAGCTTACCCTGGGCGCACCTTTTTCTTAAATCAGCCAGTCAGTGATGCTAATGTGTTGTGTATAATGTATATATCTGAATAATTGGCTGGTATTTTTTGCTTTTTTTTTTTTCGGAATGGGCAGGAGAAATGGAACAGGAGCAGACTTATTTCTGCGCTCAGTGATGATGCTCTGTCATAAATATCCACCTCTTCATACCAGTAGTTCTATGCATGGCACAGTTTAGTTACAGTGTATTCTGTTCTTTGAATTCTACAGTATTTATAGTCTTGTGTTTGCTTTTGCTTCCTATGCTTTAAGCACCAAGTGTCACATTAAGCCTGGTTTTTGAAACTCAAAGGCTAGAAAAGTAGTACTCTTATAAAATGAATGGAAATTATGGTGGTTTTTCAAACAAGAGAATAGAGGCGCTTATTTTGGGCTGTGCAGGCGCTCCAGAGCAAAGCATATGGTGTTTTGTGCGCGTTAACTGTATATGTAGCAGCTTCATTACCGATATTTCCCTAAACTTATGAGCACTGTAAAGCAAGATTACATATATAAGTCTATTGAACTCTCCTGGTAACATGTCATATCCGAAAAATTTTTGATAACACATAAAAGATATCTCTTGTTCGCAGTTGCATTCTGATTTATTTGAGTTGAATAAAGCAGTTCTGCAATATGAGTGGCTGATTTCAGATCTAACCATACGTTGATTTAAAAAGTTTTTACTGGTGCGTGTTTCTAGACAATAACAAATTTTTGACTGTCACAAGTTTATTTTTATTCAAGGACTAAAATCAGTTTCCATAGCAAAAAGAATTTTTTTCTGAAAGATGAAAGACAATCAAAGAGAATGTGCTGTATTATGTATTGCCTGCAGTGTACATGGATGTTCTGCATTCAGTTTATTTCTAAGGTAAATAACTGTGTCATCATAGAGCAAAAGGCCTTGTTCAACAGTTTATACCTTGCATCAAAACTCTTTTGTAGTTGCTGTCAGTTCATAAATATTTAATATAACCGACAGAATCTATACCTGTTGAATCAGAATGATGAGTGTACACTTTCTAGCCCACTTAATTACAAATTTGCTGTTGTTTATATGAATTGTAAGCATTGCTGTTGTTGTAGATGTGGATTTAGAAAACGTTGTTGTTGTTATGGATTGTAAGCGTTGTTGTTGTTTGCTTCAGCCTCGTTTACAGCGGAGCACAACCTCGGTGCAGGAGGGGAACGAGAATGGAGGTGATGAACCACTGCCAGCAGGCTGGGCCATGTCTGTGGCACCTAATGGGAGGGTGTTCTACATCAACCATAATGAGAGAATAACCAGCTGGGTAAGTTGTATGGTACTCCCCTCATAACTTTTTTCGTAAATGATGTCGCCTTATGGCACTATAGCCCGGGCAACGTCTGTTTCGAGAAGTTTGACTTACAAAGTTTTGTTAAATTGGCCCCCTGTTCGCTACCTCTGCTGAAAGAGCTTACAAATCTGTTACAAATGACTAATAAACATAATCCAGTAGGTTAATCAGTTGTGGGCAATCGGGGACACCAGGCATTGCTGAAGTAGTTTTTATTTCACTGGAAATGCCATTAGTCAACACCCTACCTCCATGCAAACTATGAATATTACATGATATTACATTTTATGAAGAATATTACACCCTTCACTTTGACCAGTAAAAATTTGTACTCGTTTACTAAGGTATTTTGCTTGAACAGAACATTCATAAACACGTATTATGTAACTTTTCACCGAAAACCTTTCGACAGAACTTGGAATCGATAGATTTGAATGGCAGGGAGTATTTGGAGAAAGTAGCTGTATTCCGCATGGCAGCTTGTGCATTGCCGAGTTCAGAGAACCTAATGCTGTAATCCATAAAACAACAGTGACCTCTATTTGAATAACTCTACTAGCTTTCATTGATCACATTCACAGCAGTGTATCTCTATTTTACCCACTGTTGTTTTTCTGCACGTGACATCCAGATAATTTTGTTTTCTGAAATCATAGGTAATAATTTGCAGTATTGATAATATGTGTAAAACAGACTTTTAAAATTTTTTTTTTTTTTTTGTATAAAATTGTTGTTTTTGTTGTTGTATTTTGACATGAATGGAACACGTCTGATATTTTGTACATTGAATTAGCACAATGAATTTTTGCTTGATTGAGACCAGCGACTTTTTTCTGCGATTTCAGGACGATCCTCGTCAGAACCGTCGCTCAAACTCAATGAGGAGTCTGGAGGTGCCTAACCCTATTTGGAGGAGCTCGTCTAATGAGGACTTACTACGGGACTTAGGACCCCTTCCAGTAGGTCAAATCCCACACAGTATCCACTACCTTATTACATTACCAAACTATTTATTTATTGATTTTATTTCTTTGATTGGTGTTTTACGCTGTACTCAAGAATATTTCACTCATGCAGCAACGGTCAGGGAAGCCTGTGGCCATTTGTAGGTTGCTGACAGAGCTTCCGTGCCACATACGTCCGAAGAGGAAGCCAGCATAAACTTACCACTCACTTGTACCAAACGGTATTTGTTACAGTCTTTACTGTGGTGTAAAGGTGACATACACTACTGAATAATGCAAACATTAGAAGAGGTTTTATACATTTTGTTTGTTTGATTCTGAGTAATCCTACATTTTCGGAACTTTTGTGTGCGCTTATAGAGGTACGAGTAACTGTGCCCCAATCATCAGTGTCATTACCTGTATCTAGAAGTTTCAAACTCATGACCTGAAATACAGAAAGAAAGAATGCCAGTACCCACCAACTGTTTTTCTTTTAATTATACATGTAATGAACATAGGTTGTTTTGTTTTTCTCTTTCAAAGCCCTTTAAAAGCCTGAAAAGATATTTCCTTATCAAGCAGTCAGATGATACAAGCTTGGTGCATTAAGGACTTGGTACTTTGCCAACAGATTCAAAAACAAATCTTAAATTAGAATTTAGTGTCAAAGTTAATCTGATTGTGTTTTCTGTTGCAGCCTGGTTGGGAAGAAAGAACACATTCAGATGGCAGAGTGTTTTACATAGATCACAGTAAGTGTCATTTATTATTACTGTTGTGGCTTTAAGACCTAATCCATCATTCACAGTCGATGTGCTAGGAAATCCTGGAGCAGCTTGAAATGGCTACAAAAGTGATTTATTACCAACCTTGGGGCAACAGTTTGAAAAATTGTAGTGTGTAAGGTTTTGTAAATAGTGCTATGCAAAGTTGGATATAACCCAAACAACATCACAGAAAAATAAATGCTAATTATTTCTTTGAAAAATCCAATTGAATTTGTTTCCATTTCGTCTTGTAGTGGTGAGGTATACATTTGAATCCCCGTTGGTTACAAAGTAGATTTGTTATGTGGGTCACATTAAGAGGAGGGTGATGAACATGTGTTTGTCTGTCTCTCCCCAGATACACATCACACTCAGTGGGAGGACCCTAGACTACAGAAGTTCTCAGGACCAGTAAGTTTTCACCCCCTATAAGCAGTATGGGGGAAGCAGCTGTAGCCCATGCCTGGTGTAACATATATAGCAAAATGTTGTGAAATTTCTGTCATGCTAATGCTGGAAAGTTATGACATTTTTAAGGCCTTGTAATTTAATAAAACAAAATAAGCATATGTAAATGAACTGTGAAATAGTCCTAATTTTTTATCAGTGTACACATATTATCTCGTTGATCTTGAATACTGGCCATAAAACTGTATCACTTTTCTTTCAGGCTGTACCATATTCTAGAGACTACAAAAGAAAATATGACTACTTTAGATCAAAACTTAGGAAACCAGTGAGTATATTTTATGACATGTATTTGTGTTAAAGTGAAATGTGAACCTTTCAGTACAGGTAAAACGATAATTCAAGCGAAGATAAAATGGGAAATAATATTTATGATATTCAAATTTCATTGTAGAGTATCTTATCTTTGCACCCTAGTTGTTAACACAGTATTCTGTTCTTGATTCAATCCAGAAAACTTCAATAAAACGGAAGTACCTTCTATGTACATGTAATATGAAGCTTATTAATGTATAACGTTGTTATTTTGTTTTTTTTTTTCAGGCAAACATACCAAATAAAATAGACATCAAAGTAACACGTCGAAATGTATTAGAGGATTCCTTCCGTGTGATCATGAATGTCAAGAAAACAGATCTCCTGAAAACTAGGTAATTTTCACGTGTTGATTTTTGTGTGCACATCATTAGGTTCCTGTGTTTTCAAGGCAGAGATTTGATGCAATGAACACCAAACAGATGTAGGCCAGTTGGCTAGAAGGATGAGAAAATCAAGGATAAATTTTTATGCTAATTAGCCAGAGGGAAAGCAATAAATCTATGTTAGTTATCTAGAAGGATGGGGAAAGCAACAGATTTTTTCTGATTAGCCAAAAGGATGAGAAATTTTCAACAGATTTATGCTACGTGGACAGAAGGATAAGAAAATCAGCAACAGATTTATGCTATTTAGACAGAAGGATGAGCAGAGCAACAAGAATTTTATGGTATTTAGACAGAAAGATGAGGAAAGCAACAATAATTTTGTGCTGGTTAGACAGAAAGATGAGCAAAGCAACAATAATTTTATGCTATTTAGACAGAAGGATGAGCAAAGCAACAATAATTTTGTGCTGGTTAGCTGCAGTTAGACAGAAGGATGAGAAAAACAGCAGCAAATTTATACTAGTCAGCCAGAAGGTTGTGAAATCAAGAACAGGTCACACTGGTTTCCCAGGTCCTGAAGGATGAAAAATACTGAACACAAGTCTACACCGTAAGAGACAATTATTATTGTAGTGGTTTGTAATAAACTGATGTCCCATTTTCAGACTGTGGATTGAGTTTGATGGAGAAGTGGGGTTGGATTACGGTGGGGTTGCTAGGGAATGGTTTTATCTTCTGTCCAAGGAGATGTTCAACCCGTACTATGGCCTCTTTGAGTATTCTGCCACGTAAGTTCAAAACTGTTATCCCAAATAACTGTGATACTCTTACTGCGATTATAGCATTTGGTAAACACATCCAACTTCTCTGCACTGCAATTTTTCCCACATTGATCAGTTCACAAATTTGACATTCCATTGTTTTTCTGCAGTGACTGTTTCAGTTTGTGATAAATATTAAACTAACTGTATGCAGATCTGACACTGTAGGGTTATTTGGAGCATTTTCTCATTCTGTGAATAGAACATGTTCCCATATGTAATATTAATATATTAGCTAACACAGTATATACTGCATAAATTTATAATGATAATACCGTATTGAAATTTTTATATGCTTCATATTGAAATAAAAGCATTTTAGATATGTCATTGCTCTTTGTAAACTGTTGAAAAGATAACAATAGATAATGATTTGAGTTGCTGTAAACTTTACAATATGTATAATAATTCAGTAGAATTTACCTTATTTCCTCAACTATTCACATATAAAAGAGGAGTTTTCGATGCATTTTTTAGCCCTTTTTAATTACGCTTTAGAAGCAAGACCACATCGGTGGGGTTGGCCAATTTTATGACTTCACAGAAAGTATAATTTTATTAGCCGACACCAAAATAATGCCCTCAGAATATGCTTGTGTAAATATCTTGCAAAGATATATGAAAAGGTTGATGAATTGCAGTAAACAGATTTGTTGTGTTCTCTTTTTTACCAGGGACAACTACACACTGCAGATCAACCCATTGTCTGGTTTAGCCAATGAGGAGCATCTGGCCTACTTTGAATTTATTGGTCGGGTGGCAGGGATGGCTGTGTTTCATGGCAAACTTCTGGATGGTATGTACATGTGCATGTACTTATGTACTTGTTTATGTGTTTGTATGATTTGTGTTTAATCCCTGTGCTTAGGAGCTTTTCACTTTAATATACATTAATATACATTAGTGGCTAGACTTTTGAGTGGAAGAAACCCACCCATGTACCTGACAATCACATGACTACATTTTAAGCCAAGTCCAAAGTTTCCTGAAGACTACTTCTTTCTCACCAGTATGATGTGTATACCTGTATGTGGCATGAGGAAAAACTCATCAGTAACTTGCCAGTGGCCTCCTCCACTCTTAAAACTGGATTACTGTGCAAATGTTTCAAAATATGGGTTGCAGAGGAGGTT
This sequence comes from Liolophura sinensis, assembly GCF_032854445.1. NCBI lineage: Eukaryota > Metazoa > Mollusca > Polyplacophora > Chitonida > Chitonidae > Liolophura > Liolophura sinensis. The sequence goes on from NC_088302.1 coordinate 19,531,464, forward strand.
GAAAAGCTTGAGGAATTAGGGTATGATTGTTAAAGTGAATAATTCTTGAATGTGGCAGTAAAGATTTATTTGTTTATTTGATTGGTGTTTTACGTCGTACTCAAGAATATTTCACTTATACGACGGCCACCAGCATTATGGTGGGAGGAAACCGGGTAGAGCCCGGTGAAAACCCACAACCATCCACAGGTTGTTGACAGACCTTTCCACATACGGCTAGAGAGAAAGCTGGCAGAACATTGTAATATATTTTAAAAAAATAAATAAATATTCTATGTCTGTCAAAAACATGCTGACTGTATTTTACATTCTTGCTCATGGTGTTATCAAGGGTCTGCTAATGTCTGTTATTCACTGCTGCAGAGGGGCCTCCGTGGCTCAGTCGGTTAGCGCGCTAGCGCAGTGTAATGACCCAGGAGCCTCTCACCAATGCGGTTGCTGTGAGTTCAAGTCCAGCTCATGCTGGCTTCCTCTCCGGCCGTACGTGGGAAGGTCTCTCAGCAACCTGCGGATTGTCGTGGGTTTCCCCCGGGCTCTGCCCGGTTTCCACCTACCATAATGCTGGCCGCCATCGTATAAGTGAAATATTCTTGAGTACGGCGTAAAACACCAGTCAAATAAATAAATAAATAAATAAATCACTGTTGCAGCATTTTTCATCCGACCTTTCTACAAGATGATGTTATCCAAGCCCATAAACCTGACCGACATGGAGTCAGTGGTGAGTGCAGGGGACATTACCCATACTCCTAGCCTTGTGCAGTCTCGAAAAACAGAGAACAACATGACATTGCTAGACATTACTTCTATGCTGGAAAATGTTAAACCAATCATTTTAAAAACCTACAAGAAGAATATTTCCCCGTTCAAAGTGAAGCCCTGAAAATGAGCTTGTGTATATGCCGATCACTTTGGTGCTGTTATACGTAGGCAATGTAAAGGTTAAGAGTCTTTTTTAGAGAAATAGTTTCCAGTTTTGATTGGAGAATAAAGAATAATTTTTTTTTTTTAAATCTATTTAGCCTTTAAAAAGCCTATCTATTTTAAACAAATGGACCAAAATTTGCTCAATGGAAAGGAAGATATGTAAATTTAAGGAAAGTCACTTTCTTTCTGTCTTAACTTCTATTCCTCCAGCAAACTTTTATTATGATGTCTCATCATCAGTTTTGTGATGGGATCCGTGTCAAGGGAGGTAACTCTGTTTGACCTATGCTGTTTGTTTGTCTCCAGGACTCTGAATATTACAATTCGCTGATCTGGATCCTGGAGAATGACCCAGAAGACTTGGATCTCCGATTTTCTGTGGAGGAGGAAATCTTTGGAGAGGTAAACAGACTTCAACAGGCAGTAAAACATACCCTTTTTACACAAACAAATGTTCTGAGCTACTCTAGAGTACATACTGCATGGGTTTCCCAGCATCACTGAAAGCTGTTGACAGCTTATTCTTCCTCCTGATAGCTAGCTTTTGTATACATCAGTTCTGGATGCTTTCATGATGAGCTGTGATGCTAATTTGTGTTAATGAAATTGATCTTGATGATCTTGAATTCAGACATTTTTTGATGGTAGATAGCCTGGATAGGGATTTCACTTGGTATTGATTTTTTCTATTCACTTAAGTCATTGTTTTTTTTTCTGCATATAGTCGACAAGTTTGATACTTAAGGGAAGATTCTGTAATACTTACAAAATTCATTAACAGTGTGGTCGGCTTAATTTGAGTAGTTTTATTACTCCAGTATTCTTTCATGTGAAGAGGTGAGAAGAATTTAAAATTTGATAAAATTAGATATGATACCACATGTAGTTCCTATATCTGGTACTGTTTTTGTTTTGTTATTTTTATTATTTTTGGTTTTTAAGTAAGCCTGGCATATAAATGACATACACTGTATGCTACATTTGATTGTGTGTTTTTTCTTCAGATCCAGGAGCGACCGTTGAAGCCTGGTGGCAGTGACATTGCTGTAACAAAATGACAACAAGAAGGAGTATATAGAGTAAGTGTTGATATCACCTATTATATATAGTACTTTAGCCAAGTGAGTCAATCAGAACTCTCAAGCTACTTGAGGAGAGTTTGCAGTGGAAGTAATAGAAAAATCCAAACAAGATCAACTTCATTTCATTGTAAACATTCCCCAACTCCACCTGTAAATCCAAGTGTTTTGGTATTAGTAGTAGAATTATGAGAAAAAAGGCATATGGAAGGAACAATTTTCCAGATTTTAATATGGTTTTCTTTTTTTTTTTTTGCTTGTAGACTTGTGATCAAATGGCGATTTGTCTCTCGAGTGGAAATTCAGATGACGGCTTTCATGAAAGGCTTCAGCGCTCTTGTGCCACAGGACATGCTGAGGATATTTGATGAGAATGAGGTGGAGGTAAGCCATATCAATGACCTTTAGATTTGAAGATATTTGATGTCAAAAGTGGGGCAGTATCTATGCATAATTCAATGCATTCTCCACAGTTGGATATTTCATGTATGTGGGGCAGGAATAATTAGTTGTCCAGAGTTTATGAAATTAAAATTATGATGGGTCCTGTCGGATGTCATCAACGGTCATCATGATGTTGAATTTATGATTCTGCTTTGTTGATATGTACCTTTTTTTAGTGATAAAAATCACACTTAAGTGATATGTTGAACAGGATTGTGTTAACTGAATGATTTGCATTAAAAGCCATTTCAGGGGAGAGAACTCCATCTGCCTGTTTTCTGTTTGTAAGACATTCTGTGAAAAGCCTGTGCCCAGTTTCACGTACATGTACCACAATCACACATATAGCACAATGGTGCAGTAACAGTGATGTATAAAATGTCATATGATGTGTACAATAGAATAATGTCATATGCCGCTTTATGAACTGGGCCCAGTCCTGCTTATTAATAAAACTTTTTTTTTTTTTTTGCTGTAGTTGGTGATGTGTGGCTTACAGGACATAGATGTGAATGACTGGAAGAGGAACACGGCTTACAAGGGTGACTACAACCCTAACCACCCAGTCATCATCAATTACTGGCGGGTAGGTGCAGATTTAGGTTAAACAATTTGAGACTTACTTTAGCTGCCATATTCCTCTAAATAACGTAGGTTCGCACTCGAGCCCCTTGTTCATCAATAACACCTTTTGAGAGATGTTTTTACCATACCCTCTCAATAATTACAGACACTTGCTAATTGAGACATACTGGAAGTAAGCAGGTAGATCACAGAAGTCTCCAGCGAAGGGCTCATAGCGGGTGGTATTGACGTGCAAGCAGGTCCAGCTGGAGTATAGGCCTACCCTGGCCAGGCTTTCCTGACAGCTTGTTCGCAGCAACTTACGAAGTCGTTTTTCAGTACACACTGGTTTAAAAAAAAAATATATATAACCAAAAAATATTGATACTAGAACATCAATATAGTGAAAATACCTCTTTTCCATAAGTCTCACCATGCTGTTTTCCCGGCTGCGTTTTACAAATCATGCAATCAGATGTTTAAAGTCGATGGTTGTGTGTCATTATTTACAGGGGAACATTCAACACCCTACCACATTAGGTATTATAGGTATCATTAGGTATCAGCAGGATTGTCTTGAATCCACCGATCGCTTGTCTTCCTCCTCACTTGTGTTTTGGGCCCATATAAAAATAGAACATGGATGATTGGGGTTTTTATCATTGAATTAACAATGCTTTCTTAGAAATGTGGATAAAACACCTACAGCAAGTTTGTCCTACTTGTAGGTAGACTTCAGTGGGAAAATGATATAAAAAATGATATACAGCTGAGTTTCATTGAGGAGGTGGACAGGGGAGAGCTATAGGCTATAGATACAACAGGGAAACCTCTGCACTAGCCAGGTGCATGCCTAACAAACATACTTATTTAAACCTGCTGCCCATCCAGTTTGAGCTAGATTCTTTGAGGAGAGCTAAACAACTGTGGAAATAGGAACGCTTTTGTCGAATGAGGCATTGAAAACTAATGTTAGCTGAACAGTGCAGCACGGTACTCAGATATAGCAGGACATAGGACTTTGAATCTAAATCCTGTATACTTGTATATCCTTGCTGATAGAGGAGAGGTATGGAAATGTTGTTGGATTCAGACTGCATGTGGTTTTCACATTGTTGGCCAAACTTTTTGAAAAAGGTCATTTAAAAAGATTTTGACCCAGATAGCATTATTTATGGAAAAGTGTGCAATGCAGTTGACTCTTTTTATGAAAGTCCCTAAATTGATTGCCAGATTTTTTACAGTGTAAGTGTGTTGTGTATGTTCAGCCTTCACAAATTTTTTATGATGTTTTTTTCATTTTTAGGCTGTGTTTTCATTCAACAATGAGGTGCGATCGCGTCTGCTGCAATTTGTAACAGGCACTTCGCGGGTACCGATGAACGGGTTTTGCCGAGCTGTATGGCAGCAATGGTCCCCAGCTGTACACTATAGAGAAGTGGGGAAACACTGCGCAGCTCCCCAGGGCTCACACCTGGTAAGTCCCACACCCCAAAAAATCAAGAGGTCCAAGATCCGAGGTTCAAATCCCAAATCAGATTGTAATAAACTGATTTAGCACAGAGTGATTTGCTGTATCATCTAGTCAAATGAAAATAGGACGAATTCTGTTTCATATCATTTGTCAAATTCTACAAATCGCACCATGTTAAAACTGTTTACTTGAAATAGAGCTTGTCCTATTGGCATTTGATTAGACAAGTTTAAACGAATCAGTTTGACAAATTGAGTCTGGTGAATGCGGTTTCAAACCTTTTTCATTTAGCAGTCTGCTTTATGCTCGCTCTCTCAGGTCATATGTGGGAAGGTCTGCCACCAAGCTGTGCCCGGTTTCCTTTCGCCATAATGCTGGCCACCATTGTATAAGTGAAATATTCTTGAGTACGGCGTAAAACACCAATCAAATAAAACAAATAATAAAATTATGATCGCTTCATAACTAAGTTGCCAACCATTTGGCATATTACCACTAGGTAGGTAATATTCTTGAGTACGGCATAATATATCAATCAGATAAATAAATAAATAGATATTACCATTAGTAGAATCAACACTAAGCAATAAGTTGCCACCTTAAGGGGCCTTAGCTATGATGCAGTGATAACACCGACTGCTAAATGAAAAGGTTTCATGCCACATTCACATGATTCAATTTGTCACACTGATATGTTATACTCGTTACATTTCATAACATTCCCATCCATGCTGAGAGGGATGACATAAATACATGTATTGTAAACTTTTACATTCCCATATCACACAGCAATATTACATACATGACATCGTGTACAGCATCGCACTATATACAAGCCTGTGTAGGTCTACTTTTAAAAACCGGGCTCAACTTGTTGAGATACATGTTGTCCTCATGTTGTTGAAGTGTAACTAGTTGATAGAATATTCTTATGAAATTTGGAAATGATAACTTTCACTGTGCCTTGTGAATGCATTCTAAACCCAGCCCTGGATATGGAATTTGCACATTTTTCCTCTATCATAGTTCATGGTGTCGGTAAGCATCTCAAGTGCATTTGGAAGACCACTTGTCCTCCACATGTATGCTGTGGATATCTGTACGTTACATGTGGGAAAGTTTTCAGTAACTTGCCAGAGGTCTACGGTTTGTCAGGTTTGTCCCATCTGTAATACTTTGTGCCATCATGTAAGTGAAAAATTCTTGAGTATGGCAGTAAACAATTATTATAAACTGGTAAATAAAAAAATACATTGAGCATATTGCTTAGTATATCCAATACCTTGAGCATATTGCTTTGTATATCCAGTACATTGAGCATATTGCTTTGTATATCCAGTACATTGAACATATTGCTTTGTATATCCAATACATTGAGCACTTTGCTTTGTATATCCAGTACATTGAGCACTTTGCTTTGTATATCCAATACATTGAGCATATTGCTTTGTGGATGCCATATGCTGAGCTTGTTGCTTTGTGTGTCCAATACACTGAGCTTATTACTTTGTGTATTCCATGCACTGAGCATATTTTTTTGTGTATTCTGTGCGCTAAGCACATTGGTTTGTGTGCCCGATACGCTGAGCATAATGGTGTCCAATACATTGAGCACATTGCTTTATGTGTCCAATACATTAAGCATATTTGCTTTGTCTATTCCATAGACTGAGCTTATTGCTTTGTGTGTCCAATATACAGAGTATATTGCTTTGTGTATTCCAAAGACTGAGCATATTGCTTCGTGTCCAATACACTGAACATATTGCTTTGTGTGTCCAATACACCGAGCTTACTGGTTTGTATGCCCAGTACACTGAGCATATTGCTTTGTGTGTCCAATACACCGAGCTTATTGCTTTGTGTGCCCAATACACTGAGCATATTGCTTTGTGTGTCCAGTACACCGAGCTTATTGCTTTGTGTGCCCATTACACCGAGGTTATTGCTTTGTGTGTCCAATACACTGAGCTTATTGCTTTGTGTGCCCAATGAGGTGAGCTTATCGCTTTGTATGTTTAATACACTGAGCTTATTGCTTTGTGTGTTTCAATACACCAAGCTTATTGCTTTGTGTGTCCATTACACTGAGCTTCTTACTTTGTGTGCCCAATGATACACTGGGATTATTACTTTGCGTATGTTCCATACACTAACTTACCAGTTGCTTTGTGCAGTGATGATGTTGTTTTATGTTTGTTCCATACTCTTAGCCTTTTCCGTTTGCATTGTAGTTTTAACCGTCTGGACCTTCCGCCGTATGACTCTTACCATGAGCTGAGGAAGCGACTGATGATGGCCATAGAGAACACACAGGGCTTTGAAGGGGTGGATTGATGACAAGGGATGTCACTCAGAACTGGTCAACCCTCATTTGCAGGTCAAGTGGGGGCCCCACTAGACCCCTCTACAAACTGTACCAAACAGACAGTGTACACCTTGAGCTTGACACATCAACACCCAATGTTTGGGTGGTCCATAGAAGCCCATTTTACTATGATGAGATGGCAAGGTTCAATACCTTATTGTATCGATTCATTTTTACAGAATCAAAGCTGGTGTCTGGATTGGATTGTTAGGAAGTATGTTTATGTCTGTCCCCCCCCCCCCCCCCAACTTCCTAATGTTCAAATTCCATGCTGATATCTACGATAACATATACAAATGTATGTATGTTTATACGTCTCTTAATTGACCAGCCTATTCTACATGGACATTGTATATCCATACAACCATCTTAATGTTCTCATGGTGTATTTATTTACTTTTATCCCAGAGAAAGATATTTATAGAGCCCTGTTTGCAGTAAATATTGTGTTGTATGATTATTTTTCTTTTTTTTTTTTTTTTATGTGTAGAATTTTATTTTACAATTATAATTATAGTTGACCACAAGCAACTTATCGTAGATACATGACTGTATCATTCTGGGCTACATTTTAGAGACATTTTATTTTCACTCCGGCCATGTTTACAGCGCCCTTAGTAAGAAGTGTATGCAATAAATCCATATGCTTTAACCCTGCTCTCACTGACTTCTCTGTGAAGACATTTATTCAGAATTCATAGCCACCCCCTTTCTTCAAACATAACGTTAAACAAAATTCAATGAAAGTATCAAGTATTAAATGATAACATATATATTAGTGCAGTCCACAATGTTTTTTTTTTTTCAGATACAGTTATTAGTTTTAATATGGTGTGAAAGTGTAGTTTTCAAATGTATTTGAATTAACAAGGAAGTATGTGCTGTATGTTCCCAGAAACCTGATCTTGGTCATTTCAGTGGAAACTACAGCTTTAAACAGAAGTAAAATAAATGAATAAACAGTAGTCATGGCAACTATAAAGGTTTAACGAGCCACTGCCAGTTTTTAAGAATCTTGTTTCTGTCATCAAAGCTTTGGCAACTGTCCAGTGGAGTGGGCCCTGTGTGGATCTAAATCTTACCTTTTTATGCTGCTTCAGATATCGCTAAATCAGAGACAAAATCAAATCCACGGCTTAATTGACAGTCCTACAGGCAACTTTTTGACTGCTTTTGTTGGCAGTTCCTACGTATGGTTGCAGTAGCATACTGGTACAAATTTCTCAGCATGAAGGACTTACTAAATCTACTGTTCAACATTTTAGAATTGTTGCAATTAAACCATTACAATAGTAAGAGGATGATTTGCTTTGTTGGCGTTTTGAACAGCTATATAAATGTTAATTAGTATTTTAGATCCAGGGCGCAATAATAGTATTACATTATTGTCACATTCCAAGATATCAAGAGTTTTGAATAATGGCGAACTTTTTATGTGTGGCCTTTGTTGCAAGCTCATGGAAGTATCATTTTGATTAAAATGAAGTCATGGGAATAGCCACTGATTTTTGAGTATATTTGACCTAAAATTTTGCACATCAATTAAGTTACTCATTTTGCCTGATTCCAGTCCAGTTGATATTTGACAGACGTTTTGAGGTTTGTTTGATAGGTAGCATTAAGCTTCGGCACTAAAATAATACTTTATATGCTCCCGAAAAATGTACTTTTTGGGCGGACAAGTTTTTTTAGATAAATACAGTAATTCTGTGATTCATTTGTCAAGTAAATAGAGATTGGTGAACATCTTGTGTACCGATATGTAAAGTATATGTATGCAAATCAGACCATGTACCCAGTGATAGAGGAGCGTGGTACCTTGACCAGCATTTAAAACAACTTGGACAATCCAGAGTAAGGATGAATGACTAAGGGCTTTTTCCACAAGAGAGAAATCAGATGTTTAATTCTGATGTGTAAGGAATTCATGTAGTCCATGACCCCATGGTGTCAAATCATGATTTGTCTTTGTCTATCATTTGTCAGCTATCCTCAGTGTCAACTTTGGTTCAGAAAAGGAAGACTTTTCAAAGTGCAAATGTTGTGTGGATTGACATAAAAACAAGACGCACTTCAGCTTGATGGATAATTGAAAAAGTACAAATTTTGGTATGATTCAGAAACAGTTTACAGGAAGAGATTGACATGATGTGTATTGGAGTGTTTGCTTAAACAAGGTGAATACCATTGAAAGATGGGATAGGAAAGACAATGCTGTTGTAAACTTCATAAATCATTGTTAATTTTTTAAACATAATGCTGTTAATAGGCATGCTGGCTGGAATTCCCATTTTACCCCTCTCTGTGATGCACATTATGTAACCCTCGCACAAAAAGAGTCAAAATGTGATTGATAGGTCAGGTTCAAACAACCTTCAAACAAAGTCACTTGTCATTTTATAGGCGTCTCATGTAGATGATTTGAACATTTTATTATCAGTGTCTGTGTTGTTTTTGTTAAATACAATTTGAAAGCTGTGTGATATTTCGGGCATTATTGTCATTGTACAAATGTTTTAATGAGTGTGCCAGTCTATCTCCTCCCCCACCCCCTCCCACCATACATGCCGTCTTAGGCAGTATCTGACAATGCATTACTTGTAGGTTATCCAAAGATGTCCATCCATATCCATGCATATTAAGAGAGGGGAGCTGTCTGTAAAAAGGCACTATTTTGTACATTTGCTGATCGTGCTAGTTCACACAGGTAAAGGTAACCAACAAGACAAATAAGTTCAGGTACAAGCTTAGTAACGATTTACTAAATCTTCAGCTTGATGCTTTAAAATCATGGTCATGTCTATGTTTTTATTTGTCTTGTTTTTTTCTCAAATTGAACACGTTCCAGTGTTGCCCAGTCACCCTTCTTTTTTCAGTACTGCGTGTCTTTGATAACGGTGTTTGCTTTCCGTGTTGTAAGTAGATGAATAGCATTGTACAGATGATATAAAAATTGTGTAAATTGTATATATACATACATGTAAATGTAAATTAGTCTCTGTTGTAAATTTATGTATTTAGTTAGTTTATTTTTGTTTTTTTTTTAATTTTTTGTCTTTTTGGTCCAATTAGAATTGTGAATCATATTGTTAATTGTTGGTCTTCCATTTGTTTCTGTTACACTCTGGTGACCTTGTGATGTTTGCTTTACTTCCTTGTGATATACATGTGGGTCTCCTCTACCCACCCCTATTTCCAAGCAATGTATGAATAAATTAGTCGATCTTCTGAAGTATGCGTGATGCCCGTGTTCTTGTTATCACAAATAAATGCATGTAATTTCACATTGCAAGGCGTGAGTGATTTGTAGCCTATGGTTATTCTAGCTTACATACATGATGATGTGCACTAGTTTATAATACAATCTGTGTAAGATATTCACTCTGCTTGAATATTTGCTTCAGAATGCTATTTATTATGTTGAGAGTACTGTCTGATTGCCAAACTTTTAATTATTAAGTGTGTGTAACAACGGATCAGATGTTTTTGACTCTAATTAGACTCTGTAAGCCTGTATCTGTACCGGTACTGTACCAACGTTATAGCGCCAACGTGACAGCCGCTGGCATTTTATGTTTGCATACCAATAATTCTTAATTGTATTTAACCTTGGATGTTTTTCGATGTTTGAGAGATGTTTCTACCTGCATGTTCCTCAGATTATGTGCAAATTGAATGAGGTAAAACCTGAATCTGGAATGTTTGTAGTCATTGATGAGGACTGAACATCAGTTCCTCTTCCTCGTCATCATATGGCTGAAAAATTGTTCAGTGCGATGTAAAACCCCAAACATATATGAACATCAATACAACTTACTCAAAACAATACAGCTTATTCAATACAATACGGCTTATTGAATTGATCTGATTTGGTAAGCAGAAGCACTAGTACATTTAAGAAGTGTAATTTGGATATTTATGTTGTAGTATAAATGTGTTATCCTCATTTCTTATAAACTGAAGTGTAATCTGACGTTCACATCCACATATTCAGAGTTTAAAAAAAAATTTATTATTTTTTTTTTTTTATCTGGTTGTTTTATCATTTGCTCAGTGGTTTTGCCATGTTTTGTGTTACAAGTGCTAAATGTTTAAGCAATACAGTTATATGTATACTGGAGCTACAGTCATTCATAAGAACACTAAAGTGATGTTTTCTCAACCAGTTATTGGCCAGCCAAATAGGCCAATCAGATGTGTAGAGATGTATCAGTTGATATGCTAAATCGTCATGAATAACTGAAAATGCTGGTTGATTTTGGTGATGTATTTGGTTGATTGAGATGTATCAGTTGATACCTTTTTAAATTGTCGTGAACAGCTCAAAATACTGGTTGATTTTGGTGTCAAAACCTTTAGCTTATTCTTAAGATTTGCTCTTCAGGGTTAGTTTGAGACGTTTTTTTTGTGTGTTAGTGTGCCATTTTGAGACCTTTAACAATGTTTATATCATTATAGCTCAGGCTTTGACAGCACCAAAATCCACCAATAATCCTGGTGTATCTAGCATGTGTAGATTCCCCAGATATCCGCATTGTACACTGGATAAAACTGGTACTGCGTTGTAGAGTGCTAAACATGTATGTTCATATTCATAGGTGTGCCTGTACGATGAAATACGTTTGTCACTGTATCCACAAATTATTCATGATCGTTTTTGTTTTTTTTTTTATATCCTTACCTGATCAAAGTTTTATCTACTGCACTTTCAAAATGGTTTTTTCCCTTATCAACAATACCCATTTAATCTATTATTAAATGTTACCATTTTTATGCAAATAACTGCCCTGGCTGTATGGGCAGAATATTTTGTACATTGATGTGGAAATAAATTGAACTAATGCTACTAAAATTGCTTGGTGTGTTTCTTCTAGTAGGCAGTTCTAGTATCTGTTTATACTATGGTTAATAATATTGTGTATGAATGAAATCTTACTTTACAGAGGGGGCTACTGTGGCCGGGGGTGGGGGGTGTTGGGTTAGCATGCCAGGGTGGCGCAATGTCCCAGGAAACTTCCACCTATACAGTCTATGTGAGTTAAAGTCTAGCTCATGCTGGCTTCCTCTCTGGCTGTACGTGGGAAGGTCCGCAGCAACCGACGGATGGTGGTGGGTTTCCCCTGGGCTATTCCCGGTTTCCTCCCACCATAATGCTGGATGCCGTCATATAAGTGAAATATTCCTGAGTATGTCATAAAACACCAATGAAATAATTAATTACTTTATAGAGTGTTTATTTTCTTGTAGTTTAACCTGAAAGACCAGCCCTACTGTACTGTATGGTGCAGCCTCAGTGGAAGGTGATGCCATAGACACCATACACAATGTGGGCCTATTAACTATTAACCTGTCAGTGCATGTGTGTACCAATGCTGAGCTGACCAGGGCATTTTGTTTGTCTGTTACCATATCCTGAGTGTCATGTCAAGAAGTACCAAGAATGACAAATGTCAATGTGACATAAAAATGTCGGACAAACTGCCAATGTTGATCATTGCTTAATATCCATGTCAAGGAGACAAATTTGCTGAAGATCAGCCCATTGCATATAGTTTAGCAGAGATGATGCAGGTAAGGTTAGCTGTTATTTCTTGCCCATTTTGTTGGTATTTAGCATGGTTTTCAACTTAGGTCCTATTGTGACTTTGTTGTTTAAACCCATACTTAAGTATGGTAATATCAATGTAATGGGTGGAAAAAAAAAAAAGAGGTGGGAAAAAAAAATTAAAAGTATTTTTCCCTGATTTTAACATTACTCTAATAATGTTGTTCCTCTTAAAATCCCTACCTTTTTCATTAGCCAGAATAAATGACAAAGAATTAACTATTGACCAACCCTATTATTTCTGATAGTGTTGGGTTACGCCCAATTAAGAATTTTTTAATAATGGCCATACTATCTTTCCCACATGACCTTTTCATATTCATAAAAGGTAAGTGGTCTTCGACGAATGTTAGTCTATGCGAGGGGAAGTCATCAACTGCCCGTCTCACCTGATGTGACCTAGCACTTGAAAGACAAGCGCCAACCACTTGGCCATGAGGGGCCTCTGTGGCCGAGGGAATTAGCACGCAAGCGTGGCGCAATGACCAAGGAGCCTTTCACCAATGTGGTCGCTGTAAGTTTAAGTCCAGCTCATGCTGGCTTCCTCTCTGGCCACAAGTGGGAAGGAGTGCCAGGAACATGCAGATGGTCGTGGGTTCCCCCACCCCACAAGGCTCTGCCCGGTTTCCTCCCACTCTCCTCACATCACAAGCTTGTCGTCTATAGTCACAAGACTTGACATACAGTTCATGTAAACCCCATGCAACGTTTATTTGTTTCAAAAGCATAGGACACATGAAAACTAGTCTAATTACACGCAAATCTCGTCCTGAATAGAGATGTCATCTTGCATGAATGAATGTTAAAAAAGTGAAACTTGTTTTCCATCAGTGGTCTGAATTTGTCAGAAATGACGTCATTGACAAACGGACTGGCAATGCAGGAGCAGCTTAGCGTTCCCAATTCGGGTTCTTCCTCACTCGCTGATGTTAATCAGTGTACCGGAAGAATATTTCACTTATACAGACCGCAGTTTACTTCTAAAAACGCACATTTTCAACAAGAGAGTGAAGAGAGGTAATTCAGTGTGGCCCTACCAATAAGCTTGTTGACAGCAAGTTACCGAACTGTAAATCTTTGATATCACATACTAAATAATCAATAAGCTTGTAGACAGCAAGTTACCGAACTGTAAAGCTTTAATATCACATACTAAAGCAACCGTAACACTACAACTATGATGTACATGTATCAACACACGATTTGAAATCTTTTTATCTCCTAATTTCAGTACTGGTAATGAGTATTTCTGAATGAATCGCCTCACATGCATGGAACAGTAAAATAAAAGTTTTCAGTGTGCTGGCTTCCAATACCACCCAGCAGTAGTGTTCAGCGGACTCAACGGCGACCACTACCTTCACACAAATTATTCATTGCACATTAATAGAATACCATGTAACATTAAAAAGAATATGGCTTGGTAACTTCATGTCTCAGATGGGAGTGGTAGACCCTTCAAGTCAAAGAGTTCAGCTTGCCCAAGCCTCAGCTTTTAGGAGACTGGATGTATTACAAAGCGAAAAACAAACTGGTTTTTAATTCCTGGAGATTACATGAATGATGTAAATTATTACAACTGTATATCTTACCAGGTGCTAATCCAGGTGTTGGAAGGATAGCATTTTTGGATTCCAAAAGGCACTCTAGGAGGCTGAATTGGTTAAATTAAGTCAACTCTTTCAGTGAAAATTACCAAGGGTATCGGCTAAACGCTCCCTGCTACTAACCATATATTAGTCCATCTCTAAGGAGATCTTAACAGTGAATCAGTGTTACAGTGAATTTTAAAATAACATACTGAGTACATCGAGATGGGCTAAACATATATTCACAACTGTCGTAAAAAGATTCCATATTTCAGAGAGTGCAAGCTGGGACAGAGGGATATGAAGGTCAGACAGGGGTATATGAAGCTATCTACCCATCTTAATCCCATGTACAACAAACATGTATAAAAAGAAACAAAGAGAAGAACACATCAGCTTCAAGCAGCATCTGCTTTATTTAGCGCACAGAAAAATGTCATAAATAATGTGGTGCTAATAGCTTTATAAAGCTATGTACAGGCATACATGTATTTCTCTAAAGCATCTAACAAATATTTCTACAGGTATACATGGCCTAGATGTAGGCATGTGTGCACAGAGAAGTTTTAACGTAACCATATGAGGTCTTTATATAAATAAGGGTGAACCAGAGATTTGACTAGGTGATGACTGGCATAAGCAAGGGATGTGATGGGTTAGCAAACCAAATGAGCTGCAGTTAACATAGCTTAAACATAATCATGTACATGTAACAGGTACTGATGACTGACAACACTGTTTCCTGAGCACCATGGATAAGTTACCCTTTGTCACCACTGTACAGTTATAATTAACAACTCACACGAATAACGTTTTACACCAAGTTTTCCTGGATGTTGTATTTCTGGGACAAGTGAAATATTTTTTCTGGGACAAATCTGTAATATTTAATGTATTTGATCATGCAGATCAAAAAAAAAGATAAACTTTGGATACAAGTATATAGGTGTGTGTGTATATACAATTACCAGTATCACCACTAACATTCAATCTACGCAAAATTTCAGGATAAGAGTGGCCATCCTGTAGCCTGTTGTTTGAAATAAATTACCCAAAACTGGATCCTGCCAGACACACATCAGAATTCTTTGTCAAAGCTAAGTACTGTTATTAATATTCATGGAATATTTCATTTGAGAAACTGTTTCCATAATTCCAGCTTTGGGATAGAGTTTTGAGGGTACGCCCCTGAGCCTTTCATATATGTGCAAGAGGTATTGTATACAATTTACTTCAGATTTGATTCTGAACAAATAAAATTAAAAGGTGTCAAAAAAATTCAACCGCAAACTAACGTTCACAGTGACTAGTCATGGCGATAGAAATTTGTACAAATTGATTCTGTAGTACATTTCAAACATGAATTTAACCACACAACTCCTGTATGGATTGTACACATAGTGTAGCAGGTGGCAGTCCGCAATGATAACACATGTACCCCAGGCCGAAGAGTACGCCTTGTTTTATTACAATATCCAAAGCACATACTTTGAAGAGATGAGATGTCATCGTGTCAATGACGAAAGATGATCATATATCAGGGCATAAATTACTGATGTTCACAAACAAGATCAATCACACATTGAACTTGCCTCCATGATTGATACTTTGGTCAGCAAACACCACACAGAACTTCCTCCAGTCTAACACTCCATAAACACTTTTCTGAATTTCAATAACTGACACGGAAAGACAAATTAATACTCTCAGGATTTCCAGCCTATATTGCTTTGTGCCAGTGACCTAGGTGGAATCATGTCCAGTAAGTACTGGCGCTGAAGGTCCGAGTGTTTGAACGGTATCTGGTAGTGGAATGGACTGCGGGGATTAAAGGGGGGAATCCCCATGGGCTGGCTAGCGCGCAGGTGGGCTTGATGAGCTTGGTGGGCTTGGTGGGCCTGCAAAAAGTTTTGGTGGTGGCGCAGCTGCTCGGCTGCAGCTGCTGCGACATGCGCCGAGGACTTATACGAGGGGGCAGTCAGATTGACAGCAGTGGTAGCAGATGATGGGGTGGCAGGAGCAGTTGTCACTGTCCCTCCGCCCTGAGACTGCATGCGCTCAATCTCTTGCTCCTGCTGCAGGGCTTTCACAAAAGCACTTTTTAAGCGATTGGTGTGTTCCTGTTTCAAGGCCTTCTTTTGATTCGTTGTCACGCACATTTCACATATGACGTTCTTGGAGCCAGGTTTCTCACGCTTCCACACGGGAGTAAAGTCTGTGTCACACTGTATACAGGTGAAGGGAGTACAGACCAGCTTTTCATCCGGGCTCTTCTCGCCGCGCGCAATCAGGTCTGCATCTGTGATATAGTTCACCACTTCCTCCAACCCTACAAGCATAATGAATTCGTTACTCAGCAGACTGGGGATAAAGTTCATCTCAGGGGGTGGGGGTTTGGGTGGTGGGATCTGCAGCAGTGTTTTCTCCAGTTGTTTACGCAGGGCCAGCTTGGCTGCGGCCTGTCTTTGGGCAGGAGTTTGTGTCTCTTGCTGATGCTGTTGAGCCATCTGCTGAGAATGAACCTGAGCCTGCTGGTGTAGCTGACCCCGAAAGCCCGGCATAATGTTGGGTGGTGCAGCCCCAGGAGGTAGCCCACCCCGCAAGCCTGTGGGCTGCACCATGTGGCTGCCCATCCGTGGGGCCATGACCAGGGGTGGAGGACCCTGCATCTGACCACGCATGTGGTGTAACTGTTGGCCCCTCATCATGTGGGCCGAGGCTATAGGCTGGCTATTCTGGGGTTTACTGCTCATTCCACATTGGCCACCTCGAATCAGTGGAGGAGGTTGACCGGCGTGGGCCTTCATCGGAGCTGCCTTAGAATTGGATGTAAAATTGCTGTGGTCCTGTAATTGTTGACTTGCTTGACTCTGGCGCATCTTTTTTAACAGCACAAGTTTTGCTTCTTCATTTCGCAGCTCAGACTGCAGCTTTTTCACTAGCTTCACACGCACCTTTAATTCTTCGGGGCTTAATTCTGGTGTGATGCCATTCGAAATACCATTCATCCTGCTGTCATCGTCAGACGAATCGTCAGACAAAGTGATAATATCTGACGGAGCAGAAGACTTGGTGCTCAAATCCATCGGCAGGTCTGTGTTTATATTCTCCTTCTCACTGTCATCAGACTTATTAGCTGAATCATCGTCGTCTAGTTTACCATTCACAGCAACAGTCTTGCTCACATCACTAGTTTTATCAGACCTTTCTCTTGCAGTATTTTCTACACCGTTAATTTCATCAGTCTTCATCTGACCTTCAGTGCTTCTCTTCTCTGTCACATCTGTAGTTGCAGATGTATCAGACGGTTCAGTTTCCATGGCTGTTTCTTCCTGCTTTCCTGATGATTCCTTCTCCTGCTTTGTGTTCTCAGCTTCTGCTCCAGTCACAGACTTGGAATCTTTCTTCTCCCTCGCCCCAGACTGTCCACTTGTTTTCCCACCCTCTGCTGCCGTCTCATCTGCTGTTGCAGTCTCATCCTCTGTGGGTGTCTCATCTGCCGTGGCCATTTCATCCTGCGTGGTCATCTCGTCCACTGTGGGTTTCTCATCTGCCGTGGCCATCTCATCCTGCGTGGTCATCTCATCCACTATGGGTGTCTCACCCTTTGCCTCAGCTGTCGAGGACTTCTCACCATCTCCTGCTTCAGTACTGCCAACCTCTTCTTCTCTCTTTGTTTTGATTCTGTAAAACAGAAAAAAAAAACAATGGTCAACCTGAAGTACGCACTTCAAAAAGAGGTATCCGGTGTTTAAAAAAAAAAAACAATCATGTTACATAGCTCAAGAACACTGTACTTAATGTAAATTTATTATATTCACCATATTCTGAGAAAACATACAGGAATGTTAATTTGCCTTACTCTGAATGATGTCAAAAAAAAAAAAGAAACAAATAAACGGAAATGATGAGAAGCATATGGTTAGAACAGAAAATAAAATTCACGTGGTTTTAAGTAAGGCAGATCTAACAAATGAGACTCTACTCCTAAAGGCTTCCTCCCAAATACTTTTTTAACTGCTCAATCTGTTGGTGTTCAGACATTTGTGGCAGCTGTCGTCAGCTTAAACCTGATAAAAAGCCAGTACACAGGTGCTTTTCCTGACAATACTCAGGATACAGAGACCCTTTGGTATTGTAAAATTATTATGGGGTCATGCACATCTATTAGCATGCAACCCAAAGGTCAGCTCACATCTCAATTTCTGTTAATCTACCAATCCCATAAAGAGCTGAGATACCTTTTCTCTGCTGGCTCTTCTGATATCTCTCCCTCATGTGGTCGCTTTTTGATCTCCTTAATTCTGGAAAACAAAACGTGCTTTAAGTGTTAAGGTGATATTTATGAATTTTTTGAAGTAATATTACAGAGCAATGCTCATATGTAGTAGAACAAACCACTGTACTTCCACAATTTGAACAGGACCACAACTCAGCAATTTAACTTAGAGGGAAAAGTTTTCACCCCAATCCCAGTGCACGACCATAAACTTCCTTGAAACTCTTACCCTTCTTTTGAGCTTTCTTTATCCCCCTTCACATCACTACTTTCTTTTGTGTCCTTGGCCTCTTCAGTAGCATCAGTTTCCTCTTTGTCGCCACTCCTGTCTTCAATCTTGGTTGCGTCCTCGCCATCAACATTATCATCCTCATTACATTCCCCGTTCTCCACTGTCTCAGAGTCTTGTACTTCACTGTCTAGAGCTGCGGAGCTGATGTCCTTCTCTTCTTCCATCTGGCTAGACTCTGTCTCCCCTTCAGCAGCCTCAGTAGCATCCCCACCAGCATTTTCAGGTTCTGAGTTGTCCACTACAGTGCTCTCACTGTTCTCATCCATTTCACTGTCCATTATTCAGGCCTATAATCTGTCAACATTAAATGCAAAATTACTTGACGTCAATATTAAAAAGAAATCTTTTCAAAGCTGAGCACAAGATATGAGGTTTTATGCATACCGTATATCATAGAAATACTTCATGTCAATACTCTCTAATACATTAATCTCAGTTTTCCTGAGAGAGGAGGCAAAACAATCGTTAACTGACAAAATTAGACGTGGAACATACACAATCAGTCCAACTAATATGTGGCCAAAAACGCACACCCTCCTATGGGTATATGCACACTGCATACCATATATAATGAAAACAACATGCATATGTAACAGACTGAACAGAAGGGAATGATTTAGTGTTGTAAATATCTGTAAATACTTGGGCTGCGCTGCCAACTGCAAAAATAAAAGCAATGATCTTGAAGTTTATTCTGTAAGATGGATTGAAAGCTAGAGACCATGTGATCTCCTTAGTAACAAACGGCGTGGGTGAAGAAAACGGTCCTCCCAACGTTATTCCATAAGAAAATGCCTACTTTTGAATCGCTGTCAGCGATCTTGTATGCGTTGGGATTAGCATAATTTTAAGCTTTCCAGATAGTCTGAGTATTTCTGCGGAGATTTCATGATGTTATTTTGTATAACTAGGCCTTACTGGTCGCTAGCGAAGTGGGAAAAAGTGGCATTTTCCCCAATGTTTTAACACTGGTCAGCCAATTATTGTTTTAGACACAAAAGGGTGGTCACACGACATCCAACTTCCGACCCCTCTTACAGAATAATTAGTTTTCCTGTGATTCAGATAAACTGAAAGTCACATTTCAAACCGTGTAAGACACAGATGAAGCTTAAGGCTATACAGGTGCAACATGCCAGCATGCTAACAAATCATCAGCATCCAGTCAACAACTTATTCAACCTGTGCAAATTTACTAGTACAAAAATACTTAAGTTACATCAAAAATTATTATCAAACTGAAATAGTTAATCATATGAAAAAAACAAGGATGTGGACAATTACATAGGCCTACATGTAAGTACCGTAGGTTGAATCAGCCAAACAAATTGTTACATGGAATGAGGTAGCTTTTTGCAACTCCTTATCAGGTCATAATTACTGAAGAAAAAATCATGTCTACACCATACAAATCAACTGAATTAATAAAATAGCACAAAACAAGACAAACCATACATCAATCCTGTCCCTGAAAACCAGAAAAAGATTTACAACTAACATCAATAACATTATCCTCACACTTACAGTAAAACCACGGTGACGACGACCATATCTGTCCCAGTTATGGATATTTAAAATTTCTGATCTCTAATATGATGCAAATACTAAATCCAAGAGTTCTCACTCTAATGGTCTGCACCTTATAAAGCCAACAACTCCTACCGGTACACGTATTTTTGTGCCGAGTAACGAATACGTAACAATGGCGGTTGGGAATCGTGTCAGTTTTCACAACGGCTGTCAAGGAACTTGATTACCTATTCTCAGACATTCGAGTTTCAAACGGCCTCAATTGTTACCAACATTAGTTGTATGTTCATATAGTTACAGCTTCACAGAATTAGAAGCTCAAAAGATCTGTAGATATACGCTGATTACCCCCTGAAGTCAGTTATGTTTCCAAATCCGTGCTCACAAGTACAACAACAACACCGTCAAACTGTGCGCCTAACCTCTGGACAAGTGCTCTCGCCTATTTACACACATCAGCAGAGGTACTAATCACCTCTTAATTTCCCCCAACTTCACTTTCAACAAGAACATAATTTCAATATTTTCATAATGTACGTTCGTACTGAAAAAAGTTCACATTCTCCTTACATAATGAAAATGTAATGCCTTGGTCTGATGGGTCGATTAAATTCGTCCACTTCCTCTACCTCATTGTCTCACCATCCTTGAAAATTTCCCCAAAATGGCTGAACTGGTTTGGGGGTTACCCTTTGCTAAGGCATGGAGCAAACAAACAAATTGTTTACAGATAAACAACGGATCAAATGTGATTGGATTGACTAGTCACGTGACCATAGGCAAAAGAAACAAATCTCCTTTGCGTCTGCCGCAGATCATGCCCCAGTGACCAGTGTTACTAAAAATAGCATCACCAGTAGCACCGGGCTGTCATACAACGCTTGAGTCTCAGCGCCTAATTGATGAAAGTGATCAGCTTACTCGTGCAACTATCGCTCTAATCAAACACTAATTTTGCAGAAAAAGACAAAAAAGTCTCTGACATCATCAAAAACCCCAAAATGTCAAGTCAACTGGCAGAAGACATGTCACGTGACCTGCCTTTTTTATTGGCAATCGCATCAGCCTGCTGCAGCGTTGATATCACTTGACACATGGGAACACTGAGCTCCAAGGCGACACATGTTACCCAGCTGTTCCAAACAGCCATAGTCTTTGCGGTTTCTGGGCACACGTTAAAAAAATGTAATATTAATAATATTTAATTGAAGAATATAATCGAAAGATTTGAATGAACCCCATATTAGTGCAAGCCACCAGTGTCGCTCATATTACCAAATACCTACCTAAGTGTTGCCATGGGTACGCGAGCGCTGTTGATACGGTGTATAAGTGCCTCAGCCTGTATACGCAAAGCATGTTTGGTCGTGAGAAAATATCATGTAATAGACATGACAGTATTTTCACATCCTACAAAATAACGGATTCCACTCTCTTTGAATTACGCATATGCCCTATTGGATCTTGTTATTTTTGGTCCCACAAATATACTGGTTACATTTGCCGCAAATAAAGATTGTAGAATTGTTCAACCGAAGGTAGGAAATGTCTGTTTCAAACTTTTGCATTTATGGGTTTGCTGCACATTAGCTATAATACCCTACACACCAAAACGCACATAGTGGTCTCCACCTTTAACTATCGCACGATGCTTTCCTACTATACATAATATATACAACTTTGGTACAAACATGCATTGACAATGTTTTCACAACATTATACGCATTATACGCGTAAGCTGACGACAGTTCATTCTTCAATCCCCTTCACTCTGTGTCGTAGGAAATGTTGCGCAAATTTATATTTACGTAAATACCAGCAAAGTGAATGGAATACATAGGGTTACATACTCTCTCTACGACAGACCCCTACAACTTGATGGTATGCTAATACGGATGGCACATTCATTACTATGTGTTACGTAATACAAATTGTGTGGAGAGCAACTTCTGTAAGATCACAATAGATTCTGTAAGCATGGATAGCAACCACATATATTCTGTTTGTAAGATCATAATGGATTCTGTAGGCTTATATGCATGGATAGCAACTACATATATTCTGTGTGTAAGATCATAATGACTTCTGTAGGCCTATATGCATGGATAGCAACTACATATATTCTGTGTATAGGTAGCAACTTCATTTATTCTGTGTGTAAGGTCATAATGCATTCTGTCTATGGGTAGCAACCTCATTCATTTTGTGTGTAAGGTCTAAATGAATTCTGTGTATGGGTAGCAACTTCATTTATTCTGTGTGTGAGGTCATAATGCATTCTGTCTATGAGTAGCAACTTCATTCCTTCTGTGTGTAAGGTCATAATGCATTCTGTCTATGGGTAGCAACTTCATCCATTCTGTGTGTAAGGTCATAATGCATTCTGTCTATGGGTAGCAACTTCATTTATTCTGTGCGTAAGGTCATAATGCATTCTGTCTATGGGTAGCAACTTCATCCATTCTGTGCGTAAGGTCATAATGCATTCTGTCTATGGGTAGCAACTTCATCCATTCTGTGCGTGTGGTCATAATGCATTCTGTCTATGGGTAGCAGCTTCATTCCTTCTGTGCGTAAGGTCATAATGCATTCTGTCTATGGGTAGCAACTTCATTTATTCTGTGTGTAAGGTCATAATGCATTCTGTCTATGGGTAGCAACTTCATTTATTCTGTGCGTAAGGTCATAATGCATTCTGTCTATGGGTAGCAACTTCATCCATTCTGTGTGTAAGGTCATTATGCATTCTGTCTATGGGTAGCAACTTCATCCATTCTGTGCGTGAGGTCATAATGCATTCTGTCTATGGGTAGCAACTTCATCCATTCTGTGTGTAAGGTCATAATGCATTCTGTCTATGGGTAGCAACTTCATTTATTCAGTGTGTAAGGTCATAATGCATTCTGTCTATGGGTAGCAACTTCATTTATTCTGTGTGTAGGGTCATAATGCATTCTGTCTATGGGTAGCAACTTCATCCATTCTGTGTGTAAGGTCATAATGCATTCTGTGCATGGGTAGCAGATTCATTCATTCTGTGTGTAGGATCATAATGAATTCTATACACGGACGACAACTTCATTTATTCTGTGTGTAGGGTCATAATGGATTTTGTATGTGGGTAGCAACTTCATTCGTTCTTTATGTAAGGTCATAAAGGATTCTATATGGATAGCAACTTTAAATAAAGGTGTTATCTATAGACTCGGGCAGGCCTAACATTTTTTCATTTCTTTCCATTGTCCAAATTCAAAATTCCACTTAGACATGTCATAAGATCAAGGAGAACCGTATGTGTCTGCTATCTCAAAGTCTAAGTGTGACTCAAACAAGTCATTGTGTATCTTGTCTTGCAAATATAAGTACATATCATTTCAACTCCTGAACACCCGTCAAACAAGCCATGACATATGCATTGTCTTGAGAAACACATAACGGATCAACTGAAGGTGATATATCTATCTCAAATGACGGTTTCATCCGTATATAGAATCAACGAGAAGTATCTTTTATCACAACGTCTAGATAATTCAAAGTCATGGTATTTAACTTTTCTTGAAAATGTATATACGCATTCAGTTAATTTTTGCATATGGCTTACTGGTCACTGTTGTTTACAATCAGTAGCAGCAACATTTTCACTTATGTGTTGTCTTTTCAACTGTATTCAGGTGAATATGCATGGGCAGAGACTCAAAGTCCTGTCACGTGGCAAATATTAGGATAACATGTATGATGGAAAGTTTCTGCAATGTGTTCACTGTACAAGTAATAACACATGCGATGAGCTCATTGGCACTTAATTGTGCAAATGTGAAGAAGATCTTTAGACTTATCACTTCTACATAACTGTTACCAAACCTGTTGCTGACTTAGCTTGTGGTTGTACCATAAAACCAAATATCTGAGCGTTAAAATATGGTAACTGCGATTTTAGGTCGATAGAATGCATTGTGCCCCTCCCATCTCTCCAAGAAAATATACAGAGAGCATATATATATAAGCCATATACAAATAAGCCACGTATATACATGCGGTGCAAGCCAGGACACGACATGTGGGTTCAATCCCGTTATTAGGCAGGTGATTTTTAGATTTGACTGCTCTTCTTTATTGGGCCTTAGCGGTCAACTTGCTTATACATTCTTTAAATTCTTTTCTATAAATATGACGCGCAAGTCTGTGAATGTTCACATAGGCCTTTTTCCCCACCCATAAAACTCCTTTTCTTTTACCTGTATGCGGCATTGGTTGATGCTTGAATGTATTTCACGTGAGCACATATTCATGCGTGTTTAATTTTTTTTAATCGCCAACATGCAGCGATAACATGCATGCATAAAGGCCTTTATACTTTGAACCTGTATGGATGGTGTTCTAATGCATGATTAAACAGGGTATCGCTCGATCTCCACCTGTCTGAAATGTTGAACGGCAAGAAATATATAATACATACATGCAATCGCCTTTGAGCTTTCGTCTTCCGAGTTGTGCAAGTGTATGCAGAAATCAGTATGGAACGGTAAATAACGAAAGCCTCTAAAAGTCCTATCCTCGGTTTTACACACAGGGATCAACGATTCCGGGGGATATACGTGAGAGTCCAAGGATTGGATCACCCCATATCAAGAATTTACTGCGCCGTTTCCGCCCACTGTGTATACTTTTCTTATCGCCGTGCTCATCTGAAGCGCTAACTTGCATTTAACACCTTCAAAAGGCCTTCGTCAGTGACGCTGTAACTCATCACAAGTCTAAAACACTCAAGCAGCGAGGCACATGTACAAATTGGTTATATGTTTTTTTTGTTTTGTTTTTTTTTTTTTTTTTTATATGGCAAATGACCGACACAACTGAAACCTATTCAAAATATGAACAGCAATTGTTGTGTTATGTGCATGCCTCCTTGTTGTAGGACGGATTTCCAGCCTTTCCCCCCTCTTTTATCTGGTTCTGCTTCACTGAGACGACTTACCGAGGGCAAGTAAGTCGCCCCACCCGAGCATTATACCGATACGGGTCAACCAGCCGCATTATCCCCTGAATGCTGAACGCCAAGCGATATATATATATATATGCCCAAAGTTTACAAAGTATATATATATATACATCACCTGTTTGATTATACCTATTATATATACCTATTATATATATATATATATGCCCAAAGTTTACAAAGTATATATATTTATACATCACCTGTTTGATTATACCTATTATACAGACATTATATAGGCAATGCCCGTGAGCCTGCATGTGGTAAAATATTGTAAGTGACATGAAACCTTATAACACGTTTGATTTAAAATATCCTTGAATGGTTTACAATGTTTATTATCCACGATGAGCTTATACTTGCCGAATAAATTAAGTTGCCATTCATGTATAGAATCCATTATGACTTTACACAAAAAATACATGAAGTTGGCATCCATCCAAATATGTTATAGTTTATAAATAGATTCACTAAAGAGTTTCTATTATGTCGTTTTTGCTGCCAGCTTGAACCATACATGCATATACATTTTGACACTGCATATATGTATACTTGAGTGTATTTTATGTGGATGATCTTACTGTTTTGGTTCCAAATATGATTCAGAAATACATGGCACGTCTTGTTTCCTCTGTGTACATGCTATATACTAAGGAAAGATATAGTTGTGTATGAACATATCGTGCGACCTTTGTCTAATATATTGGCAAAAAAAAAAATAAGAAAAAAAA
The DNA here is from genome assembly GCF_032854445.1 of Liolophura sinensis. Taxonomy (NCBI): domain Eukaryota; kingdom Metazoa; phylum Mollusca; class Polyplacophora; order Chitonida; family Chitonidae; genus Liolophura; species Liolophura sinensis. Next base: position 19,557,342 of record NC_088302.1, read on the forward strand.
AGCGATCGTAAGCTCAAGGAAGGCCTAAGAGATTTGCCCAACAAAAGGATTTATTTGATTTATTTATTTGATTGTTTCTTTACGCCGTGCTCAATATTTCACTTATACGATGGCGGCCAGCATTGTGTAGGGAGGGAACCGGACCCAACTAGATACATGAGTGGATCTGCATGTAGACCACTGTACAGCTGCATACTCGATCTGGAAATTGTACTACAAAATTGTCTCATGCAAGACAAGCTGTACTCTCAACCAATACATATATAAACATATATATGCAGATGGATATTATTCATTTATCTAATTGGTGTTTTACGCCGCAGGTGAATATTATTCATTTATCTGATTGGTGTTTTACGCCGCAGGTGAATATTATTCATTTATCTGATTGGTGTTTTACGCCGCAGATGAATATTATTCATTTACCTAATTGGTGTTTTACGCCGCAGGTGAATATTACTCTATTTATCTAATTGGTGTTTTACGCCGCAGGTGAATATTAAACCCACATGTATATACACACATTTTACTCACATTTTTGTCTTGAACTTAACTATATTGGCATGCATGAGTCTGTGAAAGCTTGCATTTAATTATTTGGGTGGTCCGTAAGTCTATATGTATATATGACCTGGTTCCGACATCTGCCCTATACAGTTGTACGCCAGTTTCAAAGTATTAAATTTATGGAAATGTATGGCAAGCGACCATTATCCATGCAATACAAGAAAGTCGACTATTCCAACAAATCTTACTCTGTTGACATACTGGACATCTTATGATTTGGTTTACCGTTGTTTCTGCTACAGGTTATGAATCACCATGGCTGAAAGTCAAAATTGGTTGTGCGATTATCTGATGCATCAATGGTCATTACGACCCCCTTAATTTTACAATATCATATATTTGTGTCCAGGTTACAATAAATGGAATCGCGGTTCAAACATTCATCATGTTCTTTCCAACAGAAGTCTTGTGTCAAATTTGAGCAACACTATCTTGTGTTGAATTAACACTAGATCTCGTTTTGAAAGATCTGAACACAAACTGTGTTGGATGTTATACACAATCCTACACAAGTGATATTAATACGCATAACTTACCGCACTTTGATTCTCAACGCAAGTTTTTATTTTTTTATTCTCTAACACAAACACGTGTACTTGTCTTTTTAGTGTGTAATTTTCAAGATTACACAACATACGGTCAAATCACATCAGTAGCAACATTGTATTGGTTGGCAATAAAAATCTCCATCTTATCAAATTAAAAAGGAAACTCTCAAAATCGAAGCATAACTAGATGGTTGAATTCTAAAGTGGGCTGAGTGTACCATACTATCAGTGTTTCGGAACTCTTTAATGTAACAAGAAGTTTTTTCTCCACTCTAAACATAACACTGAATGTTGGGATTACTCTTTTTACACATAAGTAAAAGATCTCTGATATAATGATTTCAAAAATTTCTCCAACCCGTGAACATAAGGAAGAAAAGTGATGTGACGTCAGAGTTTTCAAACACCGTCGGTATAGCCTCCCATAAAACCAACCATACACAATTTAAACATTTGAATGCCTTAAACAGTCTTCACAATATCTAACAAGATAAATTAATATACTTTTACGCATAGTTTTCAGCTGTCTGTCTGATAAACGTTGTTTCATCTTTCAGCTTTCTTTTACGTTAAGACGTTTTAAAGGTTTTGAAGTGTCCAATTTTTATTCATGAACTTTTACCATCTTTTAAGATTCTTTCCCATCGCTGGTTTAGCACAATAACTGGAGCAATATGTCGAAGAACACCTTTCATGACGTCCCACCCATTCACATAATAATGACACCGGGTCAACCAACACGTGGTCTATCTCTCATGCTGAATGCCAGGCTGTGGAACCACAAAAAATGTCATTTTTTATTTATTAGTTCTTATCGGTACCGGAAGAGAATATAATATTTATACCCTTCGTCCGTTAGTCCACCACCATCCAGTTTTCAGAGCGTTTCATCGAATGAAATGAAAGTTTGTACATGCGATAGATTCACCATTCATAGCTTAAGATAACGTTCCAAGTTTCGGTCGTTTTTGTTCTGTTTTCGGATTTCTTGCTAAACGGTTTGTTGTTTTGAATTCAAACTTAGTGTGCGGTTCAACCACGAAAATTATAGATCAAGTATGAATTTACGCTGTTTTGTTCACCTTCAACGAAAGGGTGGCCGATTTCTCGTTATGGAGGGACACTTTTCTAGCTTTTTTTCCAAAACGGTTAGTCATTCTGATTTAAAACTTGGTTCGTGGTTTCACCTAGACAAGTTAGAGATGAGTGAGTGAGTGTTTGGGGTTTAACGTCGTACATAACCATTTTTTTAGTCATATGACGACGAAGGAATCCTTAGAGTGCACGTGATGTGCCTCCTCGTTGACAGACGGATTTCCACCGCTCTTTTATCTAGTGCTGCTTTACTAAGACGCCTTACCGAAGGCAGGTTAGGCCGCCTGCCCGAGCCATTATACTGATACGGGTCATCCAGTCGTTGCACTATCCCCTTTATGCTGAACGCCAAGCGAGGAAGTTACAACTTCCTCCTTTAAGGTGTGAGTCGGGTTGACCCTGGATCTACCGCTCCCGAAGCGGACCCTCTACCAACTGTGCTATTGGCGCCGATATAGCTAAAGACGAAGCGCGCTCACCTAAGTATATTGTAAAGCTATAAAGTGCACTTAGCCACGTGCTACTTAACACAAAGTACGCTTCATGGTACCGACCAAGTTTGAGTTTTGGGCCATTTGTTCATTTTCAACAAAATAGAGTTGCTCTTGTTCTGTTGTAGACTTTGACATATTGCCATTTTTCAGACGGCTCAAACTCGTCTGGACGTGTGTTAGAAATACATTCAGAATGCTAGTTTATTTGTTGTTTATCGCCCATGCTCAAGAAGTTTTAACTTTTGTGGTTAATTGTATGGGTAGAAAAAAACCTGATCAAACCTCTAACCCTTGACACCCAACCGACAAACTTTCCCACAGATAAATTGGTGGAAGGTAAGAAGTCTCCAGAGAATTTCATGCAAGAGGACATGTTGCCACTATGAAGTGTTCCTCAGAACAGAGGACAGAGTTGTATGGTATGGGGTCACTTTGTATTTCGGACTGCCCCAAGGACTACTACATGATCTTAGACTTAAGTCAAAATTTGAATCATTAAATTTGTGATGTTCCTTTTTGTTATTTTAGCTGAAATTTGTTGTGTAATAACATACCTTGAATTTATGTAGCTAAGCAATATTTTGACTTTGTTACATTAGAAATAACAATTTTAGAGAGATGTGAAATTTTGACTTAAGTCTAAGATAACTTTGTGATCCTGAAGCCTGCATTATATTCCTGTGACCATAATCAGTAACATCAAAGGTATACAATGTGTATCACCATGAATTACCTCAATGCTAAAAATTAGTCCATTTAAACAAAAAGGCAACGGAAAACAAGAATTAAATCATAGTATGTTTACTTCCTGTATTAAAATAGTACATAAAATTCCTTATATTTACAATGTTATCCTTAAGACTACTGTACAATGATACTAAAATGGTGGATGCCTCCAATGGTGACTTCAAAAACACAATGCACAATTTGTATACACACGAATATAAACCATTGCTCATTCAGCTATGGTTAATTGATGTCATACAATAAAAGATGTCCCCTGTTATATCTGAGAAAGCCATATGACATAACAGAAGAGCCCAGATTATTGTACCTATGACAGATACAAATTCCTTCTGTCATTGTCCCCCCCCCCCCCCCCCCCCAAACCCAGCTAGAGCACCTAAGAGTGTCAAAGTTTCCATATCCTGCTGAACTAACCTTTTTCAAGTCATGTTGCGCAGTGTCTCAGTGTAAGTAGCATATTTTCTCTGTCATGGTCACATTTACATGAAGTGCAGTACAAGTTGCTTTTTAACATTACACAATGTACTGTATGTACTGTGATGCAAGATTTTTACACTATGAAGGTGGCACCAGAAGTGCGTGACCATATTAATTTAACACAGATTTACTTCCACAGTTTACTAGGTGCCTAAACAAGGCCAGAAAGCGCACCTGCACCCATGCCCACCTGCAGTAATTTGGTTTGCACTATGACATAACATAACTGTCAAAGTTGCTTTCAAACCCAGTCAAGTACCCAAATCAGATCTAGTAAAAGATACAATTCAGAGACAAACTGTCCAGTTATGGTCATCATGACATACACCAGCCTTCAAAAAAAAAAAAAAACAAAGAAAAACATATATATATTTATGATTCTTTAAAGAACTGGAAAGATATTCTAGTTTAGGATTAAGGACAAAATACCACAAACAGCACTATAAAAGCCAGTTTTATCTTGTTTTGGGTGTGACCAGTGTTGATCTATTGACCATGACTAGCTTGCTACAAGCATGTCTGCCAGAATGGTGGTGACATACAAATACAGGAACAGTTTAAGAACATGCTAAAGCAACAAGCATGCTACACAGAGATCTTTTAACACTTTCAAATACTTTGGAGTGCTGACTTACCGTAAATGACCTAAGATTTCACCCAAAAAGTTAATTTTAGAGGCAAAAAATGGTCATAAAATACTAGTATAACTTATATTGCCAAAAATACCATTTTTCGAGTAGAATATCATTCTGCCTTCCACACAAATCTCAAAACATCTTTCTAAAATCAGCTGAACTTTCAGAATCAGGCAAAATATGTAACTTTGTCAAGGGCAAAATTTTAGATCATTTACAAAAGTGATTTCATCTGACAATTTCTAGAAGTGAAGGATTACTGTGACAATGTATTAACCGATGCGCGTATTCCCTTCCTTGAACTATATACTATATCATACAGACTGAGTAAAACATTCAATGCACTGCACAATCAGGATGTCTTGCTTTAGAGGACAGATTCCTCCCACAAAATCTTCAAAGACATAATAAATATTGTAGCGTCTACGAACTTGAACAAAAAAACTTAACATTGTGTACATTAGACAGTACATATAAACATGTATTGTAAGAAAAAATCTGCTCCCAAATTCTGTAGATGCAGGTTTGAGAGATTTATCTGGGCTCCCACTAACACATGTACCTGTTCCACAGGTACTGTAAATTATAACAGAATCCATTTCCACACTGGAGCCTAATGTATCCTGCACTGGAATTTGCAACAACTGAGCAGATACCACGGAATTACACATTAGTAGCATAAATACATCTAAATGTACAATGATGATAGAAATCAGAACACTGTCCATTCCAGTATGACAGCAGGAAAAAATCTGTGCTAATTAATGCATTTTTCCTCGATTGAGGTTTTGGGCTGATTCATTACATATCTTGATTACATATTATGCACAACTAAGGAAGCTCCAAACAGGGTGGGACAAATCTCCAATCAATGCCCTAACAGGAGAAACAGCAAAGTTATTATTTAGCTTATGGTATAAATTTATTTATTTGACTGTTTCAGACCACACCCAAAGACTTAAGGTACCATATAATTGGTCATGGAAATCACACTCCTAAATAACTTCATGGCGACCATAATCCTACCTTTAAAAATACCAACTGCAGCTCATCACCAGCCATTAAGATATTAATTATTTACATGTCCCAGCAAATTTATCATAGGTTTCTTAATGAAATTATGATACAAAGTAGGACTAACTTGACAATGCATTTATTTATTTATTTGATTGGTATTTTATGCCTTACTCAAGAATATTTCACTTATACAACGGCAGCCAGCATTATGGTGGGAGGAAACCGGGCAGAGTCTGGTGGAAAACCACGACCATCCGCAGGTTGAGTGACTTGAGAAGCATGACATGTCAAAACCACACACACACACACACAAAGATACCAAGGTGAGGTCTGTTGAAAATGAACAAAATATTATTACCCCAATTCTTGTAATTTTTTTGACAGATACCAGTGTTGAAAGCAAAGAATTACGTTTATCCCCCAGTTTTTTGGAAAAGTAAAGATATAAATACCTTGACCTTTTGGAGAACTAACCATGTGAAACAAACTTAAACATTCCTGCTACAATTACATGTACACTGGCAGAAAAAAAAAGCAGACTAGGTGTCCCAAAAATTAGAAGAATTAAGGTATCCTTAAAAAATTTCTGTCTGAATCCTCTACCGAAAATTGCATGTTATATTTTTCCATTTTGTTCATTCTGAGTACTGTATTAGTAGCTGTGTGGGAGTAAAAAAAATCCTCAAAATAGCACTGTATACTTAAGATACATCTATGTCTCATAACTGCACCAAAATTCTTCATGTTTGTACTTCAGTCTTCTCAGATTGAAAGATACAGTAGCATATTCTTGTTTTAACATAAATGCAACACTCAATGCAACTTAACTGATATGCACGTCATAATCATGAATTGTCCAGGTATCAGACTAAGATCAGAAAAATCTTCAAATCAAAAACACAATACACCATTATACCTAAAGTACACGTAACAGGCCACGTTAACTTGATCAGGCACACGTTTACTGAGATTTCAGAGTGTATTAAATCCACGGATTTGGGGAAAGGGCCTGTGGGCTCACAATTGGGAAAATTTTAATGTAATAATCACATATTTCAGAGAAAAAAGTGTACCAGGGAGCTCTGATTTCTAAGAATTGTAAACTTTACAGTTAACTGGTACTTAATCCAGGTTACATAGGCTGAATAAAATTTGTGAATGGGTTAACAAAATCAATCCCACAAATCTTCACTTCTCATCGTATACACCCACTGTTCAAACAATAGAGAGTTGTGCTTACCTAAAAAGTGCACATTTTGGACAATCAGTCCCTTATTCGCACATTTGTGACTGCAATTTGGGAAACACACCATTAGGAACAAGGCCAACTATTAGCCCCAGGGAGCTGTTTCTCAAAGGGGTCGTAATGTTATGCCGGCCTAAACACCATGACATTGCACACTGACGGCATATGCCTCCTTGGTATCAACCCTTACCTGCATAGCGTTACGACCCCTTTGAGAGACAGCCCACTGGAGTGGAGCATAGGTACATGTAGATTATCAATGAGTCCTGGATTCTGACTTATTTTGGAAAAATTATTGTTTTCTATTTGAAGATCCTAACATACTTAAGCCTCACCTTAAAATAGGGTATGAGCTGAAGGACACGAGTACCAAAATCATTCTACCATGTAATACATAAACATTTCCCCGTAAATCAAGTTATGAAACTGATTACAACACAAGCATGGTTTATTCAATACTGTGAAGATTTAGTTGCACATAATCAGTCACCTCCAACAGATAGAGGTTTCATAGAACCTGGGTGGGTGTGGTGGTGTGAACAGAAAGGGGTGGGGATGAGTGGGTGTTTCAGGTGTGGGTATCTTTGCCCTCCTTCCCTCTGCCAATAACTAGTTTCAAACAATTAAAAGGAGACCGGCAGTTAAACAACACTTACATGTTACATGCAGTGTAATTTTGGTATTGGTAATTGTTGATCTGTACACTGTCCAGAAGTATTGTGACTTGGGGCCTCGAAATGCAATGCATTATCATAATGTCCCAACATCTGGTGGTCAAGATATTCTGTTGGGGAAAGGTTTACTCTGGACCCTCACCTTTTGTGCCACCATCCCCACTCCTTGCTTTAAGTTTTGCATGTTGAAAATGTTCTATAGTGTCCACCACATAGCAGTACAGAAATAGACAGTGGGAGGCATGTTTAAATAATCTGATGTAAATCTACAGCCTGCAGTATGGGAAAACAATACCCTAAATGGCTATAAATTTCTGCCATGATTACCTTGCCCATTTCTCCTGATTCTGAGAGTTCTATTGAATTAAGAAAGGTGTTTTGGAGTTTGTTTGGAACATGATGATATTCTTACCGGAAAATTGTAAGTTTCAGCACCAGAAACAATATTTGCCTCATTTATTTGCCTCTAAAAATGCAGAAGAACTTTTGTGGGCGAAATTTTAGGTCATTTAGGGTTTGTTTGATGAATTTGTCAATTGTTGGACTTAAACCAGTTACGGTTTTAAAATGCTCACTGAAAATGTTGCACTACGTCAATGCTTACGTAAAAATTTGATTGTTCAGCAGAATTTGCTCAAATTACTTCCATACTCAGAAAAAATCTATGTGGCACTTGTGCAAAAAAACTCTTTTCTACTTTTTCCAGTGGTGCCCTGTTATGTAAACATACATGTACAAGTAGATTCCACTTCCCACCGAAAAGAAGAAAAAAAAAATCCCACTTCAAAGAACTAACCAGCAACACTGAAGTTCACAGTAGGTGGAACATTATGACAGAGTCAAAAAGACTGCATTCAAATGAAGACAAAGTGATATTCAAAATTATCGTACAGGCCAGAAATACAAACGAACATGTAAGGTGAGTTCGCAAATAGGACAAGGAGAATGAGTTCTGGCTACTCCAAGGATATGTACAATCTGGTACCTAGATGTCTGTGAATGTACATACGTGTATATATATATATATGTGTATACATACGTATCTATATAGACAACAGAGCAGGATTTGTACAAGTGTGTAATGAGAATATGAGAAAACGATCAAGAGAGATGTCTACAGTACGTATGTGTACCTTCATGGCTTTCCAGGCTCTTGACATATATGCTCACATTGCTCACGGTTACTATATTACAAACTCACTTCATAAATTGCACTTTAGATTTCACAACAAAACTGATATCCATCAGTTTCCTTGCATACCTGATTTTTGTGTATTTGGCAACACAACAAATTCTTTGAACAGTCACAGTAACGGTAATTTAACATTTGATCTCTCTGATTTCTTCACAATCTTTCAACAGATCACATTCACTCCCATATATTTCAGCACTTGACTTCCCAGAAACTTGTTCTACATCTTATTTTTTCACACACACACAGTGATTTCTTCCATTGCCATTTCAGGAAAATGCGCTTTATGTTTCTCACCTATGTCTTTAAGGACAGCTCGTAAGTGGTGTGCAACTTTTACACTGTGTCTTTCCATCACCCACCAACATCACATCTACCTTTACGACAAACGAAAATATTAGGCAAGCCATGTAGACCACTTCCACTGACAAACGTTAGGTGTCCAGGATTCACTGTTACTGCACACATCAAAATATTTCTTTTATCCTTACACATCTCTAAAAAACTCATACCATAATGATGGTTGATAAATTTCATTTCGTTTCATATAAGTACTGGTATACAAATCAGCCATTTTTTTCTTGCACCCCAACAGCCTTGAGTCCCTCCCCTATATTCCTATACATGTAAGTCTGTACACTATGGCAGGGTAAATGACTCAAGTCACATGTACAAACAAGAGTATTAGAACTGCCTCCTAACTGACTATGTGAGTCCGACTGAACACAAGACACACACACACAAACATTATTACGATGCAAATCAAGTGCTGCTGCCCTGTTTGTTCCTGTTCACTGTAAGGGAGACAAGCTCCTCATTCACCACGTCACTCCTGGCTCCTTTAAACTATAGACTGTTACATCAGACAGCTGGCCAGATCAGCCTGCTGGCCTCATCAGACTGTCACTGTGAGCTCCACCAGATTGTTCGGTACATCGGACTGTTGGCCACACCCACCTGATTGGCATATTAGAGAGTTGGTCGCTTTTGTTAGCTGCATCAATGACCGCATCAGGCTGGTGGCGGCATCAGTGTTGTTTACGTCAGACATTCCCTTTGTGACTTCACAGACCAGCTAAGCACGTACAGAATGCACACTTGATAGTTTGTCACCACTGGGGACAGTGACCTTACAGTCTGTCAACATATGTCATTCCTCCTTAGCCTTAAGACACACCACACTTGCCGATGTACCACACGTCACTTTATGGTTGATGGTCTTGTCACACGAAATCAGCGTTTCTTTGTGGTCCACGGAAAGCACAAGCCATCTGGAACTGCTGTGAACAGATTTTCCAGTTGTTTGTTGCTAGCCATCTGATCTGCTCTATTAGCCATCTCCCAATGCACAGACAGACCAATATCCCCAGGGCTGAAAGTCAATCCATATCCCAGATCTTTCCACCATGGTTTGTTTGTTCGGTCTAACCAGGTGGACTGAATGCATGAAGAAAACATACGCACAAGTCTTCCAACAACCAGCATCAGTGGAGGTCTTTGCTGCCAAACTGGTTTTGTCAGGAGAGACTCAAAGGGCTTAGTAAATGACACAACCACACGGCATGCACAGAGGAAGCTGCCAACAAGTTTTCAGACTGGACAACTCAGAAGCCAAGACAGCATGTTGCCAGGAAGCATCTCTGTTTGACCAAGGTTCTGTTCAGCACTGAGGTGTATGCACACACCTAACAGGTAATTCAGTCCATCAGAGCATTGCACTAGTACCAACAGCAGAACTGTTCAGGTGAAACGGACATGGTCCTTCTGTCCACTGTACACAAGTAAAAGATGAACAATTACATCGTGTAAAATATGTCAAGTTTAAATATATTTAATTCAGCAATATTGACTGCCTTTTAATCTTGGTCTATTAATTAATCTAATTAGCATTTAAAGCAGTACATGAAAAAATATTTCATCTGATCATCTCTCTGGGATGAGGAAATTGATTACAGCGATCAAAATCACCACACCTTTACTTCTGACTTTAAGCTTTAAGTGAATAAATCAGGGCTAGGTTAGCGACAGCGATAACTCATCACTTATAGGCAATAAGTCTGAATTGTTACCTGAATGAGATTGTGCTCGGACATTTGTGATGACTGAAAGTGATCTTTGAGAAGTGACTGTGAGAAGTTGTTGTGTATTCTGTACTCCTCTGCTTCGTGAACTGGATCCCCACAGAGACGGTATAAGTCTGTTAAATAAATAGATATAGTATCAAGTACTATACTGTTGCTGTTTCCAAAATACAGTTTGATACACTGATTGATTCATTTATTGACTATTCTGTGGCTGCATATTTATTTATTATTTGACAGTTGTTAATGTCATAATGAAGAAATTTTCGCTTATATGAGGGCAGACAGTATTACAGGTGGAGGTAACAAAAGTGTTGCAATATTTAAAACCACATGTGATGCACAGATATGATCACCATACTGACAGAGACAAGTGATCTTCAATAAATGGAATATTGCAACAAGGGTTACATGAACACTGATGAACGCAGAATGAATGGAAGGGGGAATGTACAAATTCCCTACCCAATGTAAGTTTTGAACCGACACCTCATATCCCAGTGACTAAAAGGTAAACACCTTTAACCACTAGACCACTGCTCATTCCCTATACTCATAACTATCACAGAAGTAGATGTAGACAGTAAGTGCTGACCACCCAACATAAAAATGAGGAAATTTGCAAGGAAGATCGCCAATTTGTTAGTTGCTAAACAGCTCTACACATAGAGCAGAAAGAAAGTTTTGTACGCAGAAGACCAGAACGATGAAATCACAGTAGCTTTACAACATACTCAATCTGGTACATCATATTGCCTGAAGGCTGGACGATCAATCCCAATTACTTCTCTCTACATCACAGTTTGAAAATCTGCAGGCATTTTTGTCAGACAACAAGTAGAGCTGAGATTATGGACACTTGCTTGAGGAATGTAAAGTCAAACATTACACGGTCAGATTGTTCAAATTACAACACAGCCTGCATACAGTAGGTCTTGTATTCCTTACAGCACATGTGTCTCAGTGAGTTCAAATCTTATCAGCAGATGATGTTTAACAACCTTCCATTTGCCGTCTGTCTAAGTCCTAAGGGAAATGACCAAATCCTTACCTTTTAACAGAGATGAGGCCCACAACTGGACATGGACATCGGGTATTTTGGCTGCTAACTGCATGGCCGGTGTCACCATGTTCATAGCTTCCTGTAAACAGTGACAACAACAACATTACTTCCACTGAAGTGGACTTGAATAAAGAAGATTTTAACAGGAAACACAAAGACAGGCCATGATACAATCCATGTCTATGCCTTAATACAAACCATACTCTTTCATTATATCAAGACAAACCAAAAATGAAAATTGTCAGAAAATAGAATGTTATGTACTCCAATATTTTCACAGCTGTGTAAGTGTAAGTAAGCATACACTGTGTGGCCAGTACTATGACAATGTTACCAGTATTTTGGTTGGCCTATATATACACACTGTGGCCAGTATTATGACAATGTTACCAGTACTTTGACAGTGCCACCAGTATTTTGGTTGGCCTATACATACACTATGTTACCAGTACCTTGATTTTGTGGCCAGTACTATGACAATGTTACCAGTACTTTAATAGTGTCACCAGTATTTTGGTTGGCCAATACATATACTATGTGGCCAGTACATATACTTTGTGGCCAGTACTTTGACAGTGTTACCAGTACTTGGTTGGCCAGTACTTACACTTTGTGGCCAGTACACTGACAATGTTACCAGTATTTTGGTTGGCCAGTACTTACACCTTGTGGCTGGTACTTTAACAATGTTATCAGTACTTTGATAGTGTCACCAGTACTTTGGTGGGCCAGTACATTGACAGTGTTACCAGTACTTTGATAGCATCACCAGTGCTTTGGCTAGCCAGTACTTACACTATGTGACCATTACTTTGATTATGTGACCAGAACTTACCCGACTGTTTCCTAATGAGAGAAAGATGTGACCCAAGAGAACCAAGGAGCAGGAGGTTAACCTATTCAAATCCTCTTCATTGGCCATTTTTAACGTTTCCTTCAGAAAGCGTCTACAACAGAACAAGCAGGTCTGTGGTAAGCTTTCTGCAACAAATTGCTAATGAAAAATACCACTTGAACAGAAAAAAGAAAATTGTCGAAACTGATTCCTTACCAGACATTTTACATTTCATTTTCAACATATTCAACACTTTTTCAAACGAATGTGATAAATTTTTATCACATTATTTTTGACCAATTTGATTCACATACTGGTGAGAGATTCATTGTATAGAAAGAGGACAGCGAGCCTTGCCAGAGAGATTATCTACATGTAAAAACAACAAAAGACATAAGTACACTACATGTTTTAATACACAACACAACAAGTTGCCCAACCCTATCCTCAACAACTGTCCATCTGAAAAAATCTCATTGATATGAGGTTTGAACTAGCACTGCTAAAGAGTTTGCCTTATATTATACTTTCACCTATTTCACAACTATGAATGAAGATAAAAACAAAACAAAAAAACCCCAGAAAACAGCTTACTTTGCTTCATTATATCTGGCCTGGAAGAATGCTTGTAGTCCATGAACATAGTACGCAGAGGCCTTCATACTGTGGGACCTGCGAACAAGGGTACATGTCAAATCTGTGTGTCATAATTATGTCATAGACATAATACATAAGGCATACATAGTTATTTATGTATTTAAGGATTAACAGTAATATTTTTCAGGTTTACTGGGATATAAACGAAAAAAATTTTTGCTGAGCAGTTTTCTTTCGTTTATACCCCCCAATAAACCTAAAAAATATTACAGTCAATCCTTATAACTGAATTAAAGGAATAAAAGGATGTTATCTAATGTTTTACTTTCATTCAAGACTGTGAGAAATGGTAGTCCACTACTTTCAAGGGAACACCACAGGCTCCAGAATACACATTCAAAGTTCTACCGTTACTGAGCAATGTCACATGCACAGCGAGCCAAATGACGAGGCAATGTTTACATCTGCGGGTCATTTCGAAGAAAATTGTGACAACATTTTTCTAAAAACATTTATTAGGTGAATTCCAAGCTAGAGAACTTTGGGCGCAGAAAATGCAGACGGGGTTGAATTTATTTCATGAGATGCATTTTATGGGCGACAAGGCGTTTGCACTGTTCATAACGAACTACTGCTGTTGTTGTTGCATGCCAAGGATATGCAGGAGGTGACTTCATCATGCAGGTTACAAACCATGTGTAACACATGGATGATATCTCAGTATTTCAAACATACAGGTTATCCAAGAGCGACAGTGTATATTTTAAACATCAGTTGGAAAGTGATTTAAATCAAACTAACCTGTTTTTGGCGAGCACTCGCACTCCGCTAAGCACATGCACTCACTGACCCCGCACATCTGTGCATGTTTGAGATCAAGCTCATATACTGGCGTAGGCACTACTGCTAATTAAAGTCTTAATTCATCCTAGACTATCAACACAATTTGTACTTGTGCTCCTGCTTATGAATGTACATATAATACAGACAAAAACAGATATACTTATAGTGTTCTGTTTATCATTTCACACAATGTGCCTTCAGTCTCTTTCAGTTCTATTCTTCGAAAGTCCTGCATGGGCATGGCTTCTTTTTTTTATTGGTTTCTTGAAGTATAAACGCAAAAATTTGACCAATTGGACTGCGTCTTACAAGCGTAAATTTGGCAAAATTAAATTATTTATTGGTATATTTGTTCATTTAATTGGGGTTTAATACATATTGCACTTTTCCTGAGACTGGCCAAACCTCCTTACTGCTGCTGCAGCCAAAGCAAACATACAACAAAAAAAATACGTTCTTATACTGGTTTAAGATTAGCAAACTGATTTTATACAAATATGACAAAAACTGCCAACGAATGACGTGAGTACAGATGAGAGGGCTACACTTACGTTGAGGTAAGCCGTTCTGGGTCAATTCTCTCCAGCAAACCCATTAACTCTGACTGACGGTTCTGACGCAGGTACACTATTGCTAAATTCAGGTTGATAAACGTCCACAGATCTTTGTCCGTTGATAACTGAAAACATGAGAAACATGGCACCTCTTTATAATAAGATCTAACGTCACTGTAACTGTCCAACACTGCATGAACAAATGCTGTATTCAAATATATCATTCACCGGAAATAGATTGAGAAGGCAGGCAAAGTACTGATACACACAACCAATGTTTTGACAATATTTGAATACCAAGTCTATGTGTTACTTTTATAAGGTTGTTAATTATCCATATAATGGTGAACATAACAAGATAACCTTCCTGGTCGCTGGAACAAAAGTAATACAGGTTTTCAGACACAACCACCTTCTGGGGTGGCCTCTCCCGAAATAATGGCAATTACCCTGAAACAATTATATTAATTATGCTAGCAGTTGAAAGGATAATGTCATGGTACACAGGGATATAACACTAATACTACATACATGTATGACACCAACTGTATCAAATGCTGCTGTACAAAATCTCAATGCTCACCCGTAAGGCTGTGTTAAACTGAGCCTCAGCAGCTTCCATACAGTTCATGGACATTGCGTACAAGCCCTGTAACAGAATGGAAAAATGTCTCTCGCATCAACTAATAAAAAGCATCTCTAGGGCCAATTAAACTCTCAGATGAATACAAAAGGCTATTTCATTTGTATATGAGTGGCGGTGGTTAGGTTTTAGGTTACTGTTCTTTTGTTGAACATGAGACCAGCTTTTGCAAATGAGATTTCCACTCTTTACTTCTTCAGGGTTGGAATGGGGTCCACATAAATGCATTTAAAAATTTGGATTCTACTGTGGCATTTTCTGACTACATCGGGACCAGTGATGTCACTCCGGGCCTAGTCTGGCCTCAGAAGGGCACGGGGCGGAACCACCTCACTGTGGAATATTTCGATTCTCATTCATTTTTATGGGCCTCTGTTCCTACGGTTGACCTCCTCCCACATGCACACCACAACACGTACCTAGCCTGAAAATTCAGTCTAAGGATGGCCTGTATTTACTGATATGTGGAGCTCTGCCATTTTGGATGACATGTGCATCTGATCATCACACTCTATCATTGCTACCCCAGGCCATCATTAAAAAGTTGTTTGTTGCGGGTAACAAACCCTGTTTTTTGAAGTCGAGTCGGTCAGTCCCAGTCGCATTTTTTTTTTTTTTTAAGGAAGTAAATTGAAAGTAATTTCCGGCCGGCACAATCTGAAAGCTAATTAAATTATCGCGGGTCCAATTTTTGTCACCTGCTTTGGGCATACGTTTCCGATTTTTAATGCTCTTTAAAAACTTTGTTGTTTTCATAACCAAATTCTTCACACTGAAGTCAAATATTCCTTCTTGATTCAACCTAAAATTTGAGTAAATTTACGAACTTAAAACCAAAACAACTGAAGTTGAAAGGCATCCAATTTCTTTTGCCACTGTGGCGAAGGGACACCAATTTGCTTTCGCCACAAAGAAATTATATTTGCCAAAACTAATGTGGCGAATGGCTAACCGAAGCCTAACGACTCAGTAGATAGTCCAAGTCTTATAATTAATTCGGGCTGTTTCTTTTGTTTTTTTGTTTTTTGGACTCAAAGGGCACTTCGAGTGAACGGCAGTGTCCAGTAATCGGACACTGAGAAGGGTTGGATTAGATCCTGTCACTTCAGCTTTTTACCATTTGAAACACATAGATTGCTATATTTCATCACTCAAAAATCTTCATTTACAGCTATGGATGACAAATAGACCTTGAAACGAACTAGTTCAAGCCAAAAATATTGCTGTGACATCGATGATACCCACTGGGTCCCAACAGACCAATATAGAATGTTTTAAATGGATTTTAGTCCTTTAGAAAAATTCTAAAAAAAAAAATCAAACTATATCCCTGGACAGTTTAATGGTTTTGCATCTGATAAATACTTTATTTTAGTGTTTTCTTTGCCTTTAACATGATGAAATTATTATACATGTTTAAGCACTTTTGGACAGAAAGGCATAAATACTAAATAACATAACCAACATTTAGTTTATGGGAAAAGTCCTCAAGTGAAAAGAGAAAACACCAAGAATTCACCAAATGAAATCGTGGATATAACACCACGTAGAGTGTCAGGTATATTTACTTATTTATTTATTTGATTTGTTGTTTTAGGCTGTACTGACGAATATGTCACTTATATTACAGCGGGCCGCATTTTTGTGAAAGAAAACCGAGCAGAGCCCTGAGGAAACCCACAACCATCTGCAGGTTGACAGCCGAGCATATTAGCAGACAAGATTTTTCACAATAAACAAGAGGCTAGTCTAGATGTGTGTGAAGTTGGAAGAAGTACACTATCGACTCACCAGTAATGTGTGAATCTGAGCCCCATGTGAGGTAAATAACCGGGGTTGTTGTTGACAAACATGACAAGCTTGAAATATCTGCAAAGAGACAATAAGATCACAAAGACTCTATACATGGACAAATACAGATTAATTTCAGAGCCCATTGGGGTTCCATAAATTGGGTTAAAATTCTAAATAACGTTAAATAAGTGCCTTACAAGAACTATAAACAATAATCTATAAACAATAAAATTCGTTCAAAATCAAATCCAAGTAAGCATATTTTAACAATTTCAAAATTTTGCTTCCATATCTAAGCATTTTGGATGAAATAATATAGGAACTTGGGTCAAAGTAGGCATCTACCTGCTCCATTTTCTACAGAAGTAGCAGACTGCTGGTAGATAGTAGCTGCTTTCTGATGAACCCCTTGACTATGATTGTTACTAATTACATTAACCCGACAGTGCACACTTCAAAAGAATTTCCCCTCTGTCTTTCCAATTCACAGGAAAACGACCTGACATGCACTGTTCAGGAACTCACCTCTTGTATAGCCACAGACTTGTTTCCCATGATAAGCCGACACATGATGATGTGCTCCAGCAACATCAATTGGAACGCTGACAGTAAGGGGTGAGCATCTAACACTGAAGAAAGAAAAACTCCATGACATTACAGGACACAGGATTCAATGCTGATTACAAGACATTGGGGAACCTTTGTAGTCTACTTTATACAATCACGATGTGGGAAGAAACTGACAATGCAGTGCTCATGCATTATAAAGAGAACAATGGGGGATCCGGCTTGGACTCAAGTCACCCAACACATTAAAGTGAATCAGGAGTATAGCACATTCTATTACTGAAGGTGCCTTGGACATCACATAATCTGACTGGTACATGCAGCTAATCAACAGCATGTCCCATAAACAATCAGTCTTCGTTGACAACAGAGATGTTCCTAAACCCTAAAGCTGTTTGACATTATCTTTGACAATAAGCCAATCATCACACGAACAAACTTACTTTTTAATTTCTCAATCTGAATGAGAGCTTTGTCGGTATACTTCTGCGCTTTGTCCATATAACCCGCTTGCATTGAGTGCATCACAGTCACCTGGACAGCAAGAGTAAGTCATTTGTGGTAAATTCATGTCTGCTCAAATAAACACTATTATCATCCTATCAATTTCCATTACAACTTAGAATACATACCCGTACTAAACATTAACCATGAATGCTTTTTGGTGGTTAAATTTAACAAACACGAAAAACAGCATTACTTGAAATTTCAACCTTGTGAATTATTACCAGCTGCAGAATGCTCCTCTTGTACATAAACGTTGAATTAATGAAGCCGTCTCCTTTTAAAAAAACTTTAAAAATGATCTAAGTCATAATAAAAATTATTTACTTACCAGATAAACTAGCACACACATATGTTCTTTGGGCATCCACTGAAAGAGGTCCACTGGATTTATAGGTAGGGGTTCTGTTAATATAAAATATTAAGGCACAAGTCACAAATATTTCCATTTTTTTACTATTTTGATCAGTCTTTAAACTTTAAAATGACAGCAGGTTAAAGGGTGAAGGAAACTGGAATGCCTGAAGTGAACCACCGACCTTCGGCATTAGTTTAAGGCTAGTGATCTCCAAGATAAACCTTCATGTAAGACCACATGAATGTTCACACAGGCAATTACTGCCCGGAGAACAGCGGAGGCAGTGAATCTTCAGGATTCCTTGTCTGAGACTATGGGCTGAACCACAACCTTGTGGCATGTGTGTTGTTGGAATTAATGCTTGAGATACATATATCCATGAGCATGTACTGGAGGTCAGACCTCTACTCACCATCTTCCTGGTGTAGCTGTGTTATGGTCTGAATACTCTGCTGTAACTGTTTTAGTGCTGGTTTCACACTTTTCACCTGCAAACAAGAAAGCTCACATTTACTTCTACCAGGTACTAACAAGTAATACATGTAAGACAGGATACAGTTACAATAAATTATTTGGATGTCACAATTTGGACCTCACAACATGTTCACTCAATTATCTTATGGGTCTTTTATGCAATACTCTATACTACTTCCCCATTTTGATGACTCTCAGATTTAAGAGCAGAGAAAAAAATTGTACCTTGAATAGTACTTGATTGCAAAAAAGCATTCTGAAGGTGCATATATATCCCTTACTGCTTTCAGCCAAAAGATTAACAGCAATGTTGAAGTCCATATAACATGTAGAACAAGAACAGTCGTAACCTTTCATGAAAATGGACAAAACAGCACAGGTAAACGGTAAAGCAGAGAAGTGAGTCTGGGGGTTGAGGGCTAGTTAGATATTAGACTAATTTATACCTTGCAAGGTTAATTGCAAAGTCTTATAAACTATGAAAATTCATGTTAAAACTGAGCCTTTCACATGATCTTTAGTGAATGCTCGTGGACTGCATGTTTATAACCATTATTAACACAATAACCTAAAGAAAGGGAAACCCACCTGTCCTGCCATCAGGTAATGGCAAACTTGAAGGACCAGGAAAAACACCTTGAGAGATTCTTTCTGTACTGGGCTGCCATGATATACTTCTATCAGCTGGCCTGCCATAGTCAAACACTCATGAACTTCAGACATTTTCTTTTCAACCAGCAACACCTGAAATAGAGGAAAGTACAAATAGAGAAGACCAAATTTTGCAGGCTTCATACTTTTCTTGTCTCATATCCTATTCACTACAGTACCTCTAAATATTTCCAGTGACACTTTTTCAAGTTTCTTTATTATTTTGAAATTCAAATAATCATTTCTGTTCTTTCATACATGTACTGCAAATCCATTTCCATTGTGAAAAGCTGGACTGTTGTCTGCTATTTATCAAATACTTAACATTTGACACGTTCCACACATGATGAAATGTGACTTGAAAGTTTGCTTGAAAAAATGCATTTTTAGAGGCTAATAAATATCCTAAAATATTACTTTTTGGTGCTGTAAGCTACATTTTTGCAGTAGGATGACATACTATTTGCAAAAAAAAACCCTAATCAAAACCCCTGAATAAGGAATAAAACTAGACTAGTTTTCAGACAAAATGTGCAGCTTATTCATGAGTTCATGTAGGCCATTTACCATGCATATATATTATCAGATGTGAAATCTTACCAATCCCTTCGCAAGAAGAAACAAAAGTCTGGTGTACTCTGAACGGGCTGTGTGAGCGAAGTCAGACCCATGGCCAAGTAAACTGACTGCTGACACAAAGTCTTTCTCTGCCACATGAATTTGCTATAATGAAAAGCAGAGCATTAGTTACAGAATGTATCAAAATAAACATATAAAAGCTTTTAATTCACACACAAACATGCACACAAATAAAACAAATTTAGCATTCAGTATTCTTAGTTTGTAACCATTTTTTAAGTCACACAATGGTACAAAGATAACTAGCAGAACTAATACGTGTAGAAGAACTACAAAAGTAGTGAGCTTCTGAAGGCGGAGTTTCAGTTACTCCCTGCCCTTACCGACAGTCAGCATGGCAACACCATACTTATTGAAACACTGGAAAAAGTACATGACACTGATGTCTAACCAGTGAAGTCATGAATGATTTTAATACCTTTATTAGCTTTTTATCTTACAAAGAAAATGCATGAATTCAGAATTTTTTTTTTAATTACTGACATATCAGGAAAAATCTCTAAAATGACTTACCGCTAACTGGAACAAAAGTCTACACCTCCAATAAGGGGCTTGAAGTGACATTTCGATGGCTTTTCTCAAAATTGGTTTGGCTAACTGAGTTTGAGTCTAGTGTAAAGCAAGAAATGAAAAAATGAAAGATTGCAGTTTTTCCTTTCAAGCAGTAGATGTTCTATGCTTAAATTATTTACAGTCTGAACAATTAACAGCAGCAGAACATCCCTGGACATGAACTTCTACAAGCGTAAACTATTTTGAAACTTTAAGAAAACAACAAAAACAGCATTAAAATGGACATTTCAATTTATATACAGTGAGTCTGATATGGTCTTATTCATAATGTTATAATTAATGTACATATAATCATTCCGGGCTTGATCCGTAGCATTTTGGAACCCGCTTAAAGGGTTTGGCGTCAGAAGTTTGGAATTCCAAATGAGAAATTTTCACGTTTGTGTTATTTACAAATATAAAAGTATTGAGACCGATAGCTTTGCGAATCGAAATGGAACACAAACTATTCAGCTACATCAAGCCCTGTCACTTGAGTCATGTTTAGAAGAGACTTAACAAACTCTGATATAATCATCATGACCCTGACCTGGCTTTTTCTGGCAGGCACCAAGAAAAAGGGAGATAAAGATAAAATCAGTACCTGCTTCTCATATATCTGTGCCAGTATGCTTCCTGCTTCAAACCGCACATCATCAAAAGATGATATCTGATAACTGTCAAGGTTAACAAAACTGTTAGCACTGATTGACTCAAGAAGACAGCTTATTTCATATAAATGATTAAATGAAGTGTGGATAAGTACAGTTACAGCCTTACCATTAGTCCTTTGAAAACAGGGAGTAAATGCAATAAATTTTGACACGCAACATTGACTGTGATGTAATCTTTAAATCTTTTATCAGTTACAAGGCAAATGTCATACTCCACCCCAGAGACAAAAAGGATACACTTGATGATATGTTCCACTGAAAAAACAAAAAAGCAGAAAAAAGTTCATAAACCACGTCACTTTTTCACAACACTACAACACATTAAAATTAACATAAAAACTGTCACGAATGTTCAACATGAACATTTCCAAGGCCAACAAAGCTTACCACTTCTTTTGTAATAAATCAGGGGTTTAACTTAATTTGTAACAGGAGGCCACTGTGGCCAAGCTGGTTAAAGTGATATGGTCTCCCAAATATAAGGTATTTTAACATTATTACAGATTAATATGAGTATTGGGTATTTTTCTCAAGAAGTAGTACATGCTTTTTGTTAATCCCACCCCTAGCATTGTATGTTAAGTGAATGTTTAAAAATAACAAAAAGCTGAAAACTGAAATTTCTGCCAGAATATTTAAATGAAGCGCTGTCAATTCAGTGGAAATGGAGAATGCACACAGCGCTCAGTAAACTTCCTATTTAAAGAAACGTAGCTGATTACAGGCATAAAAGAAGGGCTTACAGCTCGCTTGTGAAGGGATCGACCAAAGAGAGTTGTAATTGGTGGTCAGTTTGAATGGTGGAGTTCATTGAAAAAAGAAAAGGGTCTCACAAAGCATGAAGATGCCTCAAAACTACTGCTTGATAGGTGGGTGCAAATGTTGTTGTTGTCATTGTTATTTATTCATTGACAGTGAACTTTATACAAGTGTTGTGAAATTGATTTCTTTGCTGTCTTTTAATGTGTATTTATTTATGTGTATTCATTTACTTCATTGAATCTTTACACTGCACTAAAGAATATTTCACTTATACGAACTATGATGGCAGCCAGTTTCCTGGGGGAAACTCAAAGCTTAAAATATTTATTCCTAACTTGGGGTCAATAATCTGCTTGATAGTTGATACCCGATTTGGCTCTTTGGGATATGGAATTAATGGTGTAATATCATATTTTCTAGGAGTCAAACCAGAAATTTATGAGGACTTGACCCCTAAAATGCTTTTATATCAAGCCCTGCAAACCACGACCATCCACAGGCTGGTGGCAGACCTTCCAATGTATGACCATCAGAACTTGGAACATCAGCTGGACCTCAACACACAGCTTTCCCCAGGCTCTGCCAGGTTTCCTCTCATTATAATGCCAAACTAAATAAATACATAAGTGAACACACAGCAACTGCAGTGGTGAGAGACCACAGTGGCCGAGCCCAATGTGTAAGGGTATCACAGTGAACTGGACTCAAAACTGTGACACAGACCATTTCTACCCCTTTGAAACACTTTACTCTGTAGTATGGATGCTATGAACGAATAGCAAATAGGTATACAATAACAGGAACATGCCATTTAGCACTACGCACATTATTACGAAAATAAGAATTTATTAGTGTATTTCCTTCTCCTGTTAAGTGTTCAACAGAAAGGTCACCTTTACAATACAACATCATGTCATCTCAAGACAACAGAATCGGTTTAAATTTCATCTTCTAATGTATAGGGTTTAGGTGTGTTCCACACTGTGGTGTTTATGCATGCGTCCGTTTGGCAAGTAGTAGCTTATAAATGATAATTGTCTCTTGTTATCTACATATACTATTAATTTCATTGACGTAAAAGTCTCAAATAAAAATAATTCATCAGTGAAGGTGGTATTCCAATTTTTGGACTAAGAATGCGCAGGATTCACTCTTATATGCACCTTATGCAAAATGCACCATATTATTCCCCAAACGCTAAAGCGCCACCAAACGGAACTCCCATGAATGAGCAACTGTCTAAGCCTTGTAGTGTAATTTTTATGTTACAAGAGATAGAATTTTCCTTTACAGAAATCCTCATATTGGGTGAAAATAAAGGTAAAATATCAGTTTGTCAATCAAATATTTTACTCATTATATTTTATACTTATTATATGCAGTTTTGAAATTGATATTAAACTCTGTCGTTATGCTAACATGCACAACATTTTATGCCAAGATACAATGCCAGGTTTCACATTTTGTTCACATTCAACAACATTATGGCCATTATCGTTCTGTTGTGGACTTTGACCTGTTAATCTAATGACTCAAAACAGAAGGGGGCATATTATTTGAATATTAATTTGAAGCAGAATATTATTTGTTCAGTAGGGTCTATGAGGGACACCAGTTCACTCGTGGGGTGTGCTCGTGTTTATACCAGAAGTTGGGGGTACAACCCTTGCGATACATGGCCTTTCCGCATGGGCGTTGGGCGAATGAAGCATTTTTCTAACTCATACTTCTGGTATATGCGTGAGCGCCCCAATGCAGAACTCATGTCCCATATTGGCCCAAAATGAATGCAAAATTGCATGATGAGGCGATTTGGATCTGCATTTTTTGGTGACATAGATCAGATGATTTGGCCGTTACATGACATGATGGTTACCATGATTACATTCCCTAGGCTCCTTGCCATACCAGGTGGCATACATTTTATGACTGGAATGTTTTAGTGCATGTACTTACTTTTCATGGTTCTAATTGAAATTAAGTCAGAATTTGGTTTTAAAAATCATCACAAAGAGAAATGTGGCTCATTGGAAATGGGGTAGTCGTCAATATGAGGCGTTCATGTGTCACAGTACTCAGTAGAAAGGAAAACATCGGTCAAAGAAAAGATAATCCACAGGCAAACCTACCGCCTTTTCCAAATGTTGACGGGCCAGGTCGAGGTTTTTTGTGTGAGAGAGTAAAATGTTGCCCAGCTGAAGATGAGTTCGGGCTTCGATCCTTGGTGGAGGCTTGAAATTAAATATTGACTGTAAGCAGTGAACGCACAACCGAATATTTGGAGGGTTAGAAGTCCTGAAGCTTTCAGCAAGCCCCAAAAGTGAAATATACCATGGATCAGGGTTTTGTGCTGACGCCATTTTGCTCAGTTCTCGACCGACGGCTTCCGGGCTACTTACCTTAAATCTCTACAAAATGCAAGATAAAAATATGACACTATTTTTAAAAGCCAACAATAATTCATTTTTCACCATTTAATAAAGAGTTATTAAATGTATTATTTATCAAATAACCGGTAAGTTTAATCTTCAGCCCGGTGACCTACATACATTAAAAACAAGCACTGAGTCGGGATACGAAAGTTTCGTTCCAAAGGAGAGGGAAACAACGTTATGTTTGGTGTAGATTTGAGATTTACTCGTTGCTCCACTTCATTTGAAACGGATTGTAAACATAATCAATTATCTTCATCATGCGAGCGAGGCACTTTTTGGTCCATTTTCCACTTGGCCGATTTGTGGCGATATCGAGTTATCGCCCTTGGTGTTTGACTAAAATAGGTCAAACTTGCATGTTGCCGTTCTTTGAAAGTTGACACTAGTGACCTACTAACAAAAAAGTGGATGCACGTCAACTGCAAGTTGCCAGATAATAACGACAGGTTGTAAGTGGAAGTGATCCATGAACCCACCCCATTACCATCGATCACCTTGAGATGGATTTTAAGATTAAGAAAAGCTAACAAGAAAGCCTGTAAAACTGTGTGAACTTTACAGTAGTCAGTTTTCAAACTGGAACTGTTTGGGAATGGACGAGCTAGTGCTGGGATCGGTACACGCAAAGAAAAAAGTAACTAGCAATTAAGGCCGTCAACAATCAAATAATTAAGTAAAGGTTTAACCCATTTGTTTATTTTAGGAGTTCAATACGCCTACAAATATCTCAGATTAACACTGAAATTAATGTTTGAAACTCCTAAAATAAACAAATGGGTTAATTAATGACTGTAAATTTATTTACTTCATTGTTGTTGAAGAAAATCTGTTCAAGAATTTTCACTAATGCAGTGCAACATAAACGAGTCCAGCGGGCCTGGGGTAAACCACCGACCTTTGGCAAGTTACAGACAAACTTTCCCAGGCGTGACATATAGATACTGTATGTGCCAACAATTAGTCAAGGACAAGTTTGTAGGTGATAAATTAAAATAACCCATAGGTAAAATGAACATAATAATCACATAACTGAGTAGTACATGGATTCTGATTCAGGAGTGACTGAAGCTTAATGGCACAGACATAAAACGCAGAAGCAATATTGAAAAAAAAAAATCTAAAAAAAACAACACATTACAAGTACACCATAGAACTGTTCACAAAGTGCAATATAACAGATTTCCACTGTATGTCAGGTCGTGAAAACTGTCATACCTTGTCAGTTACATGTATAGCCATCAGATTTCCAGGTGAGAGCATTGTCATGCCTACTAACAGGTTTCCAAGTGCTTGCATGGTTATGTGAAAACCGTTTTGCCAGTACCTCGCCATCATTTTCCCGTCGTATTTTGTCTTCTTAACACAATGCAACAGCTGAACTTGATTGCTTTAAAGAAGATTTAGCCAAGAAACACAGTAATGTCTGAACAGGAGATGCACATTGTCATTATTTATTTATTTATTTGATTGGTGTTTTATGTTCTACTCAAGAATAATTCACTTATACAACGGCGGCCAGCATTATGGTGGGAGGAAACCTGGCAGAGCCCAGGGGAAACCCACGACTATCTGCAGGTTGCTGACAGACCTTCCCACGTACGTCCTGAGTGGGATTGAACTCCCATCGAATGCATTGGTGAGTGGCTCCTGGGTCACAGGGTCATTATGTACTGTGACTGTCAATCTCTTGATTCTCTAAAATTACTGTACTTTTGGTTCACAACGAAATATCACAAGAGATTTTAAAGTTGTGCTTCATCATACAATAAAGAATATTCTGAACATTTGCAATAATTTATTTGGTCCAAAAGTGTTTGATACAGTAAGCAGAAATCAGATGAAAAAAAATCCACCAAATACATGCAGAGACAAAATACAATGACCTTTTGCCGTATAATCTCCAATTAACGTGTACAATAGCAAAACAAATATTAATACTTTCAATCACAATTATCCCAGTCAAAATACAGGCAATTTTTGCCCAAAAAGTAAAGTTTATGAGATACAGAAATGGCATGTCAAAGACAAAAAAAGCTAACAAGCAAAAACACCTAAACAAATTTGACTGAATATTTTCTGCATTCATACCAAACTTGAATAAACTTAGATGGATACAGGATATTCTTATATATTCAGCTTGAGTTTATTCAGATTTTTATCCTTGCACATACACCTCTGGGTTGCTCTGAAATTAACGAATAAGTGGACTGCATCAAACTTGTACACTGTAGATAGAAATATTTTACTCAAACAGCATTTATGTATTTTTATATCGTTTCCAAAACTCTTTATTTCCAGAACTCAACATTTTCTTGGTACTACCAAAACCATTTACATTTTCTTCTAATTTCAATAACTAGTGATTAAGATGTAACAATGAGGTGGATTCAGTATTCAGCAAATACCAGCACTACAAAACAGCTGGGGTACTTTTTATTTATTTTTTTTTTTGATTGGTGTTTTACGCCGTACTCAAGAATATTTCACTTATACGACGGCGGCCAGCATTATGGTGGGCGGAAACCGGGCAGAGCCCGGGAGAAACCCACGACCATCCGCAGGTTGCTGACAGAGGGGTACTTTTTAGACAAGTGTAAGTGTGGTTAAACTGTATGGTAAAATGGTAAATGGCATAATTTCTGATCAACAGAAGACCATTTGAGGATTTGAAAATCATTTTATACAGTTTCCTCACACATACATACATGTACTTTGAGGTCTAGGAATACTGTATATTTATGATTTATGATAAATCATGTTGTCTAATGTATTCCACAGATTTCTAAACATAGCTCACTTTTGAAAATCATTAAAAGTCTTCTTTCATCGCACATGCTGGGCCTGCGTGTACATTTCAGTGCAATACTATGCATGTACCAATATCAAGAACATTTACGGTTCTTTTGTTGTATGTTAAGTATATGTATGACAACTAAATACATATACGATACCGCAGACCTGAATTTCCCCCTTGCTCAACTGCATAATAATCATATGAGTATAAAATTGAACAAAAGCACCTGGTTATAGTTCCACTCTCATGACCAACTACTGGCTACGGTAGCTTTACAAAGGCATGAATCAATATGTCTATCTCATTTCTATCAATTCTATACAGGCCAGGGCTTTCAAGTTACAACGAGTCTAAGTCTTTTTGTGCTGTAATCTAATCATGTAACATCTAGGTGGGGCAAATAAATGCAATTTATCAATTATGCCAGTATATACAATAATATTATTATATATAATTAAGGACTTACTTATTTCAGAATATTTACAAGGTATTAGGTAAGTTTAGAAATAAAAGTCGTCTTATGATTTCATTATTGCATAAACCCACCAACATAAAAATGCATTAATTTACTCCAAGTGATGTCAGGGACACATCTAGAAAAATGTGCAACTTCTGATCCCAATGTCTAAACATTATATTGTGACCATACATAAGTGCATCTCAAACTGATACTTTCTGAGAGCTTTGAATGAAGGAAATTCATATGAAATCTAATATTTCTATGGTTAAGAAAACTTTTTTTTTTTTCAATCCTGGTGCGCATGGCCGAGAATTTCTTTCTCATCAAAAACACATCTTCAAAAGGGTATGTCCTGTCCTGTCTACATCTTTTGGCAGATTTTTGACATAATTGGGTCGAGTTGTGATGTATCCAGGTTACATGCAACTTACAAGTCAAGAAATACAATAAAAATTCACAACTTATTAACTGGTTTAGAACAAACAAATAAGAATGTTTATGCGGAAAATGTTGATTTTTTTTTACTGAAGTTACATAAAATACTGATACAGAAATAATGTAAATAAACAACATATAAACATGGTGTGCCAATGTTATTAACCTAATTCCTCAAACTTTCCACATAAGAAAGAGCAACTTTCAGTGCAAATTATGCACATTTTAAATCTGATTTTGGAGACAAATCTACACTGGTTGGATTGGCCAATTTCAGGGCTTCAAAAAAAGTGTACTTTTATCAGTCTTCACAGAATTATGCCTTCAGAATGTGCTCGAATAAACCTTGCAAACATGCAGAAAGGTTGAGAAATTACAGTACCGGTATAGCAAAACTTTAAATCTTGCATGAAGTAGCCAGATTATTTGACCACTTGCACCAGTTTCTTGTTTAACATAAAAAATATATTAAACAGCACTTCAATTTGACAATCTGTGTAGATATGAAACAGATGTATAAAAAAAGCAACAAAGCTATACATGGCAGAATTTGAGTTTACAACTACTGTCTATACCCCCACCCACCCCTTTGCGCCATGCCGTAAAGTCAATTGTTTAGCCGCGCAGACTTCTGTATAATGCAATTGCACCAGACACAAGGAAAGCTGCTGTTCCACCAATGACTGCCAGACCCCACGATGTCCACCGATAAACCTAAAACAGTAAACAAACACAGTTAGAATCTCTCAGGGCATGGCTAAGTGAGTCTGAGTTAAACCTCACAAGGCCAACAATGTAGGTCATATCAGATGAACTGTTTTTTTTTTTTTCAAGCCATTTTTCCATTCACTCGAAAGTATGCAGAGGATGATGCTGTAAAGGATATTTTAGTATAAATGCACCTTATCCACAAACATGAGAATCGGCTGTTAGAAAATGATCTGAAATTCAATCACAACAGTCTGTGATACCTCTGATTCTACCTCAATTCATGCACTTTTAACACTTTCACACCATTATGTTACATTTTCTAAAATCTAATCAAGAGAAGTAGTCAGAATTGAAGAAATCAGTCTTCAGATTTCAACAGCTGAAGAGTCAGAATTGAAGAAATCAGTCTTCTGATTTCAACAGCTGAAGAGTCAGAATTTAAGAAATCAGTCTTCAGATTTCAACAGCTGAAGTTGGGAGCGTTAGATCCAGGGTTAATCCTGGATTGAGTCACCTAAAACCTTAAAAGAGGAAGTTGTAACTTCCTCATGCGTTCAGCATGAAGGGGATAGTGCAATGACTGGTTGATCCGTATCAGTATAATGGCTCAGGCAAGGCGGCTTACTTGCCTTTGGTAAGGCGCCTAAGTGAAGCAGCACTAGATAAGAGCGGTGCAAATCCGTCCTGCAACAAAGAGGCACATTACATGCACTCTAAGGATTCCTTCGTCATCATATGATTGAAAAATTGTTAAGTACGACGTTAAACCCCAAGCACTCACTCACTCAACAGGCGAAGTTCACTGTTTTGTTTTTTTTGTGTGTGTGTGTGTCCCTTTCTGGGTATATTTATAGTGCTCTAGTGAAGATAACAGGCACCCAATAGCATAGTCAAATCCTTTCTACGGAGTGTCAATAGTACCACAGTAGCCATTTACTCACATTCCAGTCATACCCTCTAGGTTTACCATCTTTCCATGTAATTTGGTTCAATGTGAAAGTGATGTACTGCATTCCCAGGTCATTTAAATTGAAAAAAATTTTCCCCAATCCAATAATACTAGTCAGAAAGAATGCGCATTATTGCATTTCTGAGTAATTTGGATTGAAGAGATCATGACTTATGGCATTACAGGGACACCTGGATCAGTATTAAAGAGCACGACTTACTGCATTGCCAAGTGTTACGGATCAATGCGTATATAATTTTACTACATGCCAAGGTCATTTGGGTCAAGAAGGAAATGACAGACTGCATTCCTAGAAAATTGCTGCATTCCAGTGTCATTTGGATCAGTGAGAAGAAGACTTACTGCATTCTCAGGTTCCTTCTTGTCCTCCACAGGTGCCTTGGATGAGCCAAACATTTTCTTGTACATCTCTTTTTCAGATTCTGTCTCTTTCTTCAGTTTTTTCGTCTGTTTAAACAACTCCTGCTGCACTATCTGAGAATAACCAGGAAATTAAATGACATGCTTAACATATTAATATATCAATGTGTTCATAACATAAAATAAAAGACTCGTCTCTAAAAAAAAGGGAAATACATGTCGATGTATTATGATTTTCATAATGCATAAAAGGTACATTTCACACAGTGAAATATAATTGCTGATTTTACTTTTTCTCATCACATTTACCTCACTCCTTATTTCATATTATTCCAACAAAAGTGTCAATATAAATAATAAAAAATATATAATATTGCACACTTAATGCCACAAACAATATTCTCAAGATATGAATAGCTTAATTCTCACTTCTTGCACAAACAACATATATTCTGGTCAAATGTCACTATCCAGGTATGCAATATCATCTAAATGTATTTCTGCAGATTTACATCGTGGAATGTGAAATAATTTTGTTTCATGACTAAGATGCACATTTTGCCTGCGTCGGAGAGTTCTGTTGATCTTGGAAATTTTTTTGTGGAAGGTTGGATGATTTTAAATTTTAGCACAAATGTAATATTTTATAAACCTGTTTTGCCTCTAAAAATGTACTTTTTTGATCGAATTTTCAGGGCGTTCAGACTAACCTCTTTTATACTTTAAATCTTGCCAAAGAAACTCAACATATTCATGACACCTTGTTTAAAAGAACTATTTTGTCACACATTGCAGTTCTTTATGAAAATATATGTACTGTGTCAAAGCTTGTACATGACAAGAAGAGAGTGTGACATACACAATCTCACTGCTCCATTTGAAAAACTCTGAGGGATTGTAACTTGTTATTTTCAGTTGGCAGGTTATATTCCCACACCCAGGAGTCTGATCAACTCAGTCTGATTTTAAATTAGATGTACTTATCTCCATATATGCCAAATTGCCAAATTTGGAATTCCTACACAAAACAGTATGATTTCTATTGTCTCAATCTGTTGCCAAGGACACCAGAAATTTGAAGGAGACAGCTCCAGTTTAAACTATAAATTAGTTCACCTCAATATCAACCTATATATACTACATACGAAAGCATTATTTCAAGTAACATATATCACCAAAAATTTAGCATCTTTCAAGTGAGGTGTTTTGCTTGATTTTTATGTTTTCATGACTTTGCTGTCAGGAAAAGTTAAGGTTTGTCATCAAAACTATCATTTTAAGGCCATTTTTATATACCAAACATTAGGCGAAATACAGTACTTTAATTTCTACTGCGTTCACATTGTTGAAACTTTCCAATTCTAGATGGCAGTCAATGAAACCATGCTGTCATTTGACCAAAACAGCCGCAGTTTATGCTGAGTTTATACAGAATAAACAGGAAATCATTATGTAAAACATTTCACCTTGCATTGTAAATTACTTACACTCAAACGGACAGACAGACCAAGATACTGTTTGGTATAATATGTCGAGGGGCCTCCGTGGCTCAGTCGGTTAGGGCGCTAGCGC
The DNA here is from genome assembly GCF_032854445.1 of Liolophura sinensis. Lineage (NCBI taxonomy): Eukaryota > Metazoa > Mollusca > Polyplacophora > Chitonida > Chitonidae > Liolophura > Liolophura sinensis. The sequence goes on from NC_088302.1 coordinate 19,589,362, forward strand.
AGCGTAATGACCCAGGAGCCTCTCACCAATGTGGTCACCGTGAGTTCAAGTCCAGCTCATGCTGGCTTCCTCTCTGGCCGTAAGTGGGAAGGTCTGCCTTTAACCTGCGGATGGTTGTGGGTTTCCCCCGGGCTGTGCCCACCATAATGCTGGTCGCCATCATATAAGTGAAATATCCTTGAGTACGGCGTAAAACACCAATCAAATAAATAAATAAATAAATATGTTAATGGGATAAGAATGTTCCGTTACAACTTGTGAACGGATGAGTGCTTGGGGCTTAACATCCCATCGTACTTCAGCCATTTGATGAGGAGCCATTAGGTGTCTACATACACTGTGCCTTCTTGTGGTAGGGCTAGTCAATGTTGCCAAAGTGCTGCCGCCACTGAAGTATCATCCTGATAACACCAAACATGACGCCTCACCCAGTCACATTATACGAACACTTGATCAACCAGTCCTGTTTCCTTGCTCTAACCTCTCAGCGCTGAGTGTCCGATCCAAGTGTTCCCCACAACTTGATGTGTAGAAAATCTAACTTCACACCTTGTCAATCAATGTGTTGTGTTACTTTTTTGTGTTGTTTTATTTGTCAATAAAATGTTGCATATAACTATACATGTACATGTATGTTGCTTTCTGAATTACCTTTACATGTAAGTTACAATGTAGACATAGAACTGTTAACCAGTTCACCAGCTCCATGAAATCAGTAACAATGTAGCTTGGTTCACTGCATTATCTCTAGCTTTACCTTAGATTCTGGATCCAGTTGCACTGCTCTCTTCAACACAGTTATAGCAAGCTCTGTATTGCCTTTCGAAGCGAGAGCCTGAAACAAGATTGACTGATTGATGTTGAATGCTGCATTCAAGATTAATTCACTTAGTTTGACAACAGTCGGTTTCATGGGTAGAAGAAATTGCCAGGAGTAAACCCCCAGCCTTTGGCAAGTAAGAAACTAACATTCTCATGCCTGAAGCACACATTTTACAGAAAGCAGAACAATGTTTGCCACAATGAGGAAGGCCTTCCACCTACATGACATTCACAATGTGTGTGTCACATGAAATAAGAATTACAAGTAGTTTATTTATTTATTTATTTATGTGATTGGTGTTTCACATTTGACTATTTCACTTATACGACACGGCCAGCAAGAAAGAAAATCAGGAAGAGCCCGGTGAGAAACTCAAGACCATCCACAGGTTAAGTACATGTCATTCACAAGAAGATCATGTCATTATTTCTTTCCTTGTTATTGAATTTGGCAATAAATGGACGGATGATGCCTTATACATCAGTGGTACTTCACCAGGGCGCAATGCTGGATACACCAGAGAGGATGCTAACCCAATCAAAATATACCAAAACCAGAAAACCTTTGCCTGTGTGTTCAGCACTTAGCCAGAAAGTACCATGACCATAAATTTCGTCCATTTGTCCTGATTCTGAGAGTTTTTATGAGTTTAGAAAGGTGTTTTGAGGTTTGCTTGGAACATGGTATGATATTCTACTGAAAAATTGTTTCAGCACCAGAAACAATATTCTGTGACATTTATTTGCCTCTAAAAATGCACTTTTGTGGGCGAAATTTTAGGCCATTTAGGACAATACCAGGCTCCTTATTATTGGTCTCTTGCTTATGAAACCCTGATCTGCCAGCCAGGTTTGCGTAGCTTTGTTTTTGACTACAGAATGTCACGACGCTAGTATACAAGCAATGAGTCACATTTTTTGAAGTTTGACTGAAAAAGATCACAAAAGTACTGTGGCAGAATATTATCAAATGAAATGATTTTATTGATTAGTAACAACATATGATATAATCCTACCTTTCCTTTCCGGAACAAGGCTTTGATATTCTGGGGTTGAACCTTCAGTACTTCATCACAAGATTTTATAGCTGCGGCATAGGCTTCAACCTGAAAAATATTTGAATATAAAACTACAACCAAAACATTTTTGGTCTGAAATATTAATCATTAAACCTCAATCATGCTAACTTATCATTCCACTATTTTGTGCTTTATTTAACATTAGCCATGCTACATAAAGATTAAAACAGTCACTGTTTTAATTTGTGTTGCAATTATCAATATTTTTTCAATATTTGAGCTGCGTTTATCATAACAGTATTAGTCACCTTCATTAGTGCTGTACAGACCTTTCTGTGCTATAGTGACCTTTATTTTGTGCTGCACTGACCTCTATTTGTAATGTACTGACCTTTATTTTGTGCTGCACTCACTTTTACTTGTGTTGTACTGACCTCTACTTGTGCCGTACTGACCTTTATTTTGTGTTGCACTGACCTCTGTAATTTACTGACATTTATTTTGTGCTGCATTCACCTTTGTGTTGTGCTGCACTCACCTTTGTGTTGTGCTGACCTCTATTTGTGCTGTACTTACCTTTATTTGTGCTCAACTGACCTTTATTTGTGCTCAACTGACCTTTGTGCTGTACTGACCTTTAATTGTGCTGCAGCTATGTTGTTGTAGCACTTCACCCGGGTGTCCACAAGCTGCTGAAGCAGACTGACATCCTCCTCAGAGTGACTTAAATTATCATCGTTCAAAATCTTCAGAGCTCTGCAACAGGAAGGTTCACGTAAACAGTATCAGTAGTTTTCGAACTGGTTTGCACACAGATCTTTTTTTTATTGATAGCTTCACCGTCAAGTTAAATTTTGAAAGTATGGCCAAGTTCAAACCATACATGTACCATAATCATGGCACAACTGTACAGTATTATATGCTGCGCCATAATCATGGCACAAGAGCACTATGTCACATGCTGCACCATAATCATGGCACAAGAGCACTATATCATATGCTGCACCATGGTCATTGCACAGCTGCACTATACCATATGCTGCACAATGACCATGGCACAGCTGCACTATAGCATATGCTGCACCATAATAATGACACAATTGCACTATATCATATGCTGCACCATAACCATGGCAAATGAGCACTATATCATATGCTGCACCATAATCATGTCACAAGAGCACTAAGTCATATACTGCACCATGATCATGGCACAAGAGCACTATATCATACGCTGCACCATAATCATGGCACAACTGTACAATATTAAATGCTGTACCATGATCATGGCACAAGAGCACTATATCATACGCTGCACCATAATCATGGAACAAGAGCACCATATCATATTCTGCACCATAATAATGACTCAACTGCACTATATCATATGCTGTACCATAATCAGGCAAATGAGCATTTTATCATATGCTGCACAATGACCATGGCACAGCTGCACTATATCATATGCTGCACCATAATAATGATACAATTGCACTATATCATATGCTGCACCATAACCATGGCAAATGAGCACTACATCATATGCTGCACCATAATCATGTCACAAGAGCACTAAGTCATATACTGCACCATGATCATGGCACAAGAGCACTATATCATACACTGCACCATAATCATGGCACAACTGTACAATATTATATGCTGTACCATGATCATGGCACAAGAGCACTATATCATATGCTGCACAATAATCATGGCACAATTGCACTATATCACATGCTGCACCATAATACTGACACAACTGCACTATATCATATGCTGCACCATAACCATGGCAAATGAGCACTATATCATATTCTGCACCATAATCATGTCACAAGAGCACTAAACCATATACTGCACCATAACCATGGCATAACTGCACTATATCACATGCTGTACCATAACCATGGCACAACTGCACTAAATCATATAGTACACAATACGTTATCATATACTACACAATACGTTATCATATGCTGCACAATAATCATGGCAGAACGTTATCATATGCTGCACTATATCACAAATGCAATGCATACATATCTCTCTGTTCGTTTGTAAAGTAACATTTTCATATCTTTGCCTTCTAAAGCAACCTTTCCATTAATCTACATCCATATACGATAATTTTCTGGGTATTGTATAAATGGGATTTGTCATTATAAGGCAGCAAATATGTATTTAATCCATATATGTATTTGATGGGTATTTTGTACCGTATTCAAGAATATTTCACTTATTCAACAGCGGCCAGCATTAGGGTGGGAGGAAATCGGAGGGAGCTTGGGGGAAAATACTCAACCATCTGCAGGATGCTGGAAGACCTTCAGAGGTATGACCATAGTTGAAGCCTCATAAGCTGGGACTTTAACTCATAGTGGCCGCATTGGTGAGAGGCTCTTGAGTCCTTGTTGTGCACTAGCAGGCTAACCACTCTTTTCAGAGTTTAGATACAAACTGAGGATGGCAGAAACCCACACCCATCTGCACCTACTGGCACACCTTCACACGACAACCAGAAAGCAAGCCAGCATGAGCTGGACAGTCGTTTCACTGGTGAGAGTCTCTTGAGTCCTTGTTGTGCACTAGCAGGCTAACCACTCTTTTCAGAGTTTAGATACAAACTGAGGATGGCAGAAACCCACACCCATCTGCACCTACTGGCACACCTTCACACGACAACCAGAAAGCAAGCCAGCATGAGCTGGACATTCGTTTCACTGGTGAGAGGCTCTTGAGTCCTTGTTGTGCACTAGCAGGCTAACCACTCTTTTCAGAGTTTAGATACAAACTGAGGATGGCAGAAACCCACACCCATCTGCACCTACTGGCACACCTTCACACGACAACCAGAAAGCAAGCCAGCATGAGCTGGACATTCGTTTCACTGGTGAGAGGCTCTTGAGTCCTTGTTGTGCACTAGCAGGCTAACCACTCTTTTCAGAGTTTAGATACAAACTGAGGATGGCAGAAACCCACACCCATCTGCACCTACTGGCACACCTTCACACAACAACCAGAAAGCAAGCCAGCATGAGCTGGACAGTCGTTTCACTGGTGAGAGGCTCTTGAGTCCTTGTTGTGCGCTAGCAGGCTAACCACTCTTTTCAGAGTTTAGATACAAACTGAGGATGGCAGAAACCCACACCCATCTGCACCTACTGGCACACCTTCACACGACAACCAGAAAGCAAGCCAGCATGAGCTGGACATTCGTTTCATTGGTGAGAGACTCATCAGCCGTTGTGTGGCGTTTGCACCCAGACAGCAAATATTCCTAGCACCCAGACAGCAAATATTCCCCCAAAATAGCTGTTCTATTTATTTCTGTAGCATTAGCTTAAATACAGA